>NC_088603.1:7421011-8088511 GCF_036013475.1 Columba livia
GCACAAGGTACTTTCACAGGAGGTCAGTGAGTCAAACAGTGTGACTGGAATTTTAAAAAGGTCGGGTAACTTTTACGACCATTAATAACGTTTGCATTGAATGCCAGCTCAAACTGTAATGAGGTTAATTAAATCTCCTGCCCCAATGTATAAACCAGCTGCCTGAAGGTCCAAAGGACGACTCCATGTGGCAACAACTCAGAACACTGAGCACAGAAAGCAACTCAAGTGCTCCTGTCTGCAGAGCATTCAATATTCTGCCTTTAGTAGTGACAAACAGCAAAATAGATCTACCAGAGCCAGGATACATCAGAACAACTCTAACACGACATGTGCTTTTTCCAAGGTAAAGGGAGAAGCTTTGAAGAGTATCTATGGTGTCTGAGGAAGTATTGCTGAAGACGACTGTAGCTGAGGCTGGCAACACAGTCTGCAAAACACAAGCGTATTGGGAAAGTAAAAGCAATTATTAATAAGTGAATTAGAACTCTATGTGCTGCACAGCTAAATGTTGTCACCTGCATATGCACAACTTCCAAAGGGACTCCCAAGATCTGCAGGATCTGAGCCTGATTCAGTAAATCATTTATGATGCAAATCACTGCATAATTTCTGCTGGTAACTGGAAAAACACAGCACACCGGCATTCTTTCCACACGCTGCCCTTTCACACTGTTTTTTATGCAATGTTTTTCACTGCAAGGAACCTAGCAGATGCACAATTATATTAAAACTAGCGTTGAACTGCATTATTTTTCACATACTACTCTCTTGGGCCCTTGCAACAGCCATCAGACGGGAAAGACACTTGCAGTTCATAGTCTCCTACTGTATTTGATATAATCAAAAGCCATGAATTTTTAAAATTGTCCTCACTGGTAGATAATACCATCACATGCATGGCAAGGTTCAAAATGTGGCTTACCATGCATTTGAAGAGTTTGTTCAGCTCTCAGGAATGAAACAAATACTTCTATAGTTTATTTTCTAGAAAGGCAGAAAAATTGAATGACTCAGAGCACGGCATTCCTACCTCCAGCCTCCCAGTTCCAAGTGCCATTGGCAAATACTGTTTTGTCACTGCACTGAAGCCTGGATACTTGTAACACATGATTTAAAGGGAGCAATAAGCAAAAAATGAAGGCTTTGAATCCTCTCCTTCCATGTCGCTGCCCCAAGAAGCAGCAACAAGAATGGAACTGGAAGGAAATTAAGGGAAGGGAGAATGGAGGGGAAAAGACACGAAATACGTGGAAAGAAACATGAACAAAGTTCTCCCTGGTGTCTTTTTACTGTCTTGGGGAAGTCACCATGACAGCATCCCCTTAAGAATTAACATTACTACATGAACCAGTATTACCCAGCCCTTTGTGCACCTGTGTTCAATGAGGTTTTATATTTCACTGTTTTTTTTGGCAAAGCCTCACACACTCACAACCTTAAGTCAATATTAAATCCAACTATCCAGTTATAATCATGAACTCCCCAGCTCCCGAAAACAACCTGACATCCACAACTTCAGCGCGGACCACGCAACTTCTGAAAGAAGCCACCGTGCTTACAAGGAAGTTACTTCTTCATTTAGGAAGATTTCAGGTGCTTTATACTTGATTTGCCTTTTGTTTTGCCGACACAATGAAGGAAATATCCTGCTTCTGCATGACTTTTTCTTCCTTGTTGGAACAGATGGCGAAGGCTTACAAATACGTGACTGGTATTTTTTCAGTGACTCATAGCCCAGAGCAACAGGGTTCAGAGCGTGATAAGCAGCCAACCAAGATGGATGTGAACTTGCTCGAGGAGCAGTATGACCACATCAAACAGAAGCAAAAACTGCACTCACACATTATTGTCTTTAAAACAGGTATGTCATAGGAAACAACGCAAATGTAGATGTAAAGACTATTGCTTTAAATCTTGAATAACTCCTACCTTTGTTCTTTTCATGCTCAGCTTCAGGAGAGGCGGAGAGTGAATTCTTTTTCGGTCATTTTGGGGTTTTATTTGTTTCACTGACTGTCTTATGTTCATATCAATTAGTTTCACAGTAGTGAAACATGATCATATTTGAGATAAGGTTTTACAGGTTTTATGTCAGTAAAGTACAACTCTAAACATAAAAGGCAAAGCTTACAGGAGCCACGTACTTCATGTCTATCATCAGTGTATTTGTGCAATGTACTGTGTAACATTTCCCTTCTTTACCTGTGTAAAGAATTGTGTCGTACAAGACTACGGGAAGCAATAGCAAATATCAAGTGACTAGCACAGATTGGGTTTTTCTTATAAAATAACTTGTACTAGGAGTCATAGTGGGTAACTACAATACCAGTTTCAAACAAGAGGTCCTGTTTTGAAAGTATTTACTGTATATTGCTTGGAAAGTACATAAATAGAAAAACAAGTAACAATATGTGACACTCGTCTACCTGCTATGTCAGACAAATTTTACATACAAAACTTGCAAATATTTTAAACTTTTTAGTTAGACCCTGATTACAATATTACATTAATATTTTCATTTACTTTCCAAGTTAAAGTATTGAGAATACCATGTCAATTAATGAAGTTGTGTTCTGAATTTAACTGTAATATGAAAAACAAGCCTCATTCACCTCTCATATTAGTATTTAGCTCAACAAACGCAGAACTTTGGCTATTTCATTCCTCACATTTTCCTCTAGGTTTTTCAGCAGCTCTAGATTTTGGCTGTGTCAGACTATATCATCAAAACACATCATTATGAACTATACAACTATTCACTTCTTCAATATTCTTTCATTTGTATGTCTAGAGATTCTTATGTTAAAAGAATTTAAATCTCTGTTAGAAAGATACATACAAGCTTATTTTATCAGGTATGAAAAGGCAAAACTTGAAGACAAAACAGCCCATCTAATCAGCTACAGCAAAAACATAGGTCAGTTAAACAAAGGATAAAAGAATCTGTATTCAGATTCAATTCAAATTAAGTTTCATATATAATTAATGTAATCAGATTTTTTGCAAGGACATCATTTGAAGGTTAGACATAATAAAGTAGGGCTGCACAGTTTCTAGGACATAGGACTGGAAGTTCATATACAAATAGTGTCATAAACATACACTTAACCCTAAACATTCACAAAACCACATAACCTACTGCACTGAACTTCTATCTTTAAACAACCTGTGTGGAAAGGATTAATGTTACTGTTGGAAGCAGCTGAAGTTTGGTTGGTTGGTTTGGGTTTGTGTGTGTGGTTTTGTTGTTGTGGTTGGTTGGTTTTTGTTTTGTTTATTTGGTTGGTTTTTTGTTCCACTGGGTTCTCCATGTCCTGAAAGTTGATCTTACCTATTCCTATGGTTTGAAAGCTGGGGAAACATACATAGCTCAGCACCTCAAACCTGTTATATGCATCAGTTTCCAAGAGCATGTCAGGAAGGAATCAACAATGACATATCAGGATAGCCTGCTGCCCTACCCACCTAAAGTTATGAGCTTAAAACCATCCAGAAATTCCAGCTATACCAAGAGGTAGATCATGTATGTGTCAATATTTTGTACTGGCAGCAAATCGTTTCCATACCTAGAAGGTGAGATTCTGGCTGGAAAGGGGGTGACAATGACAGCACGACCACAACCCCACGACAACACACAAACCTCAGCAACCAGACACAAAAACCTCATGAGATTCAAACCTTATGGAAGAAGGGCACCTTCAGTCCCTCGTGCTCTTAAAAATCCCTGCCAAAGGTCTTTATTCTAACTAGTAAAACCCCGAATTATTTCTGCCGACAGACCAGCTTGTCCTTCCATGATACCACAGGGATTCTGAGCATTTGAGTCTTAAGGCACCACAGTTGGAAGGGTAACTCCAAGCTCCCTTGAGGACTTTTAGCTTTGTATGTCACTACCTATTTGCCAGAGGTGTAGAATTGTGGACTTTTAAACAGAACTTCAGATTCTCTAACTTCTCCAGGTTTTTGACTGGTGGGTCAGTAACTGAGAAGTGACCTGAAACCAACTTTCTGATCCTCCCCCAACACTCACAACCACGTTCACGCTTCTGCCTGTTCCCGATTGCCTGAGAACAAAGGGTATGACAAGGTTTGAAAGTCACCAGCTAGGGCATAAAGCAGCAGCATATTCATTATTTATTGGCTAAGAAGCTGAAAGGCAGTATTTACTTTAGGAATTAAATGGGAGCATTCAGGACATGCAGTCACAACAGAATAAACACTGGGGTTCTGATTGCAGAAATCTCTCCCAAGAATTTGCCATGCTAACTTGAAATGAGATTAACTTTTGTCACTCCAGAAGCTTAAAAATATCTATGATGACAGTGTATTAAAAAGGCCAAATGGTAAACAGTCCTGCAACAAGGCTATTATGCACAATTAAAAATAAATACATAAAACTGAGCAATGATTTGTCTTAATTAAAGCTTTGTTTCAAAGTGTAGAGAGTGCTGAATGTGTGTTAATTCAACACACAGTGGTTCAGGACTCATATTTCTATCAGAGGTCATTGTTCAGTTTTGTGTGCTGCACCCGTAGCCAAGGAATCAAATCAAAACTAAACTCAAAACCAGCCCAGACTGTTAAAATTAGGCTAGATGCATTACTTTGAACTCTCTGATCAAATCAAGGCAGACCATAATTGTTTCGATGACCAGTCATTAGGGTCAAGATAAAACCTGATGTTACCCATCAACTTCAATTCAACCAAGAGTGCAATTAAATCAACAAGAACATGCAAAGCTGCATCACCTGAGTCTCTCCACTGCTCCTCTCTTGCTTTTTCTCTTCCATATGCAGAATAAGCTCTAAGTTTTGCAGCCTGGTGCTACACTGTGCTGTTCTGCATCTATTTTGCAAGCAGACTTTTTGCAGCCACTCAAGCTCAGCTTATAACCTGGATAAAGTCCAATCATAACTTTGATTCTCACTGTTCCATGATACAGAACAGTGTGTTCTTATTTCTGTGAATGGTTTCACCCTTGGAAATTCTGTTGACGTACTTCACTGTATAGACATATGCACAAACACTGTAGCTCTAAGCTCTGCATGTGTGTTAGTCTCCTTTCTCCTGGTAATGCTGCAGGAAAGCAGAAGATGTGCTTCTTCTCTGTGGCAAACAATGATAGGACAAGGGGTAATGGGATCAAGCTGGAACACAAGAGGTTCCACTTAAATTTGAGAAGAAAATTCTTCTCAGTAAGGGTAACAGAACACTGGAACAGGCTGCCCAGGGAGGTTGTGGAGTCTCCTTCTCTGGAGACATTCAAAACCCACCTGGACATGTTCCTGTGCGAACTCACCTGGGTGTTCCTGCTCCAGCAGGGGGATTGGACTAGATGATCTTTTGAGGTCCCTTCCAATCCCAAACATACTCTGATACTGTGATGTGAGCTGACATAGTTCTTACTCCCAGAGCTGTGCTGCAAAGCAACTCTTATCAGATCAACATGACCTACCCAGGGAGCAGAAAATATATACATATATATATATCTCTATATATCTGTGCTGGGGTTGTTCCTTCAGCAGCAGGAGCCAAAGGGAGCAGTGAAAACCCCTCCTTACCCCAAGCCACATTGTACAGGTTCATTTACTGCCAGTAAATCAGCCGGGGCTGACATCTTCAAATATTTCCCTCTAAAGATGGTATGAAAGACAGTTTATAAAGGTGGGGGGTAAGTTGTGCCATTGATTTTTTAAAGGCAGCATCTTAAACTAGCTTCATTTCAAATTCAGGGTTGCAATTCCTTTAAAATGTCTATTCAGATATTCTGTTTCAGTGTTTTGGCATTCTGCTGGGTCTACTATTTTCACCTTAATATCCTTCACAACTCATACTGCAACAGACACAGCTCCTATTACTTAAACTTGTAATTAAGGTCAGCACTCTGCACAACTACTTTAAACTATATTTATACTAACTGGAGTATATTTCATTAATACTTGCAATGTCAACAGCACTTTAGTGTGTCGGTTCCGTTTCTCTTCATTTTCAAGGCACAGAAAGCCAGTCACGTTCAGTAATTTGATGGCTGCTACATGTAATTAAAGTAGCATTAACATTTCTATCCCTAATATCTTATACATTTCAAACAATAACTTCTATACTGACCAGACTTTCTCCTACTGTTACAGAGATTCTATAGCATTCCTAGAGCAATTCATTTTTTTATCTGAGCCATCATTCAGGCAACACTAGTGTGATAATCTATTAACTTTACACCATTGATACTGATTACAATAGTAAAACTGCAGTAAAATATTAAAATACAAGCCCCTGTGTTAATGATCCTTCATTAAGAAAAAGAGGAAACAAATTCACAACTTATTGCTTCTAGAAGCAGTCACGGTATTTTTAAGTTGTGAATACAAACTTCAGACAGTATCAGACGGAACATTTTTGTCTTTCAAACCTCAGCATCTACCAACACACAGAGAAAGTCCCTGCTCACCTTAAGAATTTTTGCTTACAAGCAAATAATTACTGAAAGTCAATTCATAATCTGTGTTCTTAATGAGTCTTAGAGTACTAGTTAGATCAACATTGACTTGATAAATCTCCATTTTCCTCTGACTAACCCTAGGTACCATTTATGTCCTCAGAACTGCAAAACTGAGCATGAAATATTTCTGCTCCATAACCAGGGATCAAAGGAACTTGCACTACTCCCAGCCACAGGTGGCAAGAGTACAGATAAACTCATCTGTTCAAGCCCTTCAGTTGAGTTTATGCAACAGAATCACAGAATGTCAGGGGTTGGAAGGGACCTGGAAAGCTCATCCAGTGCAATCCCCCCATGGAGCAGGAACACCCAGATGAGGTTACACAGGAAGGTGTCCAGGCGGGTTGGAATGTCTGCACAGAAGGAGACTCCACAACCTCCCCGGGCAGCCTGGGCCAGGCTCTGGCACCTCACTGGGAAGAAGTTTCTTCCCAAATTTAAGTGGAACCTTTTGTATTCCAGTTTGCACCCATTACCCCTTGTCCTACCATTGGTTGTCACTGAGAAGAGCCTGGCTCCATCCTCCTGACACTCACCCTTTATATATCTGTAAACATTACTGAGGTCACCCCTCAGTCTCCTCTTGTCCAGCTCCAGAGCCCCAGCTCCCTCAGCCTTTCCTCACACGGGAGATGCTCCACTCCCTTCAGCATCTTTGTTGCCCTGCGCTGGACTCTCTCCAGCAGTTCCCTGTCCTGCTGGAACTGAGGGGCCCAGAACTGGACACAATATTCCAGGTGTGGAAACTACATCCTTAATTTTTGCCACCATAGTAATGTGCACATCTGCATTTCTCTTGCAGGTGAACACAAATCTGTTCTCCCAGAATCAATGGTCAACGCTGTTTTAATTAATAAAAAAGTTAGAAGATCGAAGTCCTTTACGGATCACGTTCCTGTCAGAAAGGTCAGCCTGGGGATGACTGGCAGTGGCAACGTGCATGACAACTCACCGTGGCGAACCCACCTGGGAATCCATCGCCGGGGGGTGACCTGGGATCCCTCCCACCGCAAGGACCGGCCATGTGGTTTCGACAACCAGAGACTGATTTCAACAGGAAAAGAGACACTGCAGCCCCCAGAATTAGAAGGAGCGAGTGAACTGGCTGCCCTCAGTCAGCTGGGAAGTTCAAACACGTCAAACAGTTTCAGCAAAGAGAATGGCAGCCACATTTCGAGTACCTGCCAAAAGCCGCCTCCAAAATCAGCCACTCCGGCAGTTTGGACGCAGCCATGCGCTTCTGCTACGAAATGCACACCAGCCTGCAACAACCTCAGCTTCTACCCTTTCCCCAATAAAAAAGGACCAAGAATTTCCGAAGCAGCAAAGAGGCTTGGATTGTATGTCTCACAATGAAGACAGTCAGTAATACGTAAAACTTAGTCAAAAGCTTGACTAAAATTTAAAACAGCAAAATAGTCTTCCTGTTACACTGATTGACCTGCTGAGGGCCTACTACTTTATAATCTGTTGTTTTACTGTACAGTATAAATTGAGGTGTTCTCATGAAGACACTGGGCTGTAATGACAGATAATCACTTCTGTTATTTGAGATATAAGAGCAATTTTTTTAAATTTTATTTTTTTTTTTTTTACTATTTTAGAAACTAAAACTTTATCACAACAATATTGGAAATACCTGAAAAAGGCTAGCAGGACTAATTAAGCAGCTAGGCTAAATTTCAGTATAGTACTATTTAATCAGACAATAAACAAGTCACAAATGAAATGGTATTGAAGGGGACTGGTACACTTTACATGATTTCATCATTTACTTTCCTCAAAAAATATATATTCATGATACTTTCTGGTGTATTTGTAAAATCAAAGAATAAAACTTCTGCTCATTTCTGTTGTTGTTTTAAAAGGACTTGGTAAATGTCAACTCTTTTTGAAAAATAAGTTCTATAATACCATAATTCCCATTTATCCCCAGTATTTCATTATAAAACAAATGTCTGAAATAATTCCTTAGCTCCCTGATACCATATATCAACATACCTTCCTTACTAGAAGTCTAATGCATTTTTCTGCTGCTCCAACTGTGTGCGCACAAAGGGGATAGAACCACGTCAACTGCACAAGTATAATCATAGTAATACAACGATTTTTTTATAGATAGGGTTTAACATTTTCTTTTGTGGCTCAACTGCACCATAAATACGTGAAATTATTCAAAAGTAGCTATTTTGCATCTCCTCTCCTGCAAGATCTTTAGAGGATGGAGACGCCCTTCTGTGGGTGCTTTCAGTGACAAAAACATGAGGTCCGTATGTGGCAGAATGCAACCCCCCCTCTCTCCCCCTCCCTCCTTCAGTATGGAAGGAGTGGGCACATCTCCCTCTCTCTCTGCTACTTGAGGCCAACAGCTTCTTTTGTTGGGCCCCAGAGCCCCTGGCCAGGGCCGTTAGGAGAAGGGAATGCCGAGGCGCCATGGAGCCGCTGGGCGCCCATGGCCAGTGTGGGGGATGTTTGGAGGCTTCAGGGGCACCCACAGCCAGTGTGGGGGTGCAGAGAAGCTTCTAGAGTGCCTACGGTCAGATCTGATCAGCCAGTATAAAAACGGGACTCTCGTCGAGACTCTGCCCATTGCCGCGGGTCTCTCGGAGCACAAGCAAGATGCTGCCGCCGAGAGCCCCCGTCCCCGGGACGGGGACTCCGCTTGCCTCGCCGCCACGGGTGTAAGTAAAACTTCTCGCAGGAGTGCGAGTATATTTATACTTTTCGTGCACATATGCTCGTATAACTTTCCGTGCTCCATATGAGCGCGTGTGAAATTAATCCTCACACAATCGCGAGTGTATTTTCCTCCCGTGCACATATGCACGAGTAACTTTCCGTGCACATTTGCACGCGTACTTTAAATTATTTCCTTGCACAATCGCAAGTGTATTTTCCTCCCGTGCACACTTGCACGCGTAACTTTCCGTGCCCAATACGAGCACGTGTATAAATTATTTCCTCGCACAATCGCGAGTGTATTTTCCTCCCGTGCTTCCACATAAGCATGTGTAGGATTCCGTGCACACTTGCACGTGTAAGTAAATTAACTCTTGCAGGATTGCGGGTGTATTATAAATTTACCCTCGCGGAATCGCGAGTGTACACTTCCCGTACTCACTACGAGTGCGTGTATCTCTTTAAAATAATCCCGCACCGTGTTAGGCAAGTGTGTACTTCTCCGGGACTCAGGGCCAGCTCCGGCATTGTTTTGAGTGAAGCCACGTGTATGCACGCCGTGGACCGCCTGTTGGTTGTATCAGTTGCTGCCCCTCAAATAATTTTCGTCAGCTGATATCCGAACCTTTATTTAAGTCAGTTTGGAGTGCTAAAACCCTGTGCCTCGCTGGTCTAATAAAAGTTGTTTTGGACTCTGTTGTCCCTTAAATCAACCTGTGACGATTCTCCGTGACAACGTATCACCCATTTCTGGCTGCAAGTCTTCAGACAGGTCTCTTTCCCAAATGTAGACTTCAGGAAAGGCTGAAGACTAGAAGTGTTTCCTCATTTCACAATAACTTTAATTTTGAGCTATACACGTGGCAGTCACAGGCTCTCCTGAACCCTTCCATATCAGCAGGAGGAGGATCAGGTGGGCATCCCCAAAGTTCTTCACAACCCCTGCAAACAGCTCACAAGCACCTGTGCCCAGTTACTACCATCATCTCAAAAATCACACAATCCACACACAAAACATGAGCAAAACCAAAAAAGATGCAAAAGAGGCTCAGCTGTGCCCTTCTAGACACAAACTCTTCTCAGCAGGAAAGATAAACAACCCTTAACTTGTAAATAGATTTAGTACCAATGTGCAAATAAAAGCCTAAGCAGTGTTATCCATTCCTAAGAGAAATTCATTTTCTTTGCACCCAACACAACTTCAAACCATGAATCCTTCTTACAATTCCACTGGCTTTCGTTGTGCTTGATGGAGGATGCTCCATCTGGAGATGTTTGCACAGATGTATCGCAGCCTATGATTCCATTACAGGAGATTCCCAGCTCTAAATGTGTCACGGTATTTTTCAAGTCCACAGAAACAAACAAACAAAATGCAATATAAAGCTATTTCACTCCCTCTAGCCAAACGCCCTTTTCTCTATCCCACTCAACACTTACAGACCCAAACCTTGTAGCATCCTACACCAACCCAGCCACCACCAGTAGGTAGGCAGGAACCTTGTCTCCTGCAAGTGACAGTCACAGAATGATAGAATCATTTTGGCTGTAAGAAACCCTTAAGATCACAAAGTCCAATTGTAATTAACTCTGGCACTAAACCATGTCCCTAAGAACCTCATCTAAATGCCTTTTAAACCCCTCCAGGGATGGTGACTCCACCACTGCCCTGGGCAGCCTGTTCCAATGCCTGACAGCCCTTTCCGGGAAGAAATTTTTCCTAATATCCAATCTGAACCTCCCCTGGTGCAACTTGAGGCCATTTCCTCTCATCCTGTCACTTGTTCCTTGGGAGAAGAGACCAACCCCCTCCATGCTCCAAGCTCCTTTCAGGCAGTTCAGAGATCAGAAGGTCTCCCCTCAGCTCCTGTTCTCCTGTTGAACCCCCCAGGTCCCTCAGCCGCTCCCATCACACTTGTGCTCCAAGTCCTTAAGATGGTGCTGAAAAGCACCAGCTATTTACCAATAGTAATGAATAACTCCAGAAGAATCTTCCACTCACCCTCAGTAAAAGCAGCAGAATGAAGATACGGGTTTGGGAAGAGATGCTTTTTGTGATTTTTCAGGTTTTCTAGTGTTTTCAATTAACTGGCCTCCTCAGATCAGTTTCCACCTCAGATGCTGATTTCTTCTTCTGGGGAGGCATCAATAAAGAACCATAGCTACTTGGTTTGGGGGTGTTGGATTGTTTTGTCTGGTTGGGGGTTTGTTTGTTTTTAACACAGTGGTTACAGTATCTAAAGAAATATTAGACATTAAAAACAAACCACACAGATATGCCTAATAGGTATAATAGAGAGAAAATACTAGATAACCACCAGTCCATACAAAACAAGCAATTTCCTGGAGGGAAATATCAAAGTGCAATGAAATTTAAGTGTGTGTGGCATACAATAGATTTCTATTTACTTGCCTTGCTGATTACAGAGTACACTAATTTGTACTTCTGCCTAACATTACTCTGGAGTGTTATTTTTGTTATATCTCCAAGTCTGTAAACCAAATAAAGATAAAAGAATAACTGAAGGAAAAATACCATGTTAGCAAGAGGCCACTATTAAAACTATTAAAAAATTAATTCAAGGTAATTTTGCCCAGATACTTGCAACAATACACATGAGAACATTTCAGCAAATTAATCTTAAACTTTTAAATCAGAATCATAGAAAGTTTATAACCTTATCTAGCCACTTACTCTATAAACCCATTTGAACTAAGTGATATTATTTTCTGCAAAAACTTTTACATCAATTTTAAAGTGCTTTGATTCAGTTATCTTAATTAAACATGGACCTAGAATACCTTGAATTAAAACTCGGTGCAGGTTTATGCAAGGACTACGTAACTAACTCCTTTGTAAGGACTTTCCTACAAACACTTTGTCCTTTCCTAAGGCTTCTCGTTTATAAAAGGCATTTTGCCTTCGGAGAAGTCTTCCTGTTTATGGAAAGACATTATGAAAGAATAACAGCAGTAAGTTTTGATTTGTTACTGGAGTAGTTTTAGTTGCAAGAAAAGCTGTTATACTTACATTTCAAGAGACAGAAATATCACCCAGGCACACCATCTAATGAGAAAGTTATTTTATTTCCTAAAGCAGCTGTAGTGAAAATGAAGCAGGGAAACATGAGGAAACCAATTTAGAACTCCGAATATTAAAACGCCCACTTTTCAAGTGCACTTGATTTTCAAAACCTGTTATTCTTAGCATCTTCATGTTTGGCAGTCATGGGACAGTAACTTTCATCACTCTGTTACCAGAGCTGTATCTCAGTTTCAAGCACTGAACTCAAGACTGCCATAACAGCAACTTCACCCTTTTTCTGTCAGTAGGCAAACTTGACTGATTTATGCACACAGGTGAGCCTAGAATCCTGAATTTCTAGTTCAGTGTCTTGTTCACAAGTCACAGCGCCAGTGGGGCTCCCATTTCCAAAGCTGCAGCACCCCCACTTAGTCTGCGTGACCACCTAATAAAGTGATTTATATAGTGACAGTCCCGCAGGCCTGTCCAGTCTGTAATAAATAATACACCAGTGCAATGATTTCAGTCACACATCAGAGTCACCAGAATAAAATCCCATTGCTGCTGGGACAGTTGGGTACATGAAATAATGAACCCACAAGGTTTTTTTTTCTGATGTAAGCCATTAAGGAAATATGCCTTCTGCAAGCACAAAGAGTTCCAGGAACAAGCCCCAACCCTTTGAGGGCTTCATATACAAAACCAATATTGAGCAGCCAGCATCATGCAGCCAAGTGTCAGGGAAGCCCCAAACCTGCTCTGTGACATTGTGGGGACTCAAGGTGACACACCAGGACCCCCTCATCTTGAAGTGGTGAGCACCAGATTTCCTATACACATGGAAATGGCCTCAAGCTGCACCAGGGGAAGTTCAGATTGGATATTAGGAAAAATTTCTTCCCAGAAAGGGCTGTCAGGCATTGGAACAGGCTGCCCAGGGCAGTGGTGGAGTCACCATCCCTAGAGGGGTTTAAAAGGTATTTAGATGAGGTTCTTAGGGACATGGTTTAGTGCTAGAATTAGGTTACAGTTGGACTTGGTGATCTTAAGGGTTTTTTCCAGCCAAAATGATTTTATCATTCTTCCAGCACAGCCTCTGAGCCCAGGTGAAGTTTTAACTGCCCCACAACCAGGCAAGAACTTTCACACCACCCCTGAGGGGAAACGTGAGCACACACACCAAAGTCCACCCTAAACACCGCTGCTCTCAAAGAGCACACAAAATAAATCAAAATAAATAAATAAATAACATATTGATCCTGTGAAGCACATCAGCTTTTTGGGAAAGTTTCCCTCTCAGCACACACAGTTTCTTCTCACAGTTAAGTGGAACCTCCTGTGTTCCAGTTTGAACCCATTACCCCTTGTCCTACCATTGGTTGTCACTGAGACGAGCCTGGCTCCATCCTCCTGACACTCACCCTTTACATATTTATAAACATTACTGAGGTCACCCCTCAGTCTCCTCTTCTCCAGCTCCAGAGCCCCAGCTCCCTCAGCCTTTCCTCACACGGGAGATGCTCCACTCCCTTCAGCATCTTTGTTGCCCTGCGCTGGACTCTCTCCAGCAGTTCCCTGTCCTTTTAGAACTGAAGGGCCCAGAATTGTGCACAATAATCCAGATGCATGAGACAAACAAACTAAACCGGGCTATTAAATGTTCCTGTGTAACCTCATCTAGACCGAGAACAGCAGCGCCCGCCGCCACGCGACAGCAAACCGACACGCACTCCACCTGCAAGTGAGGGCAGAACACCAACATGGCCGGCAAGACGCGGCTTCAATCACGTGACGAGCGCCCACATCACTCCTCCAGGCCTTCTGGGTGTCCGTAGGAACCCGCCTCTCCCCGACGCTAAATATGACACGCGCGCGTAGGCTCCGCCCCTTGCCCCCGTCTTGGCCCCGCCCCTCGCCCCTCTTAAACCCGCCCCGCGGGACGCGGGCGGCCGGTGTACAGGTAAGTGCGCGACAGCACAGCGGGGGGTGGGGCTTGTGCGTAGTCCCGCCCATCGCTGGCTTGGCCCGTTGGTCGGGCCTGAGGTGCTGCCGCCGCGGGGAGCGCGGCCCCGGGAACGGGCTCGGGTGGGGGCAGCAGTTGCGTGCGGGCCCGGGCGCTGCTCAGTTACTGGCCGGGCCTCGAGGCGCAGGTGGGTGCCCGAGGTCGGTGGGAGCCCCGACTCCGCGGTGGCTGCTCGGCTGGGCCGCCCCCCGCGCTGTTTATTCCCGCTGGGCTGGGTGCGTCAGCACCGCGGCGCCACCGGAGGCTCCTGCTGTGGCTGCCCGAGCCCTCCCCGTGTCAGGGAGGGCCTTGCAAAGGGCGGCGGCTTCGTGGCCGACCTAAAAATCCACTAGGGACACGGGTGGCACTAGTGGGCTGTGTGGAATCCCTAGTTGTGGAAAGGAAGGGGTGGATGTGCCTAAGGACGCCCCAGGCTGGGAGTCTCTGAGGTTCCATCCTCTCATGGAGCATCTGGCCCGGGGTTTTGCACATAACGCGGCTTTTCGTACTCTCCCTTAGCCACTGAATTCAGTCACAGTTCACCAGGTAGCTTTCCTCCTTGTCTTTAGCAAAAGTTAATCATTGCGTTTTGTTTTTCCCTCCGTGCCTTCCGTCAGAAATTAGGCTTTCTGTAATTGTTTTCTTTTGTGTCATGTTATGGGACTGTGGAGGATGACGTTTTAGTTACAAAAGCTCAGTCTTGCATTCAGAATGGCCCTTGGGAAACACCCCTGGTCGTTCACTCAATTAGTTTTGAGAAAGTCCCTTTGAACTCTTAATGAAACTGGAACCGTCTCAGCAGCAGTTGTAGTGTTGGCTGATCCAAAAGTAAGTCATAGATGTTTTTATTAAGGATTCTCGTTATGGTGAAATAGGAATTTATGATAAATGTTAGAAATGTTACATAGAAAATGATAGCTTTTCTGTTTGTGTTTTTTTTTAATTAGAGGGTTGGAAACAATAAGTTTAATTGGGGGCTCCAGTGGTGTTTTCTGTTTTAATAACTTAGTAAGGAATCACAACCTTAAAAAAAACATAGTGTTATTGATTAAAAGATGAATAACCAGTTTATAAATGCTACTTATGTTAACAATTCATAGTCTTAAGTGTAGTTGGAATTTTAGACTTCTACCTTGATGTTCCAAAGCCATGGATATCTTTTTGTTCCTCACCTTAATGTTAAGTAGAATCATAGCTGTAAAATGGTTCTTTAGCATAACCTAAAAGTGGGAGAACGATGGTTCCAGGTTATTAATGAGAATTGCGTGGCACGTTTTGAAAAGGGAGAAAGCTGCGTTAATAACTTCAATGCAATCTTTTGAAAATTGTGCATGTCTGTTACTTTCTGTTTTGTAAATGACATGTTTTGGCTTGTCCCTAAAATAATAACAACAACCTTATCCCAGTAAGGAAAAGAATGCATTGTTGTTTCTCCTAGTTCAGACTATACGAATTCTAGAGATTGGGAAGGATTGTTAAACTGTTCACTTGCTCAGTTAATCCTTCTGGCTTCTCTTTGGAAGAGACTATTGTCTTTCAGCGTTCAGAGATTCCTTGTAGCTCACTAAAGCTGCAGTTAAGGTTAACTTAACACACATTGATGATTGCCTGCGTTTTTGTGCTTTCAAATAGTGTTTGTCTGAGCGAGGAACAGTCTTTAAAACAGGAAAAATTGATAGAAATGTTGGATTCTTCTTTTCTGTCCCCCTTTTCTCCTGAGAGCAATGTGCTAGTAAACAATGAGAAAATGAAACCACTCTGAAAGTGAAACTGGTTGATCAAATTTCAATGCCAACCTTTAACGCACAAATGCCAACATTTAAATGATTTTCTGCATAAATTAAAGGGCATCTTTTCCATATGAATCGCAGTGTTCAAGAGCCAAAGTCTCCCATGCTTTAATGTGCACTTATATTAAGATTGTCTTTGGGTTTTTTTCTCTGTTGAGATCCTGCATCTGCTTTTGCTTGCCCACTATCCTCCTTCCCTGCTTCTTGTGGGTTTTTTTGTTTGTTGGGGGTTTTATGTTTGAGGTTTTTTTGTTTTGGTTTGGGGCTTTTTGTGGGTATTTTGTTGTTTGTTTTGGGGGGTTTTTTGTTGTTTGGTTGGGTTTGGTTGTTGCTTTTGGGGGGAGGGGTTTTGTTGTATTTTTCAGGAGCATGTTGATTCACTGGTTCCTCCTTTCTCTGAGCACAATAACTTCTGGTGATGTATTCAGCTTAAACTCTTACCCCACTGTCACCTTCTCCTTAGTGATGGGTATTTAATGCCTGGTGCAGATTTACAGTACGCATCTCTGATTTCAGCCTCTGTGCTTTATGATCTTTACTTTATGATCTCTTTATGGTGGAGCTTGAGGTTCTGAGATGTTCTCTCTTAACACCTTTTTTCTGTCCTCCCAAAGAGGGTTAATAATTCATGTTCAACCGTCCGCTGGTGTAGAAAGGCTGTTAAAGTCCAGAAGTGGGAGAAGTGGAAGGCAGAGGTACCGCAAGGACACGTTTCAGAGGTGGATTGGGTCAAGCCATCCTGTCCAGGGCAGAATTGAATTGTGGATTTTGATGAATTGGCACCTTCTGCAATTCCAACTCATGTGAGGAGTTAGAAGGAGCTTTAGTTTCTCTTGAAACCGCAAGGAAGTATCCCAGCTCCAGTCCAGGCATCACTTCACTTCCAGTTTCTTACAATGGCTTAGAATCAGGTTCCCATCCTGACCAAAATGTGTGTAATGCATTCTGTACTCAACTTATATTTTAAAATTTCAAAATGTCCTTTAGACTTTTTAAAAAATTACAGCATCTCATTTCAGGAAAGCTATATTAAAACATTATTTATCTTCCTTTTCCCTTCTAATTGTGTGCTTTGTTTTTTTTCAAGAATGGCACAAAAGAAGTATTTAATAGCAAAACTGACCAGTTGCTTAAGAGAGGACAAAATTCAGCTGTGGAAACCACCGTATACAAATGAAAAAAAAGAAGCTGGTGAAGAGATGAAGGTAAATATTCTCTTGGAGTTGTTGTGATGCATCTTCTATGTTATACTGCTGGTGCATTTTCCCAGTTTTTCTTGGTGTTTTCTTAGGAGCTTGTACAAAAGTATTCATCCAAGCTGAATATCAACGAGAATGATACAGAGAATATGCTTGAAGAAATACGGTGTAAAGCAATTGAGCGTGGAACAGGAAATGAAAACTTTAAAGTGACTGGAATTGCGAGACTTGATATATATCTGCCTCGTAGAAAAGTAAGTGACGTTGCAGAAAAGTCGGGATAAGTAGCTTTACTTTAATGGCTTTTGGAGTCCTAGATATGTGTCTAATGCAAATATTTTCACTTCTTCAACTTTTTCAAGTGTTTCGTATCAGAAATCTGCATTAGGTGTATAAAATATGGGGGGAGGGGAAGGTATGGAAGTATATTTCAGTTTCCCAGGCATGTGGGAATATCATAGCAGATGAATATAATGTGTAATTGCCTTTTCTTTAGGATTTAATGATAAATTATCTTTCAGTTAAGAAAAGTAAATTAGATTTAAGTGCCTAGTAGTTCAATTTGATTCCTTCTGATGTTACTGTTCCTATTAGCAGTAAAGAACAGATAATTTTTTTCAGCTGTAGAATGCCTAAAATTGAATTAGCATGTGAATATCACTGTATTACCACAGCTTTTCTTTAACTGACAGCTTTAATTTTAATCAAATTCTCTTGAAGTGCAGTAAGCAACTTGAACTTGCTGTTGTGTTGGACAATGAGTGGTTGGTGATGCTGAAAAGAACTTTAGCTTTTAACCGTGGCACTGTTCTTTCAGTGATGACGTTATCTTTGTGTAACTATTCCAACCCAGGCAGATAAGGAAAATTACACGTTTTAAAGTATGTCCAGTGTCTGAACTTAAAAATAAGAAGCAGGATTTTCTGTTGTGATGGTGTACTCATCTGTTCTTGTCTAAGTCCGGCTCCCAAAGCTTCACAAAAATAGAACTGGGCCCTTGGTTAAGTTCTTATTAACACAGAGCCTCTTACCTGGGAATATTTCCCCCTTAAAAACAGTCTGTAGCAAACACAGCAACCGTCTCAAATCACTCCCTAGTTTGATCTTCGGCAACAGAAGTGAATGTTCACTATGAAAAAGTGCAATTCTTTTATTTTCGTAGAAGATCTTAGATGGAAACTTATACTTCAGAAGGATTTTTTTATTATTATTATTATTTTACTGAATACTTGCAAAAACACAACGCATAGTCATAATTATTCCCTCTCCTGTAGTGAAAAATAATTATCAGGGAGTGTGATGGGCTAACGGGTAGAGGGTATTAAGTGATTGCCATGCAGTTAAAACAAACAAATAGTTTCATAATTCCTCTTTATAATGCTACTGGGCATAAGGGAATTAATTAATTTAAAATTCCAGTTTATCTAATCTGAGACCAGAGACACTAACAGGAATTAATCAGAACTTAGCCAGTCGCAGGTGGGTGACATAATTAGAAACCGGAGTTAAGATTGGAAGTGCATAATTAAATTAGTGAGTTTAAATTGTTTTGTTCTGAGTTTAGATTTATCTTATTCTGAATCTTCTGCTGTTATAATGCTTATTTTTATCACTGTAAAGCAAGTACAAGATTCCTTATATAGAAATTGCTAGTACGTATGCCCAGCCATAACTCTGTTAACATGATTATGATTTGAAAAAGAAATTGTACTTGTTGTAAAACAATTAGTTAAGAAAATGTCGGAAGTATCTTGAGACCACGTTTGTTTCCTTTCATCCTTTTCCCTGTGCAATATAATTACTACAGAGCAGAAAAATCCCACTGGAAACGAACCTGTTCATCACAGGCAAGGAGCTCAGATCACAGTAAGTGTAATCACCCTTGGTTCCTCTCTAATGGGACAACATACTGTCACACAGTGCAAGAAAGGACAAGCAGAGCAGTATTTGTTCAGTTAAGCTTTTTTTAGCGTGTGTGTTTGTTCAGTGTGTCTGAACAGGATGTCCAGTGTCCCTGTGGGTCGCCTCTTCACGTAAGAAGCTGTGGTTTAACAGGTAGAAATGGGAAAGTTTCAGCTGTGGGAAGAGAGCAGTTCTCTGTAAATCCCCAGCAAGTACCCGAGATGTCACCAGTGAGTGATGTTCCAGATCTTTAACTAGACATGTCCTCTGAACTGTCAACTGTCAAGGGTTTTGATTGCGGGGTGACAATAAAACCATGGCAAATGTATTGTTAACGTCCTCTTCCCCCCGCTTCTTCCTTCTTAGCCTCTCCCTCTCCCCGCTTCCCACTGAGGACAGGCAATTGGGAGGGGAAGAAGGACAGAGGGAAGAGAGTTGGGCTGATTCCAATGGGATGAAGTTCAATAAGGCCAAGTGCCGGGTGCTGCACTTTGGTCACAACAACCCCCTGCAGTGCTACAGGCTGGGCGCAGAGTGGCTGGAGAGCAGTCAGACGGAAAGGGACCTGGGGGTACTAATGGACAGGAAGCTCAACATGAGCCAACAGTGTGCCCAGGTGGCCAAGAAGGCCAACGGTATCCTGTCCTGTATCAAAAATAGCGTGGTCAGCAGGACAAGGGCAGTGATCCTTCCCCTGTACTCTGCATTGGGGAGGCCACACCTGGAGTATTGTGTTCAGTTCTGGGCCCCTCAGTTCAGGAAAGACATTGAAGTGCTGGAGCGGGTCCAGAGAAGAGCAACAAGACTGGTGAAGGGACTTGAACACAAGACCTATGGGGAGAGGCTGATGGAGCTGGGGTTGTTTAGTCTGGAGAAGAGGAGGCTTAGAGGTGAGCTCGTCACTCTCTAGAACTACCTGAAGGGCAGTTCTAGCCAGGTGGGGATTGGTCTCTTCTCCCAGGCAGTCAGCAATAGGACAAGGGGCCTGGGCTTCAATTCTGCGAGGGGAAATTTAGGCTGGATATTAGAAAGAAATTCTTTACAGAGAGAGTGGTCAGGCATTGGAATGGCTGCCCAGGGAGGTGCTGGACTCACCGTCCCTGGAGGTTTTAAAATTGAGATTGGACATGGCACTTGGTGCCATGATCTAGTAAACGGACTAGAGTTGGACCAAGGGTTGGACTTGATGATCTCTGAGGTCTTTTCCAACCCAGACGATTCTCTGATTCTGTAATTAAAAAATGTTTTACTAATGCTACTAATAAGAATAGAGAAAATAATACAAAATATACAGAACCAATCTTGAAAGTCCCAGCAACTGCAGAGCTGGCACCCAAAGTCCTGGACTGGACTCTGCAGCCAACCGGAACTGGATTCAGTCTCTCATTAGGCCGCAGTTCGCAGGGATGACTAGCAAGGTCCTCTCCTAATGTCGGCCATAAGCAAAAGGGAAAAGGGACAAGATCCTCATGATCTCCCACTTTTATATGAAGTGTTCACATGAATGGAATGTTATACACAGTTGGTCAGTTTCTTGGTCACCTGCCATCCGTGCTTATCAATAAGTTTGCATTCCATTGCTATATTTACCAAAACATGTATCTGGTTCTCCAGGAAAATGCAGCTAATATGAAGCTTTAGCTGACAGGCAAATTCACTAAAAGAGAAACTTGTTTTTTAACAAAACCAGGACATCATCATTAACTTCTCTTCCTTTTGTGCTTTTACGCCTAATAAAATCAGATCCTTTTCTGTCTGTTTTGCCTTTTTCCATTCAGTATCCCAGATTTCCCTATATGATTCACAAAGCTTTCTGATGATGTTACTTTACTTCTAGCAGCCTTTTATAGCAAAAGTTTTAAACCAGTTATGAGCATATTCATTTTTAAGCTTTATTGCTATTCTAACAGCAATATATATAGCCTTACAAGTTCATATTCATGGATGAAATTATTTATTTCACAGGATAGCACAGGAACATGCATTAAAAGAAAATGCTATCAAAATAATCATAAACAAGAAGCAGCTTGACCTGGGTATGTATCTCAAATATATTTTAATGATAATTTTTTAGTTTACTGATTTTCTGAAGAAAAGTTTCTTGCAACTCAGAAATTCCCAAGGAATAGCAGTTGTATTTGTCAGGTTCTGCTCTGCAAGAAATGTAATAAATTATAGTACTCAAAGTTCTTAGAGTTAAAGCAGTTATAGGAATCCTGTAAGAAATGTCAAACATCCATTTTTCAAGTGCTGAAACACTGAAAACACATTGTTTGAAAGAAACCCTAAATTTCCTCAAAACCTATATTGTATAACAGCACATTCAAAAACTTCTTGTAATGTTTTACACGTTCAACTTGTCAGACATGTGGGAAGTGATGACAGCAGCTTCCTCTTTATTGATGGCCTGAGCATCTGACTTATTTATTTCCCTTAGAATATGTCAGAATTAGAGCCATGGAAGTGACAAAAGGAACTCTGATTCAATTCCCAGTTCCTCTGTCCTGGTACTGTTGTTATTCCAGTTTTTCTCTGAAGGTTGATTAACTGAAATAGAAACAATTGCGTTTTTCAAAATGTTATGAAAACAAGCAGAGAAACATACCAGTCATTTCAAAAGCACTGTAAGATGCAAGTTGGATCCTAATTTCTGAGTTTCTGTTGACTGTGTCAGTAATAGGCAAGGGTTTTGATTGAGTTCTTGAGTCTAGTAATTACTGTTTCTAATAATTACTGTAGTTCTTCAGTACAGTACAAGTAAGGCATGGGCTGTTCAGATTTTGTTTGTTGGTGTTGATTCCCCCCGCCCAGTCTCTCTTCACAAATAAGAGCACCTGGATTGTATTCATTGTACTCAATTTTGCAGGCAAAACCCTCGAAGACCAGGGTGTAACACACAATGCAAAAGTGATGGTGCTTCAACTGGAACAGAGCGATGAGGAAACTAAAAGAAGAGTTCAGGAAGAAGAACTTCAGTGCAAGAAAGAGAAAGAAATAAATGACAAGATGCAAAGAACTAAGAAGGGTTTGGAAATTCTAGCAGAGAGAGGTAAGAGGGCTTCTTTTTTTGCAGGGTGAGGGAAGTTGGGTGTTCATTAATTTTTGCACGTCAAAAAACATCATCTCACTAGATTTTGAGCATAGGAGAGTGCCTGTACTGTGGCTGGATTTCTGTTGATACATTTTTAGGGTTCTCCCTACTTGAAAACTAGATTTTAAATTGACTAAAACTTCGTCAGCTCTTTTTACGCAGCTAGAATGGTAGAAAACATTTGGCAATTAGAGAAGGATGTAATATGAATCAATTGTTATTTAACTGGCCCTTCGCAGTTAAGGGACTGAAGACTCTTGAACAGGCTTTAAATTTATTGTAGAATAATGTATTAAAAGTCATTAAACTTTTTTGTAGCTCACTTCTGCTGCGGCTGTGGGTAACCATAGTTTCATTGTGCAGAGCAGCTCACTTATTACTCTCATCTGTCACGTGGCTGTTCTGTTCTCATGGTGTTTGATGTTGATTGCTGGCAACTGTGGATTAAGTTGGAGGCCAGTATCTAGTGCAGTGCCGCAGGGGTCAGTACTGGGGCCAATATTATTCAATATATTCGTTAACAATTTGGACGAGGGAATTGAGTGTACTATCAGCAAGTTTGATGACACCAAGCTGGGAGGAGTGGCTGACACGCCAGAAGGCTGTGCTGCCATCCAGAGACCTGGACAGGCTGGAGAGTTGGGCAGGGAATAACCTGATGAAATTTAACAAGGGAAAGTGTAGAGTCCTGCATCTGGGCAGGAACAACCCCAGGTTCCAGTATAGGTTGGGAAATTACATATTAGAGAGCAGTGTAGGGGAAAGCGACCTGGGGGTCCTGGTGGACAACAGGATGACCATGAGCCAGCACTGGGCCCTTGTGGCCAGGAAGGCCAATGGCATCCTGGGGTGTATTAGAAGGGGAGTGGTTAGTAGATTGAGAGAGGTCCTCCTGCCCCTCTACTCCACCCTGGTGAGACCACATCTGGAATATTGTGTACAGTTCTGGGCCCCTCAGTTCCAGCAGGACAGGGAACTGCTGGAGAGGGTCCAGCTTAGGGCAACAAAGATGCTGAAGGGAGTGGAGCATCTCCCGTGTGAGGAAAGGCTGAGGGAGCTGGGGCTCTTTAGTTTGGAGAAGAGGAGACTGAGGGGTGACCTTATTAATGTTTATAAATATATAAAGGGTGAGTGTCAGGAGGATGGAGCCAGGCTCTTCTCAGTGGCAAACAATGATAGGACAAGGGGTAATGGGATCAAGCTGGAACACAAAAGGTTCCACTTAAATTTGAGAAGAAACTTCTTCTCAGTGAGGGTGCCAGAGCCTGGCCCAGGCTGCCCAGGGGGGTTGTGGAGTCTCCTTCTCTGCAGACATTCAAAACCCGCCTGGACATGTTCCTGTGCGACCTCACCTGGGCGTTCCTGCTCCAGCAGGGGGATTGGACTAGATGAGCTTTTGAGGTCCCTTCCAATCCCAAACATACTCTGATACTGTGAAGTTAAAGGGATATAGTCAATGTAACAGTAATAATTTTTCAAGATGAAGTTCTGTTTGTGAATTGCGTTGCTAGATGTTGAGTTTAAGTCACTCCTCTATTTTATTGTTTCAAAAATCCACAAACAAGGAACTGTGAAACTGAGTATGTCATGAACTCCTGCCAAATGCAAAAATACCTGAACAAAGCTGCTTTTAATGGTCAGTGACAGCCTGTTTCTTACTATAATATCAGATTTTGAACCAATGAAACAGCTGATTCCTTTTATGGATTTAAGGGCTAATTGAGACCCCAGACCTTGAATGGGGCCTCTATAAGGTATTTACCACTGTCAGTTATAGCACAAAACCAGAGTATAGAGTGGGGCCTCTAATGGCCCACAGGCTGCAGGCTCTGTGTGAACGGTAGAAAGGATCTAACAACTTTTTGTTTCATCTGAGAAAAATTGCAGGGCAGAAGCTTTTAATCTCAGCAAACTCCTGTTTAACTGCCTTGTTTACAAGAAAAGCATCTTTCCATGTAAAATCAGATGGAAGTGAAAACAAAATGATACTTTGGTTATAAGCATTAAAGATGTGGGAAAAGCAAAATACTGAGCTGTATGTTTTTGTTGTTCTATCAGCTGTGCTTAGTTGTGTAGGTTTTTCTTTATATTCTATGCTTTATTTGATAAAGCATTTCAAATGTTACATTGTGTAAAATGTAGGTGTTTTATCTTCTGCAAAAAATTACTTACAATTCATGTAACTTTTAATGTTGTGTGTAAATTTCTGGATGAGCAGGACCTTTTCCTTAGCGACTTTTCTAGAAGTTCCTCATGTTTGTCTGATCAAGGCCATTGTTGGTAGGTATGTCAGAAAAATACAGATACAGCCTTTATATGTAATCCTGATTGGTTTTGTTGTTTGCATTTTTGTTTAAACATGTGCTTACTGACATAATCTTACAACAGCAGAGATACTCTGTTGAAGGTGGTCCTTAAAATTTAAATCATTTTTTCATATCTTTCAGAGGAGTACTTGGATCCAGATTCTGTTCCGTATCTAGACATAGCTAATCAGACTGGAAGGTCAATCGAGATTCCTCCTCAAGCGAAAAAAGTAAGTAAAAGTATCTTACAAAGGTACTAAGACAACCTTTTAAAGCTTGGTTCATGAAACATTTCAATATGGAATTGAAATGCAGTCAGAATTCTTGGGGATATAACCCCAGGTCCAGTAGATGTTTGCTTAATAGAAATAATATTGAAATAAAATTGCAGTGGAACTCTACAGTGGGGAATAGTTCAGTCATCTGGAGACAGACCTCTGGCTGCTGATCTCATTGCAGGTATCATCTTGCATTGACCCCTTTGTGCTCCGTATCTTATTTTTGTGTTTTGAGATGAGCTTTTAGTTTGTTATATCTTAGCACCTATTTTAAATATTGGGTGTCCCAGAACAACATGAAAATAACTTGTTTGTTGGGCCTGAGTTGGAAACTTCCTGAGTTTCAAAATTGGACTCTTTTAAAATAGTTTTGAGATCTTTTGCATTGTGACCCCTCTCAAATCTGTTCACCATTCAAGAAAGTTCCATGTTATCATTTGAAAACGTCTTTGGTTGGGTGTGTGCATTGAATTACAGTAGGAGCGACGTGCCTGATGCTGGCTGCTGAAGTGGGAGAATAGTGATAGCACCTGAAGATGAATAAAAGATGATGAATAAAAATCTGAAGATGAATAAAAATCTTTACAAGTACCTGGAAATAGCTGATAAAGAAAAATACCTTGGGAAGAAATGAGCAGGCCCCAAGACGTGTGAACTGCTGCTCCAGCCTCTTCTGAGGCAAATGCAGTTCTGGGCCCCTCAGTTCAGGAAAGACATTGAAGTGCTGGAGCGGGTCCAGAGAAGAGCAACACGACTGGTGAAGGGACTTGAACACAAGACCTATGGGGAGAGGCTGAGGGAGCTGGGGTTGTTTAGTCTGGAGAAGAGGAGGCTTAGAGGTGACCTCATCACTCTCTAGAACTACCTGAAGGGAAGTTCTAGCCAGGTGGGGATTGGTCTCTTCTCCCAGGCAGTTAGCAATAGGACAAGGGGGCATGGGCTTAAACTCTGCCAGGGGAAATTTAGGCTGTATATTAGAAAGAAATTCTTTACAGAGAGAGTGGTCAGGCATTGGAATGGCTGCCCAGGGAGGTGCTGGACTCGCCGTCCCTAGAGGTTTTTAAACTGAGATTGGACATGGCACTTAGTGCCATGATCTAGTAAACGGACTAGAGTTGGACCAAGGGTTGGACTCGATGATCTCTGAGGTGTCTTCCAACCCAGTCGATTCTGTGATTCTGTGAAATGGTGTTTTCTGCATCATCCGGAGTTTCTGGATGATCGGAATAACATCTGTGCTGTCCCACAGTGCACGCTTTTCTGGCCAAGTGCTGAAAGCAGTAATTCACCTGAAGAGTTAAAGCATCAAATGTTCAAATGCACAAGATTTCATCAGTATTGAACGTGGGTGAGAGGAAATATTGCGGGTTGTTTCTATCCAGAAATGCTGTTTACATTTCCATTTATCATATTGCAGGAGCTAGAGCATTTTCTGATGACGTTCAAAATTTAATTTTCAATTCTGAGGTTTTCTAGGAGGTGAATCATTAGATTTTTATAAGATAGTGTGATAGCAAAGCACTAAGCTACACTGTTAGGAAGTGTAGCACCCAGAAAAACGCTTAGCTCTTTATCAGTCATCATTGAAAATCCATCTAGGGTAGCTTTCTTAAAATAAACTTGGTGCCACATTTCATGTGTCAATAGCATTCGTTGCTTTTAATTAGACAAAATTTTAACAGTAGCAGATGAGAGAAAAATGTGAAGTGATGTGAAATAGTACTGCTTTTACAGAACTCGTACAATGGTGATTTTCTAGGAAGAACAAAGGCTCTTAATGGATTAGCTAGATATTTCTTTTTAGTTAAAGTGAGTTCGAGAGATGTAAAAAAAGTCTCGATCTTTTTCTAGGCACTTGTGCTGGCAATGGGTTATCATGAGAAGGGCAGGGCATTGATGAAGAAGAAAGAATATGAAATAGCGCTGCCATATTTGTTGGATGCAGATAAACACTTCTGGTAAGAACCTTTTAAAGTCCTTGTGTCTCTCTTTACTGTCAACCAGATACAGGAACAGCATTAGCTCCACCTGTGCATATAATCAGGAACTGTTTTTCAGGGGTTACTTCACACCCCCCTTCTGCAGATGGGAAACAGCAAAGGCTCTGACAAGCAGTGACAGGTGGCTTCATGTAAAACAGCTGAAACAGATACTGCCAGTGGGCAATTTAATCTTTCATACCAACACAAACTGTTAATATTCATGTACTAGGCTATAAATTGCATTAGCTTGAGAGACAGTTACGGATACTCGTTTGCAATTGCTCCTCTGAAGTGATAATTTCTTGTAAAAGGTGGAGCAGATAGCTGAGGTCAGTGACCATACCAGGGTTTCTGTGGGTAAATGAGTTTCATGTCAGCAGCCAAAGCCCTGAACTGCTCTTCAGAGATCCCCAAAAGTAATATTATCCCATCTGTCTCTCGTCTGTGTGCACGTGCAAGGAGGCTGGCACAGAACTCGGCCTGTTCGTGTGCACTATGGAAAACAGTTGGTCTCTGTCCTCTCAAAGATTACACGGGGTTTAATACCAGTCTGCTTTTAAAGAGATGCTGTCTTGAAAAGTAACACAATGAGTTTCTACTGTAATGCTTTGAGACGTAGTGTTGTTATTGGTGCCCTGTGTATTAGTGAATGTGATGCGAGATCAGTGCTTTATATTACAGTTCCACTGAACTCAGTTTGTTACCTCAAATATGAAGCCTGTGCTTTCTCAAATATGTGAGTTTGTGTACTTCTAGCATGTTGTTTCATTAATGTTAAAAAGTATGTTGGAAAAAATAAACAACCCCTCCCAGAAAACCAATAATAGTTTTATTTTGCAGTGAGTGCAGCACAGAACTGCTGAACACCGTTGATAATTACGCGGTGCTGCAGCTGGACATAGTGTGGTGCTACTTTCGCCTGGAGCAGCTGGACTGCCTGGATGATGCCGAGAAAAAACTGTCCACTGCACACAGTTGCTTCCAGAGGTGCTACGGGGAGAACCATGAAAGGCTGATTGATATCAAAGTATGTCAGTTTTGGTTTAATTAGGGTGCCTTTCTTTCATGTATTCAGTTATTGTTCAAGTATTACAACACTGACTTTTATAAGTTCAAAGTTTTCTCGTGTCTCCTTAGCCTGTAATGCAGTTTTGTAATTGTCAGCATAGTGAAAGCATTGGACTTGACAAAAAGGTTGTGGTAAACGTGCATTTATACGCACAGACATCATCAGTGTTTTAGATGTGATACCTTATCTGCGTGTCACATACTAGTGACTGTGTCTTCTTTAAACAGGTAGAGCATTCTGTTGATAATGAGGTGATGTTGTACCATATGCTTTTAACCATGTGCTCCCCCCTTGTTTAAACAATTCTTTAGGGAAGCTATGGTCGTGAGAAGGTTTTATTTCTACGGCTTTACCTCCTCCAAGGGATAGGACACTATCACAGTGGCAGAGAAAAGGAGGCTGCTGAGTATATTCAGAAGGTAAGGCACTGCTAGGTAAAACTTTTGAGTTGTTCACACTAGCTCTTGTGTTTGGGCTCTGCCTTGCACCTGTCCTTTGCTTGCTCAGAAAAAATTGGTTCGTATGTTCAAGCAACAGTGTAAGTAGTATCATTTTGTTCCTTTTCTGTACAGGCATCTTGTTTATATAAAGAGCTGTCCATAGATCCTGATAAAGTTGATCGCCTGTCACTCCTGGGATTCTCCGAACAGGAAGCTCGTCTTGCCCTGCGAGCATGCCAGGGGAACGTGGAGCACGCTGCCAATCTCATCACCAACAGGAGAGAGGTACAGTGCGCTGAGGGTATTAAATCGGGATCATCTTAATTAGGGTGTTCGTAAGATCATGTTTTGTGTGACTAGTGCATCATGGTGCTAAATTAAGGACTTTGGTTATCCTGCTTGGACATTGTTAGTGTAATTAACAGTTGGACATTTGTTGCCGCAAGTTTGAAACCAAACCTTAATACAACGAGGGAAGGTCTGTCCCAAAAGAGGTGGGATGAGAGAGCCAAAGACCTGTGTTTGCACCACAGGAGTGCACAGGAGGACTTTGCACCAGTGTTTGCTAGTCAGCAGTGCTACGTATGGGAATAAAAACACAGTGATCAAGCTGTCTCTTCTAGGCTTGGCTGGTCTGGAAGATGAGAGGCTGCACAGTAACGTGCTATGAGGGTAACCATCCAGCTAGCCTGTATTAATGACTTTGGACTTGGAACATTCAGGAGGGGAGAAGGACTTTTTGGGTGGAAGTTCAGACATTGTTGCCCAGATCTGAAGTGTCTGAAGTTGCATTTGGTAAGCTGAGGTGGCACTTTTAGACTTCAGACAGTGAAATGTAGATGGAAGAGTCAACTGGCTGAGAGAAGGGCTGAACAGAACTCCTTGGTTCCATGCCCAGTTCTGGCTGTATGTCCTTGGCAAGTCTTGTCTGCAGGCCCATCTGCCAAACGGGTTTATCACTTACCACACAGGGCCTATAATAGCTGCAACAGCCTAAGATCCGAACCGCAGAGACTGCAGAGCGGAAGTATGGCAACATGGAAATGCAACTTTATTTAGTAATGAGTGTCTGGCAGCACAGTCTGTATTTAAAAAGAAAAAGTGTCTTTTCCTCAAGAGCTTCAAACTTGAAGAAGTAAATCCAGAAACCCCATATGCGCATGGGGAGGGTGAAGCATTCCCCTGCACAGTGAGCTCTGTCGTGGCTGTGTTCTTGCAGGAAAAGGCACAGATCAGGAGGGAGGAGAGAGCTAAGAGGCGGCAGCGACGGGAGGACATAAACACCTTGAAAAGTATGGGCTACCCAGAGAGAGCTGCTCAAGTAGCTCTTCATAATACACAAGGAAACCTGGACCAAGCCTTTAAGGTAAGTGATTTTCAGGAGTAGTACTTTTGTATGAAAAAAAAATTGTTCGCTTTTTTTGGTTTATCACATAGCAGATTCTTATTTTCTGTAATATCTATTTGTTAGTTGATAGCAACCTCTTCTGATCTGTAATGACTGAACTTCCACTTCCTGACACAGTGAATCAAATATCATTTAAATTGGCTGAGGTTTGTTTAAATCAACTCTTGGGCTAAATACATTTCCATAAGGAGGACTATTATATTTCTGTTGCTTTATTCTGACTCCTCTCTGTTTTATTTTAGTTTATTCTTGACAATCCAGAGTTATTGTTGGAAGATGACGACGATGATTCTGTGGCCACAGACCAGTTTCAGGTTTCCCAGGAGAGTATTGATCAAGTAAGTTACAGCTTTTGCTTTCTTAGGAGTTGGTTGTCTAGTTTCTGAATTAGGCTTTCAACACACCAGATCTTCCTTGAGCAAAGCTGTACACATTTTCTTTGACCCATGTCACTCAAGCTGTCACACTTCCTCTGTCTGGCATCTGCTCTTCACAGTGAAGTCCCACTCAAGCTAAAATAAAACTCTTCCTGCCCATTACACCAACCTGTCGTGTCTGGATGTGGATTAAAGTCTGTGCACTAATGCTCTAGCCCAAAAAAGACGCCAAATGAGAAATTAATTCAGGTCTCTAAACACTGCAGTGCACAGGGAGAGCTGGAATGTGTCTGTCTCATCATACGCCATCTGAAAAGCTCTTTGGTGGTTAGTGTGGCTGCATAATCAATGTCAGGCAAGAAAACTGTGTCGCTTAGAGAAAGTAAATAGCACATCATACGCTGGAGTGCTTTGAAGTTTCCTTTTGAAAAACACAAACAAATTGGTCTCATATTAAACAGGAGGCTCTTGATTTTGCTCAACATCCCCATTCCTGTAATAGGTCAGTGCCCTGTTGTTAACTGTTCCAGTAAACCAGAGTCAGTGTCCGGGAATTCCTGGCATGCAGCTCTTGCCTCTGTGCAAGAGGAATGTCTGTCAGATTCCTGTCAGACTCTGGTGCTGGGTGAGCTTGGATTTCTCTAGATTTTTTTATTCTTCATTTTTCTTCCCCCCTTCTCGTAGCTGGTGTATATGGGGTTCAGCCGGGAGGCGGCAGAGCAAGCCTTGAAGGTCTTTAAAGGCAACATCCACGTAGCTTCCCAAACCCTTGCTCATTACGGGGGAGTTCTTCCCGCCTCCCTGCAGCCGTCTCCAGACGGGTCCAGCCCTTCCGAAGAATCCACCTCATCCAAAGACTCGCCTACGGAGTCTGCAGGTAAGAAATGTTGCAGAGGGCAGTGGAAAGACTCTCTTGCTGGCTTTTGTACACAACAATTAAGCAATGATGATCTTGAGGGTCTCTTCCAACCAAAACGAGTCTGTGATTCTATGATCTCATTGTACTCGCACCAGTTCTCTTGAAAAACCAACCCACCCTCCCTGCCTGTGCTCCTTCGGACAGCAAGTGCTGAGTTGCTGGAGCACATTCCCTGGACCTGCCCACTGATAATGATGATTTTGTGGCTCTCTAACATCTGGGTTCTGACTGCTAGGAAGTATATTCTAAATCTGTGCTATACAGCCAGCTGCTGTGACCACATACTCCTTCCTTGTGTCTGTGGTTGAACTGGAGTTGATACTCGCCATTTAGTAGAGGGGAGACTTGTGTGCACACTTCTGTTATTTGTCAAAGCTGTAGTGATCCATGCTGTACAACTAAAGGATTTCCCACAGCTTTAAATAACAGGAAGAGAGGCCGTCCTGCGATATCCTTTGCAGAACTGTCCTACACAAGAGGTGGTTTTGCAGTAACAGACTCAGATCAGTCACGCTGGTGGAAGAGGGAAAGTATCGGCTGCTTTGAATTCACTGCTGCTTTTCTTTGTTAGAAGCATCTTCTAGTTCCCAAACAGATGAAGACATGGAGACTGATGCTGTCAATGAAATCCTGGAGGATATTCCTGAACACGAAGAGGATTATCTGGATTTAACACTGGAGGAAGAGGAACAGATCATTCATGAATACTTATCCTATATACAAGTACCACAGCATTAAATCCCATTACAGCTACTTCAGTTACATGCATTTACCTTGACAAATTGAGTTTGGATTACAAATGCACCTTCAGCTTATCTCCTACTAAATGCCTTGAATTCAGTTAAACTCTAGGTGGAACACTTAATTCCTGCTTATTTATAAATCTGCTTAAAGCCTACATTTGTGATACATTGTAATTTATTGTCATAGCAGAAATATAGAAACATTTATTTTCAGAAGAAAATTTAATAGAACTAAACTATATTTTTATTGTGAATTAAGTTAATTCACTTAGTATTTGAGTAAAGAAGCATTTCTATACCATTTTAAAATACCAGCTTTAAAAAAAAGAAGTTTGTAGATCAGAAATGTAGCTCATGAGGTTATAGAGGTCTCAACTTACACACCGTTCTTTTCTTCTGAAAGATTTCTGAGAGTCATTTACATCTCTGTGCATGGATTTATACTGTGCTCTGCTTGTCACTTCATGCGGGTGTTACACGGGCAATAAAGGTAACTCTGTGCTGCTGCTGCTTTTCAGGGTCTTTTCTGTGCTTTGGTGTTTCGGACCAGCAGGAACGCCCTGGCCAGGCTGTGTCCTGTCAGACCCCGCGACCCAGGTACTGCTCTTGCTTTTTATAGCTCCAGAACCAGCTTCCCCAAGCAGCAACTGCACCCCATGCAGGTGTGGGGCTGCAGAGTGCTGGATTTCGTGGGGAACACAAGATATTCTTCAGTCAGCTGTTGGAACAAAACTTGGCTCAGGATCTGTCTCAGTAGTTGCACCCAGCCTCAGCATTCTGGGGAAATACTTGGGGGTTTTTTAGTGTGGATTATAACATCCCATTTTCTGCTCTGTGAGCACTCCCCCCCAGCTGTGAACAGAGCATCCCCTGCTTGTCAGCTTTTCTTAAAAACCATTTATTCCTGTGTAACCTCATCTGGGTGTTCCTGCTCCATGGGGGGATTGCACTGGATGAGCTTTCGAGGTTCCTTCCAACCCCTGACATTCTGGGATTGTGATTTGTGTTCTGCAGTTCAGTCCCACAGCAGAGGGAGCTCATGCCCTGTTTTTTCCAAGTGTGGTGCTGGAGCTGAGTGGGAAACCAGCACTGATCTCTGCTTAGAGCTGGGCCTAACAGCAGCTGCTGGAAAATTAACCTTCTGTGCAGTGACAGTTTATTTGTATCCAGTATTATTTGTGGGGAGATGGGGTCTTGAAGTTCTGTTTGGGTAAATGTGGAGGAAGCAGAGCTTGGGCCCCATGGACTCAACGGATTCTTTTTTCTTGGCTACGTTAGCCAAGGACAGCAAAAGCAGGCAGTGATTACACAGTTAAGGAATTATTTGTATTTCATACTTGTGCATCAAGACATGCTGTAAAAATTGAGTAGTTTTGTATCTCTTCCCAGAAGGCTGAAGCATTTCTAAAGCCAGTAATAGGAGCTTCTGAGGAAAAAAAACAGCCCCAGCAACCCTAATATCCCAGTTCTCTGCAGGGGAGCACTGAGGAACCACTGGAGAGCAAAACTAGAATATGAACCAGTTTAAAATGAGAAAAACATACACTGTGATGCATGCAGTTTGAAGAATAGGTAGGAAAGCGCAACTTTATTCCTTCCTTCAGCCAGAGGGGTTCCCAGACCTGTAGGGCAGTAGTGTCTCTCCTGGCAGTTTTCTCTTTGAAGTGGCACAGCAAACCGGCAGTGACAACGTGAAAAGTGAATGTTTGTCCTTGGAGAACTTAAAATGATCATCATAACACACAGTGCTTGTTGGAGAAGCCACTCTTCAATGACATCATTTGGCCAGCACTGTCCTTGAATAAGAGTTCTAAGTGATCAGCAGGACAGGAAGCACTGGCTGAAAGTTTTCAGTGAACTTTGAGAATGTATTTGTATACACTGTGATATGTTTAGTGACAGGCACAAGTGTTAATGAGTCAATTCCACTCTTTACAAGATGTGTGTCTATTCCATCCATTTGCTGAGTCCACGGGCAGCTGCTGTACGGCTGGATAAGTTCTCATGTCTAACATGCTGTGTGTGATGTTTTAAACAGAAAGTACAGCCCAGGCCTTTTGTGCAACTGTCCATCGCTACTAAAGGCCTCCAACTTCACATTGACCTTGTACATGAAATACACATATAATTAGCTGCATTGCAAATCATGTTTATTCTTTTTCCCCTGTATTCTAGCCATTCTTACCCAATGTGCAGGTGCAGCCAGCCCATCCCCTCTAAATGAGAAGGAAATCAAAACTACACAGGTAGTTGTCTGTAGATGCCACAAGTTTATTAGTCCATTCTAAAAAAAAGATTACAGCATTTTTATCTTGCTGTAGTATGGAATAAATAAAGCCATAAAAATAAAAACATGTGCTTAGATATTTTAGTACTGGTTCTACAAAGAGTTATATCTGCAAATAGAAAAATAGAAGAACCCTTGTTTATTCATGGCTCAGTGGTTATCAGAGAGGGGTGAACCTGGAACAAGACTGGGACAACCTCTCTCGAGTGTGACTGCTTATCCAATGCTGCTAACAACCCAGCGAACCTCAGCAGGAGCAATGAGAACAGATCTAGAGCACCCAATAAATCTTCCTCTTCTCTCTTCTCGTGCTTCCTTTGCTGAAGTGTGAGAATGTAACAGGTAGAAACAAGAACCCACTAGGTTCCCTAACATTCTGTGTCATTCTGTGTTGGGAGAATAACTGCTGCACAAAAGGTCTGAGGTTTAGCTTGTTCTCTAGCTTATGTTTTGTTAAAAAAAAGAATTAATTGCTGTCCTACTACTCCGAACTTTTCGAGAGGTGTCCAGTCTGCTTTGAACTCCTGCTGCTGCACCGTACCATCCTCCATTAGTTGGTATAATTAGCTGACCTGAAGGTCAGCTCTGAAAATTGAATTCATACTCGTACTGCAGAGCACCCCCTCATTTCTGCATCTGGCTGAACGAGGGCATCTGAGGGGGCAGCAGGAACAGGAGAAATCATTTCTCATTAGATATTAGACCAGCAGTGTGCAACACCTCTGTGCCAGCGGGAACTGAAAACAAGCAGTTGTGAGTTCTTAATTACCCACCCCCCGGGCACATCACCTGCACCGCACCGCAGCTCCTGCTGACGAGACCATCCAACCGTCACAGCAAATCCCGGCTCCGAAATGAGAGGTTTGAACAAAGCCGCGTCCCAGCCCTTTCCAGGTTCTGGTTTACATGGACACAGTGGTGCAGAAAACAACAGGTTCAGCTTTGGTCACTGAGGGAAAGTCTCTTCTGAAGAGTCACATTAGTTCAATGGCCTCGTGTTCCCCGTTTTCTTGCTGTACCATGCAGCCGACTTTATTGTTGAAGAGACGAGACAGGCTTCCCTTCTGAGAGCTCCTGCCCTGGGTAGACCTCTCCTTCTTCAAACGCCGCTTGTTTCTCTTGCATATTCCCCGGATGTCCCAAATCCTCAGCGTGCCGTCGTGGGAAGCGGTGTAGAGCAATTCGTTGTGGATCTGGAACAACAGGGGCACTTCAATACCAAACTGTACAGCTCGGCATTGGCACAACTGAACTGTCAAAAATCAGAGCAAACACAGCTTCAGCCTAACGCTTATGGCCTGACAGCTCATCGCAAGGGCCGGTATAAATTATCATGAAAGCTGCTGAAGCAGGATCAGACTTTACCAAGTCAGGAGTCATTTCTCAGCTGCTTCACAGAGCCATAAAATATAAACAGTGAGAGTTATTTATAACCTAAACCCACCAGAAATGCAATGGGGAGCTAAACTCAGTGTCAGGATGGGCTGTAGCTGGGAATTTCTGTGCTGGTTTCAGAGCTCTAGTTCTGAAGATGAAGCTTAAGGAGGCACCGCAATCAGCATTAGGGGGCAGTGGGGGGTTCAGGAATGTTTTCCTTCTCACTTCCCTCCTTCCTCTGCAGGAAGCTCTAAGTACAATTCCTCCTTCAAAATTCACTGTTCTTCCAAACCTACAGTAACTTAACCTTGATTCCCCCCTGCGGTTTCATATCCTTAATGAAACATTTTGCTGCAGTTGGTAAATGTTTCCAGCTGTCCTCACTCAGCCATCGGTCTTGATCACCTTCCCCTCCCTGTGTCAGTCTGTCCACCGCGGGCACTCACGGTCTCGGGAGGGAGTGGTGACATGGAGCATCCCGCCGGCTGCCCGGCTCATGTCAGCCCCCTCATCCCTCCTCCCTATATTTACGATCTTATTACGGTCACCACTTCTCAGTCCTTTCTCCTCCCAGGATTTTTTGCCCTGTTAACACTTGAAATGAAATTACACAGAAAAATAATACAAAGCCAAGCTTTGATCTTGTCAATATTTAGGGCTGCACAGAGTGATCATATCAGTTATCACCCAAATCCGTCCATCTGCCACACACCCAATTGCTCAATACCCAATTTAAGACCAACTAGCCACTTGCTAATTCAGAAAAATACATCCATATTTGCAACCCTCGATGCTTGGGATCAACTCCAAAAGGAAGTTTACCTTCTCTCTTTTTTTCTTTTGACTGTCAGCCTGACAGAAATACTGACAGTGTCTCGCGTTCTTAATCAAAATCCTCATCCTGCCCGCAGCTCTCAGATACTGATACAGGGAGATGTGGATTCTTAAATGCACAAAGCATCCAAGGATTCAAAAACTTCCCCCCCCGGGATTCCAGGATACTGGTCTTTGCATTGCCGCCAAGGATTACCAATTCCTCCCCTTTTAACTTTTAACCACCAGTATCACTCAGGCCTAGACAATGTGGAAACAGCTTTTTGGGACTTTTAACTAACTTGTAGAAAATTTTTACTCCAGTGGCAGAGACTCTTGTGTTCGTCTGGTAGGATGTGGGTCAGACTTCAATACTGAGCTGCTCTGTCATCTTTATACCTCCAGAAAAATAGACCCCAAGGGAACTATTTTATATAACTGTTTATATCAGCACTAGCTCTTCACCAAGATCAGAAAGGAGGGTAAGCAGTTTCTGGACCATCCGCAGGGGGGGTCAGGGGATAATTCTGCTTATCAGACGCTTATCAGTGTCCTGTAACGCACGGGGGTCTCGTGAGGCCAGCGCCCATTCCCTGTCCCTACACAGGACCAGGTACATCGCCTCATTTCTCCTGGTTGCTAGTCTAACCTGACCTGAAAAACCTCTAATCACAACCACGGGCCTGGCTCTGGGGACTCATTCTGTGGTTTCACTTACCCTAATTGAGATTTTCTAAAATTACATAAGGAATATTCAAGTCTACCCTAGAACATCCAATCCAAGACGTGCCGAACCGCCAGCCACACCAAGTCCCCCCACCCAAACGAGGGAGCGATCAGAAGCACGAAATCCCAGCAAAGAAACCCCTTCCCGACCTGGATGCAGTTGATGATGAACTTATGTCCTCGGAAGATCTTCTGCAGGACACCACTCTTGGAGTTGAAAGCCCTCGCGCAGGCATCGCCGCTTCCCGTGAACACTGCAACACAACCACACAACACGGCCAGACGTGAGCACATCGCGCGAGTTCAAAATGTACCTAAAACCAGTTCACAAAGGAGCGTGATGTATCATTTTTAGACTCGATTGTCTTCTCAGTTATAGCAAGCTCAGACGGTTTTCATTTCACTGACCCCAGCATGCTTGTTTTCATTTGTATTTTTCAAAACACTGAACCGCCTTAAGCCTGAAATTCCTACATAAATCAGCATTTCACTCCACACACATTCAAATACCAATTTCTGCTCTACTCTTCCACACAGATTTCCCTGCCTGAACATGCCTCAATAATTCTAAGCAGGCAATTTATCTCAAGTCTGGTTTTAAGGATTCCCACTAAGCCTTCCATTTGTTTTACCACAGTTATTTCCAGGTTTCCAGTCAGTATTACAGTGTCTCCATCACTTCTGCTGCTGCATCAAGCTGCAGGGACACTGCAAACCACAATAACAGCGTTACCCCCTCTCACCCTAACGACGTGAATTCAGCCTTAGCTTCATTAAAACATACCGTGCTTTCTTCCCCCATTTTCAACAAAAGCTTACTAGCAGTAGGTAGGGCCATCTCTGTTGAAATACCACCGTTGAATCGTGTCCTCAAAGGTGAGCGGCACGCGTGGGCAGCTTTACAGAGAGTCTTTACAAATTCTTTCAGAGCGGCAGATTTCTTTGGCTAAATCCTGTAGCTTAGGATCTCTGCATACAGCAGAGCTGGTAAGTGATTGAAGGCCCAGGCTGTAACTTTTGTATTCTGTGTGCTATATCATATATGTGCTACAAGGGGGAGTGGGAGGGGTGGGATTTGGGCTGTTCATCAGGTTTCTTCAGGGTGTCTTAATGTGTTTGAAGAATAATTTCTCAATACGTTGGGATCTTCACCTCAAATCCCAAGAACTACTGCATGCAGGCAGCATTGAATATTTTGATTTTACACTTAGCGATATGCCCAAAAAGGAAAACATTTGTGTCCTTTAAGGGTTTTTGTAAAGGGTTTTTGTCTTTGTAAAAACTCATTTTCCTTCATTTAACCCAAACTCGCCGAGTTTATCCAAAGAGAAACATTTCAGAGCTGCAAAAAGCGATATATTCACGGTTCCCTGCCTTCGCAAAAGCCACTACCATGAAAAGATCTGTACAAAACTGAAGTGCCTGGAGACAAGATACCTTATCTTTTGGGACAAGTCAGGCACTGGGTTCCTAGAGGTAAAGAAATGGTCATGGCAGTAAATTCAGGACTACAACAGGAGATGAGAGAACAGGCCACCTACTGCCATCAGCTTTTCAGCTTCAGATGGCACAGCAGGAGGCTGGGTACGTCCTGGGTACCCCTTGGAGAAACATCTGGATGTGCAAAATCAATGTCACCTCATATGGGTCACTATAAACTCAACTGCCAGCGCAATCCCGAAAAAGCAGCATGTCCCATTCTGCAATTGAGTCACAACGGCGTAAAGCAGGGAACAAGGTGCCGATTTTATTCCGGTGAATGGAAATTACTTAATGCTATTACACACACGCAGAGCGCAGGAACCAACTCAGAGCTGTTTTCACTGTGCAGCTGGCAGTTTATTCCAGCTACCGCTATCAGGATTTTGCTTTTGACAGACACCTTTTATGTCTTTTGAGCTGTCACCCTAGATTGAGGAAATCTCTTTGCACCTCTGAGTTTCAAAGGAGAGCTGTTGATCTAACCTAGACTTAACACTTAAATATATGCTAATATATACCACCTGTGAAACAAACAAGCAACAAAATTAAGCAATTTTTATGTTTTAGTTTGATTTCGCAGACCCTTGGGAGGGAGAGCAGTTTTAAACGTTCCCCTGGAGTTTTTGCAACATGAAAAAATATAAACGGCATTAAATTTTAAATGACTGTGCACATACTGGAGGAGAAGAATAACCAACATAGTATCATTAAGTAAATTACATTGAGAACCAGCTTTAATATTCCCCATGCTATTAATTAAGTAGACTGAGGAAAGCAGCTAGAAACACATTCTGATGATTTAAAGCTCAGTTCTCAGATCTGTCTGGACTCCCTGCACACTATAAAGCCATTTTGGAAATACACATATATTTTTCCTCTCATTCTTCTACTGTATTTTCTTACTTAGCCCCTAAATTCTTTGGGACGAGCCTCTGGGTATTATGCAGAAAGCAAGCAACAGAATTAGGATCTAACCAAAAGCCACCATTTCTCAGCTGAAATACTTTCCGTGTTCTTGGGCTGGTGCAAATGTGACACAAACCATAATAAATGTCATTTATAATGAAGTATTTTGTCCACGTTTTTTGAAAGAAAAAGAATGGACGCACATTGCTGACCTGTCCCAGGTGACCAGCTAGAATTTAAAACTCACTATCTCAAACTCTTGTTATCCAGTGAACATCTCTTTGTACTTCTAATTGAAACAAAACCATCAGATACTCTGTAAACCAGTCATCAATGTATTACAAAAATGCAAGCATAGCATATAAATTCATTTTTAAGTGGAAATGTCCTCTAAAATGCATCTAAATTCTATTCAAACAAGTCCCTAATATTCATTCATGACATTTTTTCTACCCTTCAAGTGGAATAATTCAATTCTCCCAGTTTGACTCTTTTAGTATTTTTGCATTTGATTTAAAATGAGATCTTAAATAACTCTGTGAACACTTCCATCACACCTTCAGGGTGTTCTTCCCAGGTCTGACTAAATGCAGCAATATTACCTGTATGTTAAGAGAAAAAAAGAGTTCTATGGAAAACTAATGTATGTGGATGTAAGGGACAGGGTGCTGGGCTGGGGGGAAGAGAGAGAAAGCTGCAGAGCTGATGGAGGTGGCACCAGATAATGAAACTTCTGTTTGAGCCTAAACTTTCTTTATGATGGTTTTAAACAGTCTAGTCAAGTCTACACTGGTTGTATGAAAAACAGGATAAATACTGGACAAAATGCAGCTCTGGAGGTGGCATTAAGGAAGGAGACAGTCTCCCCATCTCCCAGATATTAAGATTCCTCGTGGCATCAGGCAACAGCAGCTCAGCATGGTTATCCTCCCTTTGGGTATGTAGTCTTGATGAATTCAGTGGTTTGTATCTTTATAATTAAAAGGGGAAAAAACGCACACACAAAAGAAAAAGACAACAGTGTTTTGTTTGCCAGTGTTTATCCTGGATTACAGTTCTGGGTTCATTTCTCTACCTGCCTGCATCTTTGAGCAATAATAACTTCAGGGTGCAGCGTAAGCTCAGACTCTTTCCCCTTCCATCCCCTTCTTCCAGCCAACTGCAAAAACTGCAATCGGCAGAAACTAGAACCTGCAGGTAGGGGAGAGCGGGGTAATTCTGCAATATGGGTGAGGAGAACTGAAATTAACCGTATGTTATGATTAACTATTTTAATTGAGAGAAGTAGTGCCATAATGCTGAAAGGAAGACTAAAAAATGGCTTCCTGATTAAAATCAAAATCTACTTCAGTTACATGTTAAATTTCCAAACATTATTAAGAAATCAATTCTGTTACCGGGTTATAAATGTGGTCGGTCAAGCACTGCCACTAAACTGGAACCTGTCTGTGCAGATGCAACTATCGCCTAATGCGCCACCGTCTTGCATTTGTCAGCCTTTTATCACTGATGATCTGCCAAAACATGTATCAAGGACCCAAATAACAACTTTCATTTGGTGTTACACGTTGGTTTCATAGTACAGAAAACAAAACTGGAAAAGCACTGCGAATTTCTAGATTGGCTTCAGATGGGCATTGCCATCCCGGTTACCCTGAAGGAGGGAAGAAATTGTTTGGGAAGCAAATGAAGGCACAACAGGTTTAACATCAGAGTCAGAATGAGACCAGGATGACACAGAGAGAGGTTCAGGCTGATACAGGCGCAGTCTTGTAACCCAAACCCAGAAATGGATGGATGACGTGCAAAGGGAAACCCAGCCAAGAGAGGGATCTAAAGAGGGCAGTTTCATGGCCAGAATATACTTTATGTCAACAACAGACAGTTAAGTAAAGATACCACTTGAACAGGAGTAGCGAAAGGAGGGGAACCGAGTCCCAAGCGTCAGTAAGGCAAGCAATGCTTGGCTGCTGCAGAAAGGTGTTTTGGGGAAGAAATACATGCAAGAGGACAGATAAAGCGAAAAGAACTTGTGGCAAATGAGCCTGGGAGGTGGTCAGAGCCTGAACAGGAAGCCCAGCTGTTAGAAAGGAGCAGAGAGCATCTGAGCGCCGCTCTGGTTTAGGACAGTAGCAGGGGCAGGCACAGGGCTGCAGATCCAGCAGCAGCGCTTGCTGTCCCCAGGCACGCAGCAGTGACAGCCATCAGGCCAGCGGGGTTAAACCACGGTTACACAAACAAGCCACAGACAGCTCGGGATTTAAGCCACTTCCCGTGGTAACACAAATAAAGCGACTGCCTCTTCATCTGCCAGAGGAGGGAGGTGGAAAATGGAGGGAAGATCTAAGCTTCCCACACGGAGCAGCAAAGTTTGCTGCTGAGCATAAACATGCTGGAGTTGAAAAAAAGTGACGATTTTACAAGCCTTCAAAATTCCTGTATTATCTATTAACAATCTTCAATCAGAGACACACATGGAAAAGGAGACAAGGGATTGCTGAACATAGGAAAGGCAACTTACAGATCCCGGCGTGGTATTTCAAAGTGCTAACGCTGTGTTTGTGAGCCTTGTACGTTTGGATTCGCTCCCCAGTGTCTACTAACCAGCACTTCACTGTCCTGTCCGCGCTTCCTGAATACAAGTGCCGATTCACTAGCTGAAGGGAAGAGAAATAGAAAAACATCAGCAATCGTCTCTCGGGCACGTTTGGGAGAGAATTGCACTGAAGTGACTCATACAAAGTCACGGTTTCCAACTCAACAGTTACAAAGAGCGACAACTACACCTTGGAACAGAGGGATGGTGTGTAAAACTGCAACTTTACAGTCTTCAAGATTGCATCTCACATTGACTTCTGCGCCTTAAAAACAGCTCCCATGTTTCAGAAGATGAAAAACTTAGTCTGCTGGTGCACACATGCAGGATTTCAGTGAGCTTAACGATGCTAACCCTACTCCCATAATTAGTTAACTTAATATAGCCCCCCAAAAGTCCCCTGTGGTGTAGTTTCTGCAAAGCATACAATCTGATAAGAGTTCTTGTCAAGTAAGTTTTAATTACAACAAAAATTTCAGAACCATTTTGAGTAACAATAAAAAATAAATTATAAATAAATTCCTACACAACATAAACTAGAGTTTAGCGTGATCACTCTGCACAAGGTCAATATTTGGCAATGCTAACTCTTCCTTGAAACTATTTTGTATCTTATGAAATTATTAGCTATCCTCACACAGGTTTCTAAACATCTTCAATCAGATTGTCTCCTGCTGTCTGTTTAGAGCACCCCTGCCTATAAATCCCAAAGAAGAACAGAGCAGTTATCCTGCACACTGTGTGAACTCACTGGGGTAGAGGTTGGTTTTCATTCCACACAGACACCACAGAGAAGGACAAAAGGAAGAATTGCAGGTGGGAAACTCAGGCAGAGAGAAAATAATTCACCTTTGCAAGACTGAAACTAGCCAGTACACAGTAACAAATGAGGCAAATGCTGGCAGCTCACAGGGCAGAGAGAAATCTTGCATTCTACCTGATGGAGAGACACGAGGGAGAACCCTGCCCTCCCCTCAATAAGAAGTTGAATAAGGACTAATAATACCATTTTCCCCCTATGCACACAGATCAGAAGGCTCCAGTGACCAGCAGACCACTAACCCCTTACACTCCTCATATGTGAACCAACTCCAGAACAAATGACAAATCAACTTGACATGGGTTTTGCTCTCAGGTCATTTTCAAAGGTCTGGTTCTTCCACCACCTTAGATTATTATAAACACTTGACCCCCACTCTTTGCACACTCTGTAAGGTTGAAATGTTTTTCGCGCCCTCCCATCTCCACCACCATTCCCAAAAGGCATCATAAGTGAGCCTTGTGCAAAAGAACATTTGCGCCATGTTACAAGAACATGGAACAAAAGGTATTTTAAGACACAAAGCCCCACAGTGACGGGACTTACACCCACGTAAGACATGTACGCAGGCAGACCACAATGATCGCGGGCCGCAGCTCCTGCCACGCTTCCTACCAGCAAAACTCGGCCCATGGGACCATTTTCATATTATAGCTAAACATCAGGAGGTTGTAAAACACCTACCACGGTTAGAAACCAGCAGTACGTTGAAATGGCCACATCCTATTTCAAGCTGGTTTAGCAATGGCATTAGAACTAGATCTCAATGACAAGGAATGACCAGCAGCACTAACAAAAACTAAGATCTATAGAGTTAGTCTGAGGAAGATAACCTGACTCTTAACTTCCAGGCTTAATTTCCATTGTCACATTGCACCTGCTCAACGGAAGAGGTTGCTCTGAGTTGAGATCCTGCTGCATTGTTCTTGGCCAAGTCATTGCGTTTCTTTTTCAGACATCTTGCTAGCAGCATCTGAACATGGGAAAACACCAAGTTATAAGCTCCTGCATGTAAATGCCACTCTGCCTTGATGGCACATTATGTTATGCTCCTTCATTTCTACATTTAAGTGGGTGTATAAATGCTGAGGTGAAACAAAAGCTGCAACTTGCCTAGATTTGCTAAGTTGCTCGATATAAAAATGTGTTAAATGATGTGGAGTTACTCAGGTAATTCACAGCACCAGGATCCTAAGAGCCGTAAAAGCTTCCGATGCCCAGTCAGAGATGTGGTGAGATGGCCGGCACACCAACCATCTTCATTAAATTCAAAGCCTCGGTGCTACCCCCACTGCTGCACACCACACTTTTATGCACTTTCCTGCCCCTCGCCAGTTTAAGCAGGTGAGCACAGGAGCAAAGGACTCAGCCTTGCATGGAAACAGCAATACTAAAAGGTTAAACAATCTACCGGGTGCCACAGATGAAGCCTGCGGCACAGCCAACAGCAACACCCAGCACAGGCTCTGACTGTCACCCAGCTTCTCCTTTTTTTGCTATTTTTAAAACATAGAGCATGAAATAGCTATTAGTGCAGAAAGCCATCAAGAGCTATCAGCTCAGGCTGAAGCTGCAAATCAGATCTACTTGCAGTGATACGATGCAGGCATCATCTCCTCCAAATGGATGCAGATATCCACAGCTAAGTCTCTTTGTAGTCACCGCAGTCTGGGGCACAACTCATCTCATCCTGAAGCAGATGTCTGAAACAGATCACCCCTTGAAACCCACTATTTCTGCCCCCTGACAAGGACAATCTTCCTACTTGTAGCCATCTATATGAATTCAGGTGAGATGACTCCTGCACTTGACTAAAGATAGGTCTAGTTTACAACTCCAGCCTAAGCCACAATGCTTCATATTATCTATATTTAATCAAAATAATCATCATCATCACATACTGCTCCCCTAGCCAAAGCACCTTATAAGCAGGCACTTATGATCTGTGTAATAGAAAAATACTTTCCCTACTTTATAGATAGGGAACCGTGATACAATGCAACTGAATTCCATCCAAGAAAGGACTTGAAATTTATAGCGTCTGACTTGGGAGGCTCATCCAGGCTGCAAACAGCCCTTTCTACAAGGCACATGAAGCATTACATGCTTCAGGGCAGTTGTGACAGGCAACAGTGTATAGTATCCCTGAAAATGGTCATGAGAGCGTGTGAAACCCGGATGGGATTCTGTCTGAGAAGTGCAAGACAGAGGCACCAACCCAATCTGACCCATATCAAACCTTCTTTCAGAGGCTGCATCCAAAAAGGGTGGCTCTCCCCCAGAACAGCCTTGGCTCTAACTCACCGAGGCTGGACACACTGTGCAAATGTCCCCACGCTGCCAGGGCACCAGTCACCGCTGCTGTGGAAGCTGCGCAGGTGCAGGGTCAGCCGGCAGCACAGGCCCTTGGCTCCTGTCATCCTTTTCCTTAAGTCATAACTGTACTGAAAACTATCTAAACAGACCACAACTGTAACACAGTTCCCCTGCCAACTTCTAGCCGGGTGCCTAAAGCACTGATGATTTTAAATTAAAAGAAGGAGATTCAGCGTGGACATGAGGAAGAATTTTTTACACGGAGGGTGGTGAAGCACTGGCCCAGGTTCCCCCAGAGAGGTGGTGGATGAACCATCCTTGGAGACATCCCAGGCCAGGCTGGACGGGGCTCTGAGCAACCTGAGCTGGTGAAGATGTCCCTGCTCATGGCAGGGGTGGCACTGGGTGAGCTTTGGAGGTCCCTTCCAACCCGAAGTATTCTCTGATTCTATGATTTCCAGTTAGGCCATGTTCTGCTGGTTCTCCCACTCGGGAGCAAGATGAAGTCTACTGGCTTCTTCACCAAAATGCAAGATCATGCTGCAGCTTTGTTGGGAGCTAAGCCTCCCTGCTGCCAAGACTGGCACCCATTTTTGTGTATGGGCATGCAGGCACAGCCATTTTCAGCAAATACTTGTGGGCCAGGTCCTCAGGTCCATAAATCCTGGGCCTTTCTAGCACAAAGGCTCTAAACCTTGACCCAACTCCCTAGGTCCCAGTCCTATTCTTACAAAAGAATTTAATTTTCTTATGATTTAGAAGGAAAAACGTAAAATTTCACTCAACAGATTTTTCCAGATATACCCAAGTCTGTCAACTCTTGGTTTAAAAATGATCAGTAGAAACCGTTTCATGTTCTAATCTGCAACCACCTGGAGAAGTGGCGATATTTTCAAAGCTGTATTTTCCTTGGCTGGCTTTTCAGCACTTGGTTCACTTTGGCTAACTGCCCAACAAAGCTCCCGACAAGGAACAGCAAGGCAAGGCCACCTGTAGCAGAGCAGATGACACAGAACAGACCTGCAGCTCAGATACCAACGAGCTGAGTGGACATTTCAAACCCAAAGAGCTCCAAAAGAATTCAAAAACCTGCTGACAGTCAGATGCTCAGTTCTAAAGCCTCAGCCAGACAGCAAAAAAAGAATCACTGCATTGATAGCTGCAATACTGGACTGTTAATTTTGCTCATTACTCTGAGGGACTTTGCTTTGAAGCAGATGGAACACTGAGACACATGAACGGAACAAATTTGTCTTAATCCTCAGGCCAACGTGCTGGAGATGTATTAATACTGTTCCATGAAAAAGTTCTGTCAGACTTGTGAGCAGCAAAGTTACAGCAGTAGCAAAACACAGGTTGTAAATGCTGAATTAGTTACAGGTTTCAGTATTAAAAAATGCCAGTTTTATGCAACTCTGACCTTAGTTGTAGCCCCTAGACACGCCACAGTTTGAATACAAAAAACCCAAATGATCATATCTAGGGTTGGTGTCTCAAGACAAAGATAACTCTATTGTCACACAAGCTTGGCTGAACTGAACATATGCAGCAGCTTAAGACAATTTCTACCTGTCTGAATGCCAAAAACACCTGCAAAAGAGCTGTTCAACAGGTATGTCAATCTTACACGGATGGATTTCCCTCTCTCAGTGAACCTTTGCTATAAGAAACAATTTAACCCTCATCCAAGGAGAGGCAATTGGTTCTCCAAACAGACTTGGACACATCCTCTTTCTGAAGGTCACTGTACTCAGAAGGGGCCCCAGGAACCTCAGGATGAGTTCATGTCAACAACCACATGTCCCAGCACCAGCTTATTCTTCACGCGGGGTCAGTATTCCCAGTCTGCCAACCGGGTCTGCTGTTCACAGCCACGTCCCAGTTAAAAGTCACCAACTTGGACCAATCTCAAATTATAACTCTGTGCGCCTTCACCGAGTTAGACTTTCAGGATCCCATTCAAACCACATTCATTTTAACAAGCTAACAAACTCCCTATGGGCAAGAAATAGGAGTTTTTTATTGTTTTTTTTCTTTTGCTTTTTTCCTTAGAATTCATCTAGAATAAGCTCTCTGGTCTGGCTCAGAACATTTTTCAACTTCTTTACTGCAGTGCAAAATAACAATCCTAGAAACATGTTTCTTTCCGACAGGTGTTGTACACATTTGTATTCCTCTAATTCACTTCTTCATCCTTTGATGAATTATGCAACAAATACCAACACAAATTACAAAAAATATGTGCACTCTAATTGGTGTGACAAGAGAAAAAAAATCTGTCCCTGTGATCACAATGGTTAAGCGTATAAACAAAGTTCAGGCAATGGCTTTGGTCAAAGCATTCTTCTCTGCTAGTCGCCTTTAAAAGGCAACTAAAGGGAATGGTCTCAACAAAGGATCTTTTGCAGAAAAACCAGACGCAAGCCCTTGCCCACTCATGTTCATTTAAAACCCCTTTTGCAAGAAAGGCTTTTTCTTGCAAGAATGTTTGCTATAGGATCCAAGCTAAATTCCAAGCTGGATCAGTTCTCTCTGCCAGCTTTTGGCAGCACAGTTCTGATAAATACTCAGAGAAAGAACAATCAGCAAAGGACAAAGCAATCCTTGTGAACAGTTTGCAAAGCTACTTTGGAGACATTTAGAAAAACATATACAAGTAAATATTTGTCAGGGTTATTCAGCCTATTGCAGGCAGCCATATTAATGAAAATGCATGTTTGATTATTAATTGCAAATCCTGGTCTTTAGCCAGGCCTGAAATTTTTAAGCAGAATAACTAGCATGAGCTGTGTGATTACGCTCAGCCCACCCTTGCTTTTTCCCATCACCTCCTATAAAATCTCATCACTGGCTCTTATATGAAGAGGGAGCACTCGAAGCAGCTGCTGTCCTTTCCCTGCCAAGCTATCAACGCACTGCGGGAGGCACAGAGTGAAGAGTTCTGGCTGCTCCGCTGCCGGTTACCTTGCCTGACTATGAAAGTAAAGAAGTCAAGGCCACCAAAGCATCCAGTGCGCACACGATTCCCACTGCAGATAGAAAGTCTCCTGGCAAAACTTCTGTCAAGTATAATTCAGATAGTGGAAAAGTGGTATTAGTACAAACTGGTACCTGCAACTATTGTCAAAGCTGTTCTGCTACGAGCTGCTCTGACCACACACAATCAGTTCAGCTCATAAATGATCTTCATCACACTGACCTCAGGGCAGCAGGACAAGCCTGGGGAATATCTGAACATCTCACCCTCTTCCCTCCACTATCTAGGACCACCAAGCGTGGGGGAAAAGGGAAAGCTACACCCAATGCTTTCTGTTCTGCCATCAGAGTTCCTTCAGGCTCCTCTAACTCGGGCTGGCTGGCAACAGCACCTACAGCATCTTAGAGCAGTGGAGAAACATTCAAAATCTAAATGTGTCTGAGGCATCACCCCTCTGCTCTCCACACATCACCCCTCTGCTCTCCACACGCCAGCACTGCAGGAAGCGCGGTGGAAAACATGGGTATGTTTTATGGAGAGGCTCCCTCAAGACGCTCCAGGAATTTCCATTCACTGCTACAGCGACACTATTGGTATTTACTGGAAAGTAATGGGAGACTACTGGAACAGTCCAGACCTAATTTGCGGCAGTTCAGAACATCCTGGGGCATTCCCGTTAAAAACAGTACTTTTTGAAGTTGGGGAAAATATGGTCTCAATATCCAAATTTTTCCTGATCTGTGTCCAGGCTGAGAGATCACACTGAGCATTTCTCAGACTTTGAAAGGTCACCCTCCCGTAGGGACCTTTATTTGAATACATAAAATGAAGTCTTTAATTTTTTTCCCCTTTATTCTCTCCACAAAAGCATTATATCATCCAGAGAACAGGTAACCACCTTTAATTGCTGGTACCAACTCAGCTCCTCCAGGACAGGGGACTGAAAATCTAGTTTAATTAGCAGCTCACTTCTGCCCTGAAGAAAATGAACTACTGTCAACAATTAAAACTGTCTGCTGGCTACTGTGAGCAACTCAACTCCCTCCAAGTCCTTCCTGACCCACAGTTTGAAAAATATTATCCCAACTCACTGCCACAGATTGCAACACTGTCACTAAGACGCCCTAGGCAAAAAAGGTTCCAAGAGCTTTTTGAGAAGAAAACAAAAAATTTAAAATTTAAACACCTCTATTCGGGAAGTTTCCCTTCTGTTGTAACATCTTTGTATGGATTCTGGTGATTGACCCCTTTCTAAAAGAATGAAAATACCATGTGGGCTGTGCTGAGAGGCAGCCAAGTAGAACAGAAGGGCCAGTGTTGAACCCAGTAAGGGAGAGGGAGGAATTAGGAAAGATCGACAGACTAAAGCTATTCAGTAGTACAGTGACTGCTTAAGCTGGGCTGTTTTAGAAGCCTAAAAACGAAATGCTCTCTCTGGGGGCAGCATGTACCTCAGCTGGACTCTTCCAGCCTCAAACATCAAGTGGTGATGAGAGAAGTGAGGGGTACCAGTTACTCACAGCTACAAGGAGATTTGGCCGGGACTGTTGCCAACACAGTCTTGGCAGCAATAGCCTTGTGTACTTTGAATTGTTCAGGTTTTCCAAGTAGATATGTTGGTTTTGCTTTTCCTCTCCCCAACGAGAAGTTCTGTTTGTTTAAAACCATTGTTTAACTCTGTGCTCACAAGCGGAGAAGCATTGCTCATTCTTGAGCATTCAGAGAGTGTAATTGAATTTCCCAGGCTTCTGGGAGAGGGTCAAGCCTGTTTTGTGTAACAATTTTAGCAGGAGCCCAATTAAATTAAAGCAAGTTCTGTTGTTGTCAATCCGTGCCTTGAAGAAGGGTTACAATTCAACAGCGAAACATAGCGTGACACTAAGAACAGCAACAGATTTACTTGAGCGTCCTCAAAATACATTACCACAGTATCATGAAAACAAGCTTTAACACTGAGAATTTACCCAAGCAAGACAAACATTACTCCAGGGTAACGCAATTTTTGTGGTATTTTTTCCTTTCTAAAACTGAAGGAAAACAGAATTCCTTCAGTACTACCAGGTTTTTAGTCTGCTGGTGTCAGCTGTGACTGCTTCCTTTAAAACAAAGGCAACATTTATTATACATCTGTTAAAATACGTACTGTAGCCTCTGCAAAAAAAAAAGCACTTATGGAAAACAAACACAAACAAGGAGAGTAGTGAGAAAAACTATTGCCATTAACTTCCATCAGACATTTAAAATAGTTTAAGGTTTGCTGACCTGAAACTAAGTTACAGACCATCATTAAACATATCATTTTCTGGTGTGGAGTGTACAGGACAAGTGCCTGTGCGACAGTTCCCCTTCTCCATCTGCCTAATCTCCTTCTCTTCTCTGCAACATTGACAAACCTGGCAGCATTCACCAGAAAAATACTGCAAACACAAAAACAGGGTATAGTTTTAAAGGTCACATTAATTTTTTTCCCCTTTCCTTCACCATTTCCTGATTTCTCTCCCCCATGCTCTACTTCTTTTCCACTCTCCTTGCCCATTTTAGCCATCTCTTTCTCCCTTTCTTTTCTTGAATTATGTCTGTGTGGTTTTTAAAGCAAGATTTCTTTCTGCTTTATGCTTCCCTGTTATCTTTTGCCCACAATTTTGGGTTGGGGTTTTTAGAAGGTACCAAGTTTACCCTGAATTTTTTTGCCCTTTCCATCTGGTCTGCCCCTGCGTCTGTTTCCTTGCACTAGCACAGCTCAGGTTATTGTTCTTCAAAGTCTGGTGATGCTGTGTACACAATCCTACTGAGATGAACAGTCCTCCCAACCAACCTGCTCATGAACTGCAAGAGCTAGAAGGATTTAAATAAATACTGAGCTAGAAGTTAGACCAGGCCAGCCACTAGAAGCTGAGAGAACACCAGAAAGTGTTTTAGGGAAAGGAGATTTGTCTCAAGACCACAGAGCACTATTATTTTGTTATTACACAAACATATAAGTTCATCACTTATAACCTGTTTCAGAAGAGCTTCTTTAGGAATGAAAAGACAATACACGAGTTAGGATATGGACACTCCTTTCGAATGGCTCTTGAAGAAGCTTCCGTTCTTACCTCGAGGCAAATTACCGATCCTTGATGCTCTTTGAACACTTTCAGCTGTTCACCAGTGACAATATTCCACGTTCGAATGGTGTAATCCGTGCTGCCAGAGAACAGCTCCCTGTTTGGTGCGTCAAGTATAAGGCATAAAACAGCCCCGGTGTGTCCCAGCAGAGTCTGGTAACAGCGCCCACTGGACACCCACCAGACCTTCACAGTGCAGTCGGTGCTACCTGTCACCAGAAGGTCTCTGCTCACTTTCTCCTCCTCTTCCTCTTCCTCCTCCTCTTCTTCAAGAACATCCCTGGAGGAATAGTGAGCTAGAGTCAGGACACAGTTCCGATGGCCCCGGAATTCCTGGATTTGTTTCTCCTTGTCCACACTCCAACAGCGGGCCGTCCTGTCATAGGAACCACTGAAGAGATAGTCCTTGGCAACCAGGATCCTGCAAAAAATAGAGTTTGTAGGTATGAATAGTACTGGGATTTTTACAAAACCATTTTGTCACAGTATCAATACCATTGAAGTTAGAAATGGTAGCATGAACACAACATATATAACCCAAATTCAGCATCCCTGTTTAATACACATTGTTTATGAATTATTTTCTTTTATTTGTTTAAACACCAAACACTTCCCTATTTCTCCTTTTAAAATTGACACCTCTTATTCAGGTACACTGATGCGGACATTTTAGCATTACAACACTTTAACTTTGGGCAATTCTATTTTTGTAAAATATAATCCAGCAGCAGTATTATGTACTTTCCTTAAGTCACATACGTTAACTGAGAGTTGGTTCTTTTTTAAAAAGAACTCATTGATAATTATTTACTAGTATTTCTTTACAAATAATTCTTTACAAATCAACCCATGAAAATAGCTTGGAATTAAAATAACAACAACAAAAAAAAACCATTCCAAGAACCAGAACTGTAACTGATAGTGTGCAAAGATAATCATTTTTCCATCATCGAATAGAGAGAGTGCAGGAAAAAAAATGTACACCTGATTTCATTTAGTCCAGGATCTCAAAAAAGGGAGAGGAAGAGCACCCCACTTATTACATAACTGAAGAATGAATCAGAGACTACAGCTCAAGAATTCAACCAACTAGGCTTCCAAAATGAGTAAGTAGTAGCTGCACAAACATATAACAACAGAAAAATAGTCTACAGTTTCTATTTCCGAACCAGAGATAGGGAACATCATAACCTGTCATCTTTGTCAGCTGAGTTTGGTCCTCTGGAAGCTTTCAAACTGGCAACAAAGTCATATGAACAGGGAACAGATTTCCCATTTGCTGATTCAAGCAAAAATCAGGCCAGTGCCAAAATACAGACCGAGCCAGCCTTCCTAACTATTTACACAATCCAGCCACACATTGTATTTGAGTTTTGTAAGGAAAACCACCCACCCCCCAAACAAAAAATTAAGAGAAGAATGCCAATCTTTGACTGCTCCACTTGTCATTAATTAAATCCAGTCCAACTATTAAGAGGCACTTTAAATTGACAGGCCAATCAGTCACACACAATCAGTTTAATACTAAACTTCATTTGCACAAAAAGGAATAGTAATTCCAGAAAACCCCTGACTTTGTCCCTCTTACTGACACAAAGGCTTGACATGATGTTTTTAAATCTATTTATCAGAAGCATCTGTTATCAATTGAACAATTTCTTCTGGAATTTCATTCCTAGCCCTGGATTCAATTCCCCTGCTGTATGCCTTTCATTTCTCTCCTATCTGCTGTCTATGGATGCGTCAGCACTGTTGCTAGGAAAACTAATCATTACAGCACAGAACACGTGTAGCATGAACTCAAAGGTTTACACAACCCATTTTATTAGTGTAGTAATGGAGAATTACAGGAAAATGATAATAGATGGGATAACAGATTCCAGGAACGCAAGGGAAGAACTCCGCGGAACAAACCTGTTAACAATTGATGTGTGTCCTCGGTAAATGGCCACGCACTGCCCTGTTACCACATCCCACTTTCGAATGGTGTGATCTGCACTACACGTGAAGGCAGCCTCATTTTCCAAGTGGCAAAAGGTGATGTAGCTTTCATGTCCTAGGGATAACAGGAGGAATACATTCAATCACTGTGCACACAAGCAGGACGGACTAGTCCAGCTCTTCAGCTTAGCTAAAAGAAAAACATCAGAAACAAATGGACTCTAGTTTTAAATGCACCACCCATGTTCTTCACATTTAAGGATACATATAAAACACAACATTTTTAATTAACAGCAGAAAAGTCTGCTTCATTGATATATGGATTTTTTTAAAGAGTAAAAAAGTACAGTTCCACCAATCAGGTAGATAAAACAGTATTATAAAAATATAACGAGCTAAATTAACATCAGTATAATAAAACTCAGACTACTGAGGTTTAAAACCAGTAAAAAAATGGCTTAGTTTTTTAATATAGAAATGCTTTCACTTCCTTCTTCTGAGGTCAGGAACAAAAAGCTGTATTTCAACCCAGCCCATTGATTCTCAGGACACAAACAGCCCTAACTTAAAGCATGAAACTATGAACAAAGTAACTGACATGAGACTTACCATCAAGTTCAGTTTCATTATCCAAGCAGAATGAAACACAAACAAACAAACACATCTGGTAAAAAGTCAGTCAATATTTACCCATTTATGACTAATAACTTTAATAAAACCCATAATTTTCAAAATACCAGTATACCTTTAAGAAAATGATGAAAGGAAAGGGGGGAAAGGGGAAAGGGGAAAGGGGAAAGGGGAAAGGGGAAAGGGGAAAGGGGAAAGGGGAAAATTTATACAGTATTCAGAGCATGTTGGGATTCTACACTTACAATGAAAATAGACAAAACTGCTAAAAATTTCATGCTGAAAAACAGAGTAATGCTAGCAAAGAGGATTCAATATTACAACTTTAAGCTTTTGTTGTTACTTAGCAAGATGTGTCTTTTCCTATTTGTATCATTAAATGCATCTCATTTAAAAATCACCTTGGGATTCAAGTCCCAGCTTAGTACCATGATCTGTTGTGTGAAATCGCGGTCACCTATCTCATCATTGGGACAGTACCTTGCACTCTTCTGTTTTCATTATTTAGACTGTAAGCTTTCAAGATCAGAACTATTTTCTCTTAAGTAACTGTCACAAGAGAGACTCAGACTTCGGTTGAAGCTGGTGGGCCCTACTGTGATTTAAATAACACTATTCTTTGAGGAGAAAAGAAAAAAATATAGGAAGGATGAATGCGATTACAGAGAGACAGATGGACAGACAAAGATATTAGAAAACCAGAAACATTTTGTAGAAGAGATGGTAAAAAACCTGAGAGCAAGCAGACTGCCCAGTAAAAGACTTTGTTTCACTGACTGCAAAAAACCCACATTTTACTACAACTCCTGTAGTTCAAAAGCGAACCAGAAGCCACACTACAAACACACGTCTTGTTTCCTCTTAAGAAAATTCATCAGATGACAAGAATTAAACAGATCACTAGGGCTATAAGCAAAACTACACCAATCCACACATTTTTGCAAAGCACCTTAAACGGGGCAGGTTTCAATCAGCAGGATTTTTCGCACAGCGTCATGTAAGACTAATCCAAGGAGATCAATAAAGGATCTTGGTTACTGCACCAAAGTCTGCCAGTCAGATTTTAACCATCGATAGTACAAAGGATGACAAAACCCCCCCGTGGCAGACAAGGTCTGGTCCAAAGTAGCCACCACAGAATCTGTTGGTTATGCTGTGGTGGAAGTTTGACACTGTGTCATAGACACACATTTATCAGTAATTCTAGCGTGTACCATACAAATTTATAGAACAACTGTGTGCATGCATAAATATAAAATACATAGGGTTATCTGATTCAACAGACAGTTCACAAACCATCCAGACAACCTCCTTTAGGATTTACCCCAAACACCAGCAGCGCATAGGCCAGATTCTGAGTATTATCCAATATAGTTCTCTTCCTAGTTAAAAAGTTAATTAATGGTTTAAAGGGATTTCTAAGCCTAAAGCAAATGCAGTGAGTTTTCCAGAAGCTAGAACCATGGCAGGATGTGGGGGGAAAAAAGACAATAAACCATGGTTAAAAACAAGCAAGAAAGCAACCAAGCAACCACAAAACATCACAGCAATGTGATTTCTTCATTGGAAGAAAAAAGGATTAGAAATTCCAAATTTAAGAGCTTTTTTTTCTTTCTGTATTGAGAAAAGAACATGAGTGAGTGAGAATACAAACATCCTGAATCCACATCTGACTCCTGCATGACTGTACTTTTTCATTATCGGGATGCTAGTCTAAAGATAGTAATTTTTGTTTAAAATGCAAAATCAATTTAAAACAAACAAGCCCAGCAATCAGGATTTGTGTGTGTCAAACATGGGAAAAAAATTGCCTGGTTAGTAAGGTTTCTTTCCATAATTCTGGGTCAAGAGGATCTAAAGAGAGATTGCCTGGAAAATGAGATGATAAAAAGGAAAAAGGAGGAGAGAGATGGTAACAAAGTCAGTATTTCATCAGAGTATAAAAGAGAGAGCTTCCAGAAAGAGACTAAGTCACTGCTATATTCCACACCCTGAGATAAAGAGATGCACGCACTCAGTAGCACTGGTAACCTGTTGTAGGTTGAAACACCTTCTGCTTAACATTACCATAACAAATACTCAAAAAACCACAAAACAAAACAAGCAAAGATTTTCACTACCCAGCAAGCTGCAGGGACTGAAAGACATGAACACGATGTGCGACCCGTGCCATGCCTTAGACTCAAAAACTAGGGGAAAAGAAGCTGCCATACCTTGGAAGTGGCCATGGCACTGGCTGTCGGCAGTGCTCCAGAGCCGGGCGGTGCCGTCCTCGCTGCCCGTCAGCAGGCGCTGCCCGTCGGGGCTCAGGCTCAGCCAGTTGATGCCTCCCTGGTGATCCGTGCAGACCTTCACGGCGGAGCCACCGTTCCCCATCCCGAAGGCGGAGGCTGTGGGTCAAGATCACAGGTGCTGCGCGACCTCCAGACACCGCTCCAGGCCTCCAGCCATCGCCCACCGACCAGCTTCGGCCATTACCTCAGCGCCCAGAAATCAGCAGGGTCGTCCAGGCTCCTGCAACGGGGACACGAAGCGGGAAGAGGAGGGCACGTTAAATCATTTAATCTCTTCCAGGGATGCATCACTTTCTCAGTCAGGGTGTGTCGAAGCCATTGAGCTCCTTTCTCCACAGAAACCCTAGCCCTACCGTGGAAGATGCCCCTTCAGCCACACTGATGCGCCTTCTCCATGGGCAGAGCGGGACATCCAGCCCTTCGGAGCGGACCCAGCGCTGCCGCTACCTGGAGCCCGGAGCCTGCCGGCAACGCTGCGGCTTCTCAAAGCGATTCCGAGGAACACGCTGAAGAGCCGGCGCCTCCGAGCCAGGGAAGCCCCGGCCTCAGGCGGCACCCAGCGCCCCGAGGGGCCGCCTGCCCCTCGGGATCACCTCAGCGGCCCCGGCGCTCCCCGCCATCCCTCCCACACGGTCCCCCGGCATCTCCGCCCTCAGCATTTACTCACCGCCCCAGACACGTCCCCGGCTGGAGGCGCGGGGCTTCTCTCCGGCGGGACGATGGCGAACTCACCCACGGGGAAAGGAGGAACCTCCCGGAGCCAGCGCCGGAGCGAGCAACGGGATCCCCCCCGCCGCCGCCTCCACCCCGCGGGGAGGCGGGCAGGGCTCCCCTCCGCCCCCGCCGCCGCCGCCGCGCTCCCCTCAGGCCACCTCGGGGCGGATCCCTACCCCCAGCGCCGGCCCTCTCTCCGTTACCTCCCCCTCCATGTTAGAGCCGCTTCCAACCGCGACAGCCGCCCCCCCTCGCCGGGCCTGGAAGCCGCGGCCTCCCCCCCGCCCGCGCCGCTTCCTCGGTGCTCCCGCTCCTCGCCTTGGTCCTCCCGGGACGTGCCCGGCAGCTCTGCCCCGCCGGGCCGGCCTCCCCCCGCAGCAACCCCTCTCTTCGGGGGAAAGAGGCATCCCCCACCCCTCTCGCCTCCCCAGGGCTGAAGCCCTTACCTCACTTCAGTCACCCGGCGGTGGGGAGGGAAGAGTTGAGTGGCGGGAGGGTCTTTCCCACCCGGGCACCCTTTAATAACCGCCCTACAACCGAAACACCCCGACAACAACTCCGCACCCCCCCCGCGGAGCCCCCAGGCTCGGTCTCGGGGGAGGCAGCGCTTCCTGCGGCACGTTTCGCCCCCTCAGGCCGCTGCGCGGCTGCGCCGGCCCCGCCGCCCCACGGCAGCCCCGGGGCACCGGCTCCTCGGCTTCTCAGGCCGGTGGCTGCCGGGGGACACAAGCCAGCTAAGGGCTGGCTCTGAGGGAAGCCATCGCCTTTTGTTCCTCCTCTCGCCACCTCCCTGGGCCAGTTCCTGCCACACTTCTCTTCAGGAGCCCCTAAGCCCCTTTCTTGCTCTGAGCCTTCTCAAAGATCACAGAATGACAAAATGTCAGGGATTGGAAGGGACCTCGAAAGCTCATCCAGTGCAATCCCCCCATGGAGCAGGAACACCCAGATGAGGTTACACAGGAAGGTGTCCAGGCGGGTTGGAATGTCTGCAGAGAAGGAGACTCCACAACCTCCCTGGGCAGCCTGGGCCAGGCTCTGGCACCTCACTGAGAAGAAGTTTCTTTTCATATTTAAGCGGAACCTCCTGTGTTCCAGTTTGTACACATTGCCCTACCATTGGTTGTCACTCAGAAGAGCCTGGCTCCATCCTCCTGACACTCACGCTTTATATATTTATAAACATTAATGAGGTCACCCCTCAGTCTCCTCTTCTCCAAGCTCCAGAGCCCCAGCTCCCTCAGCCTTTCCTCACACGGGAGATGCTCCACTCCCTTCAGCATCTTTGTTGCCCTGCGCTGCACTGTCGCCAGCAGTTCCCTGTCCCTATTTGAACTGAGGGGCCTGGAACTGGACACAATATTCCAGATGTGATTTGGGGGTTATTTCTTGTTAACGCAGCATCTTGTCCCAGCTGCTCCTGGTATTTCTGCGGCTGAGCTGGCAGGGACAATCATAGAATGTCCTGAGTGGGAAGGGACCCACAAGGATCATCAAGTCCAACTCCTGTCCCTGCACAGGACAACCCCACAGTTCACACCGTGTGTCTGAGAGCCTTGTCCAGTCTCTTCTTGAACACTGTCAGGCTTGGGGCCGTGACACCTCCCTGGGGAGCCTGTTCAGTATCCAGCTCCCTCTGGGTGAAGAACCTTTTCCCCATGTCCAACCTGAACCTCTCCTGGCACATCTTGCTCCCATTCCCTCAGGTTTTGTCATTGGTCACTAAAGAGTTCAGCACCTGCCCCTCCTCCTCCCATTGTGAGGAAGCTGTAGCCGCCATAAGCTCTCCTCTTAGGAGGCTCCTGCTACCCCAAATACATGGCTAAGGGCTCTGACATGGTGGGGTGATGGGGTGGACCTGCTCTGAACTGGGAACTCTGCTGCCTCAGGAGCTGTGCAAAACACAAGCCAAAAGGGTCCTGTCCCACCGTGCCATAATTAAATGTAGAAAAGATAAATCCACCAGGCAGAGAAAGGCGATGCAGGGAGGCTGAGAGCCCTCAGCAAGATGGCATCAGGGTCTGATGTGGATGGCCTCTATAAGAAATAGGCAGCTGAGGCTAATTTGCTGCTAAAAACATGCCAGTAGTGGCAGGATAAATCACAAAACACACTGCTCCCAGCTGCCACCATCAGAAAAGCACCTTTTTGTGTCAAATCACCCGCCTCAAAACAGGCCCATCGGCTCCATTTCATAGTGTCATGTTCAGTATAGGGGTTCGGTCACAGCCATTTAACAAGATACCAGCCCCTCTCCTGCACGGTGTATTTCAGTGCAGAAATGCGGCGTTAAATGGAGACTTCATGGGATATGTTATTTCACATAGCTCGTTCTGGCAGAGGCAAAACTGGCCTAATATGTCACACCCAGCGCAAACACGGGGTGATCCCGATTCGGCCGCCGATTGCAGCCATGCAGCCGTGGAGAAGCTTGCAAGACGGAGCTGCTGGGCTCTAAATTTGGGTTTTGCAAGGGTCAAGTCGAGCCCTGTGGCATATCATCACTAGCCAGCACTTTTGTAAAGGCAGGCTTTCTCGCACAGCCACTGCAGGTTCAAGAAATGATCGAGAAGTTTTGGTGTGAGACGTGAACACTGTATTACTTCCCTCTGAAAATCACATTATCTGTGGAAAGTTATTTTTTTGGACACGGAGGCCTGGGAATCGGCTGCTCTCAGGGAGTGTCCCTCACCATCTGCTCGTACATCTGTCAAATCCACTCACAAGCCCCTGCCCGGAGTCCTCGTTCGAGTAACTGTAGGATAGATTAGCACTCCTTTTTATTTTCCTGCGCTGCTGTGATGTGAATGCAAGGGGAAATTCAGACGGAAGGGGTATTTTGTTAGGTTTGAGGCAAGTATGTGCATTTTAAACACAGGCAGTTGAAGCCTCCAGGGGAGGCTGAGCTGGAGGGGAAGCTCTTGGCCACAGCTCAGCTGTGCATCGGCTGCGGGAGCCCATGAGAGCAGAGGTTGTGCTGTTCATTCCCCCCTTTTTAAAGCCTTTTAAAGGTTTTCTTTATTACTACTTCAAATTAATATTTCCCTCCTGTGGTGACTGATGAAAGCATACAAGCTTTTGAATATTTTCATGAATATTTATTAAATTTCTTGAGGTTTTTAAATATTTTTTTCTGTTATTTTTATCTGCCTGAATTTTAGGTAGTTTTTCCGTATTACATTTGTGTTCTCTCTCTTTTTTTTCTTTTCTTAGTTGTAGTACAATGAGGAATGCAAAGGAAAACTATCTGCTGTTTGATTTGCTCCTCAGGTCCCAAATCCTGCAATGAATCCACTTCCATTCAGATACCGGAGGATGCGCAAGTACGAAACTCAGGATTGCTGGTATACATGTCACTTATCATTGTCCAACCATTTTCTGGTAGCTATTTACATAAATACAGATATGTGCATATACAGAGCCATGCACTGCTCCTATAACATCCAGATGAATATGAAACCTTGAGAAGGCATCTAGATGTTTATGACTATGATTTGAGGGATCCAGTGGCTATTACTAAGTTTGGAGCCAAGTTTAAACTCTTTTGGCACTTATCAAGGAATATACAAAATATATGGAGTTTAGATCAGCTACATTGTCTTTTGGAAGGGGAGAGGAGGTGCCTCTGTCCTTCACCATGGACTATACCAGAGGTCCAACATCAGCAGGTTCCTAATTCTCTTCCATTAAGTAGGATGAATTGGGACCTTTGTCTTTTAAAAACTTATCTTCCTTCCACTGGAGGTTCAACCTGTTCTCATGTCTGTGGTCCAGAGACAACAGAATGCAGGGAAACTCCTTAAATCCCCTCCAAGACAGTAATGCTCAGGTGCAAAAGACTCTACGAGCAACTTCATCCCAAATTATTTGTGTTTAGACTCGCTTGACAGACCTTCAGACACACAGAGTAGGCTGCCAGCCCTGCTGTGAGTTTTATTTAAGTCAGCGTTTAGATCAGGAGCCTCACCGATGTAAATGCTGAAGAATGGTTCCCTTGATAAGATTTCAGTAATGATGTGAATTATTTCAATAATTTTATTGATGCTGTTTGTGGGGGAAGGACCACAGGCAGCTCCTCCACGTCTACCTCCCCTCCTGGGCCCTTGGGTATGTGGATGGATTACAGTAGTCCTTGGTGGACAACAAAGGCTCTTTTGTTCTGTCAAAGAAGCAGAGCCAATAACACCCCGAAGAAGTCAGCATGAAGAGCTGTGCTCACCCACCAAAACCAAAAGAATAAAGTGTCCAGCAACGCAAATTATCTTTCTTAGAGAATTAACCCTTTCTGTCACCCCAAGCCCTCCACATTCCTACAGAAGGACCTTTCTGGCTTCCAGTGCCTTTTCACTTTCATCCTGTTGCTCTGCTTGAGGCTGTCAACCCCAATCACTGTCAGAGTTGCTGATAATTAAGTATTCCCTCCTCTTCACCTCAGAAGATTGCAAAAGCCAACTAACTCTCTTAAAGCTACTCTCAGGGGCCAGGAAGATCAATAAAGGCATATCACAGAATCACAGAATCACATAATCGACTGGGTTGGAAAAGACCTCAGAGATCATCGAGTCCAACCCTTGGTCCAACTCTAGTCCGTTTACTAGATCATGGCACTAAGTGCCATGTCCAATCTCAGTTTAAAAACCTCCAGGGACGGCGAGTCCACTACCACCCTGGGCAGCCATTCCAATGCCTGACCACTCTCTCTGTAAAGAATTTCTTTCTAATATCCAGCTTAAATTTCCCCTGGCAGAGTTTAAGCCCATGCCCCCTTGTCCTTTTGCTAACTGCCTGGGAGAAGAGACCAATCCCCACCTGGCTATAACTTCCTTTCAGGTAGTTCTAGAGAGTGATGAGGTCACCTCTAAGCCTTCTCTTCTCCAGACTAAACAACCCCAGCTCCCTCAGCCTCTCCCCATAGGTCTTGTGTTCAAGTCCCTTCACCAGTCGTGTTGTTCTTCTCTGGACCCGCTCCAGCACTTCAATGTCTTTCTTGAACTGAGGGGCCCAGAACTGAACACAATACTCCAGGTGTGGCCTCACCAATGCAGAGTACAGGGGAAGGATCACTGCCCTTGGCCTGCTGACCACGCTGTTTTTGATACAGGACAGGATACCGTTGGCCTTCTTGGCCACCTGGGCACACTGTTGGCTCATGTTGAGCTTCCTGTCCATTAGTCCCCCCAGGTCCCTTTCTGTCTGACTGCTCTCCAGCCACTCTGTGCCCAGCCTGGAGCGCTGCAGGGGGTTGTTGTGACCAAAGTGCAGCACCCGGCACTTGGCCTTATTGAACTTCATCCCATTGGCATCAGCCCATTTTTCCAGTCTATCCAGATCCCTCTGCAGAGCCCTCCTGCCTTCCAGCAGGTCGACACTCCCTCCCATCAGCAAATTTGCTGATGATGGTCTCAATCCCCTCATCTAAATCATTAATAAAGATGTTAAACAGGACTGGACCCAACACTGACCCCTGGGGAACACCACTAGTGACTGGCCGCCAGCTGGATGCAGCCCCATTCACCGGCACCCTCTGGGCCCGGCCCTCCAGCCAGTTCTTAACCCAGCGTAGAGTACACTTGTCCAAGCCATGGGCTACCAGCTTTTGCAAGAGTATATTATGGGAGACAGTGTCAAAGGCCTTGCTGAAGTCCAGATAGACCACATCCACGGCTTTCCCCTCATCCACCAGCTGGGTCAGCTGATCGTAAAAGGAGATCAGGTTGGTCAGACAGGACCTGCACCTCCTAAACCCATGCTGGCTGGGTCTGATCCCTTGTCCATCCTGAAGGTGCTGTGTGATTCCATTCAGGATGATCTGCTCCATAACCCTGCCAGGCACTGAGGTCAGGCTGACAGGCCTGTAGTTGCCAGGGTCAGCTCTGCAGCCCTTTTTGTGGACTGGGGTAACATTGGCCAATTTCCAATCATATGGGACCTCCCCAGTGAGCCAGGACTGTTGGAAGATGATGGAGAGCGGCTTGGCAAGTTCTTCTGCTAGCTCCCTCATCACCCTAGGATGGATCTCATCTGGTCCCATAGACTTGTGAGGATCCAGATGGCTCAGTAAATCACCAACTATTTCCTCCTGGAATACAAGGGGCCTATTTGGCTTTCTACCTCTGTCAACCACCTCCAGAGATGAGTTGTCCTGAGGGCCACCTGTCTTACTGGTAAAAACTGATGCAAAGTAGGTGTTAAGTACCTCAGCTTTCTCCTCATCTTTGTTAACTATCTTTCCCTCAGAGTCCAACAGAGAATGGAGGTTTTCCTTGCCCCTCCTTTTGTTATATCCTGCACTGACATCCAGCCTCGTTTTGTTTTGGTTTGTTTTTTGGAATCAAGCACATTGTATAATGAATGGGAACTGTTAGCCGCAAAAGCATGTTGCATGATGTCTCCAGAGGCAGGTTCTTCACTGAGGAAACCTAGTGTATGCTAAGAAATTTCCGTGGGAGGGCTAAATTTGATTTAAAAATCAATCCATTTGCACTGGTACAATGTAAATAAAATTTACCTTTAAATAGATTTAAATGTAGCTTCTACTGGTTTGCTTTAATCCAGAGCATTATCTATGTCTAAGTAGCTTCACTTGCATCAAGAGTTGGCATTGTTGAAGGCCGACTGATTTTATGTGGATTTAATTATCGAGCAGATGTAGCCTTACTCTGAAATGAGGATGGGGGAGCAGAAGTCAGCACAGCTTCCCGACCAGTACATGACCAGGCTCTGCTCCACAGACCCAGCAAGAGCTCCTCCTTCTCTTCCGTCCGTCCTTGGTACGCCCAGTAACAGCAACGTTCAACTTTTACTGGCAGAAACGTTCTTCAGCTAAAAGATGGGCACCGAGCTTTGTGTTAAAATGCCACAGCATAGCTTTGTAGGATAAAATGTCTTGACTTCCCAGTCCATTGCCACAAGTATGAGGGTAAGTCAGTGGAAGGCAGATAATTCACAATTCTGAAAGGAAATACCTTTTAGGCAACGTGTAATCAGCCTGTGGAAGTCATTGCCACAAGATGCCGTTGTGGCCAACAGTTTAACAAAGAAATTCCCAAACAATTCATACCAGTGGGGTCTTGCCAGCCCTTAGTGTTTATCGTAGACCACCCTGTAGCTCTAGATCCATGTGGGACTTTGCACCCCGGTCACAGCGCAGGGGAAGGCTGTGTGTAATATTGTTCCACAGACCAGCTGCAGTCTTCTTGTCATAGTAGTGTCTATATATGGGACCGCAGGCTCTTTAGACCTATCCTCTTGTCCCCCAGATTAGAAGACCTGTTTGAGGACACTGTGGTTCCCCTCCAGCCTGTGAGCTGAGGCTCGGTTCCCATGTGGACAGCGCAGAAGGGATGGTGTGTGCCTGTACCCCTCGCTGTGGTGCCCAACATGGTGTCAGGTCGTAACTGGGGTGCAGATCCAGGCTCCCCACCGTAGAGCACCAGTGGGGTGTGAGGCACAGTTTGGGAACAGAATGCCCTGAGCTGGAAGGGACCCACAAAGACCGTTGAGTCCAACTGCTGTCCCTGCACAGGACAACCCCACAGTTCACACCGTGTGTCTGAGAGCCTTGACCAGTCTCATCTTGAACACTGTCAGGTTGGGGCCATGACACCTCCCTGGGGAGCCTGTTCCAGTGTCCAGCACCCTCTGGGTGAAGAACCTTTCCCTGATGTCCAACCTAAACCTCCCCTGGCACATCTTCCTGCCATTCCCTCGGGTTCTGTCGTTGGTCACTAAAGAGAAGAGCTCAGTCCTGCCCCTCCTCCTCCCCTTGTGAGGAGCTGGAGCCACCATGAGCTCTCCCCTCAGTCTCCTCTTCTCCAGGCTGAACAAACCAAGTGACTTTAGCTGCTCCTCATACACCTTCCCCTCCAAATCCTTCACCACCTTTGTGGCCCTCCTGGACACTATCCAGTAGCTTAATATCCTTTTAATCCTGTGTCCTCAGCCCTGCACACAGTGCTCCAGGTGAGGCTGCACCAGTGCAGAGCAGAATGGGACGATGTAGAGGCACACAGACAACTGTAGCATTGGCAAATGTATTAGGAAACACCAAAAACTGTTTTGGAAGCCGTGTAGACCCTCCCCATCTGCCTACTCTGGAATTCCATGCATTCTCCCAGGGTCATCCAAAAGCCTTCAGAGGCTCTGGGCACGGTGCCTGTGTGTGCGGTTCTGCACGCCATCTGAAGTTATCCTTTCAGACTTCAGACCCAGGCTCCACGACTTAAGCCAACATTGCAGCTCCTTCTGACCCGTCTGCAACTGACCTCTCGTACAGGCAACACAGCTCTTCCTTTTCTCATCTAAGTGTGGATCCTGCGCAGTTTAAAATGTCCCAGAGTGCTCAGAAGTCTAGCTTGGGTATAAAGTTTTAGCAAACTTCCCCTACACAACAAAAGATGGTTGGAAACTGTCACGTGTACCCTAGGATTTCTGCCAAGTTCTTTTGGTTTTCAATCAGATCTGAAGGAGCATTTTCAAACACTACTTTTTGAAAATCCTTGGTTTTCTCGGTTTCCTATTACAGCTGCAACAATGATACCTGTTTGCAAAACCCGTGTATGTCTCTGCTGTCCACTGCTGCTTTACCTAGGTGGATGGACTACTCCTGATCAATGTCAGGAGCCTGAAAGCCTGGCCTCTGGAAAAATCAAGTGGTATTCAATGACCTAATGGATGGTTAAGTGATGGTAATGTTGCTGCTTGATACAAATGGGGTCTTAGCACCTAATTTAATGTCAGTCCCTGGTGGCGAGGAGAGTTTAGCCGTGAACTCAGAGCTGGGGGGAGGCTATTGCATTAATTTTTTGCTGTGGTAAGCTGATGGCTTAAAAGCTGCTGCTGCGAAGGCATCTTATCTCTTATCTGCTAAGAAAGCAGATGCTATTTCCTAGAAATTTTTAAGATGCTACATGCCAGGAAGCGTAAGACCTCGTGGCAGCTGTTTCAAAGATTTCTGTAAACAGCTTCCCCCTCAAATAGTCTGTAGATGGGAAGGCCCTTCCATCATGTCACTGCATACTGGGAATTTTACTGCATAATTCAAAATTACACATATTTACAAAATTACAAAATAATAGTCAAGAGCTCATTTTACCCTGTTCCCTGCTTCGCTGGGAGCCCTGCTGTTTCTTCCAGACGGTAAGCTGGCCTCTTGCCCAGACCATATATCTCTTATGACAGGCTCCTTAAGGACCAAATCTAAATGGAAGCCAAAAGAAATATGTCTTCCTAAGTGACACAAGGGTAACTTTCTGAGTCTGATTCTGAGCCCGTTTTAACTTAGTTTGCACTGATACAACTCTGCTAGGCTTTAACTGCATTAATCCAGATTTGTACTGATGCAAGCAGAGAGCCCTAGTGCCTTTGACATTGGTACAAAAACAAATCTATAAAAATGCTGAAGTTGCAACCAGTGACCTAGGCAGTATTTTAACAATTGCATTTGCATCTGGCCTCTGGAAGATTTCTCAGTTGTTTGTGTGCCTCACTGTTAGCAGAGCCAAATCGCTATGTTACCTTAAGTGAGGGGGGAACATTCACAATCTCTTATAGCTCATTGATGCTAAGAGAGTTACACGAACAACTGATACAAAACCTGCTGCCCAAACCAGAATAATCTTCTCCAGCCTTGACTGAGCTTTGCACCAGGGTTTCAGGGCCAGACTGCCCCTGCTCCTGACACAGGAACCACAGGAATTGCAGACCTGTTCCAGAAGCTCTGGGAAGGGCAGGGAAGGGCTTAGATGGGTGTTGCTGCCGGTGGGAGAAAATAGCACCATCTCAGGGGGTGTCAAATCTCTGCCCTCTCCTGTGCCTCTGACAGAGCTTATTTAGAGCCAATACTGTCCATCATGTCTCTCTACCAAATGCCCTGATGATCCTTGATAAAGAGAAGGACACCAGGGTAAGCATTCAGCCTACCATGAGGATTACAAGCACCTCTGAAGCTTGAGCTGCTGAAACACAGCATCCCAGGTTGGATTCATAGAGAAAATATTCACATAACACACCTGTTTTTTCTCTTTTCTTGGTGCATTTCTCATGCACAAGGTGTGGCTTTGCCTTCCCAAATACTCTCACCCTTAGGGCTGGATTTTACTTCTACCTGATCTAATGTAGGTTTGCTCAGGGAAACTGTGTGCTGCAAGAACCTCCACCTCTATTTGCGTGAGTTTGGGCTCGCCAGTCTGTCTGTCTGTCTGTCTTCTTGTTGCTGTTGTTCTGAATAGAGCTGGAAGGAGCTGCAGCAGCAACATCAGGCCCACAGCGCCATTGCCAAGCAAAATCCTACTGAAATCGGTGGCACAATGAAAGTGCAGAAGACTAGATGGTGACAGATGTTCTGTTGGGGAGGCACAAAATGGCATCTGTGGAGTAGCGCGAGGAAGCCCGATGCTACTGGTACCAGCATGACGGGTAAGGTAACGGGCTGTCAGTCTGCTTTCACTTCCCGAGCATACCCCACATCTTGTTCAGTGAATAAATCATTCCACGTCTCTCTTCTCCTTTTTCCCTCCCCCACCAAATCTGCAGTAGTGTTCATCCCACCCCTGTTTGAGGAAGGCACCCCGACTGGAGTCCTTTTCTGTCAGGAGGAGAGAATGCAATTTAGCTGGTCTGTAACCGTCTGTTTCCATTCATTCCTGAGGTTTTCCAGCTGCCCATGAAAACAATGCACTGATACACTCTGTGTGGACTTGAACCACATCCAGAGCAAAGGGTTAGGTGGGGCTGGGAGATTCGGGGAGCGTTCTTTGTCCTGGAAAATGGAGCAGATACCGGCACGACATGATGAGAAAGACGATGGTGGAGAAGCAGTCTGCGGATTCCCAGCCCATATGCCAAACTTCATGGTCAAGCATCCAGCTCCTTGCCAGGCAAATATCAGGAGTACCAAACTCAAGCATCTAAGCACCAGAAAGAAAAACAAACTGAATTCCAGGGGAGGCTGATGCTGCACTTTCATGGATGTAAAATAGACCGATTTCATCAGAAAGGGTGCAATATTTAGATAATTCTTCTGTTAAACTCTCACTTCTTTTATCTTCCTTCTTTTTCACTGAGAGGCATGAAGTGAGTAATAAAAAATGCTAACAGCTCAATTTCTTGATTTATACCGCCAGCGGATCTCAGGCAGAACTCCCTGTTGAGTTTGAGGGAACTGCCTGATTAAAAATTGATGCCACAATATGGTCTGTCTTAGCAACAACACTCACAAGTGAAATTCATCTAGGATATAAACCGTGGCATTTAAAATGCCTGTTGGGTGAAACTTGACCAAAAAAAAAAATGATGTGCCCAGCTCTGGGGAATAAAGGCAATTGCTGTGCCACTTCATGGAATATCGTGTGTGAATCACCGCAGCTATTAAGTCTTTTGCTGCCTTTTTCCTGGCCTCAAGAGGTTAACTTCTTCCCAGAGCCATTCATCGGGGTGGGAAATCAGACCCGCCTGAGTGTGCCACAGAGCTGTGTCTGGCCTGGGTATGTGGGGGATCTGCATTTCGTGGTGTTTGCCTGAGAGAATCACTGGAGACAATAATGAGGGGGTTCATAAGGAGAATATTCTTTCTGCCAGAAGTGGTCTTTTAATCAGGCCTTTGCTTATTTGTTGGGGGAGATTACTCACAGGGTCACCTGGCAAAAATGACTGAAAGTTATGAAAGAAAGGGCCTCCTGCCAACTATTTAAGAGAAAGAGGGAGAGAAATGGAGAAGAAATGGGAGAAAGAGCAGTGAGTTGGCTGCAGGGAAAGGGACATTTTGTGATTCAGAGGAGAAGCCAAGAACCAAGGCTGTAAAGGGAGGGAGAAGACCCTGGACTCCTCAGAAGCCTGAGCACTATATTCTGGTGGCATTCAAGCATAAATTGAAAGCTGTGGCCAAGAAAAAAAGGCGCAGGCACTTCCACATGCCTTGTGGAGCCCTTACAGCAGAGATGGAGTGCTAGGAAGGGGTGAGCACAAAGCACTGGAGTGGCCTGGGGCTCGACACTGCTTATGGAGGGGTAGGACAGCTGGTCTTCTTCATCCCACCTCCAAAGAGGGGCAAAGAGAGCTCATACCATGAAACCAAGACCAGGAGGCTTAGCCAAGTCGCTCCTTGGTTGTTAGTTGTTCACTGTGCCCAAAGAAATGCTTTGAGACTGATGAAACAGGAGGGTGCTTCTGAGATAGCCCCATAAATCTCAGCCTGGGCGGTTGTCACGCCAGCAGGGACCTCCTGGGGCCCAGGCAGGACAAGCTCCCGGTGAATTTGGGTCTCGAGCACGCCAAGGAGGAAAGCTGCTGCAAGGCAGCAGCGATGCACCCGCTGAGATCCAAAGACAATGAAAATACACAGACCCAGCACAGTTTCCCTGCAGCTCACACCGCTTTGACAAAACATCTGCTCACCCGGAATAAAATCCCTCCCCTCGTCTAAGCAGATACAGTTTCGCCCTGAAATAGCAATAGGAGCTGCTGCATCTGCTCACACCATGGCCAGGCTTCAGCCCCAGGAGGATGAGGCCTTCGCTAAATCAGGCTGAGCTGCCTGCTTTATCTTACACTCCCCTGTGAATAACTTTTCTTGTCACACCTCTTTACACAAGCGCCAAACCCCAAGCAGGCAGGAAAACGGTCCAAAACGCAGAAGAATTACGACAGAGGCTGAAACGTTACGGGGTTTCCGAGAGGTTATTCATTTAGATGAAAAAAGTAAACGTGCAAAGCAAACTCTGGCAGCATTTGGGTGGTGATAATCACGCTGATTAAGTGTTCGAGCCTCAGGATATGCTGGGAACGGCGCTAGGACCTAGAAAATACCCAGCCTGTGCTTTTGGAAGACAGCTGCAGGCTCTTCCTGTTCTGCTCTGCAAGTGATCCATCTCCTCTCACAGATCTGTTCATTTTGGATGCAATTGCTCAAAATATACATTACTTACGGTCATACAGATAAATACAAAGGAGACTAGCAGTTGTGCTGTTAACCCTTCAGATCCCCGCTCTGCCTAGCGATGCAATGAGAAAGGAGAAGATTCAGAGCTCGGTTTTACCTACAACTGACTTTGATAAAGCCAAATTGGTTACATTAGCTAAGGGTATTAACCATAGGGAACACACGTTTCCTCTCTACTCTTTAAATTCGGCTATGGTTTCCATTACCAATTGCTAATGAAAAAGGTGTTTTTCCTCCTGATTTCTGTGTTGGTGAAGGAAAGGAGAAGCTGGTTCAAACCAATGGCTTTGATTCACTGCCAGCCTTGAATTTGATATGTCATTTTCATCCAATCAGTATTCTACAAGTCTATTAGTGAGTGTCTGATGTTTAAGGCATGGAGATGAGTTTCCAGGGAGTTACAACGGCACAGAAGTCGCAGGAGGAAAGAATCAGGACAGAAGAGATGCTGTTTGCCTCAGCCGGCTGCTTTGGGACTTCTCCTCAAGCATGAATTTCACAACCAAACCACTGAAACGATAAAAGACAATAGTTACTTTGCAGAGGCGCTACTCCAATATGCAGTCTTGGAACTCCTGAACAGGAACAGAAATGCGAAGAGTGACTTTTCACCGTACGGGAATACACACACGCTGTGTGCCAGCTATTTGGCTGCAGTAAATCAGACCAGTCAGGCTAAACAAATTTGATTGAATTACCTGGTTTGGTTGATGAGCCAGTTCTGCACCGGGCCCCTAAACCAGCCGGTGTCCCCTTGGCACAGGCCGCAGTGGCCAGCGTGCAGCTCTGGGTCTGCCCTAATTCACACTGATTGGCACTGATTCCCTTTGACACTAGTTAATCACACTTTACACCTGGTAAATCACAGCTTCCCTGCCATGTCTGCACCCAGCAGAAATCAAGAAGAGCAAAGGACTGAGGCCGACATCTTCTGACACAGTTTTGGGGTCTTTTCCACGCAAGCTAAAGTGCTCTGCTGCTTCTTTCAAGGGGCTAGTTGGACCCAAATGGAAAAATCACTGCTTTGAATGTTTTTATTAGTGATATTATTATTCTTATTATTGTCATTCTGTCCTGCTTAGGACATGCTGGGAAAGGAACACCTTCCACAAGGAATCAGTACAAGCTTTGAGAACCTGGTAACCTATACCCTCCCCTGGAGCTTCCAGCATCTTGACAACAAGTTTGTGCTAAAGAGTCAAATGCCAATTTAAAAGAAAAAAAAACTACCCCAAGAGGTAGAACAAGGGAAACTCTGTCTGGTATTTCTTTCCAGCCAAAGATCTATTTAATAGCAAACTATTAGACTAATCCCAGGCCTGGGGGGTTGTTACAGAGGTTTTGAATTCCTATCAGGGTATTTTTTTTATGTCTCCAAACCTGTATTGTCTGAATGTAGCTGAAAAGAAGAATCATTCAGTGTAAGTTTTTCCAGTATCATGGAAGTCCCTATTTCTGATGGGATGTGTGGTCCTTAATTGCCAAGAGAGCTGACTGTTAACTATTATTTATTAATAAGCTGTGAGAAGAGAAGTCTGAAACCTTTGAAACGCAGATTGTCAGCTCTGTAATTAGACTTGAACTGAAATGCTAAATTCTGGAAGTCAAAACAGTGTTTGCCTTCTTGTTTTCCTCTCTTTTTAAAAGGTAGGTGACAAATGAATCTGGCCCCAGCCCTCAGTGAAAAAAAGAAGCTCTATTATTTTCAGAAAAATAATTTCAAAGGGCAAGTCAATAATGGCAGGATACACACAAAATAAAGCCTTTGGAATCCTGTTATTATTAGTATTATTATTGTAGGTTCAGATGACTCAAATGTTATTGTTTTCTTCTTGCATTACCAGCCAAGAAAACCAATGACAACGGCATAAAGCTGTGCAAATCTCAGCAGTTTTGATTCCCAGTTCCGTTACTGGAGCAGCTGTTGTGCTCGCGTAGTTTAGCGGGTCAGCTCTGCATCTGGACTGGCCCACACCATGCTTTGTCTTCTGGAAAACTTCAGCTTGATTTAAGAGCAGGATTCATGTACAGCCTACCCTGCAAGAACTAAACCAAGCTTATAGTATCAGGCATGTTGTTGTGTCAGAAGGGACTCAGTTATGTGCTAGTACCTTATGGCTTATATACCACATAGAACTTGTTCATGTACAAGTAAAAGACTTGGTTTGGTGTTGGCCACCTTCAGTAGGGTGTGCAAGGAAGATGTCCATTCCACAGACACTCTTTTGCTATTTCTCTATCTTAAGTTGTTGGTTTCCAACAGCACCAAAAAAAATTAGAAGGGGAAAGTCAGCTGAAACCACAGTCTTGCCCATCTGTGACTCAGGATCATTCACCCACCTTCCCACCACCATGATGATGGGGCAGAAATGTCAAAGCTTAAAAGCACCTCTCCCAAAACATGAATAAACCTGTGCTGACCGTGGGCTGCTTGTCTTGCCTGGTGCGGCCTTATGTAGGGAAGGAGTTGTGCTGCTCTCTTACTCCATCACAGGCAATGAGTGATGCTGGTGACCACCAAGAACCAGTCACACAAGAAAACAGCTCTCTGAGTTTGTATCAGCCTAAACAAACTGAGCGGTGGCATCCCAAAACTGCTGCGGTGAGTTAAACAGTTGTTTTTTTTAAATGCTTTTTTTCTGTGAAATAGCGGGGGCTGATCCTTCACCATCCCAGACAGAATCACAGAATCACAGAATATTAGGGATTGTAAGGGACCTGGAAAGCTCATCCAGTGCAATCCCCCCATGGAGCAGGAACACCCAGATGAGGTTACACAGGAAGGTGTCCAGGCGGGTTGGAATGTCTGCAGAGAAGGAGACTCCACAACCCCCCTGGGCAGCCTGGGCCAGGCTCTGCCACCCTCACTGAGAAGTTTCTTCTCAAATTTAAGTGGAACCTTTTGTGTTCCAGTTTGCACCCATTGCCCCTTGTCCTATCACTGGTTGTCACCAAGAAGAGTCTGGCTCATGACACTCACCCTTTATATATCTGTAAACATTACTGAGGTCACCCCTCAGTCTCCTCTTGTCCAGCTCCAGAGCCCCAGCTCCCTCAGCCTTTCCTCACACGGGAGATGCTCCACTCCCTTCAGCATCTTTGTTGCCCTGCGCTGGACTCTCTCCAGCAGTTCCCTGTCCTGCTGGAACTGAGGGGCCCAGAACTGGACACAATATTCCAGATGTGGTCTCACCAGGGCAGAGTAGAGGGGAAGGAGAACCTCTCTCGACCTGAACGGTGGAGTGTCTCAACAGGATGCAGACATGGACATGGTTTAGTGCCAGTTAACAGCTGGATCCAGTGATCTTGAGGATCTCTTCCAACCAAAAGGCTTCTATGGTTCCAGGAGCACATGGAACTGTTCTGAGTGAGGGGAAGCATTCAGTGCGTTTTGGATGGTGTGAGTGCAGGTGTGTATGCCTACACAAAGTGCGGATTTACCTCAACCCACTAGAGACCATCATATTTAAAGAAGGAATTTACATTAACAATTTCAATATGATTCCATGTTTGCTTCACGCACAATTTGACTGAATAGACTGGTACATTCCTCCATATGTTAACGTGCTTAAACCAGGACAGCTTGACTTAATTACAAACTGACTTATGCCGAACCACATAAAGCTGGTCAGCTGTCCGTGGAAAACGTGATGCACCCATTTGCTCTTTCTTCAGTGGTTCTGTTACTCCACAGAAAATAAATGCACATTTTAGTCCTTTTTCACTTTCTTTCATGTGTGCTTGGTTTCCTTCATAGCCAGCAGCAAATATGGGAACAGTTCACGTTGTATGAGATGTTATTGCACCTCCTCTGCTGGTTGAACTGTTACTCTTGGAACAAGAGGACACCAAACTACCTGAGCCCCAACCACTGGAGGCTAATTTAACTGAGCTTAACCGCTCCAACAAACTGGATGATTTGAAATTAAAGATCAAAACAAATAACCATTTGCAATGCTAACGATGCTGACCACATCAGGCAGATATCATCTGAATCAAGAACTTGTTGCCTGTTTCAGATTTACTCCTGGACAAGAGTTTGAGCCCATGGGTAGAAAAAATTGAAAGCCAAACCTGTTTTGGCCCAAGTTAATTTTCCCTTTACTTCAATACAACAGGGAAAAGAAAACTAAGAACAAATCAGGCAGAGCGTGGGAGCTAGGATATCTGTCAGTGCTCCCAGAGTACTAAGATACATTCCCTCTACATTTTCAGTCTGTCATTGCTTGGGCTTTAACAGTGACCGTGGCTCTCCTCCTGGTACCGGAGGTCAGCAATGTCCTTCAAAGCCATTCATTTCCTTTCTGCAATCACAGAGGTCGCTGGTGGGCATGACTTTCTATTTAAAGAGCTAATAAAACAACTCTAGTGGATACCAAGGAGTGAATTCCTTTGTACCAGCCCCAGGTAGGTGTTTCTGGAGAAGGAGGGAAGCCCAGGGAGGTGTGAGCGTTGGGCGGCCTCAATCACAGGATAACAGCTCTTGAGTTCCCTGGGGAAGGGAGGTGCTGAGGAGCCCTCTCACCTGTGTAAGCAGTTAGTAGCGAGTCATTTGAGCTCTGACAACATCAAACATGCCAACAGTGGGTCAGTGGGCAGTTTCCTCCTTACCTTCACTATATGTACATATACTGGGTAACGCAGCAATGCAAAAGTACTGTGGTAGCTCAGATATCTTTCAAGGCTTCATTTGAAAGAGATATTCTATGAAATTCCCACATTATCCAGCTACAGAGAAAGGACATTCATGTATGCAGGCATTCTGGCAGGAGTGATTTGCTTTGGGACTAGATGTAATTCAAAGTTATTCTGAATATTACACTGCAGCAGCCTGGCCAAGCCCAGTAATGCTGATTATTAGGGCTTTCCTGGTTTTCCAGATGGAGCTGGTTTCGTTTAGTTCTCTCGTAATTACTAACTTGTCCCTTTTGTTCATTTTTGAATCTTTGTTTTATCTGAACCTTTTTAGGATAGTTTCCAATTTGCTTAATCCATCACTTGCCTTCTTGGTACACGTAGCAGAACTCATTCAGCCATACAGTTTAATGACGTGCAGCCCAAACCTCTGCTGCACAATCTCACATCCACTTCACATCAAGCTGGCATTTCTGTCATATATATTTTATACGCTATAAACTCACAAATCATACCATTTCATATGAGAGCAGTGTCAATAATGTTTTGGGTTGTGTTTTTTTTTTTTAAACCAAAACCCTAACCACTAGCAAACATATGGGATCTGTACGTTCTGTCCTTTAAACAAGTGCAGATTTAGCAAGGAGGGGGAGGGAAAAGGAAGAGGAGAGCCACATCCCCCGCTGCCAACGCAATGCATGTTCCTGCAGCATCCGTGTTGGATCAGGCCCATGGCCACCCTACTTAGATTCCAAATAAAGAAAAAATAGATGGAATTCAGTTCCCCGCTGCCAGTTTTTGGCATCTTCTGCACACATAGGATTTTTTTCAAATGGAGTTCACATGAGACCAGCTCTTTGCATTGAGAGTGCGTTCATAAATGGGATTTCAGATGTTAATAAATGATGAGTATTTGGTCTGTAGGCATATTAAAGATATGCATAAAATGCGCTATAGGTGGCCGAACTCTAGCTGGTTGCAAACGGGGTTCTACACAACTACACAGATTTACCAGACTGCCTTTTTTGTGCTTTTAACTCCCAGCACGCAGCAGGGTTCAGTCCACAATTTAAATAACAAATATTAATCTACTAGTACCTATAAGCAAATGATGAGATTGAGGCGTAGAGATGCAGCGGGCTTATACACAGTAGCTGCATGTTGGAGTCAGCCCGTGCATCTGCATGTACGTGCACGGCCCCACGTATCCCATTACGGACAGGGGGGACGTCAGCGGGTCCCTCCGCACGGGGGGAGGTTGGACCACTGGACACATCCAGGAGAAGGTCTGGGATATTGCAGCTCCGACCCCAGCGTTCGTGGGACAGTCACCTCCCCAGGCTGTGTGCACCGGGTGCCGAGGAGCCCAGGTGTGGCGATTTCTGTGCTCTTGTTCTCAGGAGAATGTGGGTGGATAGTTTGTTATTTTCTTTTGTCCTCCAGCTACCAGAGCATCTGGGATTCCAGTTTGTGTATATTTTAAAGCCTTTGTTTCTTTATCCTTCATGCTGCACTGTGACATCAAACATGCTTCAAATGAATGAAAAGCCTCTGTCAAGCTAGTCGCAATTCAATGCCTGTCTTTCTTTGGGACCACATTTGTGCTTTTTTAACAGATTAAAGGCCAGAAGGTCTCAACAGAGAGCAATGCATGTGACTGAATATTAACTTCTAATAGAGTGCACTGAGCTCAGGAGCTGATTAGAGTCTTCATGAAGCAAGAGCTAGCTACTTTAATCCTGGAAGGACTCCTAAAATCTTTCGTAAGCTGCATTTAATTAAAAGAAAATGAAATACGCAAGAGTTGATGCACGAGTTGTACATTTGTGCATCCCACTCAATGAATGAATCATTTCCTCGCTGTCTTCTCTGACACAGAAATACCTTGCTATCCATTAAAGATGCTTAAATATTTGTACAGTTCAAATGAACCACATGTCACCACAAGCCACCCAGGACAGGACCACATCAGGCCAGAGCTGTTGTGGGGCAACTATAGCCCTTCTGCAATGACTTTGGTAGAGGATGACATCCAGGCTGTAGGTTGTCTACAAGAGGGCATAATTGCTTGTATCACCGCTAAGGCAAACATCACCCAAACTGTTGTTGAATTCACAAAGTAGATTTCTTTTTAAAATTACCTTACGCCCCATAATGCATGTACGGTGTGTGTGCATCTAAGGCAAATCCCGGTCAACGCAACTCTACCAACAGCACCACTTCATCATGGGAACAGCACGTGTCCTTCACACAGGCACAGGACCAGTTGTTACCAATTGCCCCAGTCCTGTTAACTGGTAGAGAGCCAGAGCGAGCCAAAAAGCTCTAACTGGAAATATGAACAGCAAGGCAGAGAAGTATGAATTGATCAGAGATGTATTTTGGTTGGAAGAGACCCTCAAGATCATAGAGTCCAACAGTTAACCTAACACCGGCACTAAACCATGTCCCTAACAACATTGTCTAAACACCTTTTAAACCCCTCCAGGGATGGTGACTCCACCACTGCCCTGGACAGCCTGTTCCAATGCCTGACAGCCCTTTCTTGGAAGAAAGTTTTCCTAATATCCAATCTGAACCTCCCCTGGTGCAACTTGAGGCCATTTCCTCTCATCCTGTCACTTGTTACTTGGGAGAAGAGACCAACCCCCTCCATGCTCCAAGCTCCTTTCAGGCAGTTCAGAGATCAGAAGGTCTCCCCTCAGCTCCTGTTCTCCAGCTGAACCCCCCAGGTCCCTCAGCCGCTCCCATCACACTTGTGCTCCAGCCCCTCACCAGCTCTGTTCCCTTCTCTGAACTCGCTCCAGCTCCTCAAGGTCTTTCTTGTCGTGAGAGGCCCAAAACTGACCCCAGGATTCGAGGTTTGGCCTCACCAGTGCCCAGCACAGGGGGACGGTCACTGCCCTGGTTCTGCTGGCCACAGTATTCCTGGTACAAGCCAGGATGCTGTTGGCCTTTTTGGCCACCTGGGCACACGCTGGCTCGTGTTCAGCCACTGTCGACCAACACCCACAGGTCCTTTTCTGCTGAGCACCTTTCCAGCCGCTCTTCCCTGCAGTGCTGCCTGGGGTTGTTGTGACCTGGGTAGGATTGTTGTGATCGAATGGCAGCTGCAGCCAGGGTCACCGGGATGAAGCACAGGACCCACCAGCCACCTGCCCCAGCACAGAGCAGAATCCCACTGCAGAGCCGCAGAGCAAAGCAGCCCTGCAGGTACACCCACCTCGTGCTCCAGTGCGCTGGGGACCTGTCAGCCTCGCTCGTGTCCCTTTGCAGGGCTGGGGACAGTGGTTGGCTCAGCAGCGTTCCCACCACATTAACACAGAGCTATGCAGCTCTGCCACACCATTCCCCTGCCTGTCAGGATCCATCAGACAGCCAAGCCTGAACAGCTAATAGAATAGCAAGGCGAAAAGAATAAAATTACCCCTTTCTGAAATAGCCAGAAACACTCTTAGCTAATACTGAACACAGCTTATGACTTTACAGAAAGGAGGCTACCTGACTTTTGGGTGCTGAATCCAGTGAGAAGCAGCCAGGCTGCAGTGGCTGGTCCACAGATGGACAGGCAGAGCTGTTCCCATCCCGGCTGCCAATGGGGTTTGGGGGCACTGAAACTACTGGGATGGACTCGGACCACCAAAGGGGCAGAAGGATGGGAAGAGGGTTACTCAGAAAGTGACAGTGCCGCGGCTGTTTTCTTAGCTGCCACCCCCTCAAAATGTCATTGTCAGCTGAAGGGCTTATGAATCAGGGAGCAACAAGAAGATTGCTCAGGTTTTGTGCCTTCAGGGAATTTTTTTTAAATATAGTTTTAATGTGTGTTGATCTAAGGCCAAAGTAACTCAGGATGAATGATCTTACCACCTTTAGGTCAAGACCAGCACGTCGCACACAAACAGACCCCACAAGATGGTCACGTTCTGCCACGATGCTCACATGGCATGAGCCGACCCTCTGACAGCTGCGCACCCAAGCTCACAAGGCACGTGTGCACCAACGGGACCCTCTCCAGGCACCAGGAGTCGGCTGGGTCCATCGCATGGTGGCCCTGGACGGGGCAGAGTGAACACATGTCAGACCACAACTGCACCAGGGAGCACTTTTCCAGGTCTGCTCGTCACCACCAGTTCTGCGCCATCACTCCCGTGTCCTCCTTATAAATCACTGCAGAATGGAAAAGCATATTAATAGCATGTAAATCGAGCTTAGAAGGGTTGCAACCCATTCCCTCTTGAACACAAGTGATGAAAAAAAAAGTATTAGAGCCAAAAGTTGGTGTTTAACAGTTTATTCCGTGGGTCAGTGAGTGGGAAGGAGAGTGATGCCTGGTCTCAGCAGGCCATCGCTGGTGGGATCAAAGCTCAGCTAGAAGTAGTTGACGACTCTTCTGATGGACTGGACACTCGCGTTGCGCGCCTGCCACGCGTTGAAGCTGCTGAAGTCGCCTCGCTCCACCACGTACATACGGCCTCGGTAGTTGGGCTCCTCATACAGCACCCACCTGAGCAGAAAGGGAGGGTTGGTAATTGGGTCATTGGGTCCCAACGATGTGGTCGTGCAAGGTAGCCTCATGCCCATGTTGAGTGGCTGCCTTTAGGGACTTCAGTGCTGCAAACTACTGGGGACCAATGGTCCCACCACAGCCCCAGCCCTATCCTGGGCACAGAAATGCCTCTGGTGGAGGTAACTGCTGGTGCTTCCCCCCATTTCCAGCATAGCCTGGCAATTATCCACAGCCAGATTGGACCTTGCTGTTACAAGAAGTTGTTTTGGGTTACACCAGTGATGAAACAAGGGACCCTGATTCGCATTGCTGTACGACTGCTTCTCTCTGAACTTCACCATGTGCAACAGAAACAATTTAATAGCATTTGATAGTGCTGAAGAAGGACAAGAGTCCCCTCATCCCCTGGATAACCCCATTTTGCACTCTAAGGAGAAATGTGCAACACTTGAAGTATGTTTTACCTCTTTGAACTGAGTCATTAGCTATGATGGGAACCTTATTTAATAATTTCTCTCTTTGCTAGTAATTCTCAATGGCCTCTCTTTGATGCTTTCCAACAGAGAGCAGGACTTGGCTTGGTTATCTTCACTTTATCGCTACATGCAGAGTTAACTCCAACTTTCCCGTGGAATATGGTCACATAGATACAACACTCAACAGCCCTGGTGTACCTGACTTTGTCACCTAGCTTGGCTATGTTTCCTCAGCACGTCTTTCTCCATTTGAAGGTCTTCAAGTCAGGAGCAATTCTGATGGTCAAGGGACAAATTTGCTGCTCTGCTCTTCCTTCATCCCTTTAGTACACACTGTGCCACGATCCTGCTGTGGCTACAGGTGTCACCTCTTTCCTCTGTATCTCCCATGCTTTTTAACCATGTTTTGCCTTTGCTCTGATAGTTTTACAGTCATGTTTCCACCCCATCATTGCTGAACTGTTCATCCCTGTCTCGTTCTTCTCTTCCCAGCTTTTTTAAGGATGTTATAAGGATCACAACTGCTTGTCCCACCTATTGGCTTTGGAATGACAACAGAGCACAAACACAGCCTTCTAAATAATTTGGTTTCTGTGGTCTCTCTCTTGCCAGGAATTCAGCTCTGACATCTGTTTGGGACCTCCTGTATGTGGGATTTCAAAGGAGAAACTCCTTTAACTGCTGGATGGGTCAAAGACTGCTGGCCCTCTGGGGTCAGACAACAGCTGGTGGACTCAGATCAGTCTGACCCAGAGCAAAAAGCTGGAATCCTAGGGAGAAAAATGTTAGAGTATTTAGTCTATTTAGCCGTGTAGCCACCTTACAGATTCCTTGACATATTTGGATTTATTTTGTGTTTCTGAGAGGACACCAGGTGGGACTGTGGCGGGTTCCTTGTCCCATCTGCCCGAGCACAGGTACGATGGGCACACTGAGCACAGCTCTGCCCGGTGCCCCTCTCCCCCCGCTGCCCGCACTCGCACATCCCCATTCTGCAGTGTCGCTGCCATGTGCTCGGCCAAGACATTTGGATCCTGAGCATTTCCTACAAACAAACAAGTTCATTCTTTGGCACTTTTTGCAGCCAGTTTATATCCGAACCAGACTGCCAAAGGCATCCTCAGGCTTTTCCTTTGAAGCTCGCCTTGCAGCGCATGGAGAAGCCAGCTCACTGCTTGTGGAATGGCAGGTTGCCTCAGAGCCGTGTCCCCCCCATCACACATCCCCATGTGCACTATCAGAGAATGTGCTCAGCTCTTCAGTTTAACTAAAAACAATTTATAAAGTTATCCTCCTCCTCTAGATACACCTTGTTCATAAGGCACCCCATGGCTTGCTTCCTTTTCTGCCCCATCCCTTCAGCTTATATACAACTCTCCATATATTTGGATGATCACAGGCCTCCTTCTCCATCAACTCACCATCCCTCCCTCAAGCACTCCTGAAAAGTGCTCCCGATCCTATTTTCTGCACTTTCCAATCATTCCCTCCTGCTGAGAATACCCAACGTTATTGAAAATACTACATGGTGGTAGGACAGGGATGTTCACAGGGCGATCATGGTGGATGTTCCAGCTCTGCTCTGCTCTAGGGCATCTCTCAATGAGCGGTGGATGCCTGGGAATATTGCAGAGGGTAGAGCAGCCCCTCAAAGTCACCGCCTTTCCCAAGACCACCACGTTTCTCCCCAGACACATGGTTGGCGTGTCTGCACAGTCACACGGGGGGAATGGGACCGTCCTTGGGGTGGATGGAAGCAGACAACATGACCTGATGTGGCGCTAAGAACCCACCGGCTTGTCCCTTTGTTTAGAGGAAGGCTGCAAAAAAGTGGAATAAAAGGAATAGCAGAAAGATGGGAGTGAAGTGTATTGGCAGTGCAAGGTGATGAGTGAAGACTTGTATGGCTTACTTAGCCGTTGCTTTATTGCCTAAAATTCACATTCTCCAAGGCCATCAGTGAGAGAGGAAATCAAGCAAGCCAGGAGGCCAGAAAACAGGAAAAAAAAAGACAATCCTGTCCTCAAGCCCAGCATGGGAGAGCTGATCCAGGCACACAGCACGCAGCCCTCAAATGTCTCGGTGCTGTGTTTCATTAGCACAGAAACCCAGAGGACATGGGAATAAAACGCGCATGGAACCAGCTCAAGCCCTGTCAGCCAAAACGGGCTGCTCGCACTGCAAAACCAGCAGGGGAGAGCTGCAGGTTCAGCCTGGACCATGCAGATGCTTTCAGAAGGGCTCCAGGTCACTCATTGTCCACACAGGACTCGAGCAGTTCCATGAGGAGCTCTCGTCTCTACCAAGAAACACGTAACGTTTTTTTTTGAGCAGCAGCATTTGGGCATCTGTTCTGGTTGATATTTTACAGTCTGATTGCAGAACATCTACCAAATGCTCGTAAATGCTTCAGCAGAATAAATGGTTGGTCTGGTTCCTTCAAGTTACGTCACTGTAGCTTAGAAAAGCCCCTTTTGGGGTATTCTCTCCCAGACTGTAAAACAAATTCAGCTTTTAAAAGTTTTTGTTTCTAAGCAATCCTCTGTGGAGTGGCTCCACCGAGGAGGACAAGAAGCGCACGTCTTCATCTAAAACCAGATGATGCCATATGTGATACGGGAGCTGGTTCTGCCTGTGGGACGGGCAAAGCCGCTCGCCACGCAAACCGCGACAGCTTCCAAGGAGGCGGTAACGTCCTGAAACTGCGCCGAAATAGCAAGATCATTGCCAGCACAGCTCAAGCAGCTTGATCACCAGCCTTTCTGGCAGTGTGGGGTAGCAGTCACCAACCCCACAAGGCAGTGGGGAAGGTGCCGGACACCCTCAACCCCAACAAGAAACCAGGTGGACGTCACATTGGGGGAATTAAAGGGGGAAAAATCACAGAGCGAGCCAGCCTGGGACTGAAACTCCCCTCGTTTCTGGTGACCCCATCTCCTCCGCTCCCCAAACGTTCCAGGACGGGTCCTTGGGGGACTTGGCCAGGTTGAGCCCAGCACCAGCTGCAGCAGCACCTGGGGTCACCTGGGCTTATCTGGTCCATCCAAGGGGGAAAAGTGGTGTCGTAGGGCGTCCCTTTGTCCTCCATGGTCTCACCCCTCTGCCAGCAGGTCCCTCTGCACCATCCTGCCTTTAAATGTCTTTCATAGACCCTTCCCAAGCTTTCAATGACCATCTTCCCTGAATGTAAATGTACAAAACTCAGCAGGTTTCCTTACCATGCTCCTCTCAGTATATATATGTATTTTCTATTTTATCACTACTCAAAGCCTTTGAGAGGTCATGCAAACAGCCTAGGCTCCCATGCAAGGGAAAGCAAGCTTTGTGCCCCTTACATATTTTGCAGAGGAGGGGGGAATATCAATCTGAAAAATGTTAGTGCTTGAAATTTTCTGGGCAGCATCCCAATTCCTCCCGCTCTGGGCTCTGCTACAGGGATGCATGTGGTAAATAATTGGCCCTAAAGCTCTTGCCAGAGGACTTGCAGGCTCTCTCTCGGCTTTATAGTGTTGGTACTCAAATGCTTTTTGTTTCAATGCTCAGCCCTGATGGGTTCCCCGGTGGGCTCCAGCCATTTCTTCCCATTAGGAGCTGGTAGCTCTGCTCCTTGTTTTTAATGAACCAGCACTGCCTGATCAGAAGCCTGGATATTTTTTTGAAGAGGAGAGGTCTCAGCTAAATCAGAAAGAAAAAGGCAAAGCCTTTCCAAGGCTTTCAGGAGCATCTGCAGGGCAGGAGGATGGGGCTGAGCATCAGCAATGCATCTGTAAAGCAGGTTCACAAGGCACCAAGGGCGACCAAAACCCATTGGGCTGCCCGTGCATGCAGCCATCCCATCTCTGTGCCACTGCGATTGTCCCTCTCTCCCAGAGACTGGATTTAATATTAAGGTGAGACACCACTGCCTAATTTTTGCTGTCCAAGGAGGAGGTTTCTGGTGTCACAGCAAACCTTGATGAGGCCACTTCCAAAACAAACACCCTGACCTTTGTGGATGCCCCATCCCTGGAAGTGTTCAAGGCCAGGCTGGATGAAGCTTTGAGCAACATGGTCTGGTGGAAGGTGTCCCTGTCCATGGCAGGGGGCTGGAAGTAGATGATATTTATGGTCCCTTCCAACCCAAACCATTCTGGGATCCTATGATCTGCATTGCCCGGAGCTGTCCACTCTCCCCAAAAGCCTCTGGGTGGATTTGAAAGAGGGAAGGAGGGAAGGAAGGGAAGGAAGGGAAGGAAGGGAAGGAAGGGAAGGAAGGGAAGGAAGGGAAGGAAGGGAAGGAAGGGAAGGAAGGGAAGGAAGGGAAGGAAGGGAAGGAAGGGAAGGAAGGGAAGGAAGGGAAGGAAGGGAAGGAAGGGAAGGAAGGGAAGGAAGGGAAGGAAGGGAAGGAAAAGAGTGATAGAGAAAGGGAGGAAGAGAGAAAGGGAGGAAGGAAGAAGGAGAGAAAGGAAGAAAGAAAGAGAGAAGGAAGGAAAGGAGGAAGGAAAGGAGGAAGGAAAGGAGGAAGGAAAGGAGGAAGGAAAGGAGGAAGGAAAGGAGGAAGGAAAGGAGGAAGGAAAGGAGGAAGGAAAGGAGGAAGGAAAGGAGGAAGGAAAGGAGGAAGGAAAGGAGGAAGGAAAGGAGGAAGGAAAGGAGGAAGGAAAGGAGGAAGGAAAGGAGGAAGGGAGGAAGGAAAAGAGTGATAGAGAAAGGGAGGAAGAGAGAAAGGGAGGAAGAGAGAAAGGGAGGAAGAGAGAAAGGGAGGAAGAGAGAAAGGGAGGAAGAGAGAAAGGGAGGAAGAGAGAAAGGGAGAGAGAAGGAAGGAAAGAAGGGAGGAAGGGAGGAAGGGAGGAAGGGAGGAAGGGAGGAAGGGAGGAAGGGAGGAAGGGAGGAAGGGAGGAAGGGAGGAAGGGAGGAAGGGAGGAAGGGAGGAAGGGAGGAAGGGAGGAAGGGAGGAAGGAAAAGAGCGATAGAGAAAGGGAGGAAGAGAGAAAGAGAAAGGAAGAAGGAGAGAAAGGAAGAAGGAGAGAAAGGAAGAAGGAGAGAAAGGAAGAAGGAGAGAAAGGAAGAAGGAGAGAAAGGAAGAAGGAGAGAAAGGAAGAAGGAGAGAAAGGAAGAAGGAGAGAAAGGAAGAAGGAGAGAAAGGAAGAAGGAGAGAAAGGAAGAAGGAGAGAAAGGAAGAAGGAGAGAAAGGAAGAAGGAGAGAAAGGAAGAAGGAGAGAAAGGAAGAAGGAGAGAAAGGAAGAAGGAGAGAAAGGAAGAAGGAGAGAAAGGAAGAAGGAGAGAAAGGAAGAAGGAGAGAAAGGAAGAAGGAGAGAAAGGAAGAAGGAGAGAAAGGAAGAAGGAGAGAAAGGAAGAAGGAGAGAAAGGAAGAAGGAGAGAAAGGAAGAAGGAGAGAAAGGAAGAAGGAGAGAAAGGAAGAAGGAGAGAAAGGAAGAAGGAGAGAAAGGAAGAAGGAAGGAGAAAGAAACCTGGGCTTAGGCTCCTTGTTTCAAACACCCTAAAAAGGCATCTCAGAGCTCATGCTTAGCTGCCACCTGCCAAAAATCGTGCCCTGTTGAACCAACTCTCAGCAGGTAGGCACCAAAATTCACCTTTAAACCACAGGCATAACTCACACTCTTAGGCTTTCTCCAAGCCCCCCAGCATTGAGAGGCTTTTCCATGACAGGGGGAGGCCTTGCAGCCGCTGGTGCGAAGGGGACAAGGGCAGGGAGCACATTCTGGGACAACGCGGTGACTTACGCGCCGTCGCCGTACACTTTGAGGGCGTTGATGCAGGTCTTGTCCCAGCCTTGTCCCTGCAGGAAGGAGCAATCTTCCGTCAGCTCCAGGCTGGGACCGCGAAAATGGCTCCCCTCAAATATTTTGATCCTGTAATGCTCGCCGTGCTGGGGACGAAGGGATTTGAGTCAACCCAAAAAACACAAACAAAGTGAAAAAAAGTCAATTATTTCCCTGGATTTTGTAGGACAAAGAGGGGGACAGAAGGGTGCAAAAAGCACATGAAAAGCAGCCCAACACCTCCAGTGCCCACACAAACTTAGAATCATAGCATCATTTTTGTTGGAATTGACCCTTAAGATCATAAAATCCAACCATAACCCATCTCTAGCACTAAACCATGTCCCCAAGAACCTCATCTATGTGTCTTCTAGACCCCTCCAGGGATGGTGACTCCAACGCCTGGCACCCCCTTCTGTGAAGAAGTGTTTCCTAATATCCAATCTGAAATCCAAACTTGCGCCACCTCCCAGCGCACCCTCTTACAGCTGCCGTGTAGGTGCAAACTCATCACTCGTGGGCTGCATTATGCTCAGGCACATGTGGCCCCTCGCCCATCTGTGATCCCCCCACAGACCCTCCATCCCAAATACAGCATCAGCTACAGCCCCAGCTCTCCATGCACTCACGCAACAAAATAACATACATATCCAGATTGTACAGGGATGTTAGACTATTCCCCTAAACTAATCTATATCGCCTCCAGTTCCACGCTTAGCTGCTATTCCTGATGGGAGATGTCGTGCCTTTCTTTAAGGAAAATTAAAGAAGGGGAAAGGAAACTTTCCCATCACCATTGCTGCTGCGTGAGCCCTCAAGGGTGACACGACATAAATGCCTCTGGGGAGATTTCTGCAGCCTGCGGCAAAGGTATATGGGACAGCACGAGCTGAAAGGACATTTTTAAGCCAAATTCAAAGAATACCTAAATGCGTTTCTCAAATAAACAATGTCAACGCGCAGGAAGGCCGGGCTGCGGTGCCAAAGCGCACAGCGGGCGGCCGCGCGGATACCGCGCCTGAGAAAACATCCCCCCCAAACCGCGCTGCAGAAATGCCTCGAGGCGCTCACTCGTGTCTCACAGGGAAAGTCGTGGGCGAGGGAAGGAGGCGCACGTCCTCATGCCAGCCGGGCTATGGGATCCAAGGCAGAGCATCCCTCCATGTATGGACTGTGGAGGTGCGTTGGGGAGGACGTTACAGACCCAAAACAAACTCATTGTTGTGCCAAAAAGGGGCTTTGAGGTCAGTAAGAAACCCCACCAGCTCCAAGTGGGTTCATCATTGCCCCAGGGGTCACGAGTGATAGGAAAGTCCAATGGAAGGACCTCAGCCAGATTAATTTTTCTTTGCTACTATTCGATCTCCCTGGTTAACCCTTCCTCTGGGCACTGCTTTTAAAAGCTTCCTAAGGGGAGGGCTAGCTAGTATGGGGGAAATACGGTTTAATTTAGGATTACTGGCTCTTTTTGCAACAGCATAGTGTTCAGCTACAGTTTGCAGGAGCATCCCCGCTGCTTTTCGGGTTCAGAAAGCCCCCGGGCTGCTCGCTCCTGTGCTGGGTGCATGGTAAGACTGGGCTGCCACGGCTCAAACGTGCCTGGGGCAATGACCCTCCTGTTTAATTCCCCTGTGAGTATCTAATAGCGACTCACATTAAAAAGGAAAAGCACGTGATGCCAGCAGGACCTTGCCACCTCATCTGAAAAAACACGGGGAAATCCCAACCCTTTAAAGCCTCTGCGTTTGTGCCACAGGAGGAAGGCAACGTGTCTTCTCCCGGCTTAGTGGCCTGTGCAGACCACTCCAAAGGGTGACAAACCTTCCCTGGGAGACTATTTCTTTCTAACAGGATGGACTATTTCTAAAGCACTGATTCTTATTACCCTTATTCACAGGACTCACTAAAACAAAGCTCTGTCCCACCGATGCTCCAGCCAGGATGGCGAAGCACCAGCATTATCCACTCACCATCCCGATGGGCCGGCAGGAGCCCAGGTGGTCGCTGCGGCCATTCCAGCGATGGAAATTGGGGTACTCGCCATGCTCCAGGATGTACTGCTGCCCTTGGAAGTTGGGGTGGTCGAAGCAGACCCAAGCCCCGCTCTGGACGCAGATGGAGTTGACCTGGTTGAGGAAACCTCGGTCCTGGAAGCTGCTGCAGGTGCCGCAGACCTCCAGCTTTCTGCCCGTGAAGCATTTGCCTTCGTAGAAAGTGATCTGGGGGGGGAAGAAGAGTCTAGTTGAAGATGTCCCTGCTCCTTGCACGCAGGTTGGACCGGATGAGCTTTGAAGGTCCCTTCCAACCAAACTGCTCTGTCATTCTATCCTATAAGAGAATGGGCCCCCAGTGAGGAGCAGTGGCATGGCCAGACCCACATTTTGAGCAGATGGGAATCTCTTGCAGATGCATCATTTTGGGGGGTTTTTAGCTGCTTTCCAGCAAGAGAAGCAAGGCATCACTGGTATTTTTTTTCCTAAGAACCGTGTTTATTTTTCTGGGAACACAGCACATCCCGCATTTACAACCCTTCTCACCGCCTCGCGCTCACTCGCACATTATTTCCAGCAGGAATGTTTAAACAGGAAACTTTGCTCCCAAAATGCAACTCCTTCTGCTACACCCTCCCCATCCCTGCCACTGAATTTAGAATCACAGGATAGTTTGGGTTGAAGGGACCTCCAAAGCTCCCCCAGTGCCACCCCTGCCATGAGCAGGGACATCTTCACCAGCTCAGGTTGCTCAGAGCCCCGTCCAGCCTGGCCTGGGATGTCTCCAGGGATGGGGCATCCACCACCTCTACCATCTACCATCTTCCTGGTATCAACACTCACATCGCATCCTCCAGGATATTATCTCAACCTACTCCTTCAACCTGGAGGATGCTCGGGCTCCCCAGCCCCAGGCTGAAAGGGAAGCAGTTGGGTTGTTACTTACTTTTCCTGAGTATTGAGACATGTTCTGCCGGCTGCTATCCAAGACCAAAAGCGAGAACCAAACCAATACCGCGACGGACAGAAACGTTGGACGCCCCGCTATATAGCAGCTGGAGGTGGGGGGAGACGGGGCTGGTGTTGCGAGGGCTTTTTAACAAAGCAGCGGGAACCGGGGGCTTTTTGCTTTCCTGCTTCGTAGGCAGAACTGCGGGTACCGGGGCTTGCTGAGTCCAGGGTTTTGATTTCGGGCAGATGATCTGACAAAAGATTTGCTTGGCAGGGCTTTGGTTGATTAGCAGTGCACATTTACTGCTCCTTTTTGAACAACATCTTTTTTTGTTGTTTTTCTTTATTTTGTACCCCCCTTTTATTTCTTTTATTTTTCCTTCACCTCTTCTTTCCCTATTCTTCCTTTTCCCATTGTTTTCCTTTTTCTTTTTAGTGAGCATCCTTGGAAGACTCCTCACCAATAACACATTGCACTGCATCCATCAGAGCAATGGTTTCTCGTTCAACCTTTGAACCTCTTTAAATGGCATCTCTGAAAGCCGAGGACCTAATCTCCTCCAAAGAGCAAAGGTTGGGCTCACAAAACCACCACTCTTATTCATGAGCATCATTTTTATCATCTTTCAGCACTGAAGCACCAGGACATGGATATAGCTCATGCTTAGGGGGATTTTTAAGCCATATTGTTGACCATAAAGTAATATTTCCCTTACAGCTGCAATTACAGCTTCAGAGTCTGGTATCTCAAACACCATGCAAGGAAAAGCTGCTTCGTATTCTACTCTTTTGGTGTTGTAAGAGCACCCAGAGCCTTGAACTGTCTTATTCTCAGGACAAATAGCAATGGAAAGTCCTAATCCATAAACCATGTCAGTTTATATTACTGAGCCAGGCTGGGAAGAGGTAAAGGCAAATGCACGGGGGTGGCCCATGGACCAGCACACAGAGTCATGCCGGGGCACCATGTTAGAGATTTGTCTTCTGTGCTATTTAATAGCCCTGGAACAAACCTCACACTCAGCTCCTGCTCATCAAATCCTCCTCTTGGTCACCCACGGGGCTGTCATTGCCTCCCCACACCATCAACACTCTATTTGCCGGACAGTCGCGCAAACGCTTTGAATCCCAGCCCTAAATCTCATTTCTTGGCAGGTGGCTCCCATCCGCACACGTGCCACCAATCCTGCTCTGCTGGCTTTGTTCACCGCTCCATTTCAAGATTAAAGACTGTTTGGGAAGAAAGGATGTCATTATTAAGGCTTAAACATACGCTGCCCTTTCAATTAAGACGTAAAAGTTAATAAGCGCGTGTGTGTGCACATGTAGGCTGAGCTGGAAGATGTTGCGTTGACCAGGATGAGCTGGAGGAGGAGGAAGATGGCACGTTGTGTTTGGAGAAGAAATGCATCCTTTGGCTGATGCAGGTAAACCTGCCCCGGCATCATAGAAACGCTGCTTAATTTACATGTTCTGATGGCAGGCAGGAAATAATGAAGAAAAGCCTCATTGAATTGAATTGAAAAAACCCACATAAACTTTCACTGAAATGCTGGTGTTATTTTCTAGGTGCTAAATTAGTCACCAGATGGTGTGAGAAAAGTAACAGTGGATGGAAAATCCCACTTGGAAGAGCAGCAGCTGGGGTGGGGGCATTAGCAGTGTCTCCAAAACCAGCCCTTCCATAAAGCCTCACACTTGGTGCCCTGGGAGTGAAGGAGAAGACCTGTACTTCTTCTGAGTCGTGTCAGGGAGCACCAGGGTGATGAGGTGGCACCGTCGCTGGCGTTGGGACCCATCTCTCCCATCCATTGGGGTCGTAGCAGTCAACGTGCTCTTTGTGTTGGCCATGAGCTTTTGGGTTTCTCAGAGAGGGTGCCAGAGCCTGGCCCAGGCTGCCCAGGGAGGTTGTGGAGTCTCCTTCTCTGCAGACATTCCAACCCGCCTGGACACCTTCCTGTGTAACCTCATCTGGGTGTTCCTGCTCCATGGGGGGATTGCACTGGATGAGCTTTCCAGGTCCCTTCCAATCCCTGACATTGTGTGATTCTGTGATCCATGACAAACTGGCCCTAGGGTACCCAGTAAGGCAAATATTACCACAGGAAAAGATTTTTATGGAACCACAAAAGCCTGATTTCCTCCAGCTCTGTCTCATGATGGGGTTTATCTGTCTCTCCTGAGGTGCAAGCTCTAATTAAATCTGCAGGAACTTGAAGTGTCTGAGACTTGTACCTGACGGTTAGAGATGTTGTCCAGCAAGTTCAAAAGCTGTTTTAAGAGAGACGGAAAGAAGGTGTGACAAATTAGTTCTCATTTATCTGAGAAACCACATTAAAGATACGAAACAACAAAGGACCCATCTCTAGAAAGACGGAAAACAATGGGAAAAAATAATGTTGAACTACAGCAAGTCTTAATTCCTGGACAAACGTCTTTGATTCCTTGCCAGGGGTGGAAAGGCTGCCAATGGAAGAAAAAAACAGCCTGAGGAGCCTGTGGCCACCATCAGCCTTTCAGGCACGTTATTTTGGGGCAGATCTCACCTCCTGCTCATGCCCAGGTGCAGGACCACATCCAGCTGTGGTGCCCTACACCACCAGCATCACGAGCGGCGTTCCTCCCCTGAGGCTGTTTGAAGGATGAAGCACTGAAGAGATGAACTTAATAGTCCGAGCATTCGGATTTAACAGACAAAACTGAAAAGTCTGAGGTGTTTTTGCACGACTGCGTTTAGAAGGAGTGTGAAATGGGGCTCAACATCCGCAGGGACAGCTCGGGGCTGTGCTGTCCCCACCTGGCTTTGCTGCCGTGGGGCCAAGGTGGTCGGAGCTATTTTTCTCCGAGTCCAGACCAGATCCTGGAGTGAGAAAACTGAACACCTCACCCACACAAGATAGTCAAGGTTTATCTCAGGTTCATTGTAACCCTGTGGTTACATCCCCGACAAAACCGAGGCAGGAAGGACTCGATGCCATGGGACGCTCTTGGCACCATCATCACCCACAGAGATGGATCCAGGCATGCTAGAAATCACAACTCAACTACCCAGGACCACAACACCTGCCTGGATAAACGTGGTGGCTCCATCTGCCACCCCGCTCTCCTCCCTGCATCCCACCTACACACAGGATCTGGGCACAGCTCTTGTCCTCTTGCAAAGTGATTTCCATGACCTGCCAAGGGGTTGTGACCAAGGTTATGTCAGCATAAATAAGTCCAGGCTGGGTGGTCTTCAAAATGCAGCTGTGAGACGTCACCACCTCTTTCCATGGGGTGTTATATAGGACTTAAGGGGTAATTTTTCCATGCAGCTCAGAGCATTGCACCGTGCAATAATCCGTGGTGCTGGCAGAAGGACGCTGCCAAACTACCCGATGTACAGTAGGAAGGTGTCAAACTCAGTTCTTCTCTGACGCAGGGATTTCCTCAAGAGCCTGGGGTGTGACTCCTGGGGGCAAAACTTTGGGAGTGACCTTGCTAATGCCGACAGGAATATTAGCAGGGGCTGAGCAGGATTGGTGTTCTGCTCAGAGGCACCTACTACAGCCACTGTAACCGCATGCAAATAATAATTAAGTGAGCAACAGCCAAGGAGTTGCACCTCATCCTCTGGAAGCACCACACCCCAGCTCTGGAGGAGCTTTTGGTATTTGCAAGGCAGCAGAAGACCCAACCCTAGAAACGTTCATATCTCAGGGCTTTGAAAAGCACATCTTGCTTTAAAAGGTCACAGATTTCTTCATGCACCTTACTATCACAGAATGTCAGGGGTTGGAAGGGACCTGGAAAGCTCATCCAGTGCAATCCCCCCATGGAGCAGGAACACCCAGATGAGGTTACACAGGAAGGTGCCCAGGCGGGTTGGAATGTCTGCACAGAAGGAGACTCCACAACCTCCCTGGGCAGCCTGGGCCAGGCTCTGGCACCTCACTGAGAAGTTTCTTCTCATATTTAAATGGAACCTCCTGTGTTCCAGTTTGTACCCATTGCCCCTTGTCCTATCACTGGTTGTCGCCGAGAAGAGCCTGGCTCCATCCTCCTGACACTCACCATTTATATATTGGCAAACATTAATGAGGTCACCCCTCAGTCTCCTCTTGTCCAGCTCCAGAGCCCCAGCTCCCTCAGCCTTTCCTCACACGGGAGATGCTCCACTCCCTTCAGCATCTTTGTTGCCCTGCGCTGGACTCTCTCCAGCAGTTCCCTGTCCTGCTGGAACTGAGGGGCCACAACTGGACACAATATTCCAGGTGTGGTCTCATCAGGGCAGAGCAGAGGGGCAGGAGAACCTCTCTGACCTACTGACCACCCCCTTCTAATACTTCTAGCTCATTAGATATGAAACAACCTTTGGGTCTAGCTCCTCCCCATGGAAAATTTTTCAGCTGGCTGCTGAAAAGGATAAGCACATTTTGTGGGCCACTTCAGAGCAGCAAGAGACCTCAGCGTGAGAAACCATCCTCCTGACTCAAGGGAGAGCTTCTCTTTTAAATCCACGTTGCTCCATGAAGCCCCAGCCCACCTCATGCCAGTTGCTGCATCACTGGTTTCCACTGGTGATGAACCCATTCCCAGTGCCGGGTGCTGCCTCCCAGAGCTGCTGGGAAAGCTGGTTACGCTGACTGCAGAACATCTCTGCGAACTCTTCAAGCAGAGAAAGGACCTTCCAACACCCGTCCCCATTGACAGAGAACATCAACTCCTGCTAGAAATGGGAATCAGCCGCTAGGGGATGGTTTTGGCCTCAACGCATTATCTTCATCACGGATGCATCAAGACTTTGCGACATCTACACAATGTCTCTGCCAAAGGTGGCCACCGCACGCCCTGACCCACCACCCGTCCCCTGCCACGCAAGACCGAGCTTACGCCATGTGGAGGGTCCAAAAAAACCTCCTCGTGCCTAAGCAAATCGTGTCCCAGAATGATGGTTCAGAGCCGGGAGGTCCCCACCAAGAAAAACAGCTCCTCACCTTGGAGATGGGAGATGATGGTCAGGTTCAGCCAAATACTTATTAGCAGCATTGCAGGGATGGATATTGAAAAAAATCTGCAGAAGCTTGTTTTTGGTAATATCCTGTCTAGAGATCAGTATTAGTGCAGCTCATCATGCAGCCAACGTCTGACTGAGATGGGCTTTGGATTTAGTTTTGGGAAACATCAGAAAGCCCAGGATTTTGGGTGAAATCCTTTCAATTTTCATTTTATTTCAAAAAGGAAAGGTTCCAGTAGGGACACTTAAGGAAGGACACCTAAGACAAAGCTGGGTGCTGGGGACACCCATCACCCAGCCCTAGTTTAGGCACGTCTCTGCCATCCCTGTGACCAGTTCAAGGCATCTGCACAAAGGTTCTCACTGCCAAAGCTGTCAAAGGGGAGCAATTTTAACCTTACTAGATGAGGTTGTGCAGATTAGTCAGTATTAGCGAAATGCTCTGAAGATGAGCAGTACTGATTACAGAAGGACTAATTAGAACCTGTTGATTTCTCCTTCTTGAGAGGTCGCAGCACTAATCAGCAGGACAAGCCTGGGTGCATCGCCACCACGTGCGCCACAGCCTGCGACATCTGAATGGAGCAGCAGCACAAATCCTTTAGTGATGAAGGCGTACAACGGCACGTTTCTTTTAAAGAAGATGAAAAAGCAAAACGTGCACCATGACATAGGCTACGCTTCTCATTTCAGGCTGCTGCCCCTCTCGCACTGGGATAGACTCAGCTCAACTTTTTCTGCTCACCCCCACCAGAAGCAAGGGTAACTAAGAGCAACACCCAATGTCCCTGCTCACTCCCAGGGTGTAAGTTTGGACAGAGAAACTTCTCTGTTGAAAGCAGGTAGAAAATGGGAAGCCTGAAGGCTTTACTGTCACCTCCAACACTACAAGAACTGCAGCAAAGTCCAACTTAAGCCCATGCTCCTCCGCCCGTGGTTGACAAACACAAGGCTGCCTGTTGCAGACACTACAATACAGCTACTGCAGACAAAAGGGAGCACTAAAACAGTTCTGGATTTTTTATTCTCCAGCGTGCACTCATCAACCCTTTAGGGAAGCTGGGAGGAAGCATTGGGCGGACAACTCAAACCCAAAGCAGACTGTCTCCAAGCCTTCCCCCTTGCAGAGTTAATTGGGCAGGGATAAACTTGGCTATGCATAGAAACAAGGACAGAAAAAAAGACAATCATGTATCTGCTTTCTGTCTGCATTCCATCCTCTGCTTGCTGAGCTGCACCAGCCCCATCACCCTTACCTTGGCATTGTTCAGCCTGGAGAAGGCCTCAGGGAGAACTTATTGCAGCCTTTCTGTACTTAAAATGGGCCTTAAAGAAGGATGGGGACAGAGTTTTTAGCAGGGCCTGTTGTGATAGGACAAGGGAGGGAGATTCAGGCCAGACACGAGGAAATTTTTTACACTGAGGGTGGTGAAACCCTGTCCCAGGTTCCCAGAGAGGTGGTGGATGAACCATCCCTGGAGACATCCCAGGCCAGGCTGGACGGGGCTCTGAGCAACCTGAGCTGGTGAAGATGTCCCTGCTCATGGCAGGGGTGGCACTGGGGGAGCTTTGGAGGTCCCTTCCAACCCAAACTGCTCTGTGGTTCCTCGCCCTCGGCACTCCCCGGGTGGCAGGCTGGGAGACGGGCAGCTGAGCTCTCGGGCTCGGATACCGAGAGGTTTCTCAGAATTTACGCAGCAGAGCAAGGACTTGGACAGGAGCACAAGCACGGTAACAATCATTTCCAGAACAGCACGTTTAAATGTGCGCAAGTCAAGGGGAATTTAACTTGACTTATGGTAGTTAAATTTTGCTCATTTCCTCATCAGGAAAAGGATCTTTGCACTTTCACCTTTGCCAAGGATCATCCCTTAAGAATAAGGCTGGGCCCCATTAAACGTATATCAATTTTTTCCTAGCCTGGGCCAAAGAACTTATTTCCTTTGTGACTTACCTTTTAATCCGTGTACCACTTCTCACAATCCTCCAAAAGCCTCCGAAGGATCAGGGCAGCTGCCAGACGAGCCTGTGCAACTTCATCAATCCCAGGCAAGCAGCAGTTTCCCAAATACTTGTTTCTTGCTCCTGTACATACACAGAACTTCCAAGGTTGCCCAGCAGCCCATTTTCGGGCTCTCGTGGTGAAGAACCTCACCACGAGGTCAGCAGAAGGAAACGCGAGGCTGCCCCAGGCTCTGTTGGACTCCAGCTGCTGGAAGGCGCCATCCCGTCGAAATCTCCGTACAGCAAAGGACAAGGAATTCGCTGATCACGCTTGGCGACACATTTCATTAAAACTGCAAGACAATTGCACATGGTGGGTCTTTACATCTTATTAGCAGAGAAAGGCTTGGACGAGTGAAATCATTTGCATTTCTTACTGGATGAGCCGGCGATAGGAGAAATAACAGACATTGATGAGTGCATTCTATTACAGAAAATGCAGGAGCCGTATGTGCTTCGCGGTGCTGAGTACATGAAGTCGTGGAAGTTGACATTGCAAATCAACCGGAGAACCTACAGCGGCCTTTCAGCCCTCCTGAAAAGCCCTATCCCTAGAAAGCAGGGCCTTGATTATCCCAGGACTATCAAGTTGCACGTTTCCTCATCCATCCCTGTAAAGCCTGAGCAGCTGGCACACTTCAAGCACCAATGCAGCAGCTATTTCAGGCTTTGGATGGATCACCGGTACACATGTAGCCACTATTTTATATAAAAACAATTGAATAAATATGGTCTTTGAGGTTTCTGGTATTCCACAACTTCTACCTTCTGATGTAGAACACATGACATTGTGTCTATGACGTGACGCCAAAGGCTCAGGCCATGCAACGAGTCATTTCACGTTGAGGCAACAACACGACCAAACAAACACATATTTCCCCAAGTTCAACAGATCATTTTCTGAGTCCTCAACCACTTCATTATCAGCCAAACCACCCTTGTTCTGGTGCTGCAGGTTCTCATGAAGAAAACCTGCTTCACATCGGTCCAGCTGTGAACCAAAAGCCTTAGTGGTTTCCCCGAACGAGCGCTCGGGTTTGGCTGAACCTCAGTGATCTATCGCGTCTGACCATCACCCAGCTGCAGCAGCTGCATTTAGCACCAGGTATCAGAATTCGGATAACAAATGAACCTCAGAAATTTCAGGAAATTGCCTAAATCGGGAAAAAAAAAAAAAGCAATTTTTTGCCAGGAAGCAAATTAATCTCATGGCGACCAAAGAAAATATTAAGTTTTCAAATGGACACAAAAATGTATGAGAAACAGTTCATTTAATTAACTCTTCCACTAATCAGCCTTGTTTGGTTTTGCTGCTGTTGTTTTGGGGGCCGTTTCATTTTTAAATACAAAGTAGGTCACTGCCCATTTTTTTTAAACATACAGTTGTCATAATTTGTTTCCAGACTTAAGAGATTAAGGCTTGTTAAGGCTCTAGTCCAAAAACCAACATCAGTTTTGTCTTCTTAGCGAGTCTATGCTTGCGACCTGGGTAACCCCATCCTAAAGTGCTCCTAGTTCCGAGTCCACATGAACTGGGACAGATCCACACACTCTTTATGCTACAACTCTAAAACTGAACGCCCAGCTGTCCCCTCCAAATCAAAGGTGTCACTTGTGTCTCCCCTCCACAAACCAACATGCAAAAATGTTTGCGTTCAGTCACAAACAACTTCCCAAAGGACAAACAGATCTCCCGCCTCCTCTGAAGGTCAGTGGGTGAACATTCTTCACACAGAAGTTGTTATGGAGTAATCGACAGAAAGTTATAAACAGAGCATTTAAGGTTTGCAGCTATTTTATTTACAAGTATACATTTAACACAAAGAAACACTGATATCCAAGCCTAGTTAATAGTAGTGTAACAATATGCATCATTTTGATGATTATTCTAACCAACAAACTACACTGAAAAATTAATGCCAGTAAAATTCTTGGTCATAATATTAAGAAATACAATATATAAATTGAAAATATGATTGCTTAAAATTTGAAAATGGAAGTGAAGCCATTTGCACAGGAGTCAGAGTTTAACATAATCTGAAGGGAAAGGCTCCAAACCAACTGTTTATCTTTCAGGTTAACAGAAGAAAAAAAAAAAAAAAAAAAAACATAAAAAAAAAGAAGCATAGTTTATCCTTAAAGATAATGGGCAGTTTTGCTTCTTCAGGTAGAATGTATTCCCAGTGTTTTCAGGTTTTGCAGTGGAATTACATTACTGAGCATGAAGACTTCCCTTGTGAAGCTGCCCCATCGATTTTTTCTGCCTCCAAAATTATCCTCTTAAAAACATCAACGGCAGTCTGCAAAGAGAGAGCACAACATCAGTAGGTAAGAAGAAACCACCCACTAACTGAGAAAATAACAATAAATAGCAAAGTTAACAGTTTCACTGGGTAGGTCAACAGATAAAAATGTGTCCAACGCTTACTCCAAAATCAAAGAGGGAAAATATGGTAATTTCGGTTTTGAACACGTAACCCCCTTCTCACATCAATCCTCAACTATTTTCTCTGTCACTGCAGGGAGGGCAAGTTTAAGCTGAGCCACACTCACAGCACAGCTAATAACTGTAATCCGGCTTTATTTCAAACAGTAAGGTTGTGCTGAGTGACCGACAACATTGAAGATTTTGACGCTGTGCTGCTCCAGAGAATAAACCAGTTCATTCTCTCTAAGTAATCTCTAAGACTCTAAGTGATTACAGATGGCAGCAGACTTTTCAGCTCTAAACACTGACTTTGCACAGCCCAGCATGAGAGTTACGTCAATATTCTTGACTTTCTCACCTTGCCTATGGGTAAGACCAGTATTAGACATGGTACAAGAACAGGAGGGGAAACACGAGACAAACTAAGCACCATCTAATGTTAAGCATTATCTTTTGATAAAGTCCTTCTGAGAGAAAGTGGGTTTATATTTTAAACAGCTTGAACTATAGGATAGACAGGTGATGAAACTAAGCGTGCAGGCTCAGAGGGTGGGCGACACTTTGGGAGAAGGGGCAGGTGACTCAGGAGGACAAGGACGCCGTGAGGTTATACAAGGAGAAAATGAGAACAACCAAAGGCCAACGAGGACTTAATCCAGTTACTGCCATAAAGGACAATTTTTAAAAGCTTCTATAAACACATTAACAACAAAAGAAGGGCTAAGGAGAATCTCCATCTTCTATGGGATGCGGGGGGAACATAATGACAGCGGGTGAGGGAAAGGCTGAGCTACTAAATGCCACCTTTGCCTTGGTCTTTAATAGTAAGACCAGTTGTGCTCCAGGTACCCAACCCGTGAGCTAGAGGACAGGGATGGGGAGCAGAATGAAGCCCCAATAATCCAAGAGGACATGGTTAGCAACCTGCTACTCCACTTAGACACACATGAATTTATGGGGTCAGATGGATCCACCCAAGGTGCTGAGGGAGCTGGCAGAGCTGCTCACCAAGCCACTTTTAATTATTTATCAGCAATCCTGGCTAACTGGGGAGGTCCAGTTGACTGGGAGCTAAAAAATGTGACACTCATCTACAAGAAAGGCCAGAAGGAGGAGGATCCAGAGAATTCCAGGACTGTCAGTCTGATCTTGGTGCTGGGGAAGGACATAGAACAGATCATCCTGGGTGACATCACACAGCACATACAGGACAATCAGGCCCAGTCAGCATGGGTCTATGAAGGACAGGTCCTGCTTGCCCAACCTGATCTCCTAAGACAAGGTGACCTGCTTAGTGGATGAGGGAAAGGCTCTGGATGTCTGCCTGGACTTCAGCAAGGTCTTTGCACCATATCCCACAGCATTCTCCTGCAGAAACTGCAGCTCATGGCTGGATGGGCTATCTGTGACAGATAAAGAACTGGCTGGAGGGCCAGGCCCAAAGAGTTGTGGTGAACAGAGCCAAAACCAGTTGGTGGCCAGTCACGAGTGGTGTCCCCAGGGCTCAGTATTGAGGTCAATTCTGTTTAATCTCTTTATCAATTATCTGGATGAGGGGAGTGAGTGCACCCTCAGTAAGTTTGCAGATGACACCAAATTGGGTGGGAGTGTTGATCTTCTGGAGGGCAGAGGCCATACAGAGGGATCTGGACCAGCTGGATTGTTGGGCTGAGGCCAGCTGTACGAGGTTCAACAAGGTCAAGTGCTGGGTCCTGCACTTGGGTTACAATAACCCCAGGCAGCACTACAGGTTTGGGGAAGAACAGCTGGAAAGTGCCTGGGGAAAGGGATCTGTGGGTGTTGGTCGACAGTGGCTGAACACGAGCCAGCATGTGCACAGGTGGCCAAAAAGGCCGACAGCATCCTGGCTTGTACCAGGAATAGTGTGGCCAGCAGGACCAGGGCAGTGACCGTCCCCCTGTGCTGGGCACTGGTGAGGCCAAACCTTGAATCCTGGGGTCAGTTTTGGGCCCCTCACGACAAGAAAGCCCTTGAGGAGCTGGAGCGAGTTCAGAGAAGGGAACAGAGCTGGTGAGGGGCTGGAGCACAAGTGTGATGGGAGCGGCTGAGGGACCTGGGGGTTCAGCTGGAGAACAGGAGCTGAGGGAAGACCTTCTGATCTCTGAACTGCCTGAAAGGAGCTTGGAGCATGGACAGTTGGAAAGATAGAATCTCCCAAGAAAATATATTTAACCAAAGCAGAGACATTAAGAAAGGATGTCAAGCCATCTGAATGATTCAGGAGATTTTGTGGAAGAATTTTATTAAGTATAGCTAGGTTTTCAGAGGCAGTTTGTTTCTTTGCTCTGAAAGATCCTGAAAGCTGTGGAGAGTAAGGTACCTGGGACATCACCATGAATGTTATTTATAGTAAATACCTTACACAGTTCATCTGTTATTTTCAGGATTCACTCAGTTTTAATAGGTTTCAAAATTGTACTCTAGGCTCTATCAGAATATGCAGAAACTACAGCTGCAACATGCAGCATCTGAGATTGCCTAGAAGTAATTTAAGATTTAAAAAAACCAAACAAATCTATATGACAGTCGAGGACAATTCTCAAGTGCTTTTCTTCTCTACAGTATTTTCAAGTTGAAGATTCACCATATGATCAATACTTCAGCACATAAATCTGGAGACCATTTCCAAGCTGATCTCAGACATGCCATTTTAAGTTTATCTAACCTCTAGCCATCCATTTCATGAATTCCAAGCACACGCTCCTTAAGCAGTAAAGCATATTCATTATATAAAAGCAGTCACATTAGGAAAGAGGATAGAAAGGGGGTTCTGTTGGTTTTAATCAGCAGGCAGAAGAGCACCCTGTGATTTATGACTATGCGTTCTGACCTGATAGATATTATTCTACCTCCACACAGTATAGTTCTTAACTGGATCACTTCCAAATTAATCCCATTTACTAGAGTAAGGCACCAACAATCTTAAAAGAATCCTAACAAGATTAGACGCAATTTTAAAATTTCCCATATTTATACCATTTGTGCACTCTCTGGAACTATTAAAATACTTCATCAGCTGGAAATAGAGTTTTGCTCCATATAATGAAGTTCCTCTGCAATCCCAGCTGACTCTGACAGAAGTAGCTCATTAGCCCAGTACTTTATAACACATTTCCTGGGCAAATTAGACTCTCAGAGAACCACAGTCAAGACTGCAGTTGCTATCAAACTGGTGCCACTAATAAAGAGTCGCCTTTAAATCAAAACCTGGCAATATGCAGATTTGCAGATATACTGCACCAATGCTTCCCTACACAAGGGTTGACATTTCCAATGGTTTCATTTTAATGCAGAAGTCCTTTATACCCCTCCTGTAAAGCACCTACTAAAAAATCCTCCACAACTTATTCTGTCAACCAGGAAGCTGTACATTCTCAGTCAGAGACACGCTGTTCAACACACTAAGATGTAGGAGTTCACAGGGCTTGTTAATTCATTTCACAAAAAATGTGTTTTCACCAAGGAGGTTTAATCACTGTCCTGCAGTTAACCCTTAGGAATTTGTACTTCAGCCCAAATACACGGAAGCGTTTTAGAATGAGCTTTCAAGCAGCGCAGGAAGCTGTGTTTTGTGACAAGGAATAACCAACGCAGCCAGACTTAATGTGCATCTGTCTCCATATGGTGCAATTACACAATGTGGGTCACACCTAGCCTGCAGAAAACCATCTGGCTTTCTTAAACCTTTTTCCCCTGAGGAAACAAAATAGATGTCAGCCTGGGCAACACATGCTGCCTGGGGAGCTTCACACCGGGCAAGAGACACCAGAGGCTCAACAGCTGCTGCAGATGTGTCTCCTGGTGTCACACAGACAGGTTGGGAGGTGTAACTCTCTACACGAGTGGGGAGTTGGGAACGCGGGAAGGTGCAAACACCCGTCACAGCCCCACAGGTCAGCTCATCCCTTGGTATGCTGTATTTTTCAGCTATGCAAGGGTTTTATTATTTCTAAAAGGCAATTCTCAGCTGTTCATACTACTAGTTGATCTTGGCACAGAATTGGGCAAAGGAACTTGAACAATAGTCAGGAAGAGAGGTTTTTCCACCCCCACAATCCTTGCCAGCCCAAACACACCCTCCCAAGGTGGCCAGCCACTCTGAAGCATCTACTGAGCACTGCACCTTCTGAGCTTCAACGTGAAGCCACCCTTGAAAAAGAAGCAATGCCCAACCAATCACTTTTTAAGAGAGCGTTGTTTTGGCAAATAGATTTTTTGCTATTTCCTCACTCCTTCTAAAACAAGTTTATCTAATGAACTTTGCGTAACTGGATGAACACAATTTGGCTGCTTGTTACTCCCCAAATTCTTCCAGAAAAAGTTGGCTTCCAACTTCAAGTGCGTTTGAGAGTCATTTGGATTCTGGTTGCATTTTAAACCATTACCACTTTATTGTAGTGGGATTAAGATGAAGTACTACAGAATGGCTTAGAAGAAACAAAGTAGGGAATCCCACAAGAAAGCCTTGAAGTTCCTAAAGTTAGCCAAAGCAGTTCAACATATCTGGTAACAATTAAGGAGCTTGAGAAGACATACCAGTAAGAGCCCAATGGTAATCTAAAAGAGGTGTTTTTCCATTAAGTCTCAAAATGGGCTTCCCAAAGCCCAGGGGTTTCCCGAGATGATGATACATTACTGATACGCAGGCTTCTCTAAAAGTTTTACCAGGTCACCTGAGCTGAAGGAGCTGATATGTAGCCTCAAATATATTTGACCTTGGGAACTCTTGCCAGCTGCTACCATTTATTCTCACCACAGCTTTGATCCTTCCCTCTCTCACTTTCCATCTGTTCAAAGTCATGCCAGTTCCCAAATGCGGTATCTTTTGAGAACTCCTACCAAAAGAGGCCTAATTTGCTGAAGTTAATCGATACAGCTATTTTAGTTGCTCAGTACAGCAGGGATATGCTCCCAGGACTCCCACAGAAGCTCTAGATATGATTGTTTTTTGGCCAAAGCAAGAAGAGAGGAGAGCCAATGCTCTGCCACCTGCTTTTAGAGAGAAAGGAGCCTTTCCTTTCTGTAACAGGGAATACCTTCTCTGGCTGCAGCAGTTCCTTGCAAAAAGAGCTGTTATAAATGCAGGCCCAACTCACATCAGCTAATCCCTGCAGAAGGAGACCTACCCCTCCTCACCGCTGTGAAGAAATCACGTACCAAATCCAAGTTCAGACCATCACATGCTAGAAACGGTCAAACTGCTGTTCCCCACCCACCAAACACCAATGGTCAAGTTTCAAAGGATTAACAACAGCCTTTTCCCCAGCCAGGAAGGTCTGAACTCCATGCTCACATTCTTAAACTCTAAATTCCCAAGCCCATCCAGCTCATCCCCTTTAAGCATCAAATTAGCTTTCTGTGAAGCAAAAATAATCTGCAGCCTTTTTGGAAGGAGTTTAGACTTAATGGTGAGAGGCAAGGTATGTTTGCTGTACCAAGCCAATACACGTGGTGATTTGGATGAACTTCCAAACAAAAGAAAAGTGTCAACAGACTTATTTTTACATAAGGCAAACAGTCAGAACCAGGAGAATGACAACACACCTTACATCCCTGGAGGGGTTTAAAAGGTGTTTAGATGAGGCTCTTACGGACACGGTTTAGTGCTAGAGTTAGGCTATGGTTGGACTTGATGATCCTGAGGGTCTCTTCCCTCTGAAATGTTTCTATGAAAATGATTCTATTCTACACTAAGCTCAGAATAAACTGTTTCTCCCACCAACCCAGAGACAGTTGCAGAGGAAGAGAGGATATCCTGCCTTGATAGAAGTGTATATATCAGCTGGTTTTTATAAAGGAGTTTTGAGCTCCTCCACACTTCTGTACATCCCGAGCCTCCAAGGGAAGGAGGCCAGGGAGCCCGCAGGGTCACCACGTGCTGTGGGCACCCATCTCAAAAGTGACACGCAACCTCCCAGACTTCTGAAGGCAGACGAATCACCCAGCGTATTACGCGAGAGGCGTGAAGGAGGAATTGTGTTCAAGTACCTGTTCCTAATAACCTGCATCTGACTCCAGAGGGACAGAACCTACAGTGACCTGCGATCGCTACCCTGAAGGATCCTACTGAAAGGAAGACCTGGTCAGAACAACTTTGACAGCAAGAATGAATGCTGCTTCTGATTTTTTGCGGGATTTATACAGGACCGTACAGATTTTTGAATACCTGACATACAACTGCCATTCCAATTTCCCTGAAGGCTCCAAAGTTTGCAACACAAATTACAGCTGCCAGTGTAATTAAATCCAGTTTGAGACTAAGGAACAGACACAAATACATGGCAGTCAATGGGACTTTGTTAGGGCAGCAATTTAATATGCACGACATGCCAAACATCATATAAAGCTTGTACCTTCTCTGCATAACTATATCCAACTTTTTTCTTCTGGAACAAAGAACACCACAAACTACAGAGGAGTTATCACAGTAAGATATTCTGCTAGATATGAATTGCTACCCTGTTACACATTGTGAACATAAAACAAAGGAAAATGAGTACAGGCAACTGCTTTGCCTAATCCACAAGTATTAAGTTGTTTAAAATAAAAGAGGAGGGGGGTGGAAATCAGATGCTTTTATCTGGTTTATTCTTTCCACTGTCAATTTAGTTTCCTTTGCTATGCATTTGAAGCTCTCCAGCAGTACAGAGAAGATATTGAGAAATTCCATGCTTTAATCATGCCCCATTAAGACCAGGTTAATGCAAGTCTTAGCCAGAAACACAAGTACTGATAAACTAACTCCAAGAATTCCTTATCTGGAGGAACAAAATCCACATTTTTCTTCAAGGGAAAAATCCAACTTTACTCAAGTGACTTGTAGAATTGCTGACAACAAACACTGAACAAAAGCTATTCAATTTTGCTTTTGAGGCTAGGGGAGAGGGAAAGAAAGGCTACATAAACAGGCCCTGTACTAGCTATGGGATGGACCTTTTGATTGTACTGATGTGATCAGGGAGACTGAGGATGTCACATGCTAGGTTCAGCATCAGACAGTGTACACGTTTCTTCTGCATAAGGACTCATTTGTTTAAAACTTGCCTAACAACATCATTTTGACCTTCTAAGTCTATAATCCCTAAAAGCAAAAGCTTTTAGGCTGTTGAGACCTATAGGGGAAAAAAACAAAGAAAAGGGCAGGGGAGGAAAGATGCTCCTCAACCCACAGCAGTTATCCATCACTTCAAACCCAAACTAGGAGTCTCTTGTAGCTTAGATACGTAAGGTGTCTAAAAAAGTCAACGACAAAGTATAATTAACAGCTAAAGGAACAAATTCAAATAGCAGAATGTATTTAGGAGGCTTTTTAAGAAAGTAAGAGAAAATAAGCATACCATGTTATTTAACATGTAATTAAACACTATTTTCTGTGATAGGAGATCAAGAAGTGTAAATGTGTGTGGTTTGTATTGGGTCAGATTGTGCAGCTGCACTACAGTTGTATCACAGCAGCATCTGACATCCTCTGCTGTATTCTAACACTTTCCTACTGTGTCCCCACAAAATGACTGTTCCCCAGAGAGAGGCCAAACCTTGCTCAGCACCTTAAAATGTCTGTCCCTTTATATCAACTCACTCTTCTGCAACCACAGTGACTCCTATTTAAGGTAACTGCAGCAGATCACGGACCATGTTCCACTCCCCACGTGGATTCGAGTTTTAGTTTGTCACTGACTGTCCTACTATGTTCAATGGAACTTTGGTTTCAGTTCTTCACTTCTTCCTTCTCTTTACAGTTGCAAGGAAAAAAACTGTACACATAAATCTGAATGCAGACAACCATTTGTTTCCAACCATCTCCACAAAATATCTGTAGAGTACATGCAAATATTTTTGTTTCCTTTATTAAGTGAAACTATGAGTCATTCCATTCCATTGCTATTTGAATAAAGTGAATCTTAAATCCATTACCTGGTTTTCTTTAGCAGAAGATTCCAAGAAAGCTGCATTCCAGGATTCTGCTAAAGCTTTCCCTTCTTCATAGCTGATCACCCTGAGCGAAGAAAAAACAAGTATGTTTCTTTATAACTTGCAAAAGAATTGGAATTTGATACTTCAGGGAAGTCCTCAGAGTACTGAAGCACATAAATGCATATAATAGGAATGTTTTGTGAAGTCTGATCCAGAGCATTTGCTTTCGGCTGCTGTCAAATACACCACTGGGCCAGGTAAAACACCTCTGTGACCCAGAAGAGCAGCTAGCCCAAAGTGTTGCTTTGTTTTCATAATCTGCAATATCATCTGGTATTCTACAGTTGTGAAAAATACACTTCTGTTACTTATATTGAAAAAACCAAAGTATTAAATGACCTCCCCTGGAACCTTAGAGCAAAAGTCAACATTACAATAGAAGTTCGTGGCTCCTAGTTCCATTCTGACACAATTCCTTTGCCAGTACCTTATGTTAACCTACAATTTGATTTCAGTTACGGAAAGCCAAGAACAAAACTAGCTCAGTGCAGCCACAGGAACGCCAGCTGCTGTCTTGCGTTTCACACGTACTGGAGTTCACATACCGTTCCATATGCAGGTCTTTTTTATTTCCAACCAGCATAATGGGTATTCTGTGAAAGAGAGTTCAGAACTTCAGAACAGTTACAGTATACTGAACAAAGTACTAGCAACATGCCTGCAATGAAATGAGATGAAAGTGTCACTACTTACTGGACTTTTCCCACCATATCCAATAACTTGCCATGGATAACTTTTATCACTTCAAAACTGCAAAATAAAGGGATGAAGTCACACATGCACTCTGATGTTTATCCTTAATACCCAATACACAAGCAATTAAATGCATATGTAGGTTGCTGTGTTTAAAACTTAGTCTATGTATAGTGGCAGAACTACAAAGATGCTGAAAGTGTTACTGGTTTGTGTACAACAGACAAAATGGTCCCAGAAGCAGCAAAGACTGACCTACATGTACCATTACAGCCTCCCCAGTTATGATACTTGCAGAAACAATGTTACCCAGGACTGATGCCTCTCACAGAGCATCACTAAAAGCTCCTCCCGCCTCCCATCCAGCTTGTATTTGCTGTCAGATATTAACTGCTACATTCCAACAACTCTAGATGAGCGTGTCCAATTAAAGCAGTTTCAAAGAAAATGTATTTTTAATTTAAACACACTCCATCTCGAAGGCACACATTCTTTAAGAACACTTAGCTCATATTTAATTCTTCTTCTTTATGTGAAAGCCAAAAGAAACCTGAATTCTAATTATATTGATCTACAAGATGATACAGAGACAGTGGTTATTGACATACTTGTTATCTGTTCACCTACCACATAATGTAAGTTTGGATGACAAGAGATAAGAAGCAGCACTGTGAAATATCACGAAGCCAAAAACCTCACTAACAAAATCCACTGTATTTGACATTTAGTACCTTGGAGAACAAGCTATAAATGGGGTTGCAGAACAGATGTTGTGCTCCTCTAATTACAGTACGTACCAAATACCGGTACATGAATTGCACAATTCAGATGTGTTTGAATTAAGAGAGGCACAGGTTCATGGACGATACACACAACTGTATGATAGAAAAAGTGACCGAAACTTTGCCAGCTTCCCAGGTTATTAGCTACAGACTTGCACTGCATTTCAATTACAGTTGAAACTCTTAAAAATAGAGCAGTGCTCGGACAGCCTTCCAACTAAGAGCTCTCAAAGAACTAGTCCCTAAAAACACTATTCATTAAAGCTTCTCACTTCTGCAACAATAAATGCCACCATATTTAAAAACTATTTTCTGTCAACTAGGTCAAGTTGTCTGACCAGCAATAATTTTTGAGACTGAGTAGAACACAATGCCTTCCCATGCTCAGCTAATAGTGTTAGTATAGCCTATCAAGAAAATGAGTTACTTGCAAACAGAAGTGTGACTTAGTCTGGCAGAATTTACTAACTCAAATACGGTACTACAGATTATGCAAAAATGTGAGATCAATGAAAAGACTTTAAGGCTACAAAGAGTTGATGCTGAAAAGGTATAAGTGAGATTCTGGTTTTCAGAACTTGTCTTAAGACTTTCATCCTTGCAATTATTTAAAAATGGAGGTTGGTTGTGACAAAGTTGAGAGGCACTGCTGCACACAGAACTGGGTGACCTTGCAAACTGAAAGTGGAATAAAACTACCAAAAACTAACACAATACAATCGGTGTTTCCTTTCCACTGTGAGGCCAGCTGTTCCCAGCACAGCCAGAAAAAGCCACGCCGTGGTACGGACCCTGAGAGACCTCACCTGAGGTTCCAGCACACAAGGCAGCAAAGTCCTTGCTCAACCGGGCTCTTCATTGCCCAGTTCTGCATAACTGCTTATCCAGTACAGTTCACGAGCTCCATTTTTAGTAATAAGACTAAAGAGCTGATCTTTGTTAAGAGATCAAGGTGGAAAGCAAAAGAGAAGTGCTATTTAAACTCAAACAATTCTGACACAGAAACAAGCTGCTAAAAACTGCCACGAATGGAACTGGCTTGACTAGATCAATGTAATGTTCAAGAAAGCTTTCCAAATTAATACAGGTAGAAGGAACAGAGGCAGGGTTTAAGAAATATACTGACCAATCCAAAAAGGGCATCAACACATCAAGCCATGAAACAGGAAAAGAACTGGAGACCATAACAGGTCCTTTCAAATAGAGTTACAGCAGATAGCCCAATGTGTGAAACAACAATAAAAAAATGCTATCTGTCAGACAGACGTGTTATATAAATTCAAGGAGAACCTAGCAAAATACAAAATTGGAATTTAATTAAGCTGAACTGGAGCAAAAGCCTTCCAGTAATCTTGCTGCTGAGAGCCCAAGAATATGAAAACTGCAGAGCACCAGCTTTGACTCAAGTCCTACTTAAACTTCCCACTGGAGGTTAGCAGGGAAGATAACTTTGAAAAGGCATTTCTATTAAGTTTGCTGTCAAAGCTCTCACTCCTGCTGGATCAATACTCAGATCAATATACACGCTTAGACAGAAGTCAAGACAGACAGTGAGTGTGACTTGATTACCTGGGCAAGCCATCTAAACTACCAGAGTATTGGGGAAGATCTTTCCTATTGCCTGACGCTGTCTTGAACATAAGGAATTGAACACGACAGGTTCACTGATACTTGGAAATTTAAAGGAAGAAAGAAAAAACTTGCAATAAACAGATCAAGACTAATATACTGATGAAAATACTACCCTACCTACAGTTTTAACATACCTTGTTCTGTTAGTATTTTCATCATAACTTATTTTCTATTTTAACTGATTGAATGCTACCACAGAAAACAGACTTCATTTCTTTATCTGGGCTGCTAAGTTCAAAAAATCATGAAGCAACAACTGGAGTAGCTGAAAAAGAACATGGGCCGTGTCCTTTAGGTGCCAAGCCAGGAACAGCACAAGCTGCAGAAGCCTCCAGGCGATCTCTGCTGATTTTACTCAAAGACATTTTTGTCCTCACAGGAGCACTTATCAATGAACATTTTTCTATTCACTTTACGAGTGAGGGACTGTCTACTTAAGGCTGAGAATACTAACTCCTATTCTGTACAAGTTACTCAGCGCCAACATGTGCATGCCCTTCACTACTTCAGAACTAAAAATGAAAACCAAGAATAAAGGACTGTGAAAATCTGTTCAATATGAAGGACCTTGCAAGCAATTAAAGTTCATAACCAGACCATCCTTTCTTTGAGAAGCGCTGAAGAGTCAACAGCAAGTTGTTTTACTTGTATTTTATGATGGTCTAAAAAGCACTTGAGATGAGGGCTTTTTTGAGATGAGTTTGAGACCAGTTTTGACTGATTCAGGGGAAAAGACATGGAACACTCCAGCACTCCTAAAATGCTGATGAGCTTCCTTGCAAGTAGAAGGGCAGCATCCACTGCTACTTGATGACCGTGAAAGGTCTAAGGTCTTAAAAATTTTACTCTAAAATGAAGGAAAATAGCATTATTTTGGCTATCATAACAAAGATGCTGTACAATATTAGAAAATTACGCTCTATTCAAGAATGAACAGTATTTAAACAAAGCAAGAAGACAAGGGGAAGAGACAAAATAGAAGATGACAAAGCCTTACAAAGGCAGAGATGAATCTGGCAAGACTTGGGCTATGATGGACTCTGCCCTCATGTCAGAACAGCTAACGGCAAGGGCTAAATACTCTGGGAAATTTTTCAAACGATCTTATTTGCTGCAGAGTGGCAAGAGTGAGTCTACAGGCCAAAAGTCATACATTGATATGAATATCAAAATTTCCGCTGGTTAACCAGAACAATCCAAGACAAGAAGTCAAAAATACTCAGTACTATAAGCTACAAGGCTGAGGGACCGATCTAGCAACTAATCAGGTACTTCACATAAATGTACAGGGCCCTTTATGTTCATATTTAAGCCTGCCTTTGTGTCTGACGCTAGAGCAATGAACTCTACTTACTCCTGAAATTGCTCTCTGTACTTAGACCTCAAAACAACACAGTTCAGCCCTGGCTCATTTCTTACATGGTACCTTGCATATTAGTCTGCAAAGTGTCTGTGACATTTGGATCTGAGGTGAAATTTCTAAAAAAAACTTTAATTTTCATTATACTTCTAAGGGAAAGATAGATTATGAATTAAACACATGCAAACAAAATATAGCAGAGGCAGGAGCTGAACTCAGAATATATCCGGTTAATATCTGAACCAGAAGAACACAACAGATTTTATTACCTTTTTATTGACGTGACTGAATAAACAAGAATGTAGCCATTGATGTCTATGGAGTACGTCTGAGGAAATATGGAGTATTCATCCTGTAGAAGGAATAATTGCATTTAAAATTATGTACTGCCAAAGTTCAGAACTTGATGCTAGGAGATGACCAGCAGTAAGTTGGTCACACTTCAGGACATGAGGTGCAGGACCATCTTATATGAGTAGCAGTTTCAGAATTAGGTTTTTTCATCATAATGCCAGATGTGGAATCTCTACCAAACTAAGAGAAAGCTAAGGCAGTCTGTGTACTCTAGAAGGTTAATCTACAGCTTTTTTTGTTTATTCCCTCTAAGACTACTGATCAGCTAAAGCTATTCCAAATCCTTTTATCCTGCTTAATTATCAGTTTGTATTGGTACAAAACATCTACTCTGTCCTACCACTAATTAGCAATTATTCCTCTTATCTCGCTGGTACGCCTCTTATCTTGCTAGTGTTACATTGCAAATTCCTCACTTCAACAGGATCTAGTAATTCACAATTTCAGGTGGCACTGGTCGCATCTAAAGTACCTAAGGGATCCATTTCAAAGTGCTTAAGTGTGGCTTACTAACTAACTAATGCTTACGCAGGAAAAATAGTTATTAGCTATTTTATTACACCTAGAAGTTCTCATTATATGACAAGCATTTTGCTAAAAAAAGCCCTCACAGAAACTTAGTAATTGTATTTATTACCCCTGTAGAAAAGGAATTGACCAAATAAGGAAATTAAACAGACTGAAATATTGCAGGAAATGCAACACAAATGCTACGAATTCCATGTTAAAAATCTCAATTGTTCTGATACATGTTTCCAGGAAACATTTACATTTTGACAAGAGTCACACTTCCTAATGTACAAGTTCTCCAATTTTTAAACCTGCGCTTCTTGAGATGTTAATTTTAGCTTAGGATCACATAACCTCTCTGTATATTGTCATGACTGAACAGATGGAACGGTGCAGTCACACAGCTTAAATCCAGACAGCCAAAAGGAATCAAATTTACTTAGCTGGCAAATGAGGAAAAACCCTTTATAAATCAACTTCACAGATTCAGCCAAAAAAGTTTGAAAGAATAGCACTTGACAAGAGGTGCCCTTATTTGCCTTTATTGCTACACACTGAGTGCAGCCCCCATATCCCCAGCGAAATGTCAAACTGCCATTTCATTTGGCTGTGCAATCCCAAAGTCAACACTGCAGGGATCCAAGCCAGTCTGCGTGTAAAACAGGTGAAAGTGCACCTCTGTAGTTGTTCGGCTTTACCCGGAATTTCCGAGGATTGCCCCAGCTGGAATTCAGCGTTGGGCAAGATTCCCTTTTGTGTTCCTCTCCTGTGATCCTGTATGGAGACTCCAGTTTAACTGAACTACGCAAATCTGAACAGATAACCATGAAAGGTAAAAAGGCACGGGACAGGAGTACCATGAAAAATAACTGCCATAACCTCAACTGTTTCTAATTCATTACTTCATTTTTAACTTGTTAGGAGAAGGAAGAAAAGCTGCTACACTTCCTGGAACTTGTGGGTCACATTAAGAACTTTGCCAAGTGATAAAACAATGTAGCTGTAACTTTTCAAGTCATAGCCAAGTTTTCAAGTACATAACAAACCTACAATATAACCCTTGCTATGCTGCACACACATGAGGACTCCCTATGGATCACTAAGAAAGACAAACTTGAGAAGGAAATGTGTTCAAACCACACCTTCCATAACCCAACATCAATTTTCCACTCTAACCTGGGAGCCAGAACTCAAAGTTCAAGTCATTCACAGGAAGAATCATATCTGAAAATGACCACAGGCTGGGAAATAACTTATTTTTGTTTTATAATACTGTACAAAAGTAAATCAACCCTGAAAATAAACCTCAGCAATTGAGGAGGACACACCTTTTAGAAGGGGCTGTTGCAACAGGACAAGGGGTGATGGTTTTAAACTAAAGGAGAAGAGATTCAGGACAGACATGAGGAAGAAATTTTTTATAATGAGGATGGTGAGACACTATCCCAGGTTGGCCAGAGAGGTGGTGGATGAACCATCCCTGGAGACATCCCAGGCCAGGCTGGACGGGGCTCTGAGCAACCTGAGGTGGTGAAGATGTCCCTGCTCATGGCAGGGGTGGCACTGGATGAGTTTTGGAGGTCCCTTCCAACCCAAACTGTCCTATGATTCTATCATGTATGTCACTGGTGAAGTGACGCTGCCTTCTCAGAGGCCATTTCTTTCTCAAAGAGACAGTTTTATCCCCATGCTACAATTTGAGATGTAAGGCAAGCACACATACTGGCACAAAGTGAAAGCCGTGGAGCTTGCTCTGCTGCTCACACCCCACAGCCTGCCCCCCTCAACCCTACTCTGCTCTGCAGAATAGTCCCCATCAAAATCTTGCCCCAGCATAAGTGGCCACTATTGTGTTTTTAATCCCTTCAGACACCTCTGACTCATTACTATGTAATGGATGTAGCGTTGCTGATTACCACCACAAGCTGAAACCATATAAATGCAGCATGGTTGTTCTTAAGTCATGTAGTTCTCTTCAAAGAAAGTGATCAAACATACCTGGAAGGTTACAACCTTCTGAATAGTCTTCCAGGTATGAGCAAGAGTTCTTCACTCTTAAGTACTGGTAGCATGTAATTACAACACTAACATTGTTTAAAGCTACTCATAGTTTGGAAAAACTCAGAGGCAATAATATCAGAATTCACAGAAGGTAAGCAATAAAGAGTTTAAGATAAACATAAGGGGTTTAACAGTCCTTGTGCTGTTTTCTTTCCCTAATTTAGTCTTTCAAAAACTGCATGGAATGTGCAAGTTCAGCCAAGCAGCGCTATGTAATGAATACCTCTACCTCAGGAAGCTACTGACCAAGCTACAGGACACGTGTTCCTCATCTCCTCCTGCGCTCCCCATCATTACATGAAGGCTCAGAAGTACATGTAAATCATCACTTACTGAAAAATGTAAACAAACTGCAGCAGTTTACTGGTAGCCTGGTAAGTACTACCTATATGCACTTCTGCCTACTGCCCGTGACTGTTTCACAAGTCATGGTGAGCTGGAGCACACAATTAAGAAAATTTAATGAAAAACTTCTTCATGGCGTACTGAAGGAACATTTTCCACCAAAAGCAAGACCGCTAGTTTAGTCTGTAAATATCAGGCAAGCTGCTTACGAACTTTTGGTAAATCAGAGCGAAGGCAGTTCCTCCTTCACTTTTTTTTTTTACACATACCTTCAGACAGGAGAAAAGAAAAACTCCAAACAAAAAAAATCAACAAAGCCTTTAAATAAACACTGCAGAAACTCTTTGGTGACTAAACAAAACGGCAGAATCACTTAAGTTAACCTTCACCTCTGAACACATGGTTGGTCCTGACTTAGCTCTGCAGCAGTACGAGTACCTGTTGTCTGAATAAAGATTCAAAGAAAGAAAGAGAACTTACTTGGCCAGCAGTGTCAACCAGCTGAAGATGATATTCTTGGCCATTTACTGTGATCAGTTTTGTAAATGCTACAAGAAACAAGAAATAACACGTCAGAACTACACACAAGGAAGGCACCAGAACTCATTCATCTACGCCATCATCACCCAAGGCACTACTAAAAAGAACTGTAGTTTTAGGCTTTGAAGTATCAGTACAAGGCTAGATCAGGTGGCTGTACTTTAATCAAGCATACTGAAGGTCATGGAACTCAGAAATTTACTTTAAAATTTCACATTTTGGAAGATTCTTTCATTGGATTCAGCAGTTTCTTCTTTACTTACTTCAGAGAGTAAAAAGTTTTTACATGTGTTTCTGAGAGACTTCCAGGCAACTGTAACTTGTGGTAACACAAGACGCTTAAATACAATTAGCATCAAAGCTAACTTTGAACTTATTATAGGATATTTTCCTCACTTTTCAAGGAGTTCAGCAAAATCAGTTTCCTAAATGTAAATAGCATGAGTGATCTGGATTAAAAAAAGAACGACAATTCTTCAGGGCTTGAACCACACACAGCCTGACTTACAAATATACTAGACCTACATAATGAGAGTTTAGTTAGAAGTTCACAGCCTATCTAGTCCTCAGTCAGGAAGGACATTCAGTCCCTGAACACAATGAAAATCGCTTCTTTCCCTCAGATTCATGAAATGCCAACGCACCGTGAGCTGAGGAATCTCACTCAGTGTTTGTATTATGCAACTGCAAAAGCAAACAGTGTCACAGCCTTCGTAGGAATAATGTACTACCCAGCACTTCATGTACTAACCAGAGCACACAAACCTGGCTTCACTTTGTCTCAAGACACAATTACTGGACAGTACTGACATAATGAGTTAAGTCTGTGTTGTCTTTTGGTTGTGGTGGTTTTCCCAAACAATAAGAGTCTTAAGAAGTGGCATCTTTCATTGCACTGATGAGCAGGGAAACAGCAAACACTGCAGTGACCTGTTCATCATACTCTGAATTGTCCACCAGCTTCCTGAAGCTGCAGAGTTCAATGTTCTCGACCCTGCTGTACAGTCTCCTGCCTACGCCCTCACGGTTTTCTAAGGGGTCTCACAGGAGCTAAAGTTCACCAACTTTCCTCCTCCCCGACAATGCTCGTTGCCCTGTCAAGCCTCCACAATGCGAGTATTATCTTAAGTAAGTGGGCTGAAATATCTGAAACTGGAGGTTTCAACCCACCTAGTGAATCAAAGCACTCTTTAAAGAAAAAAAAAAAAAGGAGCAATTCAAACAGCAAAGGCAAAGTAATGCAGAGTGTCTAAATAAACAGAGTAAAACAGTTTCCTTTACAACACAGACAAGTGCAATTTGAAATGGAGCCTCAGAGAGCTCCTACCGTAACCCGTCTGTCCCCAAGAAAGCTGCTTTAACACTCGTGAGCTGCTCTCAAATCACCGGCTGGATGCTGTTGTTATTGCTGCATAAAGTTTTAGGGTTATGAAGCAAGAATCCACAACAGCTTTTTGCCTTGGCTGAACACTGTGATGGGGACAGAAGCAACCGTTTGTTTGAACAGATGTTAACGTGCAGCATTGCTATATGCAATACCGTTGCTGCAAGCCGGAGGGAAAATGGACTCATTTGGAGAGGTACTGCATTAACAGCAATATTAAAAGTAAGTCTCTAGTCTCTTGACACTTCACATACACATGAAAGCACTCTGCAATCACAGTAGCTTCAAGAGCCTCACGAAGTTAATATTTAAAAAGAGACAGATGGCAGCTTTCTCAGACTATTCTAGAAGCCGAGAATAGAGCAGAGACATCACCATCGGCAGTGGAAGCGGAGCGTGACAGAGCCAGGGGAAGGGAAACCGGAGGAGTCACCACAGACTGCGTGAGGAGAACTGATAGTTCAGTGCAGAGGCTTGTAGCGCTCAAGCAGCCCACTGTGAACACAACTCTGCTTTGATGCAGTCGTAGTTAATGACACTCATCTCTTTGCTGAAGATTCTTAAAAATATTCCTGATAAGAATTTCATCTTGGGAAAAGCTGCAGCTGTATTAAATGTGATTAGCGATCCACAAGCCCCCTCGATCCAGAAGAAGTCTTCACTTCCAATTCCATCACCTCCCATGCTGGGACACGTCGCCGCCTGCTACGGCCAGGAGCAAGACAAACAACCGATAACACGATCATGGCACGGTGTGGTTCTGCTCAGCGTGCCAACTACAGATTTCAGCAGAGCTGGACAATCTCCGCAGTCCTAGCTATAATTTGAGCATCTGCAAAATGCAGCTCATGAGCTGAAGCAGGGCTGTGGGGTAAGGCCATAGCTACAGCCAGTTTTAGCTCCATGAGGCACACAGATCTCAGAACAGGACATGCTTACAGCTTGTAACACAAGTGTGGCTATAGGAAGAAAGCTGCAATCCTTACCTTCACCTACAACTGTTCTTAGTTCTAATGCATTGCTGAAAATGGCAGGATTTGGTGCTGCAGTGAACAGCACAGCACCTAACAGATATAAGCACATAGTTGAGGGTGCAGCAGTGAGCTGCTGCATTGCAAAGAAACTAAAGCTATTTTGCCCTCAGAGAAAGTTCTGGGAAAATTACATGGAGAGCACAGCCCTAAATGCTGCTACAGCTCAGATCTGAGTAAATTCCAGTTAGACTAACATGAATTAAATTATTTGCACATGCAACTCAAATGACAGCTGCTGTGAAAAGAAGCCATTATGATAAAAAAAAAAATACTACCAGGCTATGAATGCAGGCTTTTAGATCAATAGTGCTACTGAGTAAAGGTACAAGAGTGGTATAACATTAGTCCCATAGAGCTCAATACAACCACCTTGTAAGGTTTCCTCAGTCACTACCTTCCGCATCCCATTCCACTTGTCCTCATTGCAAAGTCGATGCCTGATGTCAGGACATCTTTTACAACACTGAGACGTGTAATGCAACAGAACTGTGTTTAATTTTTCTCAGAAGCCTCATTTCCGCCCCTTGAGAAGGCTGCTCAGCAGCAGCTCCTGGGAAGCAGCGTATTTCGCCCTTCCGGGGCAGCTGCCATGATGTGCACGGAGGAGCTGAACCTTAGAGATACTTCGAGCAGACCCATCTAAACCTATACAATTATCTCATCCACGACTACAAGGCTTCCTCCAGCTCTCTTCCCCTTTCTAATAAGCTTCTAACTCACAGGCACATTTAAAAACCCCCATGGGATGGAGGTAGGAAGCCCTTGGGGAAAGACTGTTCCTTCTCTTAGGGAGCTACGGAGCCTGTTCAGGGGAGAAGACAGAGCTGCAGCACAGTGCTTGCAGCCTCTCCGGAACTGCAAGGGAAATCAGCCAGACAGGGCTCAGAGGAGCTGGAAGAAACATGTTTGAGACTTGGGCAGTCAAGTCAGCTTTCCTGCAACACACAAAAATCACTGAATTAATAAGCAAAGACAGGGGTGGCTGGAGTTACCTGCACATCTTCCTTAACTAATCCTTCTGACCTATTTGCTTGGAGTTCTAAATTAAGATTCTAGATTTATTCCAGTGAAATGTTTGAGTTTTAAATTGTTCTGGTCTTAGCTAATCTGCCTTCATAGCCCAATCCAGCTCAGTGTCCATACAGACACCCTCATAGAAGCATAGAATCATTCAGTTGGAAGAGACCCTCAAGATCAGAGTCCAACTATTAACCTAACTCTCACACTAAACCATGCTCCTAAGAACCTCGTCTAAGCATCTTTTAAACCCCTCCAGGGATGGTGACTCCACCACTGCCCTGGGCACACACTCCTGCTCCACAAGGATCTTCCCTCTCCTTCCAACACGCCCACAAGTGATCATTCCACTAGTTCCTCCACCTGCCTGTCTCAGAACAGCCACCCATCGTGGTGTCACTCCTCTTGGGACATTCAGAAAGTGAAAAATCTATTTTGCTGAGCAATTAATTCTCACCTCTGCTGCTGCCACAAAATTCTACAAGTTGCTCTTCCTGATACATGAGTTTAGTAGCAACACCTTAATTCAACATGCTTGGTAACTTAAATAAACTAACTTTTCTGGTTCTAATGTAAAATAAGCAAAGGAAAATACTGCAGTGAAGTAATGTCAACTTGAACAAATACTACGTGAAATCTGAGGCAGCTTATTTTCCCTTTACAACTTCTGAAGAAGGCAAAAATTTTTTATACTGGCAAAATGAAACTAATAGAATATTAGATCTTATTCCTGTCATTCAAGGCTTATATTCTATGTGACTTGTTCCTTTCAGAGCTTAACTATAGCCTGTCTTCAATACAATTTAGACTCAATTTTTTGTGCAAGTTTTATTATTTGAAGACAAAAACTATAAACATTAAGCTACCAGCAGTACTGCAACCTTCTACCCTTTCATCAGTGCTGGTAGAAATACTGTAATAAGTTATCAGTAACAGTTTTCCAGAGACAAAAGAGAAATCACATAGGCCAGACTATTCTTTAGCCTGTATTTTTTTCATTTCCAAGTTTTGTGACACTGAAGTAGAGCAAATCACCAGACAAAACAGAAAAGGTTTTATAACCTCCTATAAAGCACTGGAAAAACGTAACATTCTCCAACACCGCCCCTAGGATAAGAACATGGACTTCTCAACCCCTTTTGCCAGCATTGTCAACCAGATTTGAGATTGCAGGCTAGAAAAATAAGAGAGTTGATCATGTACTTTGTGTCTTATGACCCTGCATGAGATCAGAAACATACAGCTGGGAGCATCAAAAGACTGATCAAAGATTTATATTCAGAAAAACACTTTGAAAAGATTAAGAACTAAAATAGAAATAATTGTTTTATACTAATCCCATTAAAACTACTTTTATATATTTTTCTTTTAAAAAGACACCTGTCTGTAATATATTTTATATTTTAGTGGTAAATTTGGAAGTGTTCTCTCTTCCATTCTTCACAGAAGCATTTTTAGAACATCTTCTTTATCAGGCCTTAAGGATGGGACAGACTTTCTGCTGTCTTGAATCTCAATGTATATCTTTTATGTTTTCAATCCCTACTTCCCAGCAATGTGTTCTGATGCAAGAAGGGCCCTTCAGTTTTCTACCTTTCAGAAAGTAAATTCATCCAGCCATGCCACAGATCACAAGGTTTTCACCAGATGAATAATGCCGCTTGTTTTCTGAACAAGTAAGAAATCAAGTGAAAAGTTAAGTCTTTTCAAGATGCCCCCATCCAAAGTTTGCATGGTCATGGCCTGATCAACGTTTGGAGTTCAGATCAAGCAAGCAGCACAAACTACAGGAGCCAAATAAACACAGAATTCATCCAGAGTGTATTTTCAAGTAGTTAAGAAATGTTGCCAGTGTGAGATATACAACTACAGTTACAGACAAAGGGTTTCTGTGGATGACAAGAGCTTGTAAAGGATGAAAACAAGCCAACCTGTGTACCAGGGTGTCAAAATCCCAAACCAAGATACAGATTCAGTACTTTGCAGAGATGTTGACCCCATGTCCCACAAGTTTTATTCATTCCCATATACTTGCATGAAACTTTTTAAAAGATTACTTTGAATAATTTGCATTTACGTAGCACATTGAAAAATAACCTGTGACAAGTGAAATTAAAATTTTGAATGCAGAAGCTTAATCCCCAATATTTTGTTAGCAGCTTCAATTCAAAACAGATCTTATTTATAATGCTAACAAAGTAAAAAGGGATGTTGGGAAGTGTAAATATTAATGACATAATGACATTAATGACAATATAAAGACAGGTTGTTCAGGTCAAGGGGTAAATTATCCATCCTAACTTGCTAAAGAAAATGTAGAACTTCTTCAAAAAGCAGCATTTAAATTTCACTTTTAAGAAATAATCCTGAGTAGAATATCTTGACAGCTACCGTTTCATAATTATTACCATATACATCCAAAAGAAACCTTATTAGGCTGATTACTTCACCCAAACTTCCAGAGTATCACACAGGCTTAACATCCTACTGCACAGGTTCAAAACAGTAAAAATGTGCTACCGCTGCATTTCACAAGTCATTACAACACAAGATCTCCAGGGCTACAATCATGAAATCAAAGTTTTATTTGCCACATGATTAAAGTGAGCCAATACGATCGAGTTACCCAGCCTAGCACCACAGTTCCTCAAGCACTTTATGACCACTGCTAGCTCTGTAAGAGGTGGAGGGATTACAAGGAATAGAGGGTAACTCACCTCTCAAGTGACTTGCTGCTCTTGGCAGCAATTTTAGTATTAGTATCTTTACTTACCCACTATTCACAAAGGCACTAATGTTAAAAAAACTGCTAAGAGAAAAAAAGGGACTTGAGAAGTCAGTTATGCAGTATTTGCAGCAAGCTGATTGTGTACCAGGCTTCTTAGCAAGCAGCTGGAAATGAGAAATTAAAAAAACCAGCATGTCTACATGTCATTTGCTCGTGGCTGGTGTTGGCTTTGTGTTCACCTGGATATACTGATCACATGAGACATTTGAAACTTTGTAATAATTGTATATAGTGGCACATTTTCATATAGGTATGACATACTCAGTTTGAAAGGCCCTAACCATATTAGGGGAAGCAGATGTCCAACGACACACATAACACAAGAAGGAGGTGTATTTTAGCCATACTGATTAGCTTTTCCTTCATTTAGTGTTAAGAGTTTAGCTGTTTGGAGAAATACACAGTGATTTCCACACTGCAATACCGTAAGCTTGGTAAGCTTTGTGTAAAAGGTTAATAAAACTTAACATTAAAGTTGATTAATTAACTGTTAAGACGTAAACACCCACATCAGTAGTACGTATAACCACAATGGCTTCTGATAAAAGTTAGTTAGGTACAGAAGAACAGCTTGTCAGTTACTTACTGTTCTCTATGGTTGGATCATATGAATCAACAAACTGTCCTTCCACAAACTGAATCGTCAGTGAAGATTTTCCTGAAAAGCAAGGAAAAGATGATTTGTATTGAAAACATGTCTTCAGGCTGTTACCACTTCACACTTACTAGTAGATACACTAATGTTTGTATAAGAGCCAATATGAGCTTTGTATGGTTCACCGAAATATCTACGCATGACAACTGACCTATTTTTAAATTAAAGTGCCTATTCCTAATAACTGTGTCTCCTGAACATATAAAAAGTAGTGCAAGAGCTACTCAGCACGTGTTCCGCTTTTGTTTTAACACAGCATAATTTCAGTGTCTCCTCCGGTTTAAAACAATTCTAAAAGTCGCAGCGTCCAATCCTCATAAAACTAAATTTAACAAACTGTTATACTTGGAAGGCTTTTCTGTTGAGAAGCATGGAAAACTAGAAATAATTTTCAGTCATTGAACAGAAAACTAGGAACTTGGATGGAATTAGCCAAATTGGGTTTGACTAGGAGAGTTGACATGTCTCCCACAACAAAAAGATGATCTCAAAATTCCTCAGATCAATATACTCTCTTCTTTATCATCCCTGTTAATGTCATATGACTTTTAAGCATATTGACTGAAGAGGCATCATTGGATTATTTTTTTTGAAAGCAATCTGAATGCAACTTTTACAGACAACGTGCCCAGTTTCAGCTATGATGATCTGATGGTACACCTTCCAATAAAGAGCAATGCAAAATATTGCACTTAGTAGCAGATTGAGAAAATGAAAAGTAATTTAGTCTTGGAAGATTTTACAAGATGGTACAAAGGAATCACATACATTGACCATAAAAAGCACCTTTAAAGCTCTGCAGCTGAAGACTTTTCAAAGTGTTACTGAAGGTCTTAACACAATTTCCATTACAGCATGTCTTCTACATTTGGGAATCCACTAGATCCTATTACATTATGTTTACTGGACAAATATACTCTCACAAAGATTGCCAAGTGCATTAGCTGCTTTTGGACATGAGCATATTCTTCCTGCTGCTTTATACTCTTCTCATTGGCAAGAAGCACAAGCAAAACACAACCTGAAGTTAAACTTTAGACATAAGACCATCCTACTCAGCAGAAGTCTTTCAATGACATCAAAAGTAATCGATGTTGTAGATGAACTAGTTTGTAGTAAAACTGTTTTCAATAATTAATTGCTTTGGATAAAGAGTGCCCATTTGCAGTGCTTAGACTATGCTATGTTTATACTTTGCTGTAGAAAAAGTTATTTCCTAAGCATTCCTTCAGAAGATATTAAAAAACAGTCTTCCACTTCCAACCTCTCCATTCTTGTTTTATCATACAAGGCTCTTGACCTGTTGACATTTGACTTTTTATTATTATTATTATCAGTATGCTTAACAAGTAATTTTGTTAGACATTCTAAAGAAATTGCAAGTCAGACAATGTACAGAGATGAACATGATGCAAGGAAAATTTGGATTAATATTTGTGATTACACGTGCAGTCAATTCCTTCATTAACTGCAACACTTCCAGCATTGACTTGTCCAGGAGGAAGGATGAAAATCTTGCACAAGCATCATCATTTGGGGATTTTCCAAAAGCCATAATCTTCACCAACTCACCAGTTGATTTTAACATCACTGCCCAGCTCTGCCATGCTTATCCCTTTGCTGTCTCTTATCGACCACGCCAGTTTATTCACGATATAATGTGAAAAACCCCAGCACACCACCTTCTAAGAGGGGTCTTTTCTCAAATTAAGTTCTTAGTTACCTTTTTCTGATACATCTAACAGTGCAACTACAGGTAACACTCACTGTGCATGAGTTTACAGAGAAAATTGTACCTCAAACTGCTGCTCCAGAAAGGGTGGGGCGGAGGGCAACCATGAACATCTAAAATCATCCTAATAAGGACAGACTTAGAACTGAGACTACACATCTTCACAGCTTTCTGAAACTGTTTATTTTGGACACCACCTAGAGAACAAATAAACTTTCAACCTATTTCTTCTTCAGCTATAACCTTATGACGTTGCTGCCCAAGTTCACGCTTCCAGATTATTTGCCAATACCAGCACATTAAGCACTCAACTTTAAGCCCGTTAACTCTTCCTATATTAGGCTCTTACATATTCAAGATAAGAGGAGCTAGGTTAAGCACAGATCATCACTGAATGTTTTTCCTCCTAAGAAACATCAACTGAAAGACTTGACTGCTACCGTCTCTGTTAAATCTGGAAACTGAATACTAGAAAGAATTGGAGCCAACAGAAAATGCTGCATTTAGCACCCAGCTGTATTAATTACTGCTTTCCTCCTAACAGTGAAAGAGGAGGAAACAGAAACAGATCAAACCAGTATTCCAACACACTCTTCCCAAACTCCTCCAAGCTTTGTGAGGAGCATTCCAGTAAGAATGTGTTTGTGCTCAGCAGAGGTCACTGGCTGTCCTAGATAAGCCATGGGAAGCTCTCCAGCCTTGGATTCAGTCACCCACCCCCTTGGGACAAGCACGCTAAACCAAGGCTTCCAAAGGGGACATAAGAAACTTTAAACCCAAGTCATTAACACCTCCATGCCTTGTCTCACACAGGACCCTGTAAACAGCTTGGCTTGAACTTTGTCCCACAGGTTCGATTCCAGGCCTTCATGAGAGGAACATGAAGTTCACAATTGAGTTCTACCTCCTCTTTCCCCAGAAAGATCAGGCAACATTTGCACTTACAACAGAAACATGACATCCACGAAGCAGGGCCCAAGAACTGCACCCAGCTGCATTTACTACCGTGCTATCTCCATCTCGGCCACGGCCATGATGTGCAGCCACCACCAGCACACTTCAGCCTAAAAGGACAAGAGCCCGATTCCAGCAGAAAAGACTTGATTAATTGATTACTCGAGTGCACACCTCAAAAAAAGGCTCAGCTCTAGTATGTTCTCATTCAGAACAGACACCGAATGGTTTTTAGTTTGCTAAGCTTTTCCTTGTAGCATCCTCCATGCTGGTACTTTTAGTGTCTCCACTGTCCTCGAGTTTTAGGAAAATAAACATTTGTTGAGACCAAAAGGAGAAGTGTCATGAGCAAAAGCAAGGCAAAGTCTGCTGGAAGTGGTTCACTAAATTGACGGATACCCGTGATTTTAAGATGAAAAAGCACTTGCAAAATCTTACTGGAGAAGATGATGGTTTAACCTTTTGACTCTGTTTAGAACCAGAGAGCTTAAAATTATTAGGAATAACTAAATGAATCACATAAGGGCAACACTGGGGCAGGGCAACAAGATGACTCCTCCAGCTGTACTTGCTATGGTAACTCAAAGCACCAGATACTACTCTCTGTTGCAGAGGAGTTGTAAGCAAAATGCTCCAAGCTTGCTGACTCTCCCACTCCCTGGAGGAACAAGACAGAAGGTAAGCGCTGGGAGGAATGTGTTTTACAAGGGTTTAGAATACAAGTCTCAGGTGGCCAAAGCTCAACTGAAGTTGTCTAGAACTATCCAGAGTATTTGCATACACAATTTGTTATTTACGATATGATGTGGGAGTGGTAAAGAAAAGAGTTTTGCACTGTCAAAACAGAAACGGAACAGGTTTTGAGACAGAAAGCCATTTCAAAAAATAAAGCTGTCATATTTCTGTTCATACAAGAGAACACTCGCTACATAAAGCTGAATGTCCCATAAACACTGACTAGTACAGTCACAGCACATCAGTTTCAAATGCCATTGCAATTTTCCAAGAAGGAAAAGGATGAGTAAAAACTCCATTTGGCAATTGTTTTGCCTTGACAAGAGCTGTGGTATTTAATCTAGCCTTAAAAATCCAAGTTTTACAACACTAGGCAGTTTACCAAGAACATGAGTAACCGAGCACGGGTGGGTTCATGAAGAACGGGTGTCCCCCCAAAGAGGCCACATCGTCTCTTGGGTACCTATCACCTTCCTGGTGACCCCCACATCTTTCAGTCTCCAGGCAGAGGGAAAGCCCAGATGAAATTCTCCTCCACGGCGACTTCCCCCAAGCTCAGGAGGCAGAAATTACGCAAGCGGCCAGCAAGCGGGTCCAACACCAGCTCCACAAGCGAGCCATTGTGCAAGCCCGGCTCTGCAGCTGCCGCTAACGTGGCATCTCTGCCGTGCCGGCCACTGGCACCGGCGGGCAGTTTATCTCAACAGGAAGAATTTCTCAATGCTCAAAATCATATGCACAAGCAATCAGTAAACAGTTTGACAGGGTCAAGAACAACAACTACTGAAGAGTTGCAATTCTCCATTCTGTTAGAATTTTAGATGCACAGTTTCTTTAACCCATCTTTTCCCCTTGAAATGCCTGCTTATGTACTTCAATTAATCATTAAACAACAGCTGGCTGGAACTAATCCACTCCAATGACAAGCCTAGCATCTTAACTAAGCTAGTCTCTACATAGATGTTACCTACAGAACAATGTAGCTTAGGTTTTGTCACAAAGGTTCAAGAAATTGCATGGTGAAATGCTGCCAGCCATAGTAAATTAAAGAAGACTTAATGCATACCCAGCTTAAATATCTCACACACAGCTATGCTCAACTTACTATGCTCCAGATATGAAGTTTTCACACTAAAAGTTACACTCAATTTAACTGGAATGTTGGGATCATTATCAACTTTAATTCAGAATACCAAGATGCACAAAACAGAGACACCAGCATTTCCACAGTGGAGATTATCTATTCGCCCTCAGAGCACAGAATGGGACAGAATAACTGCTTGGAGGAGATGAAGTCTTTCAACTGGGTAGCAAATGGAATTACAGCATCAGTCTTCGACAAAAATCTTTTCACAAGATAGCAGATGATCTCAGAACTCATCACTAGCTCATCACTCATCCCAGGCTTCATCATTAGCAACTTTCCACGGTTAATTAAGATTATTTCCCCCAGGTACTAATTATGGCTATGTACACTATAGTTGCTATTTTGCTGACCATTGCTATGTAGCTCAGTGAATCATTCTAATGACTATCAAAACGATACATCTGGGCCAATAAAGAATTCTGTTTCTAAATCTCTGGAGACAGGGATACAATGAGCAGCTTGTGTTTTACTCAAATGAAACTTAAATCTACTAATAGACTTTTAATCATAAGGAATTATCACTTATAAACATCTACACAGACACAGTTTTACCTATTTTGTAGTGATTTCCTTGTGACATCAACGTTGTGATACCAGGACTAATTTTTTTTTTCTTTTTAATGCTTAACAGAGAAAACTTTCACTGACACAGAGCTCAATTGCTGCACTTGCTCGTATGATACTCATGCTCAGTCTGCAACCAAAGAGTGGTGGCATTAGTCTCTTAAAGTGCTGACTGAGCTTTCCAAACGACAGACTAAAGCATCTGCCCTTACAATCCTGTAAGAGCCAAAGTCTGAGAACCTCAGTGAGACACCTTTTGGTAAAGTAGTGAGGGACCTCAAGAACAGGTAAGACCTTCATGACAAACTAAAGAGCAGATCAGCATTTCAGGACAACACAAGCTCTTCAATTTCTATGGCACTCTATCCCATTGCTACAATTGTTTCCAGTCTTCTGATCTATCTTCATATTAGGATGTAGAGAAATATATGTGACAGTCTAAGGAAAGTAATTGTAGCAAGAACCACTCCTGTTGTTAAAAAGAAGGTTCACATGACAGTGTGTAACACCAAGAACACAGCCTGCAGCGAGAAAAGGACACATGCATTGCACAGTCTTCTTGAGGTTTATCAAAGGTATTCCTCTGCAAGCCAGACGAAATCCGAGAGGCTGTCATTTCGGAAGGAAGTCAGATGACTTCCTTGATTTTCGTCAGATTTCAAAACAGTTAGTCAAACTCACAAGTGTATTTGCAGGTTGGCTACAATGAGCCTCCAAAACACAACCCAAGAGTCCTAATAATGCTATTTAGATCATCTTTTCTGTAAGAACAGCAGAGAGCAAGTGCTTTATTCCCTCGTATGTAACAGCAAGATCGCTCTATCCTGCTGCAGTGCTCACCCCTCAATGTTCACTTGCACTTTGTCACAACGTATTAGGTGTCCAGGCAAATAGGTACAGAAAAATTCCTCTGTTTTGCTGCAACAGCTTAATTGTCACTTTCAAGTGTCCACTTTGTGTCCATTTAAGCCAGCAACCACAGCAAAGGATTGTCAGAAGGAATGTTCTAGTAGTTATTTCAGTGCACAGTCCAGTTACCTTTGACTGCTATCCTTGCTGGCAGAAATGCAAAGTGCCACAGTTTGCCTGATATTTCCCTTTTAATGAAGTAAACCAATTTTAATTCCACGTGTTTACTATCAGTTTCAAAGATGGAAGAGCTCTTACAAAGCCTAAAATACCCAGAAAACTTCTGTGGCACACATCTCACCTGGCCATGGTATACATGCATAGGTGGCTGCATTCAAGATACTTTAAACAGGTCAGAGGAACTGCATCCTGGGCTCTCCTAACCACAAAGGAAATTCAGACATCCACATCCAATACAGTCAACCAGTATTCGCTCAGATAAATCCCATCCACTGTATTCTCTTCAGACCTCTTGCAGAAACTGGGCATCCCTGCGGCACCTTCCCACCTCCCTCCCCACAGCCCCCTGCCTAAAATATTTAAGGTGGTGGCAGAAATTCAAAAGCAATTCCACTTATTGGGCATGTGCTGCTAGTCTAGTTAGCAAGTCTATTCCTAAACTAAGGCAGTACAACTTGATACACTGCATTTCTAAAGGGAACCTTATTAGAGTCTGATCTTTAAGCTTAATGTTTCAGTTTATGACACACTTAGAGGGAAAGAGCCTGAACTTTGTACTGATTTTCCCCTGAAGAAGCAAAATTCAACTTGTACTGCTGCGTGGAAGCCAAGTCCTCTCTCCCCATGCACACACATCAAGCAGCTAATTAGGTGTCTGAATGAACCTGACCTTTCCTTGGATCATCAGGTACATACAATACTTTTAGAAACTGTCATTGTTTCATCATTAAATCCATTTTTAAATGTTTTTGTTACTAGAAATAAAAATGTGCATCTCTTGCTTTAATGCATTCCATGCATTCCCCTTTTCCATCTTCAAGATTTTAGCTTCAACACAGGGGAATGAACTCCCAACTTCCAGTCCATTCCTCCCTGGCACTGCAGATCACTGGGGTTTACAACTTCAATTACCTTTCTGCAAGCCAATAAACATCAGGACTAGCAGGTTTTAGCACTTCTTCGAGACGCGGATCTTTCCAAGTGCACTTCCCAGCACCAGCTCTCCACCCGCTGCACGGACGCTGCCGTAACCACACCTTCAGTTGAATTTAATGGCAGAAGCCGAAGAACTCCACTCTACACACACCATGGGGGATAAAGAAGCTGTGAAGGTTTAAGGGGAGTTTGCAGCCATCATTTTCCTTTTTTTTTTTTTTTTTTCTCCTTCATTTCCACGCAACTGGCTGAAGTTGGCAGCACCAGTCACATTAAGTTGCATGCTACTACAGACCATCTGGTAAAGCAACGTTCAGGTACAAATTAAGATTTTAAACTTCACATTTCTATTAGAAAACCAGATAAACTCTTTTCTTCCTTCCACTGCAAATCTCACATTTTTTGTCCACCCAATCTACACCAATAACAGAGAAAGCTTTAATAGCACAGAACCCTTACCAAGACAGAAGACCTTAAGTCTTTCAACGGATCAGTGCTGTTTCACCAAAACACAGGTCTTCCCTAAGGATCTTCTTTCCTAAGGAACTTTTTGAGGACTGCAACCACAGTGTTCACTGAAGCCAACATACCTCATCGTTACTTACCACCACTAAGCAGCAGGATAAGTCTTTGAAAAGATCAGTGAATTTTTCGTGGTGTCATTTGAAAAACGCAAGTCTAGGAGCTTGACTGCGAGTGTATCGTAACACCAAGTAAACTGTTGGAAATGCAGCTGAAATGGTGAGGAATGGACCCTCTTGGCTGTACTATAATACAGCGCCTCAAGGGTCTTCTTGGAATTGCAAGAACAATATTAGGAGATTTATTTCTCTACTCCTTGTTGTAGGATGACAGAAGTATCTGATGAAATCCTGTCAAGATAGTAATGGTAATATCCCCTCCTCTCTTGGTAACATCACACAAGAAAACAATGTGACACATATCCAGCAACTATAGCTAAGAAATTTCATCCTTACTCTGAGGGGAGGGAGGCCCACAGAGCTCTTCACCAACCTGCAGCAAAACCTGAAGATACTAGTGATTTGTCCCAACAAAGGCAGGCTACTTTTACAACCTACTAAATATATAAATATATAGCTGCATAATAACTAGAAGATCTTAGCAACAAAGGGCGGCTTCAGCCTACAGCAGTACTGTGTGTGACTATGTCAATGTAAGAGGTTCTTCGTGACTCCACTGATGGTCCAAAGTCTAATGAACCCAATGTCAACAAATGCCAGCAGAGCATGTGGCAGCCAAACTCTGACATTCACGGAAAGCGTGCTGCTACGGGCATCCAACAGCGGCACACAGCACTGCTCATCTGCTGGGACCTGCAGTGGTGGAAGGTTGCAAAGCTGCATGAAGCATCAGGAACCGTGGTACCACCCTGACAACACTGATGTCTCTTAGTACAAACCAGAAAAAGGTATTTTTTAGGGATAATGACAAAGACTAGTGCTGACTCTCATTCCTAACAGCGGAGCAGGACATGGTCAACTCCATCATGTCTTCGTCAACAGATGCATAGGTAGACACAGAGTCTTGATGGATGGCCATACAGTTGAGCCTTCACCACTTTAATTCTGCTGTGTTAGCACAAGGCTGCTGTGGATCTATATATAATCATGCCAACATAAACAGCATAAACATAAACACAAAAACTGTCTCCCCGCATCAGACTCAGATCACCTTTCGGTAAGTTACTGTTGTCTCTCCTCCAATTCAATTCTAGATCCCATTTGAATTAACTTTATAGGCATCTCCTATGTTACTTCTGTGTAAAATGTGAAGTTCCTCCCCTCTATCAATCAGGGTTCCTGCTAAATGCCATCTTTGTATCACAGCACTTCACACAGCTGGAGTTGGTCATTAACCCCTCCCCACTAACGCTGACCCTTCTTCATTTACACACACAATTAACAAAACAGAGCAGCCCCCAAATACAGAAGACAGGCTGTTAACAGCAAGGAAGGTTCAAAGTAACAACATACCAAAACCACAGCATGACAGACATGAATAAAACACCCATTAAAAAAATACTCCAGGGTAAGGATAACACTATGCAGAGTACCAGAAGAATCGTTAGAGCCCCCAGCCTTGGGAAATTTTAAGGGAATTTGAGCCAAAGATCTGTCAGATATGACCTGACATAGTTGATTTTACCACAGGGCACAGAAGACAGAACAGGTAACCCTTGCTTGCAATAGCATACTCTGAAGTTCTTGTCATTACAGTCAGCTGGCTTGCTTACCTTCCTACCCAGTGTATGTACCCATTTGTTGGCTTATAAGGTACTTCACGTTAAGAGTTTTGGGGTAGGAATCACATGTTTTTATTCTCTGTTTTAATACTATATAGTACAGAAAGGTCACAATCAGAACTCTGGTATCTGCAAGGAAGAACAACAACAAAAAGCACAGAAAAAAAACAAGCCACAACAAACCCCACAACAACAAAAGAAACAAACCCAACCAACCAAACACACAACACCCCACCATCCCAACCACTTGAAAATAGCCCCAGGAAGTAACTGAGGATGACACCTGCAACCTGACAGTACACTGTTTTTCTTTTTAGCCTGTCTTTCACAGGTGAGGTGCCTTCCAGCCAGCACAGCTCCAGCACCTGAGGAAGCACTTCAAGAGAAGCTGGATTCTGCACCTCCCAGCACAACCACGCAACCTGGACACGGAGTTGAGTATCAAGCTACTGAACTTTAGGCTGACCTTCAAAAGACAGAGCAGTGCACTGTATTTGTCTGCTATGTAAGTCTTTGTGTATCAACACACACACAAAATTTGGGAAGTGCAATAGTGATTATTACCCTGTTATTACCCAGTTAGATCCAGCTCATAATGGACGAAATGGTAAATATGACAAGCAAATAAGCCAAGATCTACCATAAGTACAGCAAAGACTTTCAGGAGTTACTTAATTTCACAGCCTGGCTATTTAAGAAACAATCTGTATCTTCGGTTTTGGTTTCCATACTTTCATGCTGCAGGAACAGGAGAGGCACGGCCCAATTTTCTCCACAATAAGCTGCCCTTGGGTCCACACATCCCTTCTCATACCATCCTTTTCTGTCCTCCTCAACCTCCACCTTTAAACCCTTTCAACCTCTGGGATGTACAGCCCATCTCTAGTAGCCTCACTTTAACTCTACCACCTACCTACCTACCACCACCCTGAAGGATAAAAGATATCTTGCAGTTCAAGAAGGACAAGCAGTAAAACAGTTCAAGTGTCATAAGACTCCTTGATACACTCTGTATAAAGAACATGATTTTGAAACTTTCATGCAACTTCTTAGTCTCCCTCTCAGAAAAACTTGGTTTAACTTGCACTTCAACAAATTTTTAAGCCTAGCAACCAACTTTATCAAGAATTCTGACAACCTTTCCCTCTACACATGAAAAGTTAAAATAGCACAACTGACACCTTTCTTTAGAACTTATCCACCAGTGTCAAACCATACAGATGAAGCAGAACATCTATTAGAAAAAGACATTTCCAGAAAAGCAATTCAGAAGATACTGCAGCAAACTAAGAAACATGGTGCTTGTTTATATGCATGTTTCACTGCAAAAACTTGCAGTTCAAATTCAAAATGCTAATTCTGAAACAGATTTTAGAACAAAAAATTCACTACTAATGAAAGACAAAGACTTAAAGCAAAATACATTTTACTGCGTTAGTGTCAAGTGCTTTATTGCTTTGACAATCTGTAGGACAGACTTAATGGAGTATTCCTGCATATTATGCATCCTAACTCTTTTGCATATAGAAGAGTACCTTGAACGGAGGTCATACATATTGAATGAAGTTTTGGCAATACAATCTGACAAGCTGTTGAAGCCAGACAGATGTATCCCACTAACTCAGGAGACAACGTTGTCAAGAGACACTTTCATATCCTTATTTCATATTACACTTGCACATGTTCACACCCACACACTGAAGACCACTTATGTATTCCCTCTTTTTCCAAATTAAAATTCATTTAACTCAATACTCCGCGGAATACAAATAGCTAGCTTTGTCATGCATGCTGTTCTGGTTCCTGTAACCTCGAATACGCAAGAATACCGAAAACTATTCCAGAAGTATTAATCACTCATTCTTTAAGACTTCGGTGTAATATTAAAAAAAGAAAGCTAAAAGGAAACTTCACTGTTTAAAGCCTAATCTATCAGGGAATCATTATTTCTTCAGTTCATATCTATTTAATATAGAAGCACCACAACTTTTCCTAATGGGTCTTCCAAGTGTCACACATTAAGGTCTTTTGTTCCTTAAAGGGCTTTCAGAAATCATTCACTTAGTCTTCTGCTTTAAAAGATTAGTCTTTGGCCATGATCCACAAACTCTTAAGGATTAAAATTAAACTGCTATAAATTTCCTCCTCACATTCTATCATAAATTCTCTAATTCACGTAAGAAGTCCCATAATAAATTTCAAGTAGTCTTTCCTTCTGCAAGAGTCCCCAAAGCTCACAAGCTATTGTTTGCTTGTCCTAGCTTCATCTTGACTGGCACATCATGCTTGACAATTCAAAATCTGCACTTTGAGAACTTGTATCATCTGTTTAAACCACTACCTTTTTCACCACTGTCTTGTCCCACATCCTTCTTACAACTATTCTTAAAATGTGCATGTACAGCAAAGTACATATGGTCAACTGAGGGACAACCAGTGCTTTTAAACATTTGAGAGTCAACTTCAAACACTAACAGCATCAATAAACGCTTACAACTAAAGGAGGAGCCTTAAGCAGGTTGAAGAGTCAACCAGGTATTTTCAGACAATAGATATTTCGTAGGGTATCTTAGCAAACACTGAAGATTACTCTGAAAGCCAGTAAAAACAAATCTGAAGGCTCTGTTGCTTTTCAAAGTAGGGAGGCAATCAGTGATTCTGAATACCTTGCACGTCACAGTCTGGAGCTTTGGCTTCGATCCACTGCAGCATCTTTACCACCAAGTGTTTCCAGAAAACTCCAGCGTATCGTATCGCTTGAAGCATCATCTGAATTTGAAGACTTCCCGACAAGGTTTACATTTACCTCAGGTTAAACATCTTACTTTTCCTCAATTCTGCATGAAAGGATCAGATTTGACTACCCAGGTTATTTGAACAAGAAACGTTGAAAAGCACAGTCCATCTTTACAGGGCTATCCTTTTTTCCATCAAGATAACTACTCGGGTTCAAAAGGCCTGCTGTTGAAAGTTTACAAAAAAGCATTCTCGCTTATCTGTAGTAGCAGAGGAAAATAGAGATGTGGTTTTTCATAATAGGTCTGACTGAACCAGAGCCCGCTCAGCAGCAAAGAGCCTGTTCCACCTCCTCCAAACAGCTCACGCTCCTGAGCCTGTTCCTGAAAACTTTTTCTTCTGGTTCCTTTACTTTTCAAATCAATCAATTCTCCGAGCTGGTGCCCAGGCTTCCAGCACGCCCAAGCCAGCACCCCCACTACGTCTTTCATTTGCATCTGCCTTCATTACATGGCAATTAAAAAAGGAAGCAGCAGAGATGTCTCCTGAGAAAAGCTGCACCCGCAAGCCTCTTTGGGCACTCTGTTCAAAAACTGCCTCAGTTTACTTTCTTGTTACAAGTTCCATACAAGCATCTTTTCCCAAAAAAAAAAAACAATTCCCCTGTACCTCCTGTTTCTCAAGAATTAAATACAATATTTAACAGGCCACATTCATGTGTTCATGGTAAACTTAATAATCTTAAATCCTATTAAGATCTCTGCTAGGCAACACAAAACCTGGACTTTCTCCACATTCTTCCCTTTTTCCCCATCCCATATACCCTTATTTGCAGAATAGCTGCCACCACCATGCAAGACCTGTATAGAAAAGCAAATGTCCTGGCCAGAACTGGAAAAGAGATATCTTAAGCAACAACCACCCCTCAATCTCAAGAAGCACAGTTTAGTTTCTCACGTTATCAAATCCATCTCAAATTTGGCATTCGCTTCAAATATAGGCCTTGGAAAACAAAAGGAGACCTATCAAGTCCTTAAGTAGACAGATCCATGACAAGGGCAGCTTCGTGTTTTCCCATACTGTGCTTCATGTCTGCAGTTTCCGATTTAGGATGATTTGGGCTGACACCAAACAATTTTGACTCATGCAGGATTCGCAGATCTTGAGTGCATTATGAACATCCCACAGAGAAGCTGTTTGGATTTTGGGCTGAATGCACAATTAAGTCGAGCAGTTTTTAAAATACGCCCTTGAATGTCACCTTCAGGAGAGCTACAGGAAGCTAATCATCACCAGTGGTTCATCACATTTCAGCCTGCTCTTCTAATCCCAAACGCGTGGTTATGCTGAATTTCCGCAGCAGCGCGTACCGCAGAGGTGGCTGGTTTCCTCAGAACCCTCACTTAAAGCAGTGTAGTGTATCTAAATGAAGAACTTTAGCTTTAAATAGCTTCAAAATTACAGGATCTACATTTCATTTGGTTTCTCCCCTCCATGTTAACTCTGAGTTGATTAATCAAATACCAAACCACTCATATATAAAAGCAAAACTTGCAAGCATTACCACTAAAAACGATCAGAGTAGGCAACTGAAGAGTTAATCCTGGAACGCTGTCCTCAAATAACCCTGCAGCGGGTTGATATTACAGCTCAACACGCTGCCTCTAGTGCTCCCGCTACTGCTATCAAATGTGCCACAGCAACTTTCACTGCCGAACAGCGTGGTCAGTCACAGCAAAATGCAATTAAAGTTGGCATTTCCAGCCTCACGTCCGTTCTCTGGTAGCCACAACCTTTCCTTCCAGCAGCATTGCTGCACCCGCGCAGAGGGAACGCAGCCCTGACAAGGGAAGTGCTATGAAAATCATCTTGGCACTTTTTAGGAACCCGGCAAAATTTTAACCTTGGGTGTTGGTTGGATCCTGAACCGCTCAATTTTCCTGTTAAATCTCAGGATTTCTAACATTGAAGACACAACCAGCTCTGTAAACCAAATTACAGCGCACAACAGCAGTAATTTCTCCATTCCTTCTCTCTTGACATTTAAACGGGCAATTTATTGCCTGCTAAAATTACCACTTCCCTCCATCCAATATCAAAGGGATCTCTCCTCGGGGTGGAATACTGCTGTGCGAACAGATGCCATCTCTCAGAACTGAAAAGCAAAGCCTCAACTCCATTTTACAATACAAACCTCCTAGTAGTAAAATAACTCATGTATTCAAAAACAGTAGCTACATTTTGTTTAACAATCATTCTTACTATTGACAGGTATGTATTAAAGGCTCTACTTTTTTCCTGCATTTCTTGCTTCCAGGCAAGGTATAAAGGGGAGAAGCATTTGTTGGCTTACTACAACCACCTGGAAGCCTTTCCATATAAATCTAATCTTGGCATATGTTTTTGTTCCACCACAGTTTTTTTGCTGCCTGCATAACGCAGTCACAGAGCACAACTACTTCTGCCTGCAGTATGGACTGCTGTCCACCGACACAAAAAGCTGATGTATAAAACCTGAAGGTCACTGAGTACTATCTAGCTGGGGAAGAAAATGGGTAAGTCACCACTAACTTAAGTGGATTTCACTCTCAGAGCTATAAACTGACCAGGAGAGCATTTTCAGATCACCGGTCCGAACGTGTAAAATTCAGAAAGAATTCCAGTTTCGGCAAGTGCATCTGTAATACCAGCAGCATAAGTTATAGAAACAGAAAAACCAAAATCAGGCTGAGATTACGACCTACGACTGAAGCTGCTGATCCAAACACTTCCCTGCTTATCTGAAATCCATCAGCTCATTATAATACAGAGAATCCCGCTAATAAGCTACTGTACAAGATCATCTAAAGAAACCTCTTCTTTGATACAGGCATTTGTGGTCTGAATTTACATATTTCTTCTATGAACAAAAAAGAACCAAACTGAGCACAAGGCATTTTGGACAACTATATGCTAGTTTTTAGAGCAGCTGTTACACTGAAGAGATTCAGAAAAAAATCTTAGTATTGTTTGATTTATTCCCATGCAAATCCATTATTTCCAATTATATTTGGGATATAATAAATTGTGACCAAAACACTAGTATGAAGATTCTTTTTAGTGAAGGCAGTAACTTTTTTAAATCTTATGTCTCATCATGCACAGGACAGATGTTTTTTGAGAGTCAAGTGTCCAGGAACTGGTCCACTCTGGTCACTCATCAAACAAGAATAATCCAAGCCAAGTTCCCCCTGTTATGAAATGATCAGATTTGGGGATGAAATCCACCTGATTTCTACTCAGAACCTCACTGAGACAAGCACGCTTACGTAATGGAATTTAACTTAGACCGATTTCTGCCTGAGCAAAACCCAAAGGAGACATTCTTGTGTGATTCTGTCTAGTGTCATGCCGCAACCTGTACTCTACATCCACACATAATTGGCCTTCCTCACCAAAATACGATTCCCAAAGTTGCTGGCAAATACTCTGTCTGCATCTCAGAAGTATGTCTGCCTGGGAATTTGTGAGGTTTCTCCCATCAGCACACACACTAGTTTCATGTATGGAAGGTTTGATGGTGCTGTTGAAAGACAGAGGGAGTGTATTCAAACAAGCAGCCTCCTGAATCTTCTGTTCCGAGAACTGTTATATCAGAACACCACTCCCAACCTCTACTCTCTTCGACAACAGCACTGGGATAACAATAAAATTTGAAGTAAATAAAAGAAACAAGGGATTAGCACGAAGCCAGTAGAAGATTCAGACAACTTTCGCAGATCCCCATGGAAGACGTGCCTGTCCATTACTATAGAGGCTCATGACCTGAATGATCCACAAAATTGTTGAGTCATCAACTGGAGGGAACAGCTCGCTGCTTGAAATGCCATCAAAACCTGGTTATTTCAATACATAACTGAAAGAGACACAGGGGAAAAAAGGCTTGCCATTCACCTCAAACACCACAGAAATTACAAGGGGAGGATGCAACTTCACAGAGCAGATCACCTAAGCATTTATGCTAACCCATAAAACTGTAAATGTCTTACAACCTAGCAGAGTTAGCCTGCCTCGTTCCAGGCTCAAGATTAATGCTAATGGATAGGGAACGTAGCTCCCTAATTATAAAATGAAATTCAGAAAAACTTTTTCTCCCAGTCATTCAGATTTTGAAATTACTGGCCCCGCTTCATGAACATTAGCTCTGTTCAAACGCTGCATTTTCCCCATAAACATCCTGCATTTTCTACCACCCAAAAGCTTGTCCTATGAAGAGATTAGATCCTTTCTCACCCAAGGTTCAGGTAATATTCTAGTCAACATGATATAAAGCAAGACTTAGTCAAAAGCTCACCTGAAGCCAAACTAAGTAGGTGTCCTCCTAGACTTTGGGACTCATACTTGGATAAGCAGAGAACCCAACCTAAATCTCACAGTTCAACTTTACTGCTTTTCTAACAACTTTAACAGATGGAAGTAAAACCCCAATGAGCAGCTTCTACTCCTTGAACTTTTATGTAAGTATTTGCCGAGAGATTTAATGCTCCCTTATTTAAGATGAGTAACTTTGCCATTTTAATATACAAGATTTTTACCTAAGGGGTAACACAGAATTATCAAGGACAATGAAAGGAAAACTACAGTAAGCCACAATTTCCCCCCACTCTTAATTCTATGTTCCTACAACTTGTAGTCGTCCCAATAAAATTGATCTTGTCCCATCAAGCCTAATACCGCACTCGTCTCTGGAAACTTCAGCTGAAAGAGTTCAGCAGCAGGTCTCAAGAGATGTTATACAACTTTTTGCTCATCCTTTCCACATGAGTACTATTGCTCAAACATCACCAAACAGATTAACAATACTACACTAGTTCTTCTATTTTTTCCCCCAACAGAGTATATACCCTACTTTCATCCGAATTTCTTACTGATGCTTGTCATTGTCAACAGATGAAAGACTGAAGCTCAACAGTGCACCTAGTCCCCATCACAGACTTCTGAACCACAGAATTTCAGGCTTTCTTCCTTCCCACTGATACTGCCCATTGCTTGGTTTTGCCAGTGCTCAAAGTAAAAAAGAGAGAAAACATAACACAGGACAGACAGTGAAACGGACTGCAATAAGTGATGTCAAATACGCTGTGCAAACTGATCAATCCACTACTTGCTGTTCCTTTCAAGGACTAGACAAATTCAGCATCCTTTTTACATCACCCCATCTCAAAGTCTGGCTGCAGTTACATCCAAAACACCTAAGAAAGGTTTATTCACCCTTTCCACGATCTTGAAAAAGAAAAGAAAAAGCTTTAAGGGTTCTTTCTGCCGACTGCACAACAAAAGACATATTACTGATTTAGCCACTATTTTAGCATAAAAACCCCTTTTAGAGCAGCACAGTATCTAACTGTAGCATCTTTTTTTCCAACCACACGTTATCTTCCACGCTGATCTACGCTTTTAAGTTTGATCGACCAGGATAGCTGTACCATGGCTTACTCCCCTCCGCTTTAGGAACCCAAAAACTGAAACATCTGAAACTGTTTTCCATCAAAGATGGTGAAGGAGGAGGCAAAAGGATCACAAGTGTGGGCAGCAACAGAACAAAACCCGGTCTGCTACGACAGACTCGTGCTGGACGTTTCCAGGAATTTTCTCCACACAGAGGAGCCTGCGTGGATGGTGCCAGGAGCACCGCGCAAGAGCCGAATGTCCCACGCTGGGGACACACGGAGCCAACACAACCCCACGGCCCTAATGAGCAAAACCGGCTGGACACGCCACGCTGCGGATGCAGCCGCCAAGCATCCCTGCGGAGGGGAAAAAAAAAACCAAAAAAACCCCAAAAAAACAGAAGTGGGAATAGAACAACGGAATTCCCCTCGGTATCTAAAAATCGGCTCTAAAACCTACATATGGGCACGTTTGGAGGGAGTTCCAGCACAGCGTCCCTGAGCCAGCAGGACCGGAGCGCTCCCGGCCCAGCCCCACGGGCGCGACCCCCCCTTCCCCGGGAGCGGCACCAGGGCGGGCACGTCGGGGAGAGCCGCCCGCACAACGACAGCGCCGGCGGGGCAAGAACCTCCTCGCCCTGCGGGAAGGCCCGGCCGGGAGCGCAGCCGCCGCGGGGGGTGAAACTTCCTATTAAGGGCAGGCGGCCCCGCAGCCCCGGGCCCGCCGCGCTCTGCGGCGCCGCCATGGCGGGGCCCGCCCGGCCGCCGCGGCTGCGCGCTCCCGGCGGCGGGAAGCGGCCCGGCCCTCCCCTCCCTTCCCTTCCCTTCCCCTCCCCGCCGCTGCACCTGCTGCCGCGGGGGAGGGCGATGCGGCGGGGCCGCCGGGCCGCGCTCCCTCACGGGGCGCTGCGGAGCCCGGGCCGGGGGAAGGCGCCGCCACCTCCGCCACAACGGCCCGTCCCCGTCACCCCCTCACACACCCCCCCCGCCCCCGCCTCACCCCGCGCTCACCCACGCTCCGGTAGCCCAGGATCGCGATCTTGCGGGACTTGGACGGCGGCATCTTCTTCCCCGCCCGGCCCCGAACCACATCAAGGGCGGCGGCGACAGCGGAGGAGGCGGCGGCGCTGGGCGGGCGGCTGAGGGGGAGCGGGACGCGCCGCCAGCGACATGCGGCGGGGGAGGGGCGGCGGGGCGAGCGCACGGGACCGCGGCGCCTGGCAGCAGCGCCCGCCCCACGTGACCGCCGCGCTCGCCAGCCCCTCACGTACCTGTGCGTCACGCGTCACAGGCCGGAGCCGCGACCTCGGCGCCGTGCAGAGCGGGCCCGGGCGCCGCCAGGGGAAAAACTCGCTGCGTCATGCCTCGCCCCCTCGCCCCGCCCCTCCGAGCCGATTGGGCGGTGCTGCTGAAGCGCGGCCGGCGATTGGCCGAGAGAGGCGGCTGCAGTAACGTTCAAAGAAAGGGGCGGGGCTGGCGAACGAGGGCGAGAGGGGACGCGGATTGGCTGGGAGGGGGCTGGAGAGCCGCGCGTGCGCAGCGGTTCACGGGATCTCGGAGTCACAGAATGTCAGGGACTGAGGGGACCTGGAGAGCTCATCAGTGCAATCCCCCCATGGAGCAGGAACACCCAGGTGAGGTTACACAGGAAGGTGTCCAGGCGGGTTGGAATGTCTGCACAGAAGGAGACTCCACAACCTCCCTGGGCAGCCTGGGCCAGGCTCTGGCACCTCACTGAGGAGAAGTTTCTTCTCAAATTTCAGTGGAACCTCTTGTGTTCCAGTTTGTACCCATTACCCCTTGTCCTATCACTGGTTGTCACCGAGAAGAGCCTGGCTCCACCCTCCTGACACTCACCCTTTATATATCTGTAAACATTAATGAGGTCACCCCTCAGTCTCCTCTTGTCCAGCTCCAGAGCCCCAGCTCCCTCAGCCTTTCCTCACACGGGAGATGCTCCACTCCCTTCAGCATCTTTGTTGCCCTGCGCTGGACTCTCTCCAGCAGTTCCCTGTCCTGCTGGAACTGAGGGGCCACAGCTGGACACAATATTCCAGGTGTGGTCTCACCAGGGCAGAGTAGAGGGGCAGGAGAACCTCTCTGACCTACTGACCACCCCCTTCTAACCCACCCCAGGTACCATTGGCCTTCCCGGCCACAAGGGCCCAGTGCTGGCTCATGGTCATCCTGCTGTCCCCAGGGCCCCCAGGTCCCTTTCCCCTACACTGCTCTCCAACAGGTCATTCCCCAACTTACACTGGAACCTGGAGTTGTTCCTGCCCAGATACAAGACTCTACACTTGCCCTTGTTATATTTCATTAAATATTTGCCCGGTTGGTCCGTTCCCGGGCGCCAAGGGCCACCACGCTCTGAGGTGCCACCACCCCCAGCCCCGGGGGCTCCTCCTTGGTGCCTTTCCAGAGCATTTTCTTTGCACACAGATTGTGGTGTTCTGGGAAATATTGGACCTGAACATGTGTGAAGTGCTGGCAAACGCACGTAAAGGAGAGAGCGAGGGGTGGAGGAAAAGTGTTAACTGGGACGTGTTGTGAGTTTTAGGCTTGGAAAAAAGGTGAGTGCATCCATACAGTGTGGAAGTCTCCAACAGCACATGCAGCAGAGTTTAAGGGAGAAAGGCATGAAGGACTTTGCACACATTTTTGGTTATATTTACCCATTCGACATTTTACAGAAAAATGAACATTATTTAGAAGTAAAAATTGTGTTATCTATATATATCTTGTCTTTTTGGGGGTGTACACTCATATATCTAACATGCAATTATGCTAGAGTAAAACTGTTTGATACAACTAAACCAACCTAACAGCTTGATGGTGTTATAGGATATGGGTGTGTTCTCCCTGATCTCCACTGTTCATTCCAATGTACTGCTGTTCATCTAATCTGGTACAAGGGCAGAGAACTAAAGCAAAAGAAAGCTGTTTATACACAAAAGCGATTTGCTTCTGAAGAAGCAGACAAGCTTTAAGGCAATATCTGCATTTTTGGGATAGTCTGTACTCTTTTCTGGATTATAGGATCTCGACGGCTAAGTACTGGTAACCTGTGAAACAGCAGATGCATTTAGTGAATAGGTACGTGATGAAAGGATCATTATTTGATGAGGAAGTGGGTTTGTGTACTCCGGCAGTGACAGCAGTGATGGATGTCACTCTGCGTGCTCCTTTTCCACCTCCAGCCTCTCTTTTCCCCTTGCTGCAGCACAGATTCCCCTTTGGTCGCGGCTGCAGGGTACCACACCGCGGGACTGGGGTGACCCTGCCACACGGGTGGATTTGGTGGGGCTGAGGACAGAGCAGCGTTCAGAAACCCTGCCCTCACAGCTCTGTGAGGTGCGGAGGGACCGACCTGCCCGCTGCAGGCACCTTTTCGTCTTGCATGTTTTAACAGACATCTTTTTAAACAAGACACGAGTCCGGTGTGTTAAAAGACATGAAGATTGCAGGACCATCCCCTGAGTCGCCTCGCTGCCATCCTTGCACCCCCCAGGCCCATGGCGTGGTCCAAAATTTGGGCCATTTACCAAGCCAGAGGACTGAAAAAACTAAAGCAAGAGTTACCTTCCAATGATGTAAATGGATCTGGAAGCACAGGTGAAATTTGGGGTAGTTACACTTTCAGCTTCCATATATATTCTTACATTTTTTCTGGCTTCCCCATCATATTTAGGCGCTGTGCTTTTCACTCTGCTGAAGTACAGAAGTACATTTTTACCCTTCCATGTGCTCAAAGTGGTAAGCACCAATATTTCTTCATTTGCGAGAGCTTCTGGTTTTGCTCCCTCCTTGCCACCCGATTTTTATTGATTAGGTCTTTTCCCTTACTCTCTTTTTCTTCTCTCATGCACCTGTCAGACCCTTGTTTATTTATCTCATTTCTGTTAACTTGCACTTACTCTGTACTCATTTAGGAGAGCTTACTAATGCAGGGTTTCTCTCACCCCTTCAGCTGCTTTATTTACTGTCGCTAATTGCAATGGGTTTGTCCCACCATAGGATATCCGTGCTTGCTCAGCCTGCATCACAGCAGGAGCTTAGAACTCATCCTTCCTGGGCATGGGTGTTTTGTAAACTTGCAGAAAAAGCTGTGATGTCCTTCCACTGGCTCTTTGGATGGCCAATAATCCTTATTACATGAGGATCTCTCAGGTGTTTGTTCTATCTTGACTGGGATGCTCGAAATACAGGCAAATAAGGAACTTTTGGGGAACGTTGTCTGTCCTCCGTGCTCTAGGACTTGGAGACGGTGCCGAGCAGCCTTTGAGCGCTCTGGAATGCTGCTGTGCAAGCGGTAGCAGCTGAAGCAGGGATGAGCTGATCTGGATGGCGATAAGGCCGTCAGTGCATTTCTCCTGCCCAGGTGAAGTCCAGATGGCGCCTGGAGGGCTCCGGGCCAGAGGGAACGTCTCATTGGGGCACCGCATGGGATCTGAACTCACCGTTTGTGTTAATATGTTTAGGGCTGAACAGCTTCTCACATGAAGTGGCCTTTCTCTGAAATTCTCTTTGCCTCTAACAAGCGTGACGCTTGGGTTGTGTTTTCCCAGCGCGGCATCAGGGCTTAACCTCAGCGTTCCCTGGTCCTGCTCCAGCTGCTTCACTCCCCCAGGGTCTGCGAGTTGTGCTGGGAGCTGCAAAGGAGTTCAGGGAACTCGGACAAGTGACGTACACCGTGCGCTGATGCACCGCTGGCTGTTCTCCAGCCCTGCTTTATGTCTGAATTGACCGGATACTCCTTCAAATCAAACACAGCCTTCGCAGCTGTTCAGATGATAAATGCAATTAATTGTATTAATGAATGCAGCACATCAGATATGGCCTTTTTAGTGAAAAAGAGAAAATGCCAGAAGGAAGAACTGCAAGGTTATGTATATGCAGCCATATACTCAACAGATGTTGAGGGAGGCTGAGGAAAGGGAACATATATTTTATTTTCTTGCTTATAGCTGCTTTGTTGTGATGGAAGAAAAACCAGGATAGAGGAAAAACAATGATGAATTTCATGGAGGAAACATAAGTATTTTTATGCTAATACAATACATACAAACCCACAAACACGCTGTTACTCAGATCCCAAATGCAGAACAGCTCTGACTCGTGCATTCAATTCCTGTAACAGCAATTACCAGTATAATTAATTACCTGCTCTGTCCTTTGGCAGATCAGGACCTTCCCCAGGAGTTTTTTGCCCAGTGCAGTGTTTGCGCTGGGCGTGCTTCCACACTGACAGCATCGACCTTCCTGCCACGGAGCTTACAAAGTACATTCAGTTCCATCGTACACTCGTTCCTACTCCCTCTTGCATTTTCACAAAGATCATATTTTCCAATATTCAGTTAGAAACACTGGCAAAATAGCGGTAGAATCAAATTGAGGAACATACAGGTCCTGGGATGCAGCTGGCAGGGACAAGGTGTTTGTGTTTTTTAAAGGAGTTTGATGCATGAGTACAGGTCACCTCCTCTTCCCATTTACCTCACTGGGAACAGGTCTGACTGCACCATCATCGAACAAATGGGGACGAAGGAAGTGACTTTCCAAACCACATTTAAATTAAGACCTGAAGTTAAGAGTAGAGAGCAGCCTCTGCAGAACATTAGTTTTGCATAATATACATTATGAGGACACAAGGGTAGTATTAAATTATTCAGAATGACGTTTTCCTCTGGAAATTACCCCTAATAAGCGTTCAATATGGGAGCAGAAGGGGTGAAAGTTCATAGAAACTTTTGGACTGGAGGTCTCAGTATGAACAGTTTGACAACCTGTTGTATGACAGGATGACATGTGGCTTTAGTTCTAGTTGGATTAAAGCTGGAAGAGTCCGACTTAGCCTAACTTCTATCGAAAGATGGCAAGGAGTGTTCTCAAAGCAATGTGCTGTCTTGGAGCCGCTTCAGTCAGATTCCTCTGCTGTGAGAACAAGAGCTCAGGGCTCGGAAAATGAGGCTGGTTCTTTCTGTGGTACCCAAACACCCCCAGCAGGATAATATTCCTTAGTAAAATGAGATGAACAGGCCTTGGATGTGCAACAATTGCAGTTCAGTTAATAAACAGCAAACACTGTCTGCAGGGGCTAAAAGATCTCAGACCTTTTAACAGAAAGAAAAAGAAGTAAAACAGGAAAATGTTTTCATCAGTCAAGTGATCAATGCCAGCAAAGGGTGATTTTTTTTTTAAGTTAGTTCAAAACATCTCTAGATATTGGAAAATATTGAGGGCTGAAGTCTACCAATAAACATTTTCTTACACTTCAACAGTTAAAAATATTCAGAGTAGGTAAAACCCAAACTTAATCTGCTCCCTTCCAAGACCAAGCAGCACTTTAGAATAATCATCGTTCACACACATCTCTTGCTGGGCAAGGAAATGCACAGAGAAGCACAGGCATCAATTATGTTTTCCATCCTGCTGGCTGAGTGGAATCCATTTCTGCAGCATCTCACATCCTCCGGACAGAAGATCATCCGTGCCACTGAAGAGGCTTTCGGCGAGCACTGGGAAGGTCACTGCCACCTCCCTTGGCAGCACCGCCTGGTCCAGGGAGAGAATGGGAGCACCTGGAGCTGCTGCCGTGGTTTCACATCTATAGGTACTGCTTGCTGCCTGGCCGGGGGAAAAAATGCGCACAAACTTGAGTTTAATGACATTTTATTGATTCTTTTCCATGGCTGAGGCCTCTCACAAGCCACATGAAGAGCTGGAGATCACAGCTTTAGTTGCACTGTCACTTTAATCTGGTACCTGTGGCTCTGCTGCTGAGTCACCCCTCCTTTCTCTACCTTCATTTGCTTAGTCCTGACCCTCCCTTAGGCTGGAACAAGCATTTTTTTAACTTTGTAGTAAACTGATCTGTATGAAAGATGACTTGATTTCTGTAGTTTTGTTTACTGCATCAGCACTGGTACTTGTGTCAGTACAAGCCAAGTGACTTTTTGATAGCACTGCTCTTTATTCATGCTCGTGGAGTTACGCTGCAATTCTGCTTCTCATAAATTCAAATTCAGAACTGAGTTGCAGCAAAGGCTAGAAATTTTCTAAATACAGTTTTGTACCACCGAGGAGGCTGATTTCCATTCTTCTACTATACCTGTGTCCACAACACATGAACAGCGCTTGTAATAGTGTTAAAATAGGAAGTCTGTACATGGTTGTTTGAAAACTGCAAATTTATTCTGGCTTCCCGCATACTAATTTATTCAGACAAGCCCAAAGCTGTCTGTGTGGAACAGGGCCAATAGACCTTGTGCTAAAAAAGTATATAAGAAGGTACCTATCGGTGGTTCAGCCCTTCTCTTCGAAAATACCTTGAATACAGGACTGGACAAGATGCTCATGCAGACAAGCGCTAAGCAGAGATCTCACAATGTGTTTTGGCAACTCGCACACATCCCTCCTGAGGAGGCGGCAGTGGAGGTGCTGGAGCGATACCTGGGCTTTCACAAAGATGCATCTATTTTTAGTTTCTATTGGGCCATCTCCTCCACAATGGGAGCGGTGCTGATCTCATCTCTGATGGCAGCAATCAGCACCAGACCCTGAGGTCGCTGCTGTTGGGCCAAACCAGCTATTTCAATGCGATACTGTCCACAAATGCAGGGAACAGAGTCGACATTCATAATACCTCGTCAGAAAAGGTGCTGGAGAAGACTTGACAATGTTTTTCAGATAGTAAGAAAGATAAAGTCTAAGAACAGTTTCACAGAATCACAGATTAGGGATTGGAAGGGACCTGGAAAGCTCATCCAGTGCAATCCCCCCATGGAGCAGGAACACCCAGGTGAGGTTACACAGGAAGGTGTCCAGGCGGGTTGGAATGTCTGCAGAGAAGGAGACTCCACAACCTCCCTGGGCAGCCTCGTCCAGGCTCTGGCACCCTCACTGAGAAGAAGTTTCTTCTCAAATTTAAGTGGAACCTCCTGTGTTCCAGTTTGCACCCATTACCCCTTGTCCTATCACTGGTTGTCACCGAGAAGAGCCTGGCTCCATCCTCCTGACACTCACCCTTTACATATTTATAAACATTAATGAGGTCACCCCTCAGTCTCCTCTTGTCCAGCTCCAGAGCCCCAGCTCCCTCAGCCTTTCCTCACACGGGAGATGCTCCACTCCCTTCATAATTTCCATTATGTACTACAGGAATATTTTTCTACATGGAAGATGCCAGCAAGAAGAAAATTTTCATTTCATTCAAAATTTAAATTCTTACAGGAAATGGAAAAGTTCTGAAGAAAGGGTTTTTCATTACTATTAAACCCCTCACATTTTATAAGCAAACAGAAAACTGTTAACCCTTAACCTCAGTGTTTACAAATGGAAAATACTGGATCAGTCTACCACGATTCCAGTACAGTATTGAGGCTGGAACCACAGTAAAGAGCACTGGCTGCATAATTCCATTAGCATGAGCCGCCCTTAAAGTCGAAAGAAAATAAGAATGCTTCTATACCTGCTTTACACAAATCAAAATCCATGTATATCTATATAGGAACAAGTAATTGTTAAGAACTGCTAAAAACAAACGGATGTAGTAGGGTTTAATTTCTTCCATCTCCAAGAATCTACAATTATAAGAGTCTCATCTTCAAACGTTACAGGACATTTACATGAACTTTCCTCGCTCCTCTGCTTCTGTACAAATCATATACAATAAAAAGTTTCCATTTTGTTATACGAACATCAGTTTGCACCTTATTACAGATGAAAAGGTGTTCTCTGGCACCTGATTTCCTCCGCGGTGCCTGTGTATTGCAGCACAGAGCTCTATGGATCCGCACGTCTGGAATCTTCAGCTCGGGTAACATGGACTGATCAACAGGCCACAGCTTCTGCAACTCCAAAGTTCTAAATAATGAGAAAATTTACCACTTGTTTGTATAACAATCAACAGTTTATTAATGGATATGGTGAAATTTTAGCTATCCACCAAAGATGTGTAAAAAATTGTCATGAAAGTAAAAATAAATAAAGCTGTTTTTAAAATCAGTCTTGTTTTACATCTCCGTTCAGAATGCAACATTTAACACAAAAAACTGTCATTAAAGTTTTAAAGAAGTCTACCGATATTCAAATTACAGCTTTTATGACAAATCTAATGAGAACTGAAACTGATTTGGTTTTAGGTTTAAAGACTTTCACATTCAAATACAGTGTCTTGTTTAGCACAACACTTCCTTTGACAGTGATGGGCAACAGTGATGACATATTGCTGTATTTTGACATAAGGCACTATGATATGAATATGCCATACACTTGCCTTATGTCACATATATCCATTGCTGACCAGTGACTTCTGTCAAATACAAAATGAAAAAGTTTCAGAATACAGTGCATTTTAATGAAGGACATCATGTGAAGTCTTCCAGCAAATGTTTTGAAGACATTTTGAAATACAAGCCTACATTTTAACATAAGCTTTTTGTCATGCTGCTTTTTTTTTTGCGACATCACTGGGGGGAATAGACTCATCAGCCATCACCAAGTCCCAATACACATTCTCAACCATCCTGCTCTGTTCTATTGCAGTCACTGTTCTTGAGACAAACTTGACCCAGAAGCTTTGTTCAAGTTCTCCTACAAACGTGCGCACATTCAGGGCAGTCATTCGCTTTCATTCTCCTTTTGTTTGGCACCTGTTAACACAAGAGGAAAGGCACACGTGATTTCCTTACGCACGGAGCACTTGGCTTTTGGAAAAACACAGCTCATTCTTAACACTGGAACTACGACCACGTTATCAGAACCTTCCTCCTGGATATAATTTATAAAGAATACACTGCAGGATTGCTAAATGCTAATGTAAAACAGAACGAGGAAGGCCTCGAGACCATATTGCTTCTAACGTCATTACTAACTTCCCAGAACTTGCAAAGTGACTTTGAAGATTCTCTCCAGCACAAGCATTTTTAAAGAATCCAACCAAAAAGCCCCACTTCAAATGTGTCCATCAGCTTAGATGCCAAGCTTAATCATAATAGCATCAAAAAACGAAGACCTGCTTGAGAACAAACTGCGTAAGAATTCAGTTTAACTACACTGTGTCAACAGACCCATTTTTTCTGGCTCAGAGGCAGATTATGTGCACAGGAGGGATCTGAGAGACGTGTTCAGCAGGACAGTGTAGCATCTTGCCTCTTCTCCAGGTGCTCAAATGAGCCACATGCTGGGTAACGACTGAACCCTATGGTGAGTTTGGCTTCAGCATCCAACTCCAGAGAGCAAAAATCTCTTGCCAGCAACCTGGAGTTACTACTCATAATGAATAATCAAAATACTGGATGTATTTAATGAATTCTTCAGTTTTTACAACAGAACTGATACTTTTTCCCCCTAACATAGGCTGGTCTTAATTTCTGCAAGTCAATACATTTTCCTTTCTAGTCTGTGAAGAGAAATGGACACTTAAGGGCATGATTTATCTGATTATTCTTACGCATCTACTTTAAGAGGTAAATCACACTCCAGACTACAAATTAGATCTATGTTGCAGGCATCCTCACTTCCTGAGACAAATCCCAACCTAAAATCAGGCAGGTGCCTGTGAACTGCAATGTAACACCTAACTGCTCCTAGAAATGCCTTCGCTCACCTCATCTCTTCCAGCGGCACAATCCTGCTCCCTCTATTGCTCTAACCCCTGTACTCCACACCAGACTCCTCCGCAGGCCAGTGGCAAAACTCAGCAGCTTCTTTGCTGGCTCAGCTTCCTGTCAGATCGACGAGCTAAAGCAGCGCACAGAGGGATCTCAACTGTGGGTGCTGCCACACGTTAAACACCAGAAGCACATGGCCCAGAGTATGGGAGCGGGAAATGCCCTTTTTAATAACAGAGCAGGTATCAGCTCACAGGGTTGCAACTTCAGTGTCCGTGTAACTCCAGTGTAACAAAGCTCTTGGTTTGTCAGGCCCCAGATTCATTTTTTCTGTGTAAACCTTGCTCCGTTACCAGCATGGTTCCTTGGTTCCTTTCACAGAAAGCTTGGCTGCATGTTCTTCCAAGGCCATTAAAAGGAACCAGATTCACTGACATCTTTTCAGAAGAGAAATCTTACTAGTCTAAAAAGCTACTTTAACTTTTTTTAGATCTACAGAGGAGAAATACTCTGAGATTATCATGTTATCAGCACAAGTAAGAGATCCCAGTCAAGCTCACATTTAGACTCTTTTTTAATAGATGTATCCAGTTCAATTTGCTTAGTCTGACTTTTTTAGGCAAAATTGTAGTCCTCAAGACATTTTTCGTCTTCCTCACAAAGCCAAAAGAGGGCTTTGCTTTAGTTGTGGCACTGAATGTGGTGAAAGTTACAATTATGAACATAAAGCAGGTTAGTAACTGGGGTAAAACTTAAAAAAAATCAACAAAAGCAAACCAACCCTGCCCACCCCACCCAACATAAAAGTAGTAGAAGTAAACCTATTGTGGGATACTCTTGTTAAAAGGAGCCTGATCATGTTTAGTAAAACACTAGAGATTTTATTGAAAGAATTCTGGTTGTTGGGGGTAACTTTTCTGAGACAGTTGTGCCAACCAAAGACCACAGCACAGGAATTTGGGAAGGTGCTCTATTGTAGATGTTGTCAATATGTGCAACATTCAGCGTTATCCTGGTTAAAAAAATAATCAAAACCTTTTTTTCTACAAAGAAGCTATATGAACAGCAATGACATTCATGAAGCTCCTGCCTGCATTCCTCAGTGAGCCAGAGACTGATGGTTAATATTTTGTCAGCTTTTTCCTGAAGAAAAATGTAAAGTGTATTTAAGAACTATGATAAAGCAGTTACGAAAGTTGAACATCCAAAGTTTGTCATTGACAAATAAAACCAGCAAGGTGCACGGACTACCGCGTGATTTGTGGCAAAGCTCAGAAGGCAACGTCCATACCTGCTGGTGTGAGTACCAAAGCTTGTAGAATGTCGGAAAGGGAGATGATACCCACAATGCTATCGGCTTCATTCACTACCACCAAACGATGAACCTGCAAGCAGCAAAAATATTTTGAGATATTTGCCTGATTTAAAATAATAGCTAAAGCAAATAAATAAAAAATTTACATTAGTGCAGTATGAAGTAGAAAAAAAAAGAGGTTCCAAATGTTGGTGATACTGATCTCACACAGCACCACCAACATGCTTGCCCTATGTAAATGAAAACTAGCGCATTTTTTAAAAGCACCCAGCTATGTGACATAGCAACAAAATCAGATTTGAAGTGGCAGCTGAGCCATGATCTAGGTCTTTAAAATAACTTTGCTCTCCAAAAGTGGCACTTACATCAAAGACTTTTCCTCAACGTACAGGCTCTGCTCAGCCCGGCCTGCGGTCTCAAAAAATAACATACAGGAAAATAAAAGGCTTCTTTCTGACAAATAGTTTCTCAGAGAGAAGCACAGCACTAGTATTTGTATCTTGATACATCAAAGTTGGTTTTAAGCTGATTTTTCTGGTAGGGCTACACTAAGTGCCAAATCCTCATTTTGCATGAGGACAGAAAAAAAGACTCAACCCACCCAGCGCAGACCCTGCAGGGTTAATATACACAAGTATACAACTTGGAAGAAACATTCATCAAGTGTGAGACTATATTTTTAAACAGTTATCTTATCCTTACAAATCTATTCTAGGAAACGTTTAATACCACAGCGTTTTTGTTCTAAGTGTAGGGAAAGCAGGTGGATAGTCCTGTGTCCAGAGGCTCATGGGCCAGAGCAGGTGATGGCACTGAAAGCCCCACTGCAGAACCAGAGCGTCCTACTACATGTTCACTTTTTACCCAAGTGAATTCTCTCTCTCTACTATTTTAAGTTTAAATAATTAGCTATAATGGTGAAGAAAATGAAAATAATTTGTCATCTTCTCATAGGGGTGATAGCAAGAAAGCATCAGTCTTGATTTAATAGGTATGTTCATTTATGGTTAAGTTCAACCACTTCAATGCTAGCGAGGTACAAGAAAAGAGGAGCTGTGAATTATTTGAACAATCATACCCACCTGACATGGGGAGGAAAGAAAAAGAGGGGGAAGGGAGAGAAATTTAATTGCTTTTTGATGAAACTATGTTGGCGATATTTTAGATGGGGTTATTAGCTTTTGTCTATGCATGTATTTAATCATTTTATTCTTCTCTCAGTGTAATGAATTCAAGAAAAATGGACAATGTAATGGTTTCATTTCCAGTAGATCAAGCACTCGTCTGGCAGCTAAAAACAGCCCGTAGTTTTGACTGACCTGCTTTTACACATAATCACACTATGTTTGGACTAAACCAAAGGGTAGGAGCTGTTCTTAAAATCCTAATATCTAAAGCTTCTTAAGGTAGTGACAAAGTCACCCGTATTTGAAATTCGTACATAAGCAATGCTAAAATTATTCCATTTCAGGAAGAAGCTCAAGCAGATGCAGAAAGTTACAAGTAAAAATTGCCTAAAGGGGGTTCTAAGGGGTGATTAGCAAAGTAGGAAGTTTTACTCATACCAAGCACCATATGTGGTTACAGCCCTGAAGATAAAAACATAATCATCTTGTAATTGAAGAATTTAAAACATCTCAATGGAGTTGATCACAACTTGGAGACAACAGAAATTGGTAATGCTGATTTTCTTCTGCAGAGGCGTAATAGGGGAGGAAGACTTGCCCTGTTTCCTCAAAAATAAGGCAGGGTCTTATATTCAATTTTTGCTCCAAAAGATGCTCACTTTTTTTCCATTTATAGCTGCCTGGAGGCTATTTAAATTCATTTTTTAATGAACTGTAACTAAGGCTTATTTTTGGAGTAGGCCTTATATTTCAAGAGTTCTCAAAAACCCTGAAAAACCACGCTAGGGCTTATTTTCAGGGGAGGTCTTATTTTGCGGAAACAGGGTACACACTTGTTTACCTCTGTGTAGAAGAAAGTTCCCTGTACTAACAAACACAACAAACACTACAAAAAGAACAGCAAGCACACAGATAAATCACTCACAAGAGCGCTTAGTGAAGGCTTCTTCACAAGAATTGATTTTCTGGCCCTGTTTCACAGTATTTCTATAACAGCAGTGCAGGATTCCATATGCAGTAACTAACTGTACTCATTAAATTTCCTGAATAATAGGGCAATCAACCTAGCTATAAGATGGAGTTGATAGAACTGTTAAGATGAAGTTTATAGAATTATTAGTCTGCAAAATGTATGGCAGGCTTGGAAGAAACACTTTGCATTCCGTTCAGTTAATGTCATAATACTCTGTTATTTGTGTTTGTTTTATTACAGATGTACTGTATATTTTCCACATCTCTACGAGTCTATAAAGCAAACTGATACCTTACACATGTAGGTATGAAAAAATACTTTCACCAAGTAACGAAAATGACTTCAAAAGGATAATTTTGTACTATTTATTAGTTTGGTAACACAAGTTTGAACTCACAGTGAAGGGAAAAACAAAAAGCGAACTCACCTCAGCCTTCACTATTCTATCCACAATGGTCTCCAGTGTTTCCAGCATACTACACTTCACAACACCTTCAAAATACTGCGAACGGTGCTGTAGCGCTTGCGTCACCGTGATATCTAGGTTATTATATGTTTTTTCAGCAGCAAGATTCTGGAAAACAAAACCAAACCATCAGGGCATGTAACACATCTCAGTACTTAGGAAAGAACTCACAGTAACAGTTTAGCATCAAGCAGACAGGCATTTCTGGTGTAAATTCAGCCTGTTCCAAATCATACATCAAACAAAGCAGATTCTCTTCAGCTTCAGGATTTGGGAACAGTCAAGCATGCAATTATGTTCAACATGATATGATAGACTGGGTTAATTGATAAAATATTGATATTTTGTTATATGCATTAGGCCAGTGAAAATCTCTCTCCTCTCCTGTCTGATATTTGGCTTGAAGTCGCTCATCCTACTTTTGTAATGAATAGAAAATGTAAAGATTTTAGAATATACAGAATATACTTGAAGAATATCCAATTTTATGCTGTTTTGCATAGGACAGGGGAGGACACCAACTGCTCTGAACGCCATCCATGGAAGTCTAGTGAGAGAACAAGTTAAAGGTTTTGTTCACTTTTCTTATTGCTGGGCTCAAACTCCCTCTCCTGGACTGTGCTGGCATTGCCATTTGGCAGCAATTTCTGTGTGTATGTATATTTTCATAACTACTATAAAAACAATATAAATGAAAACCCATCACTAAGACTAAAAGTAAGAAGATTAAAAGTGTGAAAGCCAATATTCTCAAGTTTCATTTTAACAACAGGACCAGGCTTGCAGCAAGAGGACCTTGCCCAGGCCAGCAAAAGCTCTTTTTGTAGGTCACAGTGATGCTTTGATAGTGTTGGCACAACCTGGCCTGTTGATTTTGTGTACTGAAGCACTGAAGAACAAACACAGACCTTTACAATGAAAACACTGGACCACGCAATAAAATGAAAGTAATTTTTGGCTAGAATATACTGTGATTGGTCACGTTTTTGGACTGAATTACACTGAACGTGACAAGATTGTTTTGAGATGATCATGAAGATACAAGTAGGTGTAGTTAACTCAGTTAACTAATTCCTAATGAAGGATGCTCAGAAAATACAACAAGCATCTGCAAAATGAAGCCACCTTTCCCACAATAACTACCATAATATAAAGCTATGTCTATACCATCACACCATTCTCAAGTTTCCCTCATCAAGAACATGAAAATTAATTCAGAACCTCAGAGGTGATTTTCTTCTACAAATATAAGCTAGCTGGCAAAGTAAATGAAGTGTTATGCATCTTCAAGCTGCTGTGTTGTAAAGATATTAAAGAGTACATCCAGATTCAAACCCAGGTGATGCTCAAGGATGCCATATCACTGAGAACAACATATCTTTCCCCCCCAATTAATAAGCAAACTAGTATATGTGAGAAAAATCTCAAATACACAATAGATGCCCTAACTCTTTCCCATGTTACCAGCTAGAAGCAAACGATTATATCCTAAAGCCTTTGTAGTTGTCTTCTTTGTTGTAGTCTCAATATATATTTTTTCCGAAGATAAAGCATCTCAAAAAATCCTATAACTTATGTTGCCCCATCAATTAAAATGAGAAGAAAAAGTGAAAAACATAAGGAACTCTCTCCCTTTTGGTATCTTTCTGAAAAAGAATGGGTAATAAGGGAAACATAACCTTCCTCAGTCTAACACAGGGACAAGGTAAACTGAAACACTGAACCCACCAACTGTGAAATGTCATTGTCTCTGCTATGTTAGATCACCCTTGGGACAGCTACTGCCTATTCCCTGAACAGCCTTTATGGCACAACAGTGTCTTACACAGCAGAGAATCCCAAAGAACAAAAAACAAACGCCTAGAAAAGAGAGGTAAGACATGGTGAAATCTTCAGTATTAAGTAGACTGTTTGCAGCCACAAGTGTAAAGTATTTCCTTTTGGGAGTATCGTCTCTATTTCTGAAAGCACACAGCATTTCAGACATCTGGATTCTTCATTAGCACCAGCAAGCTGGTGGAATAAGCAACTTGGGCACTTCCAACTCTAAGAAATAAGGTAGCTACCAGAATTTCCAATTAGAAGTCAAGTCCATACAGCTGGGAGGGGACAGAGGTAGAAACACTGAATATATCTTTCAAGTTTTTGAAGAGCACAAGCACAGAGAGCCCTTCCTCTCCGAGGGTGGCAAATCACAGCATCAATCTGACTGTGACGTTGCAACTCCCAGAGGAAAACCAGAAACAGTGGCCTGAAGGAGACATAAACCAGAAGGAACACAGACACGATACTCTGGAGCCTGAGACTTGCACAAAAGAACGGGCCAAGTAGTTTTAATTCGCCGAGAAGGTCGAGTCGTACAAAGCACCCCGACTGCGTGAAGAAATCTGCGTTCTCTTTGAAAACGGACCGTGGAATGGCAGTGACTGGGAGAGTCCATCTCAAAAATAGAAACAAATGTAAAAAACCCTATGCCCTCTGTAATAGTACAGCCAGATCTGATTTTGGGTGACATTCAGAGCAGCAGATGCTTGACTAAGGACAGCTTAATTAAAAAATAATGATTAAAAAATGATGTGCAGGGTGAACTGAATCTGTTTTATTCAATTTGTTAATTAAAGTCTAAAGAACAAAATAGCCAAAAAATGACATATTAACAAATTAACTTGCAAATGCTTACTGCATATAAAATATTTAATACCACTTAAGAAATATACTTACTATTACATCAAATTTGGAATAAATATCTACAACTTTTCCTAAAAAGAAAAACAAAAATTAGTACTTAAAATACAAAATCAGTTTTCTTGCTTCCTTCTTTCATTCCTTATCTCATAATTACATAGACAGAAAACAGACAGGTCAAGAAGGAAAGATGAGGAAAAAAACCAACCCCAAACGACCCACCAAACCATGAAGATCTTCCAAGCCTATCAACCTACATCTTGCATAAATGTCTTTATATTCTCTTTTCTCCCCCCTGCCTTTTTTCTTCAAGCTTTTTTAATTCTGTCTTCCCCTCCTCCTCCCCAAATCAATCCAGAGCTCAGCACCGTTTCTCTTACCCCACTTTTGTACACAGAACACCCAGCACCCACCTGACTCATCCACAACGGGCAATGCCGATATCCTTCTCTCTACAAATATATTCAAGGCTTTAATGATAGGAGTGTCGGGATGGATGAAGGCAATGTTGTGGTAAGTTCCTATTCCAAGTTCATCCAGATTCTTCTTCATAAAGGCAGGCTTTGGCATCTCTGACATCTAGGACAGGCAGAATTCATGTATTTACAGTACAGTTTTGGTGCATCTACCAAGTTTTCGACATCTACCATGTTTCCATATGACTGGTATATACATTAGGAGATGCGTTTCAGTCACTCATCCATAGCCTCCCAGTGATCGTTACGGATTGTTACAGTAATCTGCTACTAGATTAAGGTAAAGCCAAAACAAGCCCAGATCTCGAAGCATTAGTTGTGTTCAAAGCAGCTCTAAATTAAGACGATGTCACTAAATTTTTTGCTCATTTATTTAGTTTTGTAGTGAGGCATCACTAAAAGCTTTTGATCCTAAGCTACCAAACTGGAGGGAGAAGACAGCAAAACACACTATACACCAAATACTTATTTTGAACTCCCGTTGCTTTGTTTGGTCCACTATTCATTCCTGTGGCTGCAATAAGCTACAGTAACAATAATCTTGTCTCTGGGAGACAATTCCTTTTTCTATTCGTGTAAACAAGTTTCCGAAGCCAAGTAAATCTTCCAGAAAGGACGACAAACTACTCAAATAGCCAACTCCTTGTTGTTTAGGTTTCTTTAAATGACTAAACCAAAGTCAATGTACAGGTCCTGCATCAAGCTTTAATTTCTCCATTATTAAGAATGATACAGACACAAAGAACATGGAGGCGTATCAAGAAATTTCTGCACTAAGACTCAAATGACCTTAAAATGCCTACTGAGAAAGAAAATATCAGTTAAGCAAAGTGACTTTGAATACTTACAAAAAGCTGGAGGAACTTGAGGATTCTTTTATGGGTTAGTATATAAAGTGCATTTCCACTGACAGGATCTATAACTGGCAATCTGTGGATTTTGTTTTTGATCAATGAATATACAGCATCAAAAAGGCTGAAGAGAAAAAAATAGGGTTTTTAATGAATCCCAGCTGGCAATGAGTAATGTCAAGTGATATATACACATATTTACAAACACCCAGGAAGTACATATCATAAGTAATTATTTATATTATCTTTAATGTTGTACAAAACAAAAGGGATTTCAAATTAACTTTTGCAGCTGGTAAAACAGATCAACAACAATATGCTCATGAACATCTAAAATCAGTAGGAAAATGTGATGGAAAGTGACTTTTTGTGGTAGAAAAAACCAGCAGAAATATTTCTGCAAAACTGTACGCTGTTTTCCCAGTGAGTGCTGTGCTCACGGCATCTCTGAATAGATATTCCCGTTCAGAGACACAGTAAAAACCGGAGTGTTCCTGCCCTTAATGCATCTCAATCCCAAACTTCTGTAGCGTTTTATAGGAAGAGCATGTCTACAGATAAGTGCACATATGCAATTAAGTCAAACCAATTATCTAATCATTTTACTGAATTATCATTGGGGTTTGGCAATCAGTTACTCCTGGGAGATGTGAAACATTTCTGCAGCTGACCATTTAGCAATACTCCAGCCTAGCAAGCCTGCTCTTCGTGCAAGTAACACCTTCCCCTGGCCTTGGTCCTAGCAAGATGATGCTAAAACAGCCGACAACCAACTGCAATAAATTAGTAAGTCAAAGAAGTCAGTAAAACTTTGGTAAACAGCTCGTCACTGGAGTAGGTGTTTTCCCATATGCTGAATGTTCTGAGTTCACTATAGGGATGAATTTTTCCCATCGGCTATACATGGAGGCAGGATTCCCACTGGAGATTCCATTCCTGAGTAAGGATTTAACTACTCCTGGAGTAAGCATTTAACTACTCCTAAGTGCTGCCATCTGATTGTCACAGAACCTGAATCCATTTCTGCCCCATGTCTAAAGACTCACTGTACCATTTTATACACATCCCACTGCATCTTCTTTATTGCAACACTTCTTTGACTGAAAGCAATTATACTGTTTTGTTGTCTTAACGATACTCTTTGCAACAAGCTACTACTCAAAATACACTCCTTAGGACTTCACTGAGTAACTTATTCATGACTTGGCAGCCATTCTATTGACGACAGAACATATCATTACTTGAGGCAATCACTACAGTTCCCATCACCCGCTTCCGTTGCTAGGGCACGAGCAATCCTATTCCACAAACTTAAAGTAAGAACCACAACACCACTCTCCAGTTCAGAAACCTAGTAGTACTTAAGTGATCAACTAAAGCTCTCTCTCAAGTTACCTTTGGTAAATAAGGTATAATGACAGTTCAAAAACTACTTCTTTTAAGTTTCATCAAGAAGAAAAGGACAGTTGTTTATATTTTAAGGAACACAACCTAGTAGCAGAGCAGAACAAAACACAGAGATACTATCTTTCCTTTAGCTAAGGAAAGCAATTTGCATTGAAAAGTAAGTTTTCAGTGACGATGGTTGCTGAGAAGATGACAGCTGAAAGGCTCTGGACTGTTTTGGAGTTTCATTAAACAAACGTGACTTGCAGGCGAGCTTGAAGGGTCATCATGCTGACTCTTTTCTGCATATTTCCAGGCAATTAATTTTAATCCATGTCTAGTTCATTTACCATTAGTATTACACTGATAAAAGACAAAAGTTTAACTAAAAATTATCTTTTTTTGGATAATTAACAAAAGTCCTCACTTGCAATAGAAAGCTCCCAGAGCTCCTTGATTATATTAAAAGAAATTGTGCACTAGTTTACAATATAAATTGTTTCTTATTAATTCACTGTTGACCTCGAGTTAGTTTATTTCATGTTAAGCAGACTGAAAAGCAAAATCCTACCTTGCATCTGGGGAGATGTTCACTAAAGGTTTAAATGTCTCTTGCAAATAAAGCTCTGCGTACAGAAAATTAAATATACCGTTACCACTTTATTTGAGAACATTCGCTTTTTTATGATAACATTTTATTAATTCATTCATTCAAAATTAAGGAGAAGAGAGAGCAATATACACAGTTACTTTAGATATTCTAACACTTATGCACATTCCTTTATATTGACGTTAAAAATAGAGAAGTTTTAAGAGTGGGACTAAAGTGGTTACCACCAGGGGTCACTGCGCGACAGTAAGTAATTCTTCACCAGTTCCCTTCATGGGAGAGTCTGCTGCATACATACTTCTATATGCTATTTCATAGCATATTTCATAGCATATGGTCTATTTTTGCCATAAAGCTTCCTTGCTTTCTAGTCACCTCACATAATTCACTCCGGCATCATTTGCTGCTCATCCATCAGCTCATGCAATATGTAGGGTCATCTATTCATTCTGCATCCTGGCTCCAATACGTTCCCATTCCACATATACTCATCGACTCTATGGCCATACATTAGAAAGTATATGGATAGAGAAAAGCTAAGTCTAGGATTAATTAAAAATCCACTATACTGAGAAGCATTAGAACATATTAAATTATGAACAAGTAGTAATTCTTACCCCTCCAGGTTTCTATCTTGTGCTCCTCCAATTCATAAATCTGAACCTACAATGGGTAGAAAGTTTAACCTGAAGAATTAATTTTAAACCCAACATCATTAACAATATTATAAATATCTGAAAAATTACATTTCCTTGCAGCAATCTAGCAGAGTAAGAAGAGCCAAGAATAACATGTCTCAGCAGTAACAAGAGGGGTAGGGTGTAATCCTGCTCAATGCAGGATACCGTACCAGACCCATCACCTCAGGGGACTGGAGAGATCTTTCACCTGTCTAGGTTTGCTGTCTAGATCTCTTCTCAACTCAAAGCCATCTCTCTCCTCAGTAATATATTGCACCTTAATTATGCCAGAGCAAACCCTTTGATGATTCTTCACACTCCAACCAGTGAAAAGCTCACCCTGATCACTTGATGCTGACAGATTAATTTCACTGTTCCTCAATTACAAAGAAGCAAGAGCACTCGGTTTAGTGCTCAGTTCAATCACAAGAACCAACATTATACCGCTCCCCCTGCTCCCAAGTTTAATAATTTACTGATGTTACATTCTTCAAATGTTTTTGGACACTGCACCCAAGCCGTGCGTGCTCTCAGCATTTCTCCTGTGCAAACAGTGGTGCTCATCTGACCCGTCTTCAGCTCGTCCCCAGGACCAAATAGGCCAGAAAAAAGTTACCAAAAAGTTGTTTTCTGCTGGGTTAGCTTCTTTAACTGGCTCAAAAAAACCCCGGGCAAATGATACTGGACAAAGGATGGGGCAAGTCTGCAGCTTTTGATGGCTGCTTATCATCAGATCAGTGTGGTGTTAACATCAAACCACCCTCAGGAGTCCAGTCTTCAAAGTTCTTGGACCACCATATAGGGAGAAACGGCCTGAAGGCTCTTCAGTCATTTAAAAATATCATCTAATACATGAACAGCAACATGCTGCACAACGTGTGTGATGTGATGCATTTAGAAAAAAATGACTAAAATAATTAAAAATGTTTCTTTTAGCATAATTTTATCTATTAAGACTAGAATATTCCCTGATGGAACTTTTTTGTTTTTAATAGAAGACTGCATCCATCACTCAAGTCAAATGTCACTTCTCAGCTATCCCTCCCTACTGCTGCCCTTTTAAGCACAACCTGTGGAATAGGATGCTAGACAACGTAAACAGGAGTGACAACAGTCAGACCTTAGGGACATGAGGGACCTTAGACCTTACGTGGAAAAACTGGTAGTATTGAGATTGAGGGTCCTTACAACATGGAAACCACTTTAAGGAAGTCACCAGCGTGCAATCACTTTTCATTTGCTTCTCCCCCTACTCCTTCTGAAACCCCAGGAGAAAAAAATATACATATAAATTCTTTAACAGAAAGGACGGACATTGCACCATATAATGGGCATGTGACAAGAATTTCACCATAAATTTTAAAAATGAACATTAGCTGTGTGAAGCCTAATGCATCACATAAGCGCTTCATCCAACTCTTCTTGATTTTTAACTAATAAAACATAGTACATATGTTTTAATTGGTAAAGGGGGAATTGTGATTTGACAGGAACAAGAGAGGGATGTAAATGTTGGTATGAACATGCAAGCAAGAAAATTCCATCAACTGACCGCCAATGAGAATTTTAAATTACGGTTAATTGAAGCCAACAGATCTCCAAGTGATTGTGCAAGTCGGCCATGGAGCTAAAATATTTGCATACATTTAACTGGTTTAGCTTGATCATTCCACACCATCACTCCAAGAACAGAGTAACCTTTTAATGCACCTGAGCCTCTGTAAGCCGGTGTTCTGCTGAACACTGCACACTTCACAACAGCTCTATCACGGTCATGAGACAGAAATGACTTATAAACCTCTGAACCACACATAGCTACAGACTTGATTTTTAAATACAATGAACTTTTTAATGTAACTTCAAGAGGGAGCTGGGGTTGTTTAGTCTAGAGAAGAGGAGGCTTAGAGGTGACCTCATCACTCTCTATAACTACCTGAAGGGCAGTTCTAGCCAGGTGGGGATTGGTCTCTTCTCCCAGGCAGTCAGCAATAGGACAAGGGGGCATGGGCTTAAACTCTGCCAGGGGAAATTTAGGCTGGATATTAGAAAGAAATTCTTTACAGAGAGAGTGATCAGGCATTGGAATGGCTGCCCAGGGAGGTGCTGGACTCGCCGTCCCTGGAGGTTTTTAAACTGAGATTGGACATGGCACTTAGTGCCGTAATCTAGTAAACGGACTAGAGTTGGACCAAGGGTTGGACTCGATCTCTGAGGTCTTTTCCAACACAGTTGATTCTGTGATTCTGTGAAGATGTTTCCCCCCCGCCAAGTGCTTTTTGGTTGATATTTGCCATATATATAGAGTTCTGATTACTATCGAAATATGTGCTTCAAATCAACCTGAACACAAATACATACAGGGCTCATTAAGTATTTTCCTTCATACTTTCAATGTCACATCCAGCTTTTAGTAAGTACATTATGCCAGGTCCTTCATCCCAAATGCGTTAGTCATTAGTTGCAATACTAAAACGAAGGCTATCATTATGGTAAGCACCACACAAAACATCATCAATGGTAGTACTCATTAAGGAAATGCCTCATGTTTATACATGTATAACTGAATAAGACAGAGTATGTTACCTTCATGGCTAAAGCTACAACTGAACCCAGGTACCCAGATATCGTTCTAAGACCTTCCTCACAAAGCCACCTCTTCTTTCAAAAATATCCCCCCAGGGAATACACCCATGACATATCAAAGCTTCCAAAGACACTACTGCTACTAAATCGGTTTGATATTTCCGTTTCTGTACTGCATGGCAAATGGGAAAAGTACAGCTTAACGTCATACTTACCATTGGAGACTTATAGTATCTATGCAGTATGTTAATGAAATCTGTAATTGTTAACATTCCTGTAACAAGGGACAGATAAGAAACAAATTTTTCAGATATACAATGAAGGTATAGAACTTACAGCTATTTTCTCTATTTGCATTCACAATATATAATTGTTCACAATATAGAATTTAATAAACATTAAATCCATATAACACAGTATTTGTATTGGGCCGATCAACAGTGGAATTCCGAAACTATGTATTCACTTTCACATTGATACAATACTTCAGAATAAAAACACACATCTGGATTAATGTTCAAAATTATAACCTATGTGCTTCTCCTTTCAATGTGACCCAAAGAAAACCTGGAATTCACCTGGATTGACCCCAAAAGCGTGGAAAGAAAAGAGGGAGTCTAGAACATATTTGAAGGTTGGAGGTGTATCCTTGTCTTTTGTTGTTTGTTTTAATAAGACACATTCCCATTAGGACTTGCCAAGTCAAGCAGACTCTCAGACTCAAACGAAGCAACACTATAATCCATTTTCTTGAATACTGCTTACTAAAGAACGTAATTCAACTGTTTCCACAGTAATCCTCAACAGCTGAATTGAAATGTGACTTTTAAAAGAAGAGATACTACATCCATAGTTTATACATTTCAACCACTAATACCAAACTATGTAATATAATATTATTAGTTTAGTTACCTGAAAATATTAATCTTTTTTGGGCTTTCAAGTTCTAAATGTGAGATGTAATTGCTCCACTGTGTACTACTCTTACATCTAAACTGAAGAAACTAAGAAATGGGGAAGGGAAAAATTAATCCACAGGTCAGCCTTAAATTACTAGAGCTTATAGACAGAAAAAGAAAATAAATGTAAGAGAGCATTCCTATGATATAATGCACAGAACTACTGCTCTTCGCCCCTTGGATTTAAACTATTTTAAGAAACACCTTAAAAAGCATCTACCATTCATTTTCAGGAATCCTCACTGCATATTCCAGGTCACAACAATTACATATCATATTTATAAGTGGCACTATCACCCTGTTTTCTAACGGCAGAGATCTAGTCTTAGAACATTATTGTTGTGGCAATTAATGGCAATTTTTTTAAAAGCAATACACAGATCTAAGGCTTTTCTCCCAATAGGGGTAATTTCTGTAGCATTCAACATTCGTTCTGGTATTTAAGGATTTCTCAGTGCACCACACTGAGAACATGCAGAGAAAGATGTGCTCGTATTGCATGTAAATTAGGACCCTGTAACATTAAATTCTTTTTCTAGTACCTATGTTCAAATTTCCTTTTGGTGATCATTACCTTTATTTTTAAATACACAGTGAAACGCACATATTGGAGACGGAATTTCAGAAGCCCAGGACCTAGAAGAACCATCACGGTTCTCAAAGTACAGTGATGCTATGAAAATGAGCAACATCTCATTCCTCACCAGAAGGAAAAAGTAAACCTTTTTAGCCAGTGCACCTCTAGACCACTTTCTGCAACAGTAAAGCACCCTGGAAATTCAAGTAATGAGCCATGTTAGAACCACTTACCTACAAAACTCTGTTTTTTGCTCTCCCACAGTGGAGCTGCTCTCACACCATTTGCCACCAAGGCAAAAAAGGCTTTCTTTACCTGCAAAAAGAATGAACCACTCATCTTTGCTCTTCATTGAGCATACCAAACCCCAACAGGTTTCCCCAGTTACTAGGACAAAAATGCAGTATAAACTGGTAGCTGATGTTCAAAATGGCACAAAAACTACACACAGCAATCAGCCTTTTAGTTCCAAAATGGTAAAAAGTGTAGCAAAACCAGATCTGTTTTTTTTGTTAGGTGAATATTCTATGTGAAAGCCTCTGATGAACACGTAAGCTGAAAAGGCACGCTCACTAACCCCAAATTTATTCCTGTTTGCTGTCATCCATCAAAAGCTGTAACCTCCAAAATGATGACTTTTTAATAAATCTGTAGTTAACGTAATTACCACAAGTGCCCAGTTTACAGATATAGCTCAACATTTGAAGACTGTACTATATTCCAGTTAATGTTCACTATACCAACAACTGCATGAAGAGACTGAAACAATAACAGTTTCATTTCTTCTCCAACTTTTAGACTCACAATTTCTACAAATTAAAAGGGATTGTTTGATTATTTTAAACGACTGAAAGTTAAAAGGACTACCTAGCCTGTTTTGCCGCTCAAGAAACATAACCAAATCCTTTCGTTTAATTAATTAACCCTCCCCAATTTCTGAATCAGAGGTTATAAGGTTATAATGTTATTCTCGAAAGAAAATCAAAACTTCCCTGTGAAGACGAGTTCTTTGAAGCCTAAAGCACAGTCAGGTTCTGCTGCTCCTCAAAGCCTGATCTCTTGATGATATGTTTGAACATGTTATCGTCCCTGTCCTGCCCACACTCCTAAATAGTCTTTACATGGAAAATGCGATACAGAAATGATGGTTCTTGTCCTGGCACAAAACTAGGACATGGCCAGTCTATATCTCTGCATCCGTGGAATTGCTCCTTGGTCCAAACAACATGATTGCAATTGCTTGATGACCGCAATCTGAACAGACCATGATTACACAGCGGTATCTCAAGTGTCTACTTTAAGTTACGTGCCAAGCGGCTCCTCTCCACAGAGTCAGGAATAAAAGGCTTCACAGTCAGGGGAATCAGCAGCCAAAAAAAGGGCAGAAAAAATACATAGGTAGGAAAAAGAAAAGTAGTTTGCCATTGTTAGCTACATCCTTCTTGGAAAAGTTTGCAAGTCCATCCACATGATAGTGAGTGTCCTATGATATTTGACAGAACCTCCATTTAGACTGGACTTAGTGTTATAGAGCAGCAGTTTAAATTTCTAAAAGTTGGTAAGACTTCTACTCCGTACCAGAACACATCACTTCTGTCTACACTTCAGTAATTTGCAGTCAATGTTTCAAATACCTGGTGTTATCATATTGTGCATGAACTCCAGTCTTTAAGATTAGACTTCTGAAAATATTTTGGATTTCTTGTGACCTTTGTGCAGCCCGACTGCTTCTCTCTGACCGAAAGAACTAATCTACTCTCCTGACCTCAGCGATGACAGTTCTCCTGACTTCACAGATGCTTCTGCTGTATCATCAACAAACAGGAATAATAACAACCACCCACCCTAAACTGGATGAAAACTGAAGAAGCTACATGGAGAAAAAGGTACTCAAGACTGCAAATAAGACCATAAGATACAGACCACATTGTATTTATCTAGAAAATGGCTAAATAAGAAACGTCTCAGAGGTAGTCATCCACTTCACTGACACAGGTAGGAGTCAGGTAAAGCAAACATTACCAAATCCACCCCAGGAGCGTATTAACTCTTAACTAAGACTGAAACCACACAGAAACCCTGCAGGCAGACACATGAAGTGCTCCGCCATCACAGCATCACACTTGCAGTTAATGCGGTGAAAACAGCAGTGAGCTCTTTGGGGAGCAGATAAGAGGCAGAAGTGAGTTCACACAGACTAATTCCACCTTGGGGCAAAGTTCTGATGATTCTTCAGCAGAGGAAAACCACTCAAACTGCCTCCAACTGAGAACATTCAGCTTTGATATCTTTCTGTAAGAACAGCTATCGCATGAGGTAAGAGTCACTGTCAAACTATGTCCCAAGTCTTCCACAAGAAGTGGTATCAGAGCAATATGGTAACAACTAATGATTAAAATGAGGGAGGAAAGAGCTTTTGTCCAGACAGTAACAATGCAACAAAACTCCACAAGAAAATTTACAAACTCTGTCAGTGACAACCTGGAAAAACAGCATGTCCACAGTAGAAAAGATGTGGGGAGCCAACTCCAAGACTTCAGTCAACCTCCGCACTCTTGCTACTGCTTCCTTCTCAGAGAGAGTAGCAGCAAAGAACACCCAGCACAACATTCAGATAGGTGGGATGGTAAAAAATTGAGGTGTTATTTTAGATTCAGACATGATACTTCAAGAAAGACAACTCCAAAAGATAGACTAGGCAAGAAGCTCAACTTGTAGACAATCTAGAAGGAATATAACGTTTCCTCAAATAATGGGCTCTTGCCTCGATTCTGTTTGATTTATTTGCAGGTTATTTGTCTCCAATAATCTCAAGAATCTTCTGCTAGATGGCACCTTGTCTAGCTTTAAAAGACAGATTTTGGAAAAACTGAGGGCTGCTGAACAGATACAGCCACTGAGATAGCTCAGACTTAAATCCTTCATAAAATATGATGAGTTCTGCTTGGGTATTAGGATACTAAACATTTGACATAATAATTCACTAAAATTTAGTAAAGAAATACTTAAACTCATCCCTCTGGGCTGTCCTCCTAGACCCCAGCTTAAGTGACATTTCCATTGTTTTCTTCAGTTTTTATAGCAGAAAGTGTCACACGGTTACTTTTTAAATAAAATAACAATGCCGTAAGTTCTTAATGTTAATACTTGTCTCTTATTTACATAAGGTAATTACAAGGAAAAAACCCAACAACTTCAGTCTTATTTGCTAAAACTGCTTGCAAGCACAAGCACACACTCATCCCCCCCATTTTCCTTTAGTTTCTGTGGTTTACCAGTTCCAGTGGCCCCAAGTACTGTTTGGTGGGCAGCCAAAGCACGGGGGTGTGGAGCTGGGCTTCCATCCAGCACATTTAGATGTTTTGGCGATGTTCATGCAGAAAATACCCACAAGGACCTTCCTTTCCTATTATATATAGTTGGTAGCCTTTGAAGATTTCCACCATGTCCCATCTTTGGGCCTCCAACAGTGCTTTTAATTCCTGACCCCACCAGCGTTGATCTTTCTCTGATCTTGAATGCTGGACTGGCCTGACCCTCACAAAACCATTGTTCTTCAGCCAGAGCCCACAGATTATTGCCATTCAACACCATGTACAGTCTTTAAACAAAGCACTTTTATTCTTATTAACCATGTAGTGGTCTTAACAAACACAATGTGCCCAAATTTAGAGGTTGTTCTGACATATATGTTGACCTTGCATATTCACCACGTCTCTCTATAGGCAACCCTGGGAAACACTCATTTGTGGTGAGACTCAGCAGCGTTAGAGGTTCAGCTGCATCCCACAGATGCCACTTCCCCCCCTCTCTGACTCTAAGATGTTTAGATATTTACAATTAGATGAGGAATCCTACTTTTTGTGACTACTTGTCTTCTCTGATATTCTGCTCCTTGAGTAGAAGGGTCATTTTATAGCAAAGGTACATAGCGAGTAAAATCCTACGTTTATTACAGATCACCTCACCAACAGCTGCAATGAGCACAACAGGAAGAAGCTTTTCTTACTACAGAAACTCATTACACTGACTGTGAATACACTGAATAAAAGAACAGACTAATTTAGGTTAGACAGGGCTTCTGGAGATCCATCATTTCTGCAGACCATCCAAATATTTCCAAGTCTTAATGAAGATACAGCCTCTTCCGATATAACAGTCATTACCAAGAAAGATCCCATTAGACCAATACATAAGAAGTCTTGTTTTGCAAGTCGTCCGATATTTGGAAAACCTTGTCCCTTATGGGGTTAGTGAGTTCCAAAATGGCTTGACCACCAAGCAGCAACACCAGAAATAGTAACAATAGACAGAAGATTTCTAGACTACAGGATTTTTTTTCCTGACAGGAAATACTACAGGGAACACTCCTCATTCTGATACACCAGAGCAGTAATCTCACAAGGTCTTGTGGAAATGCCCTCTCAAGTAAACATCTGTGAATGAGAAACACCTGAAGGTAAAACTGAGGACAAGCTTGTTTCAGAAAATTCAGCATGTGTACACACACACTTTCATCTTGTTTTACCTAACACTGTGTTATGAAAATTTTCATTATGTGAATAAGCAACCAGTGGATTTCAAACTTGGCTTCAGGACTGTCCCAGAAGGTAAGGAGGGCGACGGCGGCTGTTGCAATCACAGCTCCTGGTACAAAGGGTCAGTCCTGAGCGGAGCAGAGAACTCTCCTGTGCTGAAAGACACACAGCTCAGCACCATCGTCTCAATACCAAAGTTAACTTGGAAAAGCTGGAAGGTAACAGAAGGAAGAAACAAAGTTATGGAACATCTACAGAACTGCCAGTGCCAAGCAAGAAGATGATGCAAGAGACTAGTAGCCTGGACAGTGTTAAAAGATCTGCCAGAATGTTTTTAGTATGGCTGCCATCCAAGGGCAAGATAATAAATGTGCACCTCTCTTGACTCATCTTTCCCTGTATAAAGCAACACCGAGCCACTAGCTTTACTTGCCTCTAAAGCCCCTCATGTAACCCAAAGAAATATCTATTCTTTCAGATCAGAATAGAAAGGAAGAAGCTCCTGCTTTTATTTTTTGGCACAGAGCTCACATACAAGCAGTATCAGACACACCTGATCATTGAGACTTTTATCATCTCCAGGTCCTGATGGATGCTCAAACAAGAGCTACAACACTCATCGTCTTTTTCACTGAATAAGTTCATTGTCATTTTCACCAGACAAGTTCACAACCTCCTAGTCTTTTCTCAGGATGATGTTTAAGGGCTACAAAACTTAGAGAGAATGCAGACCTCAGAAAATTCCCATGTGGACAACAGTATCAAAACCAAACCTTTCAGGCAGTCACTGAGAAACAATAACCCTTCCTGGCATAACCAAATACAGTTTGATATGTAGTTGAAAGAAGTTTGCAAGAAGAAGGCATTCAGTCTTGGTAAACTGGATAGGAACAGCTGAAGAAGTACTATAGAAGGTTAAACTCATATACCCATATGCTCACATGCTCCAAGTACAAAAGGCACAGGGAGCCTTCTCAATGGGTCCCTTACAAAGGGGAAAAAGTCTTCCATTTTCAAGGGATAACAGCATATATATATTCATAAGATACACAAACATGACAAAGTCATTCTAGAATACAGTCTTTATTCTCACCATTAGAGTAATAAGGCACAAGAAAAAGTCACCTTGAGACTTTTTAGAAGCTAAACACTTGAATTTCAATAGTTCTTAGCCAGCAAGGAGACCAAGAGCAGTACAACTGGTCTCTGTTGTAACAGGAAAACCATCAAACCTCTACTGTGACCTTTGTACTGCACAAAAACTGGGCAACCTACACTTTACTGCCTTGGTCTAAATGTGTTTATGAGCTGAGTGACTCTCAAACGCTTTTGATGTGAAAATGTGAGGAATGGGGCAATAGCTTCCAGCCCAACATAAACAGGACTATATTTCTTTGAGTAGCAGGGCAAGTTCTCTGGCTGCCCAAATCTTGGCAGACCTCTAAGAGAGGAAAGAAAAAGGAAATAATGAAGGGTCCAAACTATTGTATATAAGAGGCAAAGCCAGATGATCCACCTGCAGTAAGGCAGGTTTATAAAGAGTCTCCCCTGCTACTCCCTCATATAGCTAGGATTTTGGGTAGTGCTGCTTCTGTATCAGAGGCTGTAAGGCAGATCTTGTAGAAGGAATTAGTCCCTGGTTTTATGTACCTGTTTGACAACACAGCTAGCAAAGCAGCAAAACAAGGTAACTACTGGAGTCAGACTAACACAGTGTCAAATAGGGTGCAAGCTCACTCACATCCAGTGAGTTATAAACCTTCCTTATCTGAAAAACACTCTTCAACCACGACTGGAGGTGCTCACACTGGGTTTTTCTCCTTTATTCACTCCCAACTTCTCCTGCAAGTCTTCAAATCCCAGGTAATGCAATACAGTCCACTGAAGGCTCACCACCCAGTGTTCACCTCCACAGTGACTTGTGGTACAGTATTTGGGAACACAGCAAAAACACAATACTAAGTTGAAAATACAACTTTGCCACAGAAAGCTCTTTGGCTAACCCTCTTCTTCCACACTGTCAGCATCATCTTCAAAGGATTTATCTTTATGGCCCAAAAATTTTTGTGAACTGATCTGGAATCAAGGACTCCAGCCTGATCACCGCCTTGATAATGCAAAAGCAGTACAAGCTAAATATTCTCCTAATACATCAGGCACTTGTGCTTTGAAGTAATTCACACCCAGATGGCAATGATATTTAAATACCTTCAACTGAGAAGAAGGTAATTCTTCCCAAATGCAGGATCTGAAGCAAAGGAATTCAGGGAGGTAGACCAGTTTTCCAGAGTCCCTACATCAGCTTTCCAAGCGGTCAAGAGGAAACTGAAAAACACCTCTCCTAACTTGTAATCTAGGGATGACATCTACTATCAAGAAACACTTAAAGATCTCACAGGAATTGCTCTCTTTTTAAAGGGTTCACTAATTGCTTTGTCCTTGTTTTCCAAAAAGTGGCCAACAAAACACTGGCAAGGATGTTAAACATCAACTTGCATGTCCATTTTTTTTTCTTCAAATAAAGCTGTAATGCCCAATCCAGACATCTTTTTAAGTTACAGAGAACTACAGGTACTATAAAGGAGCTATTGTGAAAAGGTAAAATCCTCTTTTGTAGTGCATATATGGAGTTCAGTGTTTTTATAAACTGGCTTGTCTGGAGGGACTGAACCAGTATGCAGGACCACAACCAACCATCTCAGCATGATGACTGTTGCATTCAAATTTATTTTCCAATTACTTTCTTCTTTGGTCTATGAATTTGGTAGAAACATTTCCTCCTTGAAGGTCTATACCTTTAAAAAAAAAGACTACTTAAGGACTCAACCATAAAGACTTTTGCCTAGGGCGAGGGCCAAGTAGGTCTTGAAGAGAAGAATTTCCTCCTTTACCTTATCACACCTTCAAGTAAAGCAGAGAAAAATGGAACAAACCTGTTATGACCTGAGAGGCTACATTCACTTTCACATCTGAAAAACCCCAATCAAACATCCACAAGCAGCTCCTCTAGTCCATGTTGAATTTTGGAAAGCTTACATTAAACAGTTCTCCCTTCATATGTGGTGGAAAGGGAACTCCTGGTGGATGATGTGCTACTAATGGTCATAGGGTGCTTAGTAAAATTTAAGTACTGATGGAGTAATACCCTTCAGACCCAAGCCAAACCCCAGAAATAACAGGTTGTGTCTTGTCCTGAAATCAGACACATGTTCTAGATTTCTCCCCACAGAGCAGGTACTACGTCCACGTGCAGAAATCTTCCCCGCACCACATCCACATGAAAACATCCCAATCCAACAGAGAACACCAAACTGAGACCTTAATCGATACTTTACGTCCATATTGTAGCTGGCAGTTAAGGGCCCTCCTTCTCCCCCTAACATCACACGTACTGATGTAACCAGGAGTTCCTCTAGATAGCAGCTGGTCCAGTATTACAGTCAACTGTTATTCCATTTCAAGAAGGTGCTCTGCTGATACTTAGTTCCACCTGCTGTTTGAGCTGAGCCTAAGCATTCTAGCCAAAAAAAAAAAAAAGCACAGCTCTTTTCTCTGAGAAAAATAATAATATTTTTAAAAAATCACTTCAAGCCAGAGTTTCTGCTGCTTGATCTCATACCACAATGCGCTAAGAGTAAGACGTTAGGTGAGTGCCATAGGCAGAGCCACTGGGAACAGTTGCGTTGGGAAGGGTACGGAAATTCTTTCATAGGTTAAGATCTTATCAGAAAAAGTGGTGCTGAGGTAGGGAAGACATGAAGAATGATGCATGACTTTCACTCAGCCAAACACAAATACCTTCTACACCCTGTGTAGACCAAACTTTTTCTGCTTAATTGGTGGAAACTCATTATCTTCCTCCAAGATCCAGAAATTAATGTTTCCTATTGGTTTTGAGAGCTGCAGGAATTAAGCTCCTATGCTTGTTGTGTACAAGCAACAGGAATAGCTCTAAAAATGAAAAACAACACAAGAGTCTTCCCATATTATGCTACTGATTCCAACCTGATCTCAATGAAGTGAGTTTTTATGTGGCCTGCTCAACTGCCTCAGCCCACATGCCAGTTAGAAGCTAAATTACAATATTTTCTTACAGTTCTGTGGGATGGATAAGTAAGTGGGGGTGTTCACACTCCTCAGAAATGCAGACAGTATATTAGTTTAAATTTAATGACTTTGAAGAGGAAAAACCTCAAAGCCAATTAAGGAACAGACAGTCAATCCTTTTGTAAAGCTGTGAGAACTCTGTTGTGACAGCAGACCCAGAGTCTGCTGCGTGTTTCTGGAAGCAAAAAATTCCAGAGTATTCTTCCTGGAAGCATGGTCTACCTTATAACCTTGGAGAGAGGCAACACCCCAGTCAAGAACGACCTGGAGGGAACAAGAATAATAAATCCATTTACTGAATAGAGTCAGGACAAGGAGGAGAAACACAAATCATCTTCCACTCTCCTAATGTGGAATCCATTGCATGTTCTGCAGAAGTTACATTTACTTCCAGCTTGTTAAACCACTAAAAATGTTTCCAGAAGATTGCTCCAAATATTCTTCAAGCTATGCGGTAGGAAAAAAAGTATTTGAGCTGTTACTAGCATGTGAGTTACTGACAAAAGTCTGCATTAGTGACAGTGACATCTGGTCCGTTACCAATTTAGATAATTTCATTAAACAGAAAGGTTAAATAATCTGGCCTTCAAGTCACTCAACTGTGAAAGGTTTCTTCAGGATACAAAAGAGACTTTAGGATTCTGAAAGCTGATTTTGATGACTGTTTCCACATAAACAAGATTTTTATTAGTTTATAGGTATAGGACAGACACTTCAAAGGCAGCTTCAAGGTCGTGGTGAGCAAAAGCTACATATGTTTTAGTATTAAAACATATATTTGCTTTTAACAGGTAAGAATATAATTTAGCCAGAGGTTCGACAAAGCTTACACAAGTTTGACAAGACACAGTCACTACATTTGCTAACATCGCATTCCTGGGACTGCAGATCGGTGCTTGATGTGGAGCAGGGAAGTCCCTGTCTTACACTGACCTTCTACATTCCTTTTGGAGGGTTAATTGCTCTGCACTACAAAATAAGCTAATCCTTCTCATCTTTATGTAGACTGGGCAAAGTCAAAACAAATTAAGTAATACATTTGCTTGAAGGCCAGACAGAAATCTGGCCTTAAGTAACTTATAGAGCTAAACTACAGAGACTGTTGAAGTTAGGTAAGAGCCAGCCATTCCTTTTAGAAAAAAAAAAATCAAATAGAGTTCAGGATGGAGGGGGGAAGTGGAAGAAAAGATCACAGTCAAACATGCAGTAACAAAGAAGAACAGTGAAATCACATTAGTAGATGACGTTAGTATTAGTTGAGACGAGTAATCTGACTGATAGAATGTGAATAAATTGCTGTATTTTGTTGACATATGAAGTTAATAAAGGAATTACTAAAATTCCTGTTTTCCTTCAAAGCGTTAGCACCAGTTTCAAAGAAAGATCAGATTACTGTGTCCCTGTATATACCTGATACAAGTTTAACACACTGGAAGTAAGATCTGGATGTCACTATATTTCCCCAGATCCCTGAATGCATTAACACTTGCAGATCACTCAAACGCTGTGCTGAAGACACAAGCTGGTAACCAGTAATTCTGCGTTCAGCTCAGTGGTTTTCTGGAGTCTGTTATAAAGATGATAATCCAGATCCATTTATTGAATAATTAGGAGAAGAACAATATGCGAATGAATGCTCATTACAGAGTCGCCCCTCAGGGGACAACCCTCCTGACCCCCTCGAAGGGCTGAGAAGTGTTTGTTCTCCTATTGTTTGCATCTTGGGAGATGTGCAAGAAATTAGACAGTTTATCCACTGTGAGCTGCGCTCTGTTGCAACTTGCCTATTTCCCCACCATCCACAGAGTCAAGTTTCCAAACTTCACAGGACAGCTCATTAACATCTAATTGTCTCTTGACTCCCTTCTTGGTCAGATTAGATTTTTAAAAGTTGATTTAATGTGCGTCAAGTGAAGATAGCATCTTCTCTGGGAAAAGCAAAAGGCTGGAGCTCATCACAAACAAGGAGCATTCATGGGTCACAGGCAGGGGAAAACCACAGCCCCGAAGTAGAGTTCAATATGAGTCTGTATATCTTTGAGGTGCAAATACTTACAGGTTACTTCTGTATTAGTAAACTAAAAGGGTGAAAGAACACTCTGCTGTTGGTCTAAATCAAGAGAACTGTGCCAGCTAGAGCTCTCCCAGACAGCATCGGCCACTTCTCAGGGTTCTGTACAGGCCAGGAACCTTTTCAGGTAGGCAGACTAGATGCAAATACTCTGTTTTGGGGGAAATACAAGCTAAGTTTTACTAAGGCAAACTGAACTGTGCCAGTTGGCCTCAGGCAGGTAACAGACCTTGGCTCAGAACATTTATCTATTTTGTATAGATGTTGCTCGGGTCTGTGCCAAGTGATATGTTCTCCGGCTGAAGCACAGCACGCTTCTCCCTTCCCAGATGATCCAATGCCCAACGGAGGTGCAGCAGACACACCACCACTTCCACACTTGCCCAATGCAGGTATCAGCCCCACAGCTGTGTTCTGGACAGTTTGGTGGCTGCTGGAACTGAGAGGACCCCATGCCTTACAACCCACAAACAAACAGGACCAAAGAGACCTTCACCCCATTCCTGCTCTTTGTTACTTACTATTGCAGCTGTTTAAGGCTGCATTTCTGTTGCCAGTGTAATGACACCTTACCATCTCTTGTCTTATTCAGGGTTAAAACGAGATTCCTTACAAATCTTTACACTCAATCCCTCAGAGACATTGAGACTAAACATTTACTTTTATTAATAGATGTTGCTTCAGTGCTGTGAGTTGTGCCACACTATACAAACTAACGTCTCCAGTTTTCCCACAGCTAACAACAGTTTTAGAATACTTTCCACAGTATCTCATGAATCATTTTCTAGGGTAGAAACATGCCATGTGCTGTGCTTGCTGGCCAGTAGAGGGAGATGGGATACTACAGTCAAATAAAAAAATCCAACAGCAGGGTCTTTCAAAGGATGCCACAAGTATACAACACAGCTCCATTTTTCCTTCTTCTTCCATTGATTGCTACTAGTTTTCACTAAGAGGGACAAAAAGTGAGCTCTCACATATTCTGATTTACCTCTAGCACTATTAAAAATCTAAGTTCAAGTATTTGGACAATTTTTAAAAGGCACCAGGCTTTTTTGTTTGGTTGAGTTTTAAATAAGGAGAAACACTGATTTAGGCAGGGGTGAAACACATCTGGGAAAGACAAATATCTGAAAAATCCTCTCAGTTTGAGAAAATTCATGGACACTAAATGTTTCAAAGCTGCATACTACACATTCGAAATAAGAACTGTCACAAAGTCATAACGTACTGGAAAACAGGTTATATATATATATAAATATATAAAATAAAAACACAAAGAACATTCTAGAAGTTTTTGTTTGATTACCCTTATTAGGTACATTCTCCACCACCTAATTGTTCTTAAAAAAAAAAAAAAACACTATTATATTTTTATATTCCAGACACATGTATGTGTACCAGCCACAAGGCTCAAGCTGAAGAACTAGAAGGTGTTTCGAAGATGCCGAAGGTGGAACATGACTACAAAGTGCTAGGTAAAGAACTACAAAGGAAAACACTGAAGTATTTAGAAGAACCCCTAGCAGCGTAGCCCAGAATAAGCATTCAGATCAACCTGTTTAATATTTTCTTAATTAGCCTGTAATTTAATATTTTCTTAATTGCTGTGTAATTTAATAGCTTTGCAAAATCTGCAAAGTTGGAAGACAGTGTCAATGCAGGAAGAGGACTACTACTTTAATATAATATTATGACTTTATAAATTAAGAGTAATTGCAACTGGGATTAAACGTAATGGTGTAAAGTCCAAAAAATGCAGTTTGCAAGAAGAAAGCTCCTCACCAGTAATCCAGGTTCAAGGCCTGGTTCACATTTGTCATATACTAGATAGAGTCCGAGTGGATAACTAGACTTCCTTCTACCACCAGTGCTTTCAAATCCCTGGAGAAGCAGACTGAGAATATGACCCCATGATCCTAGACCAAGCCTTGCCTTGTTATTCTCTAGTTGAAATCCATGACCATCATCAGGAATCCCAAATAAGACAAGGATTTTAGTGGAACATTTTTTCATTACCATTAAGTTACCCAGTGAAAATTCACAAGGTTCATTCACTCACACTCTGCTTCTCCAAGTATTACCTCACACTGGCTCGCAAACTGGAAATGAGACTAACTTCTTTATATTAATAGTATCTCAACGCAACTCCAGTAATGAAAGCTGGTATCTGGCATGATTTCATGTAACCCATCAAGAGATCTGGAGAATCAAAAAGGAATAGGTGACCTGCCCCAATGGCCCCCAAATTAATTGGTTCACAGAATAAAGAAAGCTCATCTTTCCAACAGCACCGGTGACCAAGCTCAAGCCTTTGTCCCAGGTGACCACTGACAGCTGAGAACTCAACAGGTCACACCAACAAGCTGCAGGTACCAACTCCCAACAGATTATCTCAGTGTGAGAATAAATATCCCCTGGAATCATAAGGAAGCTCACAGTCTTTGAGAAGAGCTGAAAGAGTGACAGTAAAAACTACCACGCCAAATTTGACCTTTCAGGTCAAAGGAGTCTGGATTCTTTAGTTTAGAGTTGACAGTTATTCTCTCTTTTGGACAGAAGAAAGAAAAAGATGCAGAACTTTTTCCCTCTGAGATAGTGAAAAAGTCAACACAACCAACCTCCCAAAGATGCAAACTGAGAGACAGAGAAAGAAATCTCTGAAAAGGAATGTGGGAAAACAGTAGAGTGAAATATTCATTATAATTATATTTCAATGTAACAGAGACTCCTCATTAGAACTTACAGTGCTTGCACAATCAGAGTCCATGTGAATGGTGAAATGCAAGAGCAGATGCAATTGAAAGACTGCATCAAAACAGTCAAGAAGTGGAATACACAAAGAAAATCAACAACATGAACACTTCAGCTTTTAATGACTGATGCCTGTGTGCTTGAAAGCTCTTCCTCTGAAACCACAGGCTAACTTTCCATCTCTAATCACAGATCAGGTGACCTTTCACTACAAAATCCAGTGTCCAGTAAAGCACAGAGAAGAACCCTAGGGAAATAAACGTGACTGTTCCATTGACACCAAGGTGCTTAAGGCTAAGAAATTTCCAGTAGAAATCTGGCTTTCTGGGTAAAAGAGGAAATTCTGAGATGAGACATGGGTAGCTAACTGTTACGCTCAGCGTTGCCTTTTTGGCTACCAGATGAGTTGGCAGCAGGAGGCCCTTCGGCACACAGGCAGAGTCTTAACTACAGCCCTGCTCAGGTTTTAACATAATACTGGATTGTTTTGTACTCCAGAACTCAAGAAGGATGATGCTGGTCCTTGTACAATAGACTAATATGTGTGCAGTTCTCTTGATTCCTCCCATTACTTTGCCTTGTTGTGCAATGTAGGTTTTCTACTTTTCAGATCATAGCACTCCAGCATTATATATAATTATCTGATACGCAAGATGGTTTTGTGAACATTTTGGGACTACGTATCTATTACATGGTTGCCTCTGGCTGTGGAAAGCTGAAATCTAATTGAGCAGTACACTGGAGACCAAAATTACTTAATGGGCTTAGTTAAACTAGAATTGGAGCATCTTGAGAAGCAAAAACACACCGAAATAAACAAAACCCAAAGCAAGCCGAAAAACACCATTTGCAAAATCCAGGAAACAAAAAGAAAGCCACAGCTTTGTACTGCACTGCAGAACAGATTAGTCTGTTTCTATAGCAGGCAGCTAATGCCTTCTTTTGGCAAACAAACTCTTCAGACAGAGCCAAGAGTCTAGCAGATGATTTACTGATGAAAAGTAAAATGAGAAACTAAAACATTTTCTGGAGAATGTAATAATTTGCATAATTAAGCCATTCATTTTAGTCCTAAATTGTCTTACCAATATAGCAGGAACAGGCTCAAAACACCTGAATACTCTTTAGCTATTGCATAGAGATCATTACATAAAACTTTTTGTAAATTCTGATAGCCATGAAGAAGCCAATAAGTTTAGGCTCATCTGAAATTTTTTTAGATAGTGATTCCAACTGCAAAACAAATTCTATCCTCTCTTTCTGTTCTGCTAGGAAGTCTTTCCCCAGCTCCTCCGGTAAGTACAACATCAAAGATACAGATAAAACAACCTGGTTTTGTACAGTCAAAGCACAATGGGAGAATTTCTCTTCAAGTGATCAAATTTCATTTAACACTCAGGAAACACTCATTAAAAAAAGAAATGAACCACAAGCAAAGGCAGACTGAAAGGAGAATACTCACTTGTAGCGTAGTGTCGAAAACAACAAGCTTAGAGCTTGTTGGAACAATGTCATAACACTTGTGTGACCTCATGAATCGCACATAAATGTCACTTTCCGATTCTTCAAGTGCTGTAAGTAAAAACATTATGTTGTTTTATTTAAGCAACCTTATAAAAGAAAAAGTAGTAAAAAACATGCCAAATCAACTGAACACCACTGCAGAAAGCCAACCCTAAAGCAAAACTCACATTCACACTTTCAGATCTGGACAGACAGTCATAGTTTTGCACTTTGCATTTCAGACTCATCTTTCCTTTCAAATTAAAGAGAACATAGTTCTTCCTTGATGAGAAAGGACTTCCATACTGAAGATATTTTTCTGGTTTTTTTTGCTTTTGTTTGTTAATCTTGTTTTTCTAACAGCAACCTATTGGAATATGCATCTGAACTCTAGTTATGTACAGTTTGAAACTTAACCAGTGTCAGGCTTAACTAGCTCAAGCTCCTTAAATTAATATTTCTCTCATCTCTTTTCATACAGTAATTTTGTATTTTCTAAAGAGGCAGCGGGCAAGTTATGTCATCAGTTCCATTCTCTTCAGGCTACTTCCCATACAGCATCACAAATCCAACACTTCATTTATAAAAACAGGACCCACTTGGCTGGAATGGTTTTAGTGTGGCATGTCTGTAGCAAGGACGTGTAATCCAGCCCATATTAACTTAAATTTACTTTGCATTTGTCAGCGTTTACATGCAAATGTATACATTCTCTAGATCTGCTCAGATATGTTAGATTTTTTTTAAAGCCTTTTTAAAGCATTCTGGCCCTCCATTCTTCACAGCACGTACTACAACTCAGTCAAGGTTAACCCCTCCATCAGATTTGCACCCTTCAGACCCTGTAATAACGCACAGAAACTCGGTCATATGTTAAACTCTTGAAGAGTAGAGACAAAAGAAAACAACCAAAAAAGAGTTGAAATACCTACTGATCATTGAAGAACTTCACATTAGGAAGCTAAAAAACCTCAAAAATCAATCATCTAGCACTTGACAAGTTATTTGCCACTTCCACAGAGTGACTCAGCACAGCTTCTTTAGTCCAACTCTACAGAATCAACCTGGATCTCCCCTGCAAGTGGCTACTCTATGACACAGAGTTTCTTCTACATAGTAAGCAAGTCTCATCTCCAACTCACATTACTCTTTCCCCACCAAAACACAGCAAGGTGAAATAGAACTTCCATCAGAATACAGAAGAAAGAGTCCAACTGAGAGGAAGCAGAAGAAAAAAAACAAAATAATGTATTGGATTTATGTTTCTATAAAGGTCAGGATCAGAAGTGAAAATAGCACGAACAAGGAAAAATTGATAAGACATTAGGAAACCACGTGAGCGAATTGACAGAGCAAGGACTAGGCAGACAGACTTGGAAAATGCTGGTGAGGAGCAACCTTTACGAGAGGATCCCAAAGGGGAACTGGTACTGACTTGTCAAGGGCACGTGTAGAAGTAGTTAAAAAGCTTAGTTTGGGACAGAGAAACCTTTGTTTAACTCCATCATATTTTAACATCTTATCCTTCAACTTCTGCAATAGCATAAGCAGCTACTACCTGTACAAAATGAATTTAAGGACCCTGCGAGAGCGCAAGTTGTTGGGGTCTTTTAGTTGGCTTTTTGTGGGTTTTTTTTGTTACTTTTTAAAGATACAAATGAGAAGCAGGGAGGGGACAAGACACAAAGCATTAAGAACAATATTGTAAAAACATTTAGATGACAATACCAAGAACTCTGATCCTTTGGAAATTAAGGTTGCTTCCACAGCCATAAATGCAGTCCCTCTATGCAGCATCGGAATCCTTATTTCCTCTGTCTCAACTTTTTCCATGGGACAGTATGCAGTGAGAACAGCACTTGAAATGTCAGAAAATAAGCTGGGCTGCTGCCACAAGCAGTAACCACTAGAGAGACACTGCACTGGCATGTCCTTCCCCAGCACCACAAAAAACTGCAACAATCAGCCTACAGAACAGGACAAAGCAAATTTCTTCCAGTTTGGGTGCCCTGCCTCTTTCATTTGCTGCAGCAATTGGGATGTATCTAGACTATGCTCCAACAGCTCTGCATCAGCAGCAGACCAAATCTATTCCCCACGCTGATTGAAAGAGATTCTGCAAAACCTTCACACCAAGTACCCAGAAACTACTACAAGCATATGTACCCAGGGAAGTTACTATTCTAATTCTGAATCTGTACTTCCTATTGAGTTTGTAGCCTTGACAATGTAATTTTATATACAATTAAGTAGCTACAGGTAGAAACAAGCATAGGAACACCTCGAATAGTTCATAAAATGCAAAACAACCAACTATTTTTAGCTGAAAAAAATTTACACTTTTAGCAGAGCACACCATTGGTCAACGCAGTCTCACCATCCTACCAACAATTACGCAAATTTAACGTATCACGATAGTAAGGGCATTAACTGTGAAGCAGGACCTGTCACCAGATTTAATCAAGCAAGGCATTACCACACACACTCCAAACACCATTTAAACTGGACCCCAACAATCCTCACCCACTTAGGGTGCCTGGTACTGGTGAGGTGCTACCCCACCCTGCACTGCCTTCCAACTTGGAGAAGGCACCACAAAGCAGCCGCTCCCCAAACTGACACTGCAAAGTTACAATTAGAAATACTCAGAAGTATGAGAGATTTACCTGGGAGGACTGTTTAACATCCATATGAATAGCTAGGAAACTCCAGCAGTATCTGAACAAGGACCCAGTTGTCCAGCTAGAACTGAGGTTTATTTCTACAGGAAATCCTTAGACTATAAATAAGTATAATGCACTGCTTTATTAGTTACTAACTAAACATGCAAAACATAAGTAGCACTGATTTAACTCAAATGTCCTACATGACTTTATCAAGTGTCTGTTGGAAAGGATATTTAAGACCTTCTAACACCTTCAGCTACTTGGGATTACTAAACAGATGTTGCAGCCTAATTCTTTGCACAGGTATTGTATGTGCACTATGTATACACAGCTGCACAAAGAAAAGGTCTCTCAAGCTGAAGGCTTAGCACATCTCAGGGGTGCGCTCACCCCCACCTTTCCTGCACAGCACACGTGCACAGGTCTCCTCTACAGTTCCTTCCAGAGGACAAACATACTGCTTTTGTTTGTATCCAACCACCACTGTGCTGCAAATACAAATAATCAAATATAAACACCCTAATCTCCATTAGAGTATCTCAACTTTATTACCTACTATAGTTTTCTAGTTCCAGTCTTACTTGTTCTTCCGATAAATGCTCATCCTTTCTGGCTACCATAAAGCTTCTGCAGTCTTATGCAGTCCCTGCAGAGCAGTACTCCCTTGAGACAGACAAGAACAGATGCCTTTCAGCTTGACTTAAAAATCTCACTCAGTCTCCGCATATCACCTCTGATCTGCACAGGAGATCATCCACCTAATATGCAGGAGCTACGAATATATACTGGCCGTTCTTTCACCATAAAGTCAGTAACATTCAGGTGTTGATATGACAATAGTGTACTACATGAACAAGAGGTGACATAAAATCTTGGCTCCTGCTTGAGGAAGTGACTGAGGCATCCAAAATTAGATTGGCATAAGAAGCCTCATCTGCAGAAGCCCAAGTTACAGTAATTTACTGCTTAAGATATCGCAAGCTATGTCACACTGATGGGCTACACAGGACTACATGCTACAGCCCAACATTTTAGACGACAGATTTCTCAGCAAGTCCTCCTCTCCCTTGGAAGCTGGGCTGGAGTTGCAACAGTGCTAAGCACTGTCTGCCCTTGACATTCCTTCTCCCTCTGTCAGATGCCCGACAGATGCCTTTCTCATACTGCTTCTGCAACACCTCTTGCAAGGAACGGGAAGGTGGGACGGCACTAATGCTTACAATCGCCCTGGCATGGCAAAGGCAGTTGCAGATAAGCTTTGTGGAATACATTTGCTGGACTTTGGCTCAGATCTCAGATCAAGACTTCAGATGGTGGCTCCAGCCAAGCCTCAGCTTTCTACAGCTCATGATCTGGAAGGCGGTTGCTTCACAGACAGAGCAGATTCCCAGCAGGAGGCATCTTAATCTACAGAAGGATTAGGGGATGAGAAGAGTAGCTGACTGTATATTTCCATGTAGATGTTAACTCAAGAGAGCTTATTTCTTGAAGATTTATCTGAAAGTTATTTTGCGAGTGGACATCCTCCCTGTGTGCCCCTTCTCCTCAAGTCACAGGTGAAAGCAAAAAAATCTGAATCTCTGGTGCTGGTTTCTACATTTTGCAAGAGCACAAAGCGAAGTCACCTGAAAGGCTACAAGACTTTCTGACAGTTTAACATCTGAAGTCGAGAGGCTTGTCATACAGTCTTTTACAGAGTGAAGCCTCTCTCTGCATCAGTATTTTATTTATTCCTACAGGTAGAGATCCTTTAGAATAGAAGATCAATCTATTTGTATTTCTGCCACTGTATTCTCCAGTTTTATGCACTGAAGACCACAGTATCACAGTATGTTTGGGATTGGAAGGGACCTCAGAAAATCATCTAGTCCAATCCCCCTGCTGGAGCAGGAACGCCCAGATGAGGTTACACAGGAACATGTCCAGGTGGGTTTTGAATGTCTCCAGAGAAGGAGACTCCACAACCCCCCTGGGCAGCCTGGGCCAGTGCTCTGTCACCCTCACTGAGAAGAAGTTTCTTCTCAAATTTAAGTGGAACCTCTTGTGTTCCACCTTGATCCCATTACCCCTTAGTCCTACCATTGTTTGCCACTGAGAAAAGCCTGGCTCCATCCTCATGGCACTCACCTTTTATATACCTATAGACATTAATAAGGTCCCCCCTTAGTCTCCTCTTCTCCAAACTAAAGAGCCCCAGCTCCCTCAGCCTTTCCTCACACGGGAGATGCTCCACTCCCTTCAGCATCTTTGTTGCCCTGCACTGGACTCTCTCCAGCAGTTCCCTGTCCTGCTGGAACTGAGGGGCCCAGAACTGGACACAACACTCCAGATGGGGTCTCACCAGGGCAGAGTAGAGGGGAAGGAGGACCTCTCTCGATCTACTAACCATCCTTTCCTTTTACCCTCCACTGTAGTATTATATACGTTTTAGCTTTTTATTTCCGTCAATAAACATTATTTACAAAAACAACACAGTTTTTTTGTTTGGTTTTGGTTGGTTGGTTGTTTTTACAGATTAACTACTCACCAAGACTGACTCTGAGTTTACATTGGGACTTCATACCAGGTGTAACTGTCTATTTAGAGAACTCTAAGGTAAAACTATCATCTGACTGCTCCTCATAACTGAAAGAGAAACTTCCACAGCATTACTGAAGCCAAGTCCTCAGAGATCAATGGAACAGATACCCTCAGTTCCACTCACACTTTGCCACCATGCAAGGCGCTTTGCTACTGTAGCTTTCCCCTCAGAACTTCAAAGCCTCCAAAAGAAAATAGGAGAAAAAAAAAGTGCCTGCAGATGGAGAACAGGAACATGCAGCAAAGCGTATGGTCCATGCATACTGAAAAGCTTCCAAACACTGCGACATTAAAACCTATAGAGGTTCCTCAAAAGTTTTTACTGCAAATTACAGGCTGTATTTCTGTGTTATATTCATACTGGGCTGGCCCAACAAGATCCTGGACCACACAACACAAAATCATGACCCTTCGTGTTGTATTTTATATTACAGCTATATTATGCTCCTTGTATTTTTGTACTGGTAATCCAGTCACATTTCAAGTTTAGTCTGTGGTTGCAGGACCATTTGAAAGGAGGACATAAGGTTCCACAGAGACTGTTTTATCTCATCTGCTTTAAAGAGTTAATTCCACCACAGCCCACAATCATGTCACTGCAGCTCTCTACAGCACCCCTGCTCCTCATGGTTGGGTTGAGATCCGGCAGCTCTAGTAATTCTCAAACATTTGAAGAACACAAAGAACCCTTCTTATGGACCTAAATAACTGTTTGCATAACTGACATTTCTAAGTTTACTATGAAGTTAACTACCAAATTTGAAAAGCCCTTTAAAAAGCAGAGAAAAAACAGACGATACCAGTATGTAAAAAATATACTCAGCAAACTGTCTAGCCAGGTGAACAACTTACAGGGAGACAGAAACCACATACATACACAATAACTCCATCATCCTCCCTGATTTTTAACCACAATCAGTCTGGGAAACTGTGCAATTTTAAAAGCTGAGAGTTATCTTCACAGCAGCAGAACTGAGCACTCGCGGCACCAGGCTCTTCAGCCCGAGTGCTCTTAACACAACCACCTCCCCTCAGCCGCTTCAGGTGGTGGATAAAAGTAAGAGGAAAGAGTAGAAATGTGCTTTTGCAATATTCTCATGAGTACTAAATAACCTAGTTACTGGAAAAAGCATTGTTTTTTTTAGTTACTGCACACATACACATCTATACTCTAGGTTACTCCAAGTCACACTCCTATTTTTAAAAAGTAAAGTAACATGTTGAATACCACATTTCAGATATTAGAGAATATGTTGCAGTTAGAGACTAAATATATTTTTCATTCCAATGTTTACTACATAACTGATCGAACAGCAATACATCAGGTGAAGTTTATTGGTATAATTATACTGTTAAACTGTACTAAAAGAGGTGTTACACCAGCAAAAGCACTCTACAGTCTTCTCTCACATCACCTAATCAGGTAAAATAATTAAGTCTTTTGTTGACATAGAAATAAAACAACTTAGACAAATATATATCATCACGGTGAAGATGGGAATTGGAGAGTTCTTCATGTACATCTGGCTTAAGCTGCAGTTTAAAAGAGAATTTTTTCACATCCCTAGCCAGCTTTTCTTTGTTGGCAAATCCAGAATAACTCCCTTTCCAAAGGCCAGGGCTAAAGCTGTGGCTCCACAGCAGCCCCAGCAGCACAGCACAGTAGCAGCAGCCGCTGATCCCTCCATGCTGGCTCTGTGGTTCCATTCCCTCCCTCACATTGCTACTGCATTTATACAGAACTGTCCCACAAGTTGGCTGGAAAAGTTGAATTTGTCACAAATTATCAGCTTCCTGATAGCATCAGTTTTAGGTCTATCAGCTCCCATATCTAGCCATGTGGTAAACAGACTATTCCTGCCCTTTCCTTACACTACAAGCTGTACAGCACAAGGACGCCATCCTTGGACCGGCAGCCAGCCATGAGATCAGCTTAGCTATGTCAAATGGTGCCAGAAGACACCAGGGTGACTAATCACTTCAATAAGCCAGCGTGAGTTACCCTCCCGTTATAGATAACGCTTGGCAGAGTACACAAGAGGTAAAAGATGTCATTAACCTTGTGAATTGTTCTTCTGCTTGCATTTTTATCTGAAAGTTGTCACCAAAACTGGCTATAAAGTTTCTGTTCGCCCCCAGCCTGAACTTCCTGAATTAGTTCCTTAATATCCTTGATAAGCTCTCCCACAGCCTTCACAACGCAGGAGATCAAGTTCTGGTGGAAGTCATAAACACAACACCTCTACCAGATCTGAAAAAACATGCAGAATGGATATAGTTAATCCACTCCAAGAGCAACGGCAACACTATGAACCACAAACTATTCCTCAGAAGTCTCTACAAGCTCACCAACAACCCCTGGAAATTTCAGAGGAATCTGAATGAAGAAGTGGGGTTTCAAGAACAGCATTCCCGGGATCAAATGTTAAGGTAGGATTTTAACAACATTTCTCTGCTAAGGCACAGACAGGAAGAGATTTGGAAAAGGAATCCATTACTAGGCTGTGTACACTGTGTTGCTGTGATCATGAGCAACTGCTTTATTTCAGCCTGCCTTCTACAAGAGAAATATGACTAGTTTGTTAGATTTTTAGGTAGGCTTGAATGATGCAGAGACTAATTAAAATGTACATGGTATATCCTGTGAAAAGCATGAGAACTGAGGGACTGGGAGAGAAGCACAAGGAACAGAATAATGCAGTAAGAGGGCATGACTTTTCAGTCTGCTGAGCTGTCTGCTAAAGTGCCAAGAACACTGAAAACAGTGGACAAGAAAAAAGACACCATAAGCTGAATCAGTGTCAGACTTGGGAGGAAAAGAATACTAACATAGTTTAAGAAGGGCAAGTACAGAAAAAAAAGAAGTGATGTTGTACTGTATCATTTGATTTCTGTTTGTTTATTCAAGAGGAAATTCTTCTCAGAAAAAAAAAAAATCCCACTAAAATAACCACCCGTGTAATCAGTCATGGGATAAGATGAATGGTAAAAAGAGATGAAAAAAGTGGGAAGAGACAGTTCCAAGGATTCCCGCTCTAAGTGGCAGGAGATAAATAATGAATAAGTTTTTCGAACGTGCTCAGCACAACTATTTTGCAGAGATGGCAACCAAGGCTAGCAAAGGACTACTTCCAGTTTCAGAAGGGAAAAAAAATCCCAGACAGGTTTAAAGTCTAATACATAGGAAGTTATATGATGACAGCAATAGGAGTTGATTATTCTGTCAGAAGCTGAAGGGATTTCAAATGCAAAGAACCAAAAAGAGAGGATATAGTGACAGAAACAAGTTTGGCTGGGGTTTTTTTGCCTCTTTCTGGAAGCTGCAAAGAGCTTTAAAATATCCTGGCAGACCACACATTAAAATTACACATGAGCATTATTCATGCAGCCACAGGCTATATGATATGGATGTTGCAGATTGAACATTTCCCACCCTGATCTAGAGGAACGCACGAGCTGGCAGCTAAAGAAATATCTGTAAACTTACTATGATCTGATACCCTGATACGAATAAGTGATAGGAAGTGTTTCCAGAGATCAGTATCATAAGCTTCTTCAATGATCCAAGATTAATTCAATTACATATTACAGCAGGAATACATAACATGCTAAGAAGGATTCTAAAAAGAAACATGAGCACACAAACATAACATTAGAAAGCTTAAGTAAGCTCTACCCTGCTAACTGTAATTCATCCTACAAATAGGAAGAGGATGTAAAGGTGCACAAAGTAAGAGAGGAGAGTAGGTGAATTAACAGGTAAGCAACAATGTATAGAGGAATAAGTGCACACAGTCTCATTGCCCAAGTCTTCAGAAAAAGGTTCATCGTTTCTAATAGTGACAAGCTATAAGAAACCAAAACACATCTTAAAACATTTCAGTTCAATAATTATAATATATTCATAATTACTTAAGGCACTTTTTAACACACCATTCAGGATTGCTTGCATCTACACCTTTTGCACACAATTTAGTGCGTCTTCATTCTAGAGTTTGTGTAACTCTTCAGTCACTTTAGATCATTAACGTAATTAAGATGTTTTCTCCCCTTGTCACAAGGAGTTGCTTGATGTAGAGGCAGCAAGTCATTACTTGTGTAAACAGGAGTCACCCTTATTGAAAACAACCATTCCTGAACTCTGCAAGTTCATGAAGGAGAAGATAATGTAACAGTCAAAAGAAGAGTCAAAGAAATCAAAAATCAGTCAGAATTCTTAGGTATGTACTGAAGCAAGTTATTAAAACCAGTGTGTTTGTAAGCACCTACAAAAGCAGCTCACCAAAAGCAAAGAAAGCCAATATGGTTGTGTCAAGAACAGCTCAGTTTTTACTCCTGATAAAACAATCAACTGGACAGAAAATAATAATATTAAAAAAAAAGGTGGACACAAAATAAAAATAATAATAATAATTAAAAAAAAAATCACAGTACACTTGAGACACTGATTTCAAAGCAAGTGTGGATACCACTACATGTGGAAAAAATACAGCAGAATCACTACAAGGCAGCTGCATAACAAGCCGTTCCAATTGTAATCTCAACTAGTAAGATGTCTTCTTTTCCAGTGGGTTTGCAAGACTGGATAACAACTGTGTGTTTTTAGGGAGGCAGGAGCTCCAGTTCAAACTCTTCTCAAAGTTGAAACATTTGCCAGGTCCATTTTCCGTGAATCGGCTAGTGCAGAACAGGTGCAAGCTCCTGCTAGAGTTCCTCTGCACAGGTGAGGCTTAGGAAGCACACTCTCTTCCCACTTCCACAAAACTTCACAGAACTGCCGTTTCAGAATCACAGAATGTTGGGCATTTGAAGGGACCTCAAAAATCATCTAGTCCAATGCTCCTGCTGGAGCAGGTTTGGTTTGAAACCTTCATTTCTGAGGAATTAAGCTAAAACTGCTCACCATGTCCAAAAACTATTGAAGGAACATTGAACAGAAAAGGGGTTTCAGTGACAAAAGAGACATCTGATCACATCTTTAGTTGTCTACTAGTTACTCTGGAAAAGCTTTTAGCAGTAGCTCGATATTTCAATGGGGAAAACATTGCAGGAGGGACTCAGATGATATGGGCTTCATTCTATTCAGCATTCTCCTCAGTGATCTTCAAACCAGGAAGAGAACATGCTTCAAAGTGTTCACAGTAGGAGTTAGAAATGGTTGCAAGACTTTAAACCTCACAATATCTTCAACCTGAATCCAGAATATCAGAGAATATCAGAACCAGAAAGAAACACTCAACTGAATGAGTGCAAATCAGAGAAGTCACTAAATAACACTACTATTGAGAAAGAACTACCTTGTTGCTAATTTGATCTGCTATAGCAGAAGTAGGGAAGAAAGTCACAGTTTGCTTAAACAAAATAACCAGCAAGCCAAAAAACCAAACCACCCCAGCTGTTAGAGAGCTATTAACGCATTCCAGAAGCTGGTCAGACAAAACAAAGCAACCTCAGGACACTGTACAGTCTCCTTCCTTAACAAGTATCTGCAACTGCACAAGCACATCCTGCTTTACTGAAGAACAGAAAAGGCTGTTAGTTCCTGAGAATACTTCAAACGAGCCACTTTGCTGGTTTTACGGCTCAAATATCTCAGCTACTACTGAAGTTTGAAGAACTGAAGACTTGTAAGAGAAAAGTAATACAAGTTGCTGCCTGAAACAATGAAAGATGCGCATTGTGTTTTCAATCTTCCCTGTACTCGTAGCACAATTCAAAATCCTGCACTGAATTTTGTTTCTCATTTTTTGAGTCAGTAAGTCCTGGTAAATGGGCTGAGAAGTCAACAGCTTTTACTGTAGCTCTCCACAGGTAGTGTGGATAAGCAAATGATTATGTGAGACTTCAGGCAGTGATGAGCATCTTAAGAAAACTTCTCATTCCAGAGCTAATCATAATAACCGAGGTTTCTTTTGTCCAGGCAGGCTCAGAAGCTTATTTGTTTACAAGCAAGATCTGCCTTGTTTAAGGACTGACTGGTAAACAGTATCAGAAGTCCAACGGCATACTTTTGAAACAGCCCACAATCACTTAAATCAACTTTCAGTCAAAGATTTGTACTCCGAGGAAAGCTACACCACTCTGGTGTTGTGAATAAAGGTAGTAACTTCAGCCTGCAACCTAACAGTGCTTCTAAGATTTTTCACCACAATAAAGAATAAGTTGACCTGAAGACTCTTCTAAAACATGTTCAAGATCTTCCCTTGACAACAAGCACTATGATTTTTTCCCTAAGCATCCCAAACAAAGATCTAATTTAAGATGTCGCCTGTCTGGAATGCAGGCATGCTCTTCAAGATTGTGAGACACAGGCCATGAAACACAAGAAACTAAAAATAGTATTAAGCCTCTGAATATTAATATCAGGAACCATATGCTGGAGAGTTGAATTCAAGGAAGGTTTTAGGTATGAAAGAATAAACCAGCCTGTATCCTTAGTATCTATACTGGAAGATGGGTAAACAATTTGAACTTCTGCTATTTCTTTAAAGCAAATGTAAGTCCTATCACAAACAAAGATGGCACACTTTGGAAAAGAGATGGCCATTTAAGTCTTTTAGGAATTAGTTTTAGACAAAATCTAAACAAGCAGCTTAACCAAAGTGTTATTCACTAGACAAGTATTTTCAAGATGAGTACACAACATCTCCACAAGCCACAGTCATATACTGAACAGGGCAAGTATCTGATCTTTAGGAGATCTTCCACTGAAGACTGGCAATCCGAACTCAAAGCATGATTTATATAATGCTCTAAAGAAAAATAAGTTTTGGGGCTTAAGTCTTAAGGACTTTGGAGTATGTCTGTTGAAGAAACAGTTTTGTCAGGTCTAAAACTGTTGTCCTCAAATCCTGAACAACTACTTAAAATATCTCAACTTGAAGCTTTTAATAATTCAGTATTTACATTTTCATTGCTCTCCAGTCTCCCATTACACATTTCTTCACCTTCCCTACCTATGTACGCCAACATTTACTAAATAGCTACTATTGCTATTTCTTATTACAATTAATGAATCTGTATGCACACTTTAATAAATTATGAAGTGTTCCGCTTCAATATACTACTAAAGATATTTACCTAATGGCAGGCGTAGCTTGACACTACGCAGAGAGAGAATTAGCAGTTTCCTAGGTAAAGTAGGTGTGATCCAATACATATTCAATACAGTATATTTGGATACTGGAAGCTAGTTTAGAAGTTCTGTTGATCCATTCTCTATATCACAGATAAACTGCAACTTCACCCAAAGCTGATCTTCCTCTAAACTCATATGATGTCCATCCAGGGCACTGCTGGGTTTGGGGTTTTGTTCTTTTTGTTTTTAAAAGTAACTAACTAAAAAATACTAGGGAGATCAAGCAAGAGTACAGCAGGAGAGATACATGCAACTGCTTGCACGGAGCAGAGCAAAGCAAAGCATTCACCTTCTGCACTACAGCATTCAGGGTCTTCTGTTAAAGGCAACCACACAATCCCTTTCACCGAGTGATCCCACTCCATTCTGAAGTGACTTGAAGCATTAATAGTCTGTTCTACACACTTACTTCTGCAGAACTATGACGGAAGCTAGAATATTATTTCAAAGCTTACACAAGAAGAGTTTATATCCATTTGTTCTTGTGCCAGTGTTGTCCTTCAGTTAATTTTCCTCCTTGGTGTTTACCCCATTCCCACCCCCTACAGGATGTTTTCATACATACAATGTTATCACATCCCTTCTTGGCTTTCCTTTATGAAGCTAAATGAGCAAAGCCTTTTAGTTTCCTGCTTTAATACAAGTTCTACATTCCTGGTCTCATGAATGGCCCTTTTCTATGCCCATCCCAGTTTGCTTCTCTAGCACCTCAGGTATCTCCTTCCTCTGTGTGTTTGTGTCAATAGAAATTCATCAAATTAAGCAGCAGAAAATAATACTACAGTGTAAGGGAATAGTAGATAAAGTTTGATTCTGATTCTGAAAATGCCCAGTGTCAGAACTAAACACTCAAAATACAGAGAAAAGCAGATTTCTGCCACAGTCAAAATTAGCAAAGTTTAACTAACAATAAAATTCTCCACCAAACTGGTTCATGTAAAACGACAAAATCCACATAAAGTTCAGCAGAGGAGGACAGAATCTAAAACCTAGTTACATGTACTCAAGTAGTATTCAAAAGTTACCTTGACGATACCTACATCACATTCTAAAAACGTCTTAGATGTGGTCCACTCTTAGAAGGATGATCCCTTCTATTTAAGGTTTCCAAAGCTCCAACTAGATGCCAAGCTGGACACCCAAAAGTCAAATTGAACTCTAGCATAGTTATGCTTGTGTTCTTATTAAACTGCTTTGCTTAGATGTTAATATTAGCCATTAGTACAACTCTTCCACAGAAGGATTTTCCCCTCTACTCCCAGATTTCCCTTCTGTCTGTCTTCTCAGCCCACAGAAGAGCCACAGTAAAGCCCACCACATATGCATCCAAAAGCAAACAGTGTTGCTATAGAGAGGCATATTTTCTTTCAAGATGCAAGAACTGTTGTGACAAACAGTACCATTAACTCCTGTACTGATGTTGGAAATGCTACATTCCTTAAGGTGTTTTGGACCTAGTTATTTCCTCACAAACCCATGTAATCCTAGTACAGTTGGAAGCTCTGGAAGTCAAAGTGTTCAAATCAATAAAGTAACTGCAGACAGCTTAAGTGTTACCCAAAGAGCAAGTTCCTAACAAAAAGCCATGCTGATGCAAGTGACCTGACTTAAAGAAAGGCTCCACAAAGCCCTGGGCTCATCCACCCTCAAGTTACTGAAAACAGGACTTGTTACAGAAAGTTCTATCTTAAAGGGCAGTCATATCTGTGGCAGATTATTAGTCAGCAGAAACATCTCTTATGATTGTTTAGCAATAGCTAGATTGAGCCAACTTATGCAAATATTCTGCTATCATTCTTGTCACATTGGCATTACTTCAGCTTAAACCAAGTCACCTTCATTTACTGCTCAGTCATGTCCCAAGGCACTACGTTTTCCAAGAGCACGGACTGGACCACGAGAGCCAAATTTAACAGTTGAGGTAATCAAACTACCAAGACAGTAATACTGTTTAATCTACACTGTCCTCCCTGCATACTCAGAGCATTGGAGAGGTCAATCAGATAGAATATTGCAGATCACCACCTTGGAAGTTTCTTGAGGACTCTACTCAGTCCCCCCAAGGCTCAGCAAAGCAGTCGCAGACAAGAAACAGCACCGTGTAGTCACCTATAAGGCAACACTGATTGTCACATCTTCCACGCCTATCGTTATTCAAGCACACAATGCCGTACACTCAATATCTCTAAAGCAGAGGGGTCTCAGGACACTTGGGACTTGAGATTATGCTGTCCAAAGTCTTCGACCTTATATCAAGCAGTTTTTTACTAACTGCGACAGCCCACTATCAAACCAAATAGCTTCTGGATCAAAGTAGTTCTGGATGGAAGTTACTAGCAGAGTAGACATTATCCCTGAACTGATGCAGATAACAGGGACAGCGCTAGCAAGAGCAGCTAGTAAAGATTATTGTAAAACAGCAGTTCACATTGGCCACCAGATACTAACAAGTATACATACACCTGAAGCAGTAATGCCTTTCAAATGTAGGAGAGTACCAAGTTGTCTTAATATTCCTCACACATAGCTGTTGGCCAATAACAGCTTTCACCTGGAAGATAATATTTGCAAATCATGCAGGCACAACACTACCTGGACACAATCACAGAATCATGGAATAGTTTGGGTTGGAATGGACCTCCAGAGCTCATCCAGTGCCACCCCTGCCATGAGCAGGGACATCTTCACCCAGATCAAGTTGCTCAGAGCCCCGTCCAGCCTGGCCTGGGATGTCTCCAAGGATGGGGCATCCACCACCTCTCTGGGCAACCTGGGCCACTGTTTCACCACCCTCAGTGTAAAACATTTCTTCCTCACTTACAGCCCAGATCTTGCCTCTTTTAGTTTAAAACCATTACCCCTTGTCCTATCATAACATGTCCTTCTAAAAAGTCTGTCCCCATCTTCTTACAGGCCTCTTTTCAGTATGGAAAAGCCGCAACAAGGTCTCCCTGGAGCCTTCTCTTCTCCAGGCTGAACACCCCAACTCTCTCAGCCTGTCCTCACAGAAGAGCTGTTCCAGCCCTCAGATGACCTTGGTGGCCTCCTCTGGATGCTCTCCAACAGGTCCATGTCTTTCTTGCACTGATCAGGATCAGCCCCAACACTTCCTTGTAAAACTGCCTGCAGTTGCTTGCAGCTTTGCCAAAGCAATTACATGGACTCACTGCCATGGTAAGCGTTTCTTCCATAGTTTCTTTTAGGAAGCCTGAGCCAGAATGATTTCACTGTTTCCAAGAACAAGCTAGGGAAAATGTTTTGCCCACATTAACAACTCCCAGCTTGGTAAGTTCTGTTTCCTGAATAAGACTGGTTACTCCTCTGCATGCTTTAGCTGCTACGAACTGGTTATTTCCTAGTGAAGACAGAATAGGGCTTCCCTCATTTTAAGACTAAGAGAGTTGTATCTTATGTAGGAACAGGAAAACAGGGCGGTTTGGAGATAATGAAGACTGGGCTGACAAGAAGACCCATGCACAATACTTAGAATCATAGAATCATTCCAGTTGGAAAAGACTCTTTGGATCATCAAGTCCAACTATAACCTAACCTAACTCTAGCACTAATCCATGTCCCTGAGAACCTCGTCTAAATGCCTTTTAAACCTCTCCAGGGATGGTGACTCCACCACTGCCCTGGGCAGCCTGTTCTGACACCTGATAACCCTTTCCATGAAGATTTTTTTCTTAATATCCAATCTAAACCTCCCCTGGTGCAACTTGATCATCACTTCTTGCATAAACTAATAAAGCTGAACATTAGAATACCCTGAATATGTTATTCTTTAACAGCTCCAGGAAGTACATCACAGAAAAGACCATCATGCCATCTATATTCTTTCTTTCAAAACACCAGAAAAATTTAAACTGAGTAAACTCAGTGGAATAAGCAGTTGTCAATAGCTTCAGATGCAACTGTTCAGTATGAATGATCAGATGGACAGGACAAAAAGCACTAAGAAGTTATGAGATTTATTAGAATCTGCTATTATGCCTCTTATATTACATCACAAAGTAACTCTAAAGCAGGAAGAGAAAATAATCCCAAACTCTAAAACCACATGAAGTCTATTAATAACAATTACCATCACTGCTTAACAATTTCTTGCTATATCTATTTAGGATTCTAATCTGCTGTGGAAAATTTCATATAAAACACCCCCTGTCACTATCACCATGTATCCTGATATCTCAAAGAACATCTTGTGGGCAAAATGATGTTTCTGTACTCCAGAGAGCATAAGCTTTAACAATCACATAATGAATGTTTATAAGAAATGAATTACAGTTGCGAAAGAACACCTTAACTTTACCATCACCTAAACTGAGCACTTGATTCTTCAGCCTTAAGAATTAAACAAAGTCTAGTAGGCACATCAATGTGCATTTTATTACAAGCTTGTTTTAACTATTTTCGGCCCAAACATGACATCTGTTTTCATACCTTTATTCAGATACTCAGTTGACAGCGGGAGGCTGGCAGACAAGAACATCTCCACAAGAAACTACTTTAATAAGAAACAGTAAGAAAATCTGCAGAGCAGGGACAGAATGAACCCAGACACAACAATTGGTTAAGAGGAGATGCAATTACTCGTGAAAGCCTATTTCAGGAGACAGCCAAAAACGAGCATGAGACAGAAGAGATGGATGCTACAGGAAGAGTGAGATGAAGGCCAGAGCATTACTAGGAGAGATTCCACTCTAATGCAAACTGTTTATCAAATAACTGTCTAAATGCTGCTTTGTGCAACGATCCAGAGAAGTAGAGCATTCAAGAGCAAGTGCATCAGTCCCATGATGCTGGTGCTACAATTGGTGCATGCACTCTGCAGAATTCTTTTCCAGACTAGGAATTGAGCACTGATACAGGAGAACCCTGCAACTAACTTTACGCTGTCTGTAGAAAATATTCCGAGGTAGCAGATATTACAGAAAAGTAGTTAATTCTGCTTTCAGCAGCTACTACTTTATTGCCCAGACAGAGCAAATGGAAGGGATTAACATGGATGAGAGCCAACATTGCAATAAAACTAGCTTCCAAAATAACATGCTAACACTATACCAATTAAATCAATACAATTGACAGGCATGCGTTTGCAACTCATTTGCTACTCCAGTCCAGTTTCTCCTCTCACAGCACAGGTAGCTGTGGGAACACAACCATTTCTGGAATTCCACCTCAACAAATCAAGTCTAGTAACTGTAAATTGTTAACTAAAGCCCTTTTTTCATATTAGATCTTCTAAATAATTTCTCCTTGCTCTTTTCCAAGCTCATAGTAACCTTCATAAAACAAAAACCCAGGACAACTCTTGACATTGATCAGAAGTAAAACCAACCTTAATATAGAAACGTGACTGCACAAACGCTAGAGCTGAACAAGCAAACCCAGAGTATGTATAAAGATAAGCAGGTTTTGATCATTTCTATACATTTGGGAGAGATGTCTCAACACTAACCTACTTCAGACTACATTGGGAAACTCCACACTCATCATCAGGTAGCTTTCATACTTTTTGAGGCGACACAGGTAGGTCATTCCAATCTAAGGAACAGTTAGCAGGATGAGTTCAGAATATTTTACCCTAACAAGTTTTCTGTTTGTTTTTAAATAGAGCACCCTTCAGTTAAAAAGTGACTTTGGGCTTCTTACATGAGATTTTTTACCTTCCTGCTCTGATTGCTGTGGGAACAAAGTTCCTCTAGGGAGTCCTAAATAAAACAAATATCCACTGGCCTATCCAGTCCTTCTCTGCGTCCATAATCAGCCTATAGTCCATCTTATCTCAGCTGTAGTGCAGTTGATGCTGTTTAACAACATCTCACCAAGATTTGCCCTTACACTTCACAAGAATATTATTATTAAGCCAATGCTAGTCAGAACTAGTGACCAACCAATAAGCTGCAGTGATACTAGAGAATCCAGCCAGATATACGAGGTAGAGACATTTCAAACCAAAAAGATGACCAGCACTTCTTTCTGCAATAACACCCTGTCCACCCTAATTATGTACAAAATAGTTTATAAACATTCTTTGTATATAATGCATATAATGGAAAAAATGCTGTTCAGCTGACAGCACCCATTTATTTGGAAATCACATCATCAGGCTAGACTCTGCATATTTCATTACAGTACTACTTAGACTATAAATCTTTCTAGTACCATTTTTTAATTTAACCCTCTTAATTACAATCCAAATTAAATGAATGCCTTCTTTGCTTTCACATTCTCATTTGTGTGACCTTTGAGGAGAGTGACAAAAAAATCCATTTCAGCATACTGGATAGCATTCAGTGCACACACTGAGACCAGTTTTTCAGCTCTTTTTATTAAGCTCTCTGTTTCAGGAAAGCCACAGCATAATTTGATACACAAGATAGTTAGCAACTGTTGATGGATACAGAAAGTTAGCACGAGGAAACGGGCAGAAGCAGAGGCAGTCAGAAAAGCAGTTTCAAAACAAGTTTCAAATCTCTCATTTAACTCACAGTTTTAGGTACCAGTGGACAGACTGTAAGTTTGACAAAAGATCATCAGTCACAGTGTGGCTACAGCCACTTCATGAAATGAAGATTTCAGGGAAGTTTCTCGACTCCTGAGCACTTATTACCACCACCCGACAAAAAAAGTGGACACCACCAGATGTCATTTTACTCCCGCACCTCCAATATCAGCACAAATACAACCAGAGCAACTGGTGCAAAAATTTAGGTCATAAAACACATACTGCAACTATGCTGCTGCATTTCCACCTACATCTCAATTTTCTGTGATTATCCTTCCATAGGCCTCCTCATATAAAAGCATTCTAAGATTTGGTCCAACATTCACACTCTTAATTTTACTTAGATCTTTCCTTCTGAATACAGCTCTATATCCTTTTCACTCAGCTTTAAAATTAGGCATAAAACTAGGTTTTCATTAAGTCTGAAAGTCAAAAGTCGCATACTACTTCAAACTGGTCGCAGGTTTGCTATTAGGCATGATCTTCTGACAGATCCCTGAACTGCTCTCACCCACCCATCTTGAGTGCCCATAGACAGAGCCTTGCTTTTAAAGCTAAATTGACTGAGATATAAAGTGAAACAGAAGCTTGAAAAACAGGGGAAAAAACATTCTCAAACTTCCTGAAGAACTCAGGTTATCGTATTACACTGTTTTAGAAGACACATGCAGACATTCAGCCTACTCAAGTGCCTCCAAACGACACTATGCTATATCAAAATTTTGCGTTTGTTTTTTTTTTTTTTTTAACCTAGTCATGCTTTTCAGAGATCTAAATTTCTAAGATGTTTACGGTAGCTTTTAAAATGGCTTAACTATTAGTGATTCAGCATGTTTTAGGATCTCCTACCTAGCTGTAACAAGCTTTATGTAAAAAGGAAGGTTGATAACTTTCTAACTACATGCATAAAAAAAAGGCCTAAATAAATACAGTTAAGCAATCAGAGGAAAAAAAACCTACAAGTTAGCAATAAATCCCTTGCAACAAATATTCAAGTTTGACCATGTTCAGGATTCACAAAGGCACAAGTATTTCATTGCAATTCCAACTCTGTCTGGACTCAAAAATAAAGCTTAAAGAATCCACTTGCGAAGAACTTCCTCTTCTCACCCACAGAAAGGTTAATATAAAAGGTGTTGCTTTTTCAGCCCAGTTCCACAACTGTAGAAAGCTTGCTAGTAACCAAGAAGCTGCTTATTAGCACACCGGCTTAGATATTTCTTTTCGCAGAATGACTCAGCCTACTATTTTCAAAGTTTTCCTTAAATATTTGTCCTACATTTTACAACAGCAGTTACCAACTACAGCAAAACACATCCCATAAAGTCTCAGCCACTTTACAATCCCGAGCATTAAGATTAGCTATGCGTCCACATTTGCATCCGCTAATCTGATTCTTTCTGAAAACTTAAAAGCTCAAGGTCCTCAATACGGATCTTTCAGAGGTAAGTGAATGCTTTGTGCAAATTCGAGAAAATACATTCCTGCTCCTCCACAGCACAGCTTAGTGTCTGCAAGATACAAAAACTTGCCAGGAGTTTCCCTATCAAGAACAGCACGCTCTGTTAGAACTGCAGCTCTTAGCAGGGCAGCGAAGAACAACCCAAGAGAGCAGCCACATAAGGAAAATGTAGTTTACAGCTATCCGCTTCAAACAGATGTATGCATATCCATAAGGAGCAGAAGCTTTAGTTGAAAAAGCTTTCCATCATTGCTTGCACCTCGCTCTCAAAGTCTATATTTGGTATCGCAGACGTATTCGAGGAGAATGAGTGTTTTAAAGGGAGGAGGAGGGGATGCCACGAAGCTTTGCCTTCCCCCAGCGCCAGGGACCCCGGCTGACTGGGACTGCACATTGTGAGCTCCGCGGCGCCGTGCGGGCCAAGCTGCGGCCCCGGGACAAAGGGACCGAGCCGGCGAAGGGCTGCGACCCGCCCAGGCGGCAGCTCCGCGGGGCAGCCCCCTCCCCGGGGCGGGCTCCTCGTCGGGGATACCCCGCTGCCTTCCCGCTGGGTGTGTGGGTGTCCCCCGCCCCGCCCCCCCTTGAATTTTTACCTTCATCTTCGAGCTCTAGTTTCTCCAGCATCCCTTCGGAGGCGGCCGGGAGCTGAGAAGGAGCCGGAGCCGCTGCCGCCGCCGCCGCCTGCGGGAGGGAAGAGAGGAGAAGGCGATGAGCATCCAGGCGCGGACTCACCGGCCCCGCGGCGGCATCAGAGCCGCCCGGCGCGGCGGGGAGAGCGGCTGGCGCGGTTCCCGCCGAGCGCTGAGGGCAGGGCGGGCGGGACGGCGCTGGGGCCGGGCGGCGGCGGCTGCTGCTGCCCCTCGGCCTCCCACACACGCACGGCGCGGTGCGCGCTGCCTCTCACACACACACCCCGCACACTCTGAGGGGGGAGGGACCGGGACTCGCCCTTCCTACCCCCCTTCGCGGCGGCTGCGCCCGGCCCATTAACCCTGCGGCCCCCGGGCTCCCCGCGGCCGTGCCTCCGGGAGGCGCCGCCTCTCGCCGGCGCGGACGGAGCGGCCGTCGGCGGCCGTTGGGAAGCACAGGGCGGCCGGACGCCCTTTGGCAGGACAGCGCTTCCCGCCACACCTCTCCGCCTCTTCTCCCCCGCACACCCCCCCTCCCATGGAGGGATTGGTACGTTCCATTTTGCTGCAGTCAAGCCCGTTGGTCAGCAGCGGGAGGGGAAGGTAACTACCACTTCCGCGCGCAAAAGGGAGGGGGAGGACGGAGAGGTTTACCACTCCAAGAGCTCTGCCCGGCCAACCGCCTTTCGCAGCCCTCACTGCGGGCTCGGCTGTTCGCCTGGCTGCTTTGGACCAGAGCGGTGCAAGAGCGGGCGGAGGGGAGGAAAGCCCTCCGCTCCCCCCGCGATACGGGGTTGGTATGGTCCCGCGCGTTCACCTGCGAGGCAGCGGCGGGGAAGCCGATAGTTCCACTGCCATCTGGGGGGGGGGGGTGGAGTGGAGCGGGTGTTGAGGGGGGTTTCCCCCTTGTGTGACAGGGAGCTCCCGCCGCCATCCCGGAGTACCAGCTCTAGGACCAGACGCGCTCGTTTCCATTTAAAACGTTCGAGAAGTTACAATTCAAGATTAGCCCGAATGTCGGCGTGTTCCATGTAAGTCAAAGCCGGCGGCAAGCCCCGGAGCAGCCCGCTGAGGAGGCGGAGCGCCCTCCTCACAGCGCGCCTCACCTCAGCCTGGATTTCGGGGGGAACTAGACCCAGGGATTCGTGAGTGAAATTCTAGTTTACATTGTGGTCAGACTAGATGATCGTGCTTTAAAAAAAAACAACACTGAATGCCCCACCATGGCTGTCACTGCAGGCTGGTGTTTCAGAGCTGTTCTCTGTGAGGTGCTGTCACCCCCTGAGCTTTGCCCTCAAGCACCTGAGTATGCTGACAGCCCGAACCGCTTGCTGTTACAGGGCCTGAAGGATGGAGTTTACACCATCTGCTTACCAAGCACGAATTTATCGCACCCAGCTTTACAAGTCTGCATCTGAGTTTTTCTGCCAGACTACAGCAGAATCAATGGAAGTATCTGAAATAGATTCATCATTTAGATCTATTTAGGCAGTGAAATGTTGTAAGCTATAGCTACGCTTCCTTAACTATAATGAATAGGTCCCTACTGATTGTTTAGGAAGCCCAGCAGGACCAGTTCAGACATGGATGCTCAAGAGGTGGATAAACAGATTATTTCTTTGGCAATGGCAACAGATCTTGTGAGCAGACACATGTACATGGTGCTTCAAAGGAATCACAGGAGCCTTTAGAGAACATTTAACATCTATTGGTCCCTAAGGAGAGGCTCAAGCTTCAAAAGATCAGCGAGTCCTTCAAGGAGAGAAGGTTGAATAGGTCTGGGATAGCATAGTAATGTGCACAGAACACAGGAAAGCTTGAAGGTGATTAGAATTAAAGCTATGATGGGAGTAGAGTGCCAAAAATTATGGGAAAACAGGGAGCTAGCTGTTATTTCTCAAGTCCAGAGAAGTTTCAAGCAAGGAAGCTAACTGCTGGTGACAGCATCTTTTTCCCAAGCTGCCTCTTTCTAGGGACACTTTTAAGGATAGACAAGGAAGTTAACAATATCCAGTTCTTCTTTACTGTGAAGAAAATTTTGAAATAAAATCCTAAAACATTTCATTCTGAGCTGTATTTTTAAAAGACTTCTAGGATTTCAAAAATTAATCTGACCAGCCTAAGAAGACACCAAAGCAGTTTGTATTAATTTCGAATTTTTTCAGCCTACTAATTAAAATGCTTTGGAATCTTTTAATTATCTCTGGGAGCTATCTTTCAAAGCTCTGAATAATTCATCTTCCTTATCATGTACCTTGATATTGATAAGAGTTGTTAACCTGTTTTGCTAACCAAAAGAAGAGAAGAAGATGACATATCTGATTGGAAATAACTGTCATGATTTTCTTTCTATTTGTTTTTGTTTGTTTGTTTGTTTGTTTTTTAATTTACACTCCATAATCTACTAAGCACCAGTCATGAGGACACAAACGTCTGAGGTTGTTTGTAGCTGGAAGTGATAGTGAATCTTCAAAGCTGCATTGCATTTCACCTGCTACAGAACACAGATATGTTTCTAAAAAGTCAGTTAAGCCCATTTCATGTAATGAGCTGCACTGTGCTGTGAATCTCAGAGCTTACGGCAAGATCGGGGTTTTACAATGACAGAATCTACAGCCAGACCACAAGTACTATGCGAAACTCAAGACAATATAAAGGCAGTAATTTAATACATATCAGAGATTTGTAATGGGAACATTATAGCTATGTTGTAACATCCATACCGCTCAAAAAACCCAAAGGAAATTGAGAAGTTAAGGCTGAAATTCCATCTCTGCCTGCAGTCTCACAATTTGTTTAAACCAATTTTGGAACAAGCTGCCGATCATGGTGTTCATTTTGCTCCTTGCTTCACATTCTAGCTCCTTTTGGCTTGTAGGCAACACAGTGAGTCAGAACAGGAAACTGATGCAGCTGAAAAGCAAAAGGACCGAAAGAAAAGGTTGGTTTTTATCCAGATCAGTTCCTGATCCAACTCAGCGCGCAGTTGTACCAGCTAGCGCTGGCACAGGGAGTGCCAAGGGCAGAAATGACAGCAGGACCGCACCTTCTGGAAACAACCCGCTCAAGTCTGCTTAAGTCAGCAGGGAAAACACTGTCTTGTTCATTGTCATTTACTACAGCATTAGACAAATTCGCAGATATTTTCAATGGTCTTAGGTATTGCTTCTCTCTACAAAGTCTGCCTGCTATTTTACAAAAGGATTACTGGTTAAAGGTAGGGAAAAGATCTGTCTTTCAAAGAACGTAAAATTCCCACCAAGATGATATTTTATACTGTAACATTTCAATATCTTTTTATTGTGACTATTTGTTCTACTGCCACAGGAGGTTTCTATTAACTATATCCAAGGGATTTGTCTAGATTATGGTTTAAATATTTGCTATCAGAGCATGTCAAGTAACCTATTTTAACATTTTGACATACCAATGCGACAAGACTTTATATACTGAATACTGCTAAGCAAAATCAATTTCATATATAAAAGTTTAGAAAATAAATACATGCAAAACTCAAAACTGCCTGAATACATTTCTTCTTTGCTTTGTCTCAATTAGGTTTTTACAGAGGCATTTCTTATGCCAAAAAACACAGACCTACAACATAATGTTAACACAGAAGCTTAATGCAGTAATCTTTGTAAGGGCAAAGTAAAACAACTCAAGGTTGATACAACAGCAAAAGTCATAAAAAGGTAGATGTAAACAAAAGAGGTTTTAGGACTTCTGGGAAGGCTAGAATGTAGATTTTAATAGAAAATTGCTTACTTTGCCTGTTTTCTTTAGCTTTCTAGGGCAAAGGGAGTTACTAATACTCTGTAGAAGTAATATTAGTCCTGTAAATGATGTATGCACTTATAATGAATATGTTAAAACCTATCTGATAATCTAGGAGTCCTTTTATTCCTGTCTCCTATTGAAGGAATTACTTTCATAAGAACACATGAAGTATTAAAATTGTAGGGACAGTTCAGGGATGTGAACAGCAATTAAAACCTGCAGAAGGAATTTTTCTGATGTAGTTTCCTCCCATCTTGCCTCCCTGAATTAGCAGGAATGCATCCATTCGGATAGGGATCTATCAGGGCAGTGGTCAGATCAGCCCTATCAAAATGGTTTGGACATGATTCATCTCACCTGAGCTTAGACACCTGCTGTGTAGCTTTTCATATTGAACGAGTTACCCAAAGCTGCTGCTTCTGCAGCCAGGGAAGAAAGAAACATTTCTAGGACATCCTTCACACGGCTTATTTTTGGCAACTACTTGGGATAAAATGATGTGCAGTGGCTGTACTGACTAGATCTCATCTGTACATCGGTCAGGTTCATTCTGCGTAGCACAGTGATCTGTAAGGGGAAGGAGCCAAGACCCTATAAACTGCGCAGTGTTAACTTCGATTCCAAGGTGGATGAGAGAACAAATACACCCATTTTCAGTAGTTAGAGGAAATAAAGATCAGCAACAGCCAATGTGTGTAAACAATGGCAAGCCCGTCTCAGTCGCTTTAGTAACAGGCTGGAAGTCTTGTGGCAAGCAGGACACTCAAGTAAGCAAGCCAGATGGTCCAGATGAAACCTTGGCTAAAGGTCACAATAATATTCACAAGAAAGACAGTAATATTTCTTTATCTAAGGGGTTAAGAGAGGTTTCCACAGAGGTCTGTGTTCTAATATCATTCAGTGTTTTCACTGATGATTTGATGAAGGAATAATGAATAACCTGATCACATTTTCAAATGACGCAAGGAGAAGAGACACTGTTCTTTTAGGGGTAGCCTTAGAACTTAAAATAATCTTGAGAATTGCTGCAATGCTTTGAGAAACAGGATGCACTTTGATATGAGTAAGTAGAGTGCGTTACACAATAATCAAATGCAAAAATAAAATGGGAAGGGATTGGCTTGCAGCAGTCTTGCAAGGAAAAGACCTGAGAAAGAAGCTGAATGTCAGACAACAATGTCAGATTGTTGGAAATAAACATCACAGTAACTACAAATGTGATATACAGAATGCACGGAGAATCTGTTCTACATATTCCCTGGGTAGATGCCAGCGGGGACAGTGCATTCAGTTTTAGGTATTGAACTTAAGAATAAACCAAGGGATCCAAAAAAAAGCAATAACAACAATCTAGGAGTTAAGAAAACATGACCTGTAAAGAAAGACTTGAAAACTTCTTGTTTGTCTTCCTCTAGGAAAAAAAAAAAGAGGATTGAAAGACAATATAATACCAGTTTCCAAAAGCAACATGTTTTTGCAAGAAGGAAAGTGATAAACTATCTTCTGGGTCCACTGGTTATGGGATAAGGAGTTATCTCCTCAGCCTTTAGCAAGGAAGTATTAGGTTGGACTTTGAGAGAACCTGCTGAGCATAACAACAGGGAAGCACCAGCACACTTTGCTGAAAAAAACCTGTAACATCTCTGTCACTGGAGGTTTTTAGAAACAGATTAAAAAATATTTGTTGGGAATTTTTTACATATAGATGATTGTTCTGTGGGGGAGAATGAATTTTAATGTAATTTCTAAACTTATTTTCTTTTGTTTCTATTTTTGTCTAAACCTCAGAAAAAAAATCTTTGTTCTTAGTATGGTAATTCAGTGAGAAGTTTTTACATGTATGTTTTGCATGAAAGCAAGTTTACTAACAATCTAATACAAATGTAAATTTGCTTCCCCCCCCACCTCCAACAAGTAGCCTTAATTCCAAATCAGAAAAATTCTGAAGCAAAAATCGAGTAATAATAAAGGTTACGTATTAGTCTTTGATGACTAGGTAGGAATAGAAAGAACAACCTAAAAAAAGAAATGCTGCCGTAAATCACAAGTCTGCGTGGAACAGTCTTATTCAAGCATTGCAACAAAAATGTTATCTGTGCTTTACTTGGAAATACACATTTCCAGGTAAATTCAAAGCACAAAAAGAAAAAGCTGCCTTTCTCAAAGCTTTTCCTGACTTTTCTGCTCCTCCTTTCATTCAGATGAAAGGAGGCGGTGACACTTGGTACCGATACCCTGGAGTGCCACCTGCATAGCTCATAGTTTGGCAGTAACACCGAATGCCCTTCCAAGTATGCTTAGCTTATAAAACCTAATGGATTGAAGAGCAACAAGAAGGAATTCCCATCTAAATGCAAATCAAGGAAAACGCATTTTGAATGCAAGAGTAAACTACAAATGGTAATTTTCCCACCATTTGCTAGTGCTCCTTACTACAATTATAGTTCTATACAGCTCAAGTAGTTAACAGTTCTTCTCCTGATGAGCTGTCAATGAACAACTAAGAATTTTTCCAAATGTATGTCATAGATACACTTATTCTGTTGCTGTCTGTTTGTGCAAAATTAATTTAAAACACTTACTGCTTTTTGGGGGGTTAATTTAGTGTGATTCATGAAGTGGAAAAAGAAGTTATCAGAAAAAAAACAAGGTTTCATCTGCTGGTTAAACTGTAAATTAAACTCCTACTTGTTTTCTGCTTGAACGTGATAACTGACACCAGTGGTTTATGACGGCTGAGAACACTAGAATCAGTGAGGCTCAGATTAGATCCCATCTTGGGTCCCTTCTGTATTTAAAAATGCTTACTGCTCGGGGAAAAATGGCACTGCAAGAGTCTGCTAGGTGCTGAGAGAACGTGGCCAGTCCTAGTGCAGGAAGAGCTCTGGGTCTGGTTCTGACATAAAATCCCTTTACCTTGAAAAGCTCAGAGTGAACAGAGCAGCCATGCAGGAATTGTAGCTTCCACCCTCTATTCTAAGGAACAGAATTCTCAGTAAGTTTGCAGATGACACCACATTGGGTGGGAGTGTTGATCTGCTGGAGGGCAGAGGCCATACAGATGGATCTGGACCAGCTGGATCATTGGGCTGAGGCCAATTGTCTGAGGTTTAACAAGACCAAGTGCCAGGTCCTGTGCTTGGGTCACAACAACCCCAGGCAGCACTACAGGCTCAGGGAAGAGCGGCTGAAATTTGCCTGGGACAAAGGGATCTGGGCGTGTTGATTGACAGTGGCTGAACATGAGCCAGTGTGCACCCAGGTGGCCAAAAAGGCTGACAGCATCCTGGCTTGTGTCAGGAATAGTGTGGCCAGCAGGACCAGGGCAGTGACCGTCCCCCTGTGCTGGGCACTGGTGAGGCCAAACATTGAATCCTGGGGTCAGTTTTGGGCCCCTCACAACAAGAAAGCCCTTGAGGAGCTGGAGCGAGTTCAGAGAAGGGAACAGAGCTGGTGAGGGTCTGGAGCACAAGTGTGATGGGAGCGGCTGAGGGACCTGGGGGTTCAGCTGGAGAACAGGAGCTGAGGGGAGACCTTCTGATCTCTGAACTGCCTGAAAGGAGCTTGGAGCATGGAGGGGGTTGGTCTCTTCTCCCAAGTAACGAGTGACAGGATGAGAGGAAATGGCCTCAAATTGTGCCAGGGGAGGTTTAGATTGGATATTAGGAAAAATTTCTTCCCAGAAAGGGTTGTCAGGCATTGGAACAGGCTGCCCAGGGCAGTGGTGGAGTCACCATCCCTGGAGGGGTTTAAAAGGCATGTAGATGAGGTTCTTAGGGACATGGTTTAGAGGTGAACTTGGCAGTTCTGGGCTAATGGCTGGACTCGATGATCTTAAAGATCTTTTCCAACCAAAACGATTCTAACATTCTTTGATTCTATGAATTTCTGCTCCAGCACCAAACAAACTAGTAAGGAAGGTGATGCTTCCTACAAAATACTGGATTCAAGTTTTTTCTTCCTGTACCCAGAAGGAATGCAATAAAATTTGCTCTAGTCTTAAAAGGCTTTTGAAATATGCCATATTAGATGCTATAATCATGGCAGTGTGTAGCATGTATAAACGAAGGTGGTGACGGCTCAGGGATTACACTTTGTTTAGAACACAATAACCAAATCCTGTAACAAAACCTGGAATAGAAAATGCACTCTGTATTGGCATTTTATGTTCTTCACTGGACCCTTACTGGTGCCAGTTTGTTTCTCTGACCCTAATCTGCAAGGCCCTCTGTGCATTAGAGACACAAATATCCTGCAGCAGGTATGAAAATGATGGAGCAAGTGTATATATTCTATATATATTTCTAATACTGTATGGTGAAGTTGAAGATTACTCTAATGATTTCCTTTAAAATCTTTAGTAGATTAAATGGATAACATAAATGGAACAACAATCAAATTTAGCCAAATCCTCAAAAAAAGAAAAAAAAAGAAGGAAAATAGGAGTGCATTCTGTGCTAAGGATGATGAAATGGACAACTTGCATTTCTACTAAATCTTCACTGCAATTACCGTACTGAGTGTTGCAATTTGTTCCCCCTAAAGACATGTGAACTGAATGTGCAGAGTGATTTCACATTTTGAGTGGCGAGCCCTTCCTAAATATGTCTGCATCGAAATGAACTTGTAGTTTAATCCCAGTGACTTGTGTCACCGACTTAACCGAGACACAGGACAGATTTACAAAATTTCCTTTGGTCTAACATCAGAAACAAGGAATCTGTCTTACACACAAACAGTGTCCTGCAGCACCTCACTTTGAGAAAAAAAAATGATACCAGTGACAGAAGAGTTAAGCACTTCTAAAAAATAAACTTCAAAGGAATTAGAAGACCAAGGAATAGTCCAGATCCCTGGCTGAATTCTTACAGAGAGTTCAAGGCAGAAGTGGAGAAGAGGCAGGACTTGTGTTGGTCACCTCTCATCTCTACATGTGTGTCTGGTTCTAACTTAGGTAAGGAGTCTATTCTTGAGTCAAGAATAGCTGAGGCATTCTCGACATAAGCCTCTGTGGCCAATATTCATTCCTCAGATTACTCATGGAGAATAGAGGTGGAATATAAATAAATATAATCAGTGTGGCACGTTATGAATCAAACAGCCTAATAATTTAAATTCTGTTCTTTTTAACACAAAGTTCAAACAAGTTAAGTACTTGTGAGGAACTAACCTGAGCTTGTTAAGAACAGTGATGTTACAAGCGTGCTACCTGATTCTGCAAACACAGGGGTGCCACTTACTGTTTTAATCTATTCCAGAGTTTTAAAGTGTTCTTATCTTAAATGTTTGTTATCATATATGCTCGAAAAGATATACTTTAGCTGTTTTCACACATATGCCTGAGTGCTCCTTAGACCATTTGAAATAGGCCCTACCTCTCATCACACTGAGGGGCACGGTTGAGAGCAAGGGGAAATTATTGCTGGAGAAAGCTACACTAATCAGGTAATAAGCATGATTACAGTAGATATTTTGTTGTGACAAGCACAGATTAAAAAACCAAAAACAATACCAAGAACACAACACAAAACCAAAAGAACAAATTAAGATAATACTAATGGTAAAAAACAAGTAAGCATCCACTAATTTAAAATGAATGGAGGAGTTAGCATGAGCCCACATTTACTTGGGTCTTCATTTACTGGCATTGAATACAGGATTATTTGTGTTAGTTAAAGTTAAGCACTTACTTAAGTACTTTAGCTGGATTGAGGCCAGAGTACTGATGAGTAATCTGCAGAATGGAGGCCACCGAGAATTACAAATTAAAAAAAATGCTCAAGAGCCAAATCTGATTTAAATAAAAACATTTACTCTACACCATTTCACTTTCTTCATCTTAGTGTTTATGTTTCAAAGCCTCAGTCATGGATAGTGATTTCACTGTGCAAACACTTATTACACAAGCTTTCAATTATGATATTTTTAAACTTAAAATGAAACACCGTTTCCCTAACAGAGCCTGAAGTTAATCGATACCGCACTTCAGGCTTGAATAAACTCTTCAAAATTCTAGTAACCTATTAGTAGCCTACTGTTAAAAGTCATGCTCACGATCAGCAGTTTTGAAAGGCTGGAAGCAGATCTATTGAGCCTAAATGTTAGAAGGATGATGGAGGTCAGAATGACAAGGGTGGTTTACTGAAAAATAGAGGCTACCTTCAGCTCAGAGCTGAATCACCCACGGTCTTGACAAAACTTCAGGAAATTTCCAGAGAACTGGACTGAACAAATAATTCACCCTGTGGCACGAGCTGCACTAAGCAGCAGGTAACTTCGCGGTACACAGGGAACAAATGAGCTGCACCATAGGTGCTTTCTGCAGAGCTTATCACAATAGGGCTCCAGGAGTATTTGAAAGCGATCTCAAAGAGACAGGCAAAGATAATGAAGTATTTCTCGATGCAGTTCTAGGAGAACATTAAACCCCTAAGAAGGACTTCCTCAGAGCACTCGGAGGCCGTGTGTTTGCACTAGATGTCAAGCCCACCCCACAGGTGACAAACTCCAGGACCGAGTGCCATCTGTGGCCCCACTAAAGCTTGTGAAGTCTGTTATCAGAGTAGCTACTATTAGGCATAAACAAACCAATATATGAATAAACTTCTTCCAACACAGAGCCTATGGTGGACCTGTAATCTCCAAATAAATAATCTTTTCACAAAAAACTAGTTTTCAGATGGCACCGAATGTGCATAACTTTAGGAACCTAACCCTCTTCCTGAGTTACTTCCAGATCTACTGCTGATCACTCCAGGCCTACTTTTCGTGCACTGCTGCTCGTTTGTTGTTATGCACAGAAGAAATCAGCAATGACAGCAACATGCAATGGATATCTTCATTCTGTCGTGTGTGCTTTCCCTTTTGACAGCCACTTAACTATATCCCTCCATCATTTCAGGTACACCACAGGTGAAACCAGATCATCCTCTGCATTGGGCCTGTGGTTTGACACCATCTGGAAGGAACGAAGCAAGGACTGTGCTGAGCAAGAAGCATATCAAATGTCTGAGCTAAATATTTTATGACTACAAACAATATAATAAAGAGTCATGGAAATACCGGTAAGGCTTTTCCCTGTGTTCAGGAATCAGAATTGAAAAACAGTCAAATTAGTTCCACACTAAGGACCAGGGATTCACCTCCAGCAAGGTGTGTGAATATGGCAAACACTGGGTTCACCAGTGCATGAACTTAGACAGGGGTTTAGTCTGTGGTTAAATGTCCACAAAGAGCTGAAATTATTTATTGACATGCTTCCTTAGGGCTTTTTGTTATCGCTTATCACAGGCTCTCAAAACATGGAAATAATATTGCATTCAATATTCAACAGCCTGTTTGAGGAGCCTTCTGTATTAACACAGAGTGGTACCTCCCAATTAACAGCGGTATGAAAATGGACTGGTTTATGTTGTCATTACAAGGTAATAGTTGAGCCACAAGAGAATCTAGCCTTTCTCAATCAGAAAAATTGGCACTGATATCAGTAAAATCGAGATTAAATTCTACTTACTCTACATTAAATTGTGTAGAAGCCCTAAGGAGATGCCTCTTCACTTCTGAAGCACGCTTAGGCAGCAGACCGGAAAATCAGTGTTAGTTTAACTTAAATTAAAAAAAAAAGGCAGTTTAATATTAAATTAAATAACTCAGTCAGTAGTTTGAGTTGAAAGTGGTTGTTTCTGCCAAAATGGTTGCATATCAAAATTAATGATCTGTTGAGACAGAGAGCGTCATCTTTTGAGATGACAAGTTCTCAGAGCTTTGGACCTTTGGTATGTAGGGCTGTTACCTGTGCTGTCTGAGGGAGCAGCTGAAACTGCTCGTGGAGCGATGGCAGAGCGGGAGGGAAACTGCCGTGGGGCTGGCAAGGCCGAGAACGCCCTCAACCTTGGCCGTTTGGGGTAAGCGTTGGCGTTTCAGCTGGGTTGTTCTCAGGAGATGCCCAAGTAAGGGCTGGTGAGAGACAGCATGGGACATTCCTGCAAGAAGGGGGACTCAGTCGGCTTGGACATTTCAGGGGTTGTTATATTCATTTTTAGTTTGTTTTGATGATATTTTAAGCTCTTGGGAAAGGCACACCGAGTTTGGAATAGATGCCTGGCAATGGATCTCTAGAAAAACAGTAACTATTTATTTAAGATCATTAATAGGCTTAGGTAGACATTATATTGCTTCATGGTTTTACAGCAATTTCATGGCTAGTTGTGGTAAAAACAACTACTAATGAGCAAATCTACATTACAGTGCACTACATCAAGTTTTGTGTGTCTATATACTAATCCTTATGTAATGTACAGGACAGAATGTCCCGTGATAATTCTTTGAAAATTATCCATTCTTGAGAATGGATAACTGTTTTAAAGGAAGCTCTAAAATAAACACAGAACTCGGAAGAACTGCCGGCTTTACAATGATCTGTTGTGTAAATCCTGATGTGCTCTGAAAACATTTTAGCTTCCTATACACAATTAGTGTCTGCAGTTAAAAGTCTGTTGCTACAAACTTTAAGTACAACACATGCTATCTATGGTTTACTTATCTTAAGCCACTTGCAGCTCCTGTTCTACAAATATCTGAGTTCTGCAGAACTTTCTTTTGTGTATTTATCATTGTAAGACCTCTTTGACTTAGAGAAGTGTTACCCCCCGCCCGCCCCTTTTTTTTTAATAAATGGGAAACTGTGGCACTGTGAGACCAAGTGACTTAGAGGCTTGTAAGTGACCTCTGAGAGGGCAGGTGGCTGCAGCCAGCTCTCTCTGATCTCTAAAGCATTCCCCAGCTACTGGTACTCGATTTTTCTCCTTTCTAAATTCTTGTTTTCCTTAAAAACTCTGCAACTGAAATGCTCCTTGGATTCCAAAATTTCTTCTCTAAAACAGCAACAGCCAAATGCTTGAGGCCATGAGGAGAAGAAGCAAGGCTGCAGAAGGCATCCTCTTCTCCACAATGTAACCACGAATCTTGGATGATGGAAGAAACTACTTGGTGACCAGTTTGTATTACCTCCCTTTGTGCAGCACCCTGCTGTCTCTTCCTGAAGATATGTTCCATGGAAAATATTCCTCACTGTGCTCCCTAAGAAACCGGCTTGGGCAGCAGCTTGTCCGGGTGTGCAACAGGTCTGGTGGGACGTGCTCTCGTGTGGTCGCTGTCATCACGCTGAAGGGCTGCAGAGGAACCTTCGTCATCAATAGCTGTTTCCATTTCTGTAAGGAGCTGGATCCTGAGGTAGTACACACCACAAATGTTTCCAAGTAACTACAATCCCAACACCCAAAGCTTGAAAGGCCAAACACCCAGCAGCAGGCAGATAGCAATCTTGCAGCTGCTGCTCTCCCTGCCACTCAACGATCAGATATTTTCCATTGTCGCCGGGAGCTCTCTTCTGATTCCCAAGCTCTTTCCCTCACTTAGTCTTTCCTGAACCTTTAATGTTTTCCCCAGCTCTTTTTTTCCATGCTCTGTCTGTCCATCAGCTTCCTTTCTCATCTTCAGTACTTGTGCTAGTCATTTCTAAGTGTTCTAATAGTCAATTAAATTGTAGAAAACCCCTGATCCAGCAAAGTGACGAGGCATGCACACAGCTTTAAGTGCTCTAGTACTGTTGACTCCAACAGGGCTACCAACGTACTTAAAATTAACCACACATTTAAGTGCTTTCCTGGATCAAGGCCACCATCACATTGACATGAACCAAAACAAAACAGCACCTGAGATTCAGCAACATAAACACATAAAACCTCAACCAAACACGGGGCTGTAACCTTCAGGTTACCTTTCTCCAGTGCCTGCTGCCATTGCCGGCTACGTTACGGTTACATCGAGAATCTATTCTGCCAGCATATACTGGAAATAGTGCTTAGGAACAGTCCTGTTTAGGCCAGTGCTTTGGTACGGGTTCAGAATTTGCCTGGCCTGTTTTGCTAGATCAGGCTCTTGGACAATAAGGTCCTCGGGGCAAGAATCATGTTTATTTTTCTGCTTGAATCATATGTGCTCATACACCACAAAATAGCAACTGGTAACTTTTTGTTTGGAGGTACAAGGAAGGAGACTTTCTACATGCCAGAGATGCCCTGGCTTGTGCGGTTTTAAGTGAAAAAAAAAAAAAAGAGGGAAATTTCAAAAGTATAAGGTATTAATCTTATCACTGGTGATTTTCTATAACCCTAAACATGCAAAAATACAAAATTAAAACCTCCCCTCTTGAATTCTGTCCCCTCCCCATCTTTTGCTGACCTTCTGCCTCCATTACCTTTTTTTTTTTATTCTCTGTTGATTACTTCACCAGTTTATACTTCAGTTTTTAAGCCTTGTCCTTTGTTAATCAACAAATAAGATTATGCATACCTTGGGCACACACAAATCATTATTGTCTTCCTACAAATGCCCCACCCTCAGTACCAGCTGAGAACGCTGTTGTGAACAAGCTCCAAGAATCAATATTTTGCATTCATTTCACCAGCACAATGGAAACATTTTTCCAAGCTGCTGCCAAGATGGTATCTAGTCCTCTTCTGAGTCAGCAGCCCATGCAGCTGACTTTCAAACGGCCAAACTTACTTGATTGTAATCTTAAAATAAATTAAAAAATATAAATAAACAAGCACAAGCTGTATTTTTAAAGAGCTGTATCGCTCTCCTCATGCTCAAGCAGAGAGTGACACTACAGCATGTGAAAGCCGGGGGAAAGAAGCCATACAGAAGTGAGTGTTATTTGCGATGTCCCCCTTATTTCTCCAACTTCAACAATTTATTTCTCCCAGTTGGGGGAAAGGACTGGGGAGCGTTGTGGGGAAGTGAGAAAGGAATAGCTCTGCTCTATGTACTCCATGTCTTTTTGGCATCAACCAGCATTTTACATTCTTTAAAGCTCTGTTGGCCATTAAAGACAGTTTATCTAAAAATACAATATAGACAAAACTAGGCTTAGAGAAATGAAGATGATAATGAATTTGTAGAGTTCCCTCCCCGAAGCATTTTTTGCTTATTCTGAGCTGTATTTTCCCTCTGGTCCAATACATAAGCAAGCACGGTGCAACAGAACAGGTTCAAAACTGTGCATCTCTCCTCCGTTCTCATGGGAAGACTTTGGTCTATAATCCCTACTGCTCTGTGAATAAACAGGCTAAATGGTGAATAATTTTTGTGTTCCAAAACTACCCAGCTGGTAAGAAACTGCCAGCAATCCTATATTAAGCTGCAGCTTTGCATTAAATCAGAGACTAAGTACCTGGCTTCTAATTGCTAGTAGATCTTACTCTTATGAGAAGTTCTGACCTTCTAGCAAAATAGCTGGACGCTTTAACAAGTCTAAAATTCAGAAATATACTGTGCCATGAGAAATCAGTTCAGTGGGTCAAACCAGGCAGTCAAAGCACCCCCTCACATCACGTTACTTATTCAAAAGTTACCTATTTATGAGGCTGATCTTGAGGTTTAGCCTTTTTATACCATGCATAGTGCAGGACTTAGGGTGATAAAAGTAACTCAGCTTTAAGCTGCTAAGTCTGTCTTCGAGATGCTGGGGTCATGATTTTGGTACTGATGTGTATCACAAAAAAGACTCATAGGTGCTGTGGTTTTAATAGTCTTAGCTACTTATAGCCCTGCGAGCGCTGTCAAAGAAGCTGGGGATTGATTGGACTCCACATTGTGGCTACTCATCCTTTCCACCTCACCTTTCTCCTTTTGATCTAGGACTAGGAGGAACAGGAACTGTAGCACTTTATGGCATTAAAATAAATTATCCACTGAGTGAATCCATAGATAGTTGATTAAATTATCTCTGTGGCTGCAGAAAAAGCCACAAGCTGATATAGATACACATTTCCTCGGGGAAGAAAAAATCGTCTTTATGCAATACAATTTCTCTGCATCCTAAGATTGAATCTGAACCCAGCAACCAGAATACAATTAGGGTACCAGTGTTTCAGGAGGTTGTGACTGAAGATTTTTGTTCTAAAACAAATAAGTAGCTTTAAAAAAAAAAAGGCAAATTAGCCAATAGAAAATAGCTAGTAAGGTGTTTGTTGCGTATTTTAAATACTAAGGGAGAGAAGAATACCAAATGTGATAGAAAAGATAAGACTAATAGGGAGAAGGTAAAGTGAGAGAACAGAATATTCATAAAATGGAAGTTGTAATTAAAAAGCAGTAGTGTGGTGTAGCTGAAGCTTTCTGGTTTTGTAATATTCAGTTCCAATGAGTTTACTGGTTCATTTCTTCTTTATTCCACTGAATCTCTATGGACTTTCCAGCCATATGAAGTAATTCTCCTGTGAGCTGAGCCTACATTCAATTCCGTGGAGCCACCATGTTGCTCCGTCAAATGAGATTGAAATCATATCAGGTGGGCTCAAGACATTTTTCCATCAATATGGTATCTAATTCTTACCTAGTTCATCAAAAGCTATTCATTTACGGTGTTTGCAACTAATTAGATACATGAAAATTGTTGGACAAATATGTACCATTTTTAAATGAAACACCCTTTCACGTGGCCTGCAAAAGTTCCCCTAGGGAGAAATGTTGAAACAATGACAGCTTGTTACAGCCTGTAGGATTTGCTAGAGAATAGAATCATCTCCCCAGAGAAGTGCTGGTATTAAGGCACTTAGGCCTGGCCTGGACACTCCAGCACTGCAAGAGCTTCCTTGCCTGGTCAGTGATGGCCATTCTGTGACCACTTCACTGCAATCTAAATCAAAGCTGAATCACAGTAATGCCCTGGCACTCTAATATGTTGCCTTAAACCGCATGAATGCTGAAGTAGAGAGTTCTTGTACATTTGCAGACTGGATTCCTTTTTTTTCCCAGCCTTTTCCCTCCCTTTTTTAAAAGACAACATCAGAATCAAAGAACGCTCTTCTGTTCTCTTCATCAGGTTGAAATCTCTTTAATCAGCCAGCTCTGATGGGTGGCACGGCTTTTTGGAGAGAGCCGGGCTGGTTCCCAGGCTCCGCGCCACCAGCGGCCAGGGATGTAAGAACCTTCCACGCTGAACAAGTGAGCAGCCCTGGTTCTGAGTTCACTACCCTTTGGCTAAGAAACAGCACAAATAACCTTGCAGGGAAGTGCTGCTGTTGAACAAGCAGGTAGATGCAGAAACAATCCTGGTTCCCTCTCAGGCTGAATACTGCAAAACCAGAAAGCTTCAGCTACACCACACTACTACTTTTTAATTACAGCTCCCGTTTTATTAGTATTCAGTTCTCTCAATTCACCTGCTCCCTATTAGTCTTATCTTTTATATCACATTTGATATTTTCCTCCCTCTTAGTATTTAAAATATGCAATAAACACCTTAATCATTTTCTATTGGTTAATTTGCTTTTCTATTGGTTTAGAAGAAAACATCTTCAGTCACAACTTCCTGAAACACTGGTTTCCTAATATATTTGTATTCCGCTTGCAGTGTTCAGATTCGTGGCAATCAATGTACATTACGTCTCTCCCCTTCCGTATGCTGGAGCAGCAAGCACTGTGTAAAATGGGTATGGACTGTATAAAACGGGTACAGACTGGACTCTTTCAGTCCCTCCTGCGTGCTGTATCTGCAGTTTTAACACAAGCTTAGAGTAAATCTCAGCCTGCCTTCTGGCTGAGATGCCTTCTTTTTGAGAATGTGCTGGGAAGTTGCTTGGCTCAGAAGTTATTTGGAGAATGGTGGTTCGCTACACAATCATAGAAAGGGCCATTTGTAAGCATGTTCTGCCTTTGTCACGTCTTCTGAGCAGAAGAAGCTCCAACCTTGTTTGTCACTAAAAGAAAACTCAAAGGCAACTCCTCAGTTTCCAGCTACCATCTTTCTCCCTGGCTTGGACTCCTCTCATGCTGGGAAAGAGGAGAACCATAAAGACAAGGAAATTATGTACCACAAAAATGCTTGTGTTTGCAGGACACAGGGAATGCTGCTATTTTCGTGGTGTCTTATTAAGTGGAAGAAGAAGGGACGAAATGAAAAGTACACAACCACTCAGCTCAATGCACTACATTCCACTTTAACATACGGACAAAGCGGAAATCGGGCAAACAAGTTGGATATTGAAATTGCAACCTCTCTACATTCCTTTCATGGCTAGTAGTGATGTCACATTAGAGAAGAGTTATCATTTACCACTTACTGCCTGAAGGTTACACAGTCCAAACAACACGCGGCCAAAGTACAGAGTCCTGAACTGCACTGTGACAAATCAAATTGCTCCTTTCCCGTTTAATGTGGTGCATCGGTGTAGCTTTGATCTCTTATCAGCTGAATTTCTCATTATAACCCTATAAGTCCAGCAGCAGGAACAGACTCAAATGCAGAGGAAAGCCTGGAAGAGCTGCTGCAATGGTGCGTCACAGCCTCAGCACATCCAGCTTCAGGCACCGCGCAGAAGCGCCTCAGAAACGCAACACCCGGAGTCACTCCCTTTATCACCAGCGCGAAAGGCTGTTCTGTCCCCGAAGATCTGATTCATCCCCTGCAGGTGCCTCTCTGTGGGATGCAGACGCAACCAGAGCTCCTGTGCTCCCGACTTAAGCAGCTCAGATAGGTTTCTAAAGTTAGGTGGGATAAATCCAGACCTTAGCGCTTATCACAGACATCCCTTTAGCGCGAGGTTAATTGCTGAGGTTTGTATACTGTCTTGAGATGATACTCGCTGAAGGAGGATCTGTGTCTGGAACTGTCTCCCACTTTTTATTCTCCCTGCCAGAATCTAAGGTTTAAAAATCACTTTAAAATATACACTGTTCTAAAGGCTACTAAACCGTGAAAGGTTTTGATTACATCTGCTGGGAAAGAAATGCTTTTATTCTCTCTTATATACCTTCTCTCTTTCTGAACAGATTTAACCATTCTATGCCACAGTCTCAAACATATAAAAAAAACCAAGTACAAAATCAGCTTCAAATGGAGTTAACTATAAAAATGAGCAAAGATTAGTTCCAAGTCCTGGTACTGCACCTTCCTATAGTTATCTGCTGGTCTGTGTTCGGTTTTTTTAATAATACTTCCGGCTCTGGGTCCAAGGGTTCCTCTTTGCTACTGCAATACATATATATGTATATATATATATAGCAGTCATGAATCATTTATAATAGTTCTGGGATCTGACACATTATCGCCACTAGTTAAACAATGTAATAAGTAAATGAGATTCAAGTTGACAGAGTCCTGTAGATAAGAGTCAACTTCTCATTTCAGATGTCAACATGGAAGCTTCTCTGTCATTAAACTGAGCATCTAACAGCATGGACACTATGAAACCATTTATCACATAATTTATAGCGTGTTTTTAAGATAATTTGAATTGTTATGCTGAACAATGGTGATCTAAGTAAAGAGGAAATGGAGTTTGCCTTTTACAGATTGGCATGTGCATGGTGAAAGTGTGTATCTGTTAACACATGGTTGAAATACAGTACTCAAATCAAGGATGTTGGTCTATTTGTAGCTGTCCCAAGTAAACCAAAAAAACTAATGATTCATTGGCAGCCCTGCACACTCACTGTTCTCAGATATAAACGAGGACAAAGGATAGAAAATAATCAGGTGCTATATATCCTGTATAGTTATAGATTTCTGCATCTTCTGAACAGGAGACAATTGAGTCGAACATATTGAGTTGCTGTCCAGACTCTCTCTCATACATATATGCAACCACAACAGTTGATAAATACTTGCTGAGAATTCTGTTTCTTTATTCTGGCATCTTCCACTCAACTTCATATTGTCCAAATCAGCAAATTATTAAAAACAATACGAACTTTTCAGTCTTTCAGTCAGTGGAATGTGCTAAGATTATGTTGTTTCCCCACTTCTATTCTAACAGGTACAAAAGACTCCTCTGTAGCTGCATAACACAGATAAATACATTCATATGCAAATAATGTGACGGATTGACTGAAACCTACCAAAATAGCTTTGTGTCCTACGAGCCTTTGAGTTTTGTGATTTATGTGTCCATGACTATTAGAACTTACATGGAACAGCAGTGAGTTGGATGGAGAAAAGTCAGTGCTGGAGTTCCCTAACTCTGAGTGTAGGATTTATTTTATGTAATACTTTAATTATTTACTTTTGCATAGTAGCAGAACAGAAAGTCTGTATTTTGCAGGGAGAGCTTGGCTTGCTTAATCTAGAAAAACAAAGGTTGGCTACAGGTACCACAGGATGTAACAAATGATGAATGAAAATAATTATAAGAGCAAACGGTCATAACCTGTCCATGAAAAAAAATTAGGTTGAAAAGCAGAGACTTCCTAACCATTAGAGAAGGGATCCCCAAAATAGGGTATGTGAACACTGACCCAGCACCTAAACACAAAGCGAAAGGTTTGGGGATCACTGCGTGAGCCAATTCAGATCCAGCTTCCCAGGCCGAGTGGGAGGAAACTTCCCTCCTAAATAAATCACTAAGAACTGGAACAAAACAGAACTTGTAGTCATGCAATGGGGAAACAGACCTCAGGAACCTTCATGTGCTTTACAGTTCTGGATACAGAAAATGGCAAAGATTGTCTATTCTGAGGAAAAAGAGCAAAAAATAAAGCTGGGGAAAGACAGATGGAGGGTGGTTAACTCTGGTGACAGGTCACGGTTTGCTTGTTCCATGAGGCAGGGGAACTGAGGGCAGAAAGTTAAGGCAACGGCATTAACATGAAAAAGCAAGAAGGAGCAAAAAGGCAAGAGGAGCACAAAAAGAGCAGGGGAGGAGGGACACGGCAGCAGCGCGGGTGCTGCGGTGGGGAATATCAGAGGCTGGAATTCATCTGTTCCCAGGAACTGCTGAGTTTGGGCATTCCCAGGAGCTGAAGAAACCATTCTTACGAAGAAACCTCGACCGCGTGGGAGGCTGGATAAACACCCTGGGAGTGCTGCTCTCGGCCCTCTCCTCCCTGAGCTGGGGCAGGAGGTGTGAAAGCAACTGGTGCCCTTAGTCACTGGTAGTCCCAGGCAGCTCAGACTCCAGAGGCAGCAGGAACTCAGAAACCTGCAGCTCATACTGTGAATTTCTTTTTGATGTGCTCCCCCTGTCTGCTCGCTCTCTCACCAGCTCTTTTAAGACAGATAAAAGACAATCCTAAATAAATTTTTATCCTTCTCCGAAGTGGCATCGCAGCAGCGTACGCTGGGATCTGTAGCCACTGCAAAACCCACTCAGGAATAGCAGAAAAATTAGTTGCTATTTGGGTAAATCAGCAGGGGAGCTACCACCTTTGGGTTCCCAGTGCCTCGTGAGCTGACTACTGGGAGAAGCTGGGACAAGTCTGCAGCAAAAGCCCGTGATGCTATTCATGTTCTGTTCCACCGTGCGGACACACACGCTCTAGCCCATCGGTTGTAACACAAGAATCAGTGAACACGCAGCACGTTTCCCAGTGGCAAACTGGACACGTGCTTTACTTACTGGTTTTGAGGTAGCACAGGGAGCCGGAGCCATCACGGGGGGCTTGGCTGCGCTTTGAGACGGAGGCAAAGAAAACCTCTGCCCTGTGTCCGGAGGTGAAGAACAGTGAATCCGTGTTTCTGGTCTCTCGGGCTCATGTTTATAGGATTCCAGAGGAAACGTGGGCTGCTTGGTCACTTGTGTTGGAGTAGATGGAGAAGAGGAGAGGCCAGAGGCTGCAAACGAGAATAATTACCCAAGATCAGCTCAGAAGAAAAGCTGACAGAAATCTCAGCTTTACAGTGAAACTGTTATTTTTTTATCACATTTCCCCAGGCTAAAAGTGCGTATCTCACCTCCTCGTTTATGAAAGGGAATTGCTCTGCCTTGCTATTAAATCTCTTATTGTTCAGCTGGTTGAACTTTCTGATCCATTTAGAGGGAAGCAGAGCGGCAAGGCCAGAGCGCTGGAGGTTTGTGTTGTATTAACCTCCTGTCTGATTGCTGATTTCTAAAATGATCCTCAGCGCTTTATTGTTATAATTGTAATAGTCCTGTGAGTCCCAGGATTACCTCTATCTCATGGCAAACAGCTCAAGAGCTTTAATGGTTGCTTTTTCTTCTTTTTCATTATTTTACCAGTATCTCAGCCAGCAGTTAGAATAAAATTAGGAGCAGAGGCGAAAAGAAACTGCATAATTCCCCTGAGCCTCACTCTGCTTTCTAGAAGGCTCCTGGCAATGCCTTTATACAAACTAGAATTGTTTTCGGTGGCCTTTGAGGAGAAAGTTTGTTCACATCTTTTGCTGAAAATCAGTATCAGCAGCAGATCCTTTCTCTTGCGAGCATCCTGTTTGTATTTGACACATGTATCTATCCCAGCTGTATTTTAGGTTACATTCGCAGGGCAGTTCTGAATTGTGATAAAACAGATTGTTTAAGCCATATTTATTTTCCATTTAAGAACCAGCAGGCATCCATATCCAACTAGAAAACTCCAAGTTACAACATCTGTGTTTCTTGTTATATCTATATATGTGTCAGTGAACAAAGGATGGCTCTCTCATGCCAGCACAAATCAGGACAGACCTAAATGCATAAAAACTGAGAGGCTGAACAGAGCTACATATTTTTAAGTGGGCTGCAGGCACCTCTATGATCTCTGAATTTGGTTCACTTGCACTTCCAGACATTTGTGCAGATGATCAGTTAGTCCAGAGGGGACTCGGGTCCATTGAAAGGGAGCAGATAAGTCAGCATTTAACATGCATAAAATCCCAAGCCATTCAAACAAGAGTTTGAGAACATGATAATGCACCTTCATGACAAGTCCAGCTCATCTCCTCAGTGTGAGCTTTCAAAGCTCCACCAGAGCTTTTTTTCCATTCAAAGGCTTTCCATCGGTGGACACGCAGCCTCCACGGGCCCTTCCTTGCAATCCGGGGTAAAGTGCATTTGTACAACTCCCTTTACACTCATTACCTTTCAGCGTCACGTTTTACCTCGCAGATGGAATTTTCAAAGAAATCTTTGTATTGATGGCAAGTAAGAATAAAACGCAGCAATGACTAAGTTGCTAGATGCAGAAGACTAGAAATCCAGCAGCTCAGGAAGGGAATCTATGAAGAAACTATGAATCCTGACATATCTGGGGAAGAGTTACCATATCTTATAAATAACAGAATCAACGAGGAATTAAGTAACTGTTTAGCTATCATTCTTAATAAAAAACGACCTTTCTTGATGGCTTTTATATATGGAGAGACTTAAGAGAACAGAATCTCTCATCCAGAAACCTACAACACAATAGGCTTTAATGTGTTTTATTTGAAGTGGTGCAGTATAATGTATTTATTTCTTTAAAATAAAATCCTAACTCTCACTGAAAAAGTTTAGCTTTGCTGGAGACAAAAAGGACCCCCTACTCAGTCCTTTTCAGAACTGCAGCTCCCCTCCAGGGACTTTAATTCCATTTCATTCAGTGACCTGCAGCAATAACCACAGATCCACTGCAGACTGGCTGTTGTGGGCAGATAAAATGCTGCTTCACGGGGTGAGGCAAGAAGAATAACGCTGGTATTTTGAATGTCCTCAACTTCTGCTGATTTCGGTGGGACTGGAGATCGTTCTACATCCTGAAAGATTAAAACACCACCTAACGTGCCTGTGCAGTTTGTGCTTACAGAGAAATTTAGGTAAACAGTTCTGGGGAAGATGCTCCTCTGAGTTTTTATGGATGTACAAATGTTTCCTGAGCACTCAGACTGGGGTTTGAGGTGGATGGCAGCTGTAATCGATGCAAATGTAAAACCACTAAAAGGGAGAAAACCACCATTAGATGTTAAAGTCCTGCTGCTGGGATGAATTCATTGTGTGCTGATGTATTCAGCAAGTCTACAAAACCCATTTCCAGCATCAACAAGCTCTACCAGAAGAGCTTTTACCAGACGTAAGGAAACCACAGATTCACCGTCCTACCAAGGCTGGCCTGCCACGTGTGGAGGACATCTCTAGGACACGGGAGATGTGGACCAAAGGAGACCAAGGGAGTAACATCTCTGACACCCTGTGAAAGCTGTTGCCGCCTCACTGTAGATGTGGAGCAGCACAGCCAGGACAGACAGCGTGGATTCCATTTTATAAGAACATTCACTACTGCTGAGTCTCCTTTTGGATGCCAGCCTTGGCCCCTTGGCTTGGGTTTGTATGGACGATGAGCATCTGTGACTCCAGCAACTTCCCTGGGAGCAGAACCGTCTGTTTCAACAGTTAAAACATCAAGTGCTCAACCCGAGACACACACACACCATCACACATTTGAGATTCAGTTTTTCTGTAGCTCAGTTTCTGCACAGAAGTAGAGGGAAAAATGTCATCATTTTTGCAGGGAATTGGGTTTAATATTGTAATTAAGCTTTTCAGTCTTTGGTATTTAAAAGCCAACCTCATAGCATTATTGTGGCATCCATGTTATTTACATTTGTACAATACTGAGATTGAAGGAATAACGCCACAGGAAATGTTGAATATTTTTATGACTATTAAAACAAAAGACTTTTGGCTGCTCTGATAGAGCTCAACATCCTTACAAAGAGTTTTATAAAAGCCCACCACATAGCAGAATGAAATCTGTAACACATCCCTAGACCAAAATCAATTCAGAAGTGACATAACTTTGTATTAACGTTAATCCTATTGGACTACTGTCTAAATAGGCAGCATTGGTGTAAATATATAGTTATATATATGTGCAGTAGCTGACCTGTTCTGCTATGAAATATGTCAATTGAAGACACAAGATACAGCTCTATCCCATGGCTGAAAGCATTTTATTTTGGAGAAAGTTCGCATAAAACAATTAAGCAGCGACAACTAGCCAACAATTCTAGAGTCTCCTGTAATTAACCTGAAAAAACCCAGTAGTACCAAGGATTTTGGACAAGAAACAACCTTTGAGATTGGCTGCAGACTCTACTGGTTCTGCTAACAAGATGAACTGATATGGCAAGTAACTATCTCTTATGCTAATGTTATTTCATTAGACAATGACATGCATAATGAAATGTGATATTTTCATGTTAGGAAACTAAATTGCTCTTCCCTTTTCCATAACATAAAACAAGATTTTTAGAAAGAATCTAGCAGATCAGTTACTGTGTCACTGGCTAACAAAAGGTTTTGTCCAGTTTCCTATTGATCATCCCTGTCCAGTTCTTGAACAGTCCAAGAATTTTGCTTCATTCTGATTCATTACTGCTTCAGCTGGATCTGCCCGCACGTCTCCTCGTGTTTCGACGAGGTTCCAAGGGATGTGGTTTAGTGCTAGGGTTAGTTTAGGTTATGGCTGGACTCGATCCTGAGGGTCTCTTCCAATTGAAATGATTCTATGATTCTGTTCTGTGATCACGGGTTGGATGCAAGAGCCCCAAGAAAGTGCTGCTGCTCCAGCAGAGCCCTCAGCTCTGGCCCAGTTAGCATGCAACACTAACTGGTATTTAGCCGGTCACAAACATGCAAAAATGATGTTGTTATCTTTGCTCGTTTCTCCAGGTATTTGCAATTATTTCTTTTAAATAAAGCCCTTATTTTGCACAGAATTCACTTCTCCACCCACCTACTTGGGCATTCAGATCCAAACCAGCCCTTTGCAGATACATAACAGGAAAGGACGAAGCGCTACGTTGTCAGCCGTGTGCTCCCACGGGAGGAAGGGTGACTGACCTCCTAAATTTCCTGCATCCCCCGGGTGACACCCACCGTTACTTCTGTCACCTGCATTTCATGCCTGACCTGGCAGGATGCATCTGGTGGTACACGGGAGGAAGGATGCTCACAGCCCAGCGATTCCTGCCAAAGCCGCCCCGTTCTATCAGCCCTTTTCCAGAAAGGAAAACAGCCCCAGACCCCATAAACCTTTGAGTCACCTGCCCACAGATGCTGCTGCTGGGGATTTCAGGGATGTGCTGATGCTCCTGGACAAAAGGCGGCTCTGGGTGGTTTGGAATAGAGTCACAGTCCCCTCCTGAGGGCCCAAAGGCTGCTCTCAAACTGTATTTTTGTATTTATGCGCTTAAGATGAAGTTGCTAAAACTGGTGAGAGTTACTGGCCATGAAAAATAAATCACTTTTGCATTTTAACTCTTCCTAGGAAACACACTTCAGTATTCTCTCATCCTGTACTTAATCAAGCAGATAATGCCATTGCTAACACATAAAGCTGTTGCTAAAATAGCTTTCCATAGGGACATGTTCATTTACCATTTAGACTGAAACTTCACAGAAAAAGAAAAAAAAAAACCAAAAAAGGGATTTCCATGTGCAGTGGGGCGCTTTGTGACACTTTTTGTCCGGTTCCTCCCCAGGACAACACTGTCCTTTCATTTCCATTCTTGGGCTGGCAGAAAACAGAGAAGGCGACCGGCTGCGGCCGCTGAATTTTAAGCAGTCGGCAGCACAAGTGAATCTGAGTTGAGCCGGCTGTTCTTTAAGCTGATTCACTCTTCAGACACAATGCTATGCTAATTATGACATGCGAGCAAATTGATGCAAATTACGTGAAATTAAGTTTAATGCCACTTAATGGTGGTAAAACTGTGAACCCAGAAGCAGGTAAATGGCTGCTGGCTGTTGCTGTTCAAATAGAACCGGGGATATTGACACTAAGTGTTGTAAGTTAAAAAAATATAAATAAAATTAAGCCTGAAAAGCGATCTTAAGAGTTATTGTACCAAAAACTATGCTAGATACTGCCTAAGAAATGTCCTGCTGTATCCAGCATTTTCACTTACACACCAGTTCAGGATACCTCCCACCCTACAAGAACTACAGCTTCTACTGTTTAACATAGAGCCTGTATCTGCAACCATATAACCTATACCATCGCCCCTATAATGGCCAGGCCTTCCAGTTCCCCATCCAAGCCCCCTGGTTCCTCCTGAGCAGCATCTCTCCTCCCTGCATTATAAAGCAGATTTGTTTCGGTCCTATTGAAGCAGCCCCGTGGCTTGTCATGTAGCTGGTACAGCATTCAATGGGAAGTTTACTTGTTGCCAAAAACATCTTTCAGATTTTTTAATTAATAATAGGAAGAGTAAAATACACCCTTTAAGTCATTAAAAATGTTGTGCTCTCTGACAAGTTTCACAGGGAAATGTATATTTTTGCAGTAAAAGTCAAATTTCTTTAGTTCAAACATAGCAGAGGAAACCACTCCTTAAGTGGTCTCGGCCACAGAAGCAGCTGAACCTGAAAGCACCAACACGTGCTTTAGAAGCTATTTCGCTTTGTAAAACCTCGGGCAAAGCCGTATCCGTTTCCAGGACTCAGCCCATCCTCCTCTGCTCGTGGTTTCTTTATGTGCCTGAACAACCATCTGTGGGATCTGCGATGTAACAGCTTTTCCTCGTAAAACTGAGAAAGTCAGGAGCTTCTGAAGAGTTTAATTAGTAAAGTTTTGAGAATGTCTTTCTGAAGATCTCAAGGCCGCTCATCAGACAGGTCCTCTCCTACCCTGCCCAGAACTGGACATTAGTTATCTCACGTGTGTCAAATGTACCGGAAAAATCTGCGAAGGCTTGGCACGTTATGTCAGCGTGGCTTATCAAACAGAACTGAAATAGTATTTCATGTCCTAAGAGGAGCTTTTCCAACCGCGAGCAGGCTGCACCTCCTGCCTCAGGCTTTGCAGGTCTGGGTTTTGTGTTGTTTTGCCTTTTGGAAGCGCACTGTGAGGCTCTGGAGATGGTACCGGAGCAGTTGTCGTCTGGCTGATGTGTGTGACAGGCTCCCGGCCACAGGCTTCCAAATTTCTATCGGAATACATGAGCTGACTCGATGGTCAGGAGAGAGGTGGCTGCCAAGGGCTGTGAACCTGGGTGATAGGAAAGCTGCAGGAAGCACTATATAGGATCCAGAGATGTATACAATTAAGAATTTGTTGCTTTTAAAACAACAAATACATGGGATCCAAATACAGCCAGCAGAGAGCAGGAACCCTGCACACAGCATCCCTCCCAATGGGATTTTTCTAGTTCTCATTGGCAGGAAGGTCCCCACCTGGCTTCTAACTCCAATTTTCTGCCACCCCTTCTCCTTTGTCTTGCAAATACTGGAGAGAATACCACGGGCAAATAATTCATAACAAAGAAATGAATATCAGTCATGAGCTTGATGGCAAAGAATGGCTCATTTTTTGTTGGTTTGGGGTTTGTTTTGTTTGTTTTGTGTTTGAGACAGCCAAATGTAGGTTCCACTGCTGCTTGACAGCCTGACGAGTGATAAATGAAGGGGTCCTGGTTGAGGTAGCTACTGAATAGCTGCCTGAGCCAGGCACAAGCAATTAGCTGGGTATGTTAATTATATTAGGAGACTCAGCACCAAGAGTTCACCAGACAAGCCATGTGTTTTCTGTGTCAGAAAACAGGCACCGTGCACCTTGCCAGCTCAAGTGCCAATGAGAGGAGTCAGATATTACCAGTGACCCTCAGCAGGTACCACCATGATGGGAAAACGTCATGCAGAACCACAAGAAGCAGAGGGAGGAGTTTTGGGTGTGCGTCTCTAGGAGATGCACACGTGAGCAAAGACTGTTTTATCGTCCCGTGCACCCCCTCCCGCAGAGCACGGGCTCGAGCAGCTTGCAAATATCAGCGTTTCACTTTCTGAATCGTCTGGCAAACTTTCAATCCTACCACTGACGGCAGAGCCGGAGGAGGCTGAAGGGTGGCACCTTCCAAAGGGCTCCTGCTGGACACAAAGCCACACCTGCCGAAAATGGGATATGACATTCAACAGCTGCTGCCTGGGGGTAACTGCGGGTTATAACAAACGCTAACGGTGCAGTACTACGATACCATATAAAAAGCTGCTAAAATGAAAATCATCACCCCTCTTCATTCAAACCACGCTTGAAAGACACGCGACATCTGTGCAAACCCCGAGTTTCTTTTCCCGACCCGAACCAGATGACTGACGAGCGTAAGCCGATCCATGCAAATAAGCCACGTGCAGCAGTTGGCGCTTATCGACATCCCGGTAGCTGCTGAAAGAACAGTCTCCTCCGAGTCCCCGGCCCGTATCGGCACGTTGGCCGGCACAGTACGGCATCACATGGCAGAGGTTCACATGGTTGCCGGTACGTGCTGGTCAGGGCCGGCTGCCGGAGGAACAATGCCTGCAGCGTCCACACACCACCTGGCACTGCCGCCTGCACCGTGTGCTCAGAGGCTTTCACCAAATAACTTGTTTTCTGTTTTAGCCAAGATGCCTGTTTGCTAAAGCAAAGATTTAACAGCTCTTCTAGGGTTTCTCTGCTGGTTTGAGCCCAGCTGGGCTAAATGCTCTCCTGCCATCCCCGAAAGCCACAAACTGCCTTTGGTGACACTTCAGTGTCCAGCCCTGTCTGTCTGTCTGTCGCTCTGCTAGAGGCTGTGATAATGGCTTTCTGTCCCCACGCTCTCCTCTGCTTTTGCACGGCTAAACTTCCAAACCGCCTTTGTCGTCATCGTTTGCGTTTTGCCACTGTGTGTAATGTGCTTCACAAACATAAAAGATAACACAGGCCCTGACCTGAAAGGTTTACATTTCGACAGGCAAAGAGGAGGAAAATTAAGGGCATAAAGGCAGGAGGGGGAATGTTTTATGCACAGTGTATAAAGACAAGTTTAGAAGTAATTACTTGCTTGTTCTGAGGCTTAATTTCACACTTACAGATCTCAATCACTGCGCTAAATGTCAGTGTTTCAAAAGCAGCTGCTTGGGTTGGGGGCGGCGGTTGCAGAATGGAGCGAGTTGTTGCTGCTCCTAAGATGTATAAAATGCTCATCCATCGTAAATGTAAAATGAGAGAACTGAGGCAAAGATTTTCTGAGCTTGCTTGGTCTAAATCAGTGCCTTAACCATGTACCTTATTTCTGCTAAAACAGAAGAACACCCTGTGGAAACTCAAACCAAAACAAACCAACCAATCAACAACAACAAAACCCACCGAAAAACCCAACACAAATATGTCATTAGTGTCCCAGGTTAAGGAAAAGAACAGTCTAAATCCGAGCCTGCAGAACCCCACTGAAATCACTACGGGTGATTTCATCTGCATGGTACATCTACTCTCTGTGTAAGTGACAGACGGAATATTAATGCGCATAGAAAGCACCGGGATACCCATTTACAGCGTATGCGTGCGGGGCCGGGGCTGGGGAACGTCCTGCAGAGAGAGTCTGGGCTGCGCCCGGCGGAGGTTCACAATAGCAATTTCATTTCTCAGATGATATTAACCGCAGTTCCCTACTCTCACAATGAAGAAAATAGCTCTAGAGGTGCCAGCAAAGGTATCAGAGTTATGACAGGACCGTGAGTCTCGCAGCACAGTTTACTTTTGTTTATTTTCTGCAATGCTTACAAGGGCACTGAGGTGAGAGTAATTAAATATTTGCGAAGTCCTCCAAATCCTTGGGAAAGCTGTGGCTAGAGAGCGAAGCCGTGATTTGCAATTTCTCTGCTTCTGAAATTCATGTTTTTCAAACCCTCTGTTCTTCTCTTAATAAAGGAACAAAAAATCTCCCTCATTCCAGCTCTTTTCAAAATTCACCAGGAGTCCCGGCTCTGCTTCAGCCCGTGGCGTTCGCCTCTCCCCGCTGTGTCTGACTCAGACTTCTGTCTCATCGTCATTCTTATCTCGCTAACCTGGGAATTAATCTTTTGTGCGCATATGGCGCAGCAGAGATGACACGGTGCTCTCCAGCGCACCTACCAAAGCCTTCTGAAGAAATAGCTAATGACTTCATGGCTCTTGTTTGATTGAAAATAAATTGCTATGGGTCTGCTCCTGCTCCTTATGCAGCTTGGTAGCATAATTTCCATTTCCTTCACTGGTATTGGATCACGCTTTTATCTGAACATCAGTGCAGTAAACGGCTTCTTTCTCTAGACACCAACCATGAAATAACCCAAACAACACCGGCTTTCTTCTGCCTTTCACAACTAGATCTCTAAGTGATGTAGATTACAACTAACCCCCGTCTCTGTCCTTCAGGTTAGTTTGAATTTGGAATGGTTTCCCGATGCAGAACAAACACTCGTCCTGGCACGAGTACGAGGGCAGCGAGAAAGGGGGTGGGAAGGGAGCGGAATCACTTTGTGCAGTGACACCGCTGGTTTGTACCACTCGAGGTGTGTAGAAAACTACAGCCCAAGTTCTTCTAGCTGCTGTGAACAGAGTTGTCCATCTGGGATCTGGTTGAGGGCACAAGGGAGAAAAAAAGGGAAGCGGCAGCTGCACAACCATATGGTGAAACCACAGCTATATCAGAAGACTTAAAATATGCCCTGAATTGGGATGTACTTATCTACCACTGGCAAGTCCATGCTTCCCATATATGAAGAATCAGTTACCATCCTGTTTTCTTCTCCGAGCACAGAAGCTGGGTAAGATTAAAATCAAATGAAGCCCCGTCCTCTCGCTGTGATTCGGCACACTCCTACCAGTAACGTAAGGACTGTCATGATACCCACCAATTAAATGAGGCTGAAGAACAACATTATCACATCTGTACCTCAAAACTTCAGGGAGGAGCCAGGAGGTACCCCAAGAGGCTACCCAAGGTGTACTAGAATGTACATCGACGAAGTTTTAGATGCTGGTGTTGCCGCAATTGTGCAAGTCAAACACAGCCAGCCAGCATGCTGGGCCATGAGCACGCAGTCCCGTCCTGCTTGATGGAAGAGTTCAGCCAGAAATAAATCCCTGATTTGTTAACAGAAGCATAAAGGGAACTTTAAACACATACCTGGATAAATATCACTCCCATGACATGAACCATTGCTCACCCTGGGATATTTAATGATCCTGCTGTTCTGGAGGTCCGCTTAAATTCCATCATCTTATTATTCTCACCTGCCCAAGGGTAAAATTCATACTCATGGGAAGGGACTAAGCTCCACTGCACTGGATCAACCAACACCTGGTCTGATTTTACATCTCTACTGTCATTTACCACACACATTTCTGATATTTCTGTGTCAACTACATGATGGCTCATGCCTTCCCATCCACATATGCTTTCTTGGCTCTTGATCTGTCTCCTTCTGCAGACCACGCATCTCCTCTTTATGCTTCCCTCTAAAAATATCAAATCTAACACTCCACTTCAAGTCCACTGGAGACTGACGCTATTAAAAGAAATCTGAGGAATTCCTCACACATTTCCTTTTTTCTAGTTGTTTCGCCTTCTGTTTGCAAGCTGATTTAAACCTTCCTCATCCACTTGCGCCCTCACCAGCGCACCTGCACAGGGGGTGGCTCCTTTTGCCGGCTGTACCGCGGGCTGCAGCTGCAGCCTCCTCTCACCAGCCGGCTCAGCGGTGCCGCGAGCGCCTGGCAGGCAGGAGCACCAGTGCCCTTTGGCAGAGCACGCTTACATTTTCCAGGCAGTTTTCCTCTCCAGGAAATCCTTCCCCTCCCTTGTCACCCAAGCCCAGCTTCGCCCCAGGGCCTGTCCCGGCTGCTGTGACGCCGTGCCCCCAGCACATGACAGCAGTCACATTCCTGGCTTGCTCTGCTCCTCGGAGTTGTCACCCTGCGGGAAAGCGTGTGAAAGCGGTAGGAGCCAAAAGGACTCAGCATGTGGAGAGCGAGTACCCAAACAGCACTCTTTGGAGCAGGGGACACCTTCACGCCAGACACCTCCCTCAGTGGGAAACGTGATTGATTAAGCAGATCCACCTTTGCCCTTTCATTCTGCCTTTCCCCCTTTACCCCAATTCTCATCCTTTTGCAGGTGTCTCCCCAAGTCCCTGGAGACTCTGGTCTCACTCCGGCACATCAGAGTCAGCTGTGGACAGGCAGTTCACACTGACACTCCAGCTGCCCTCATTTCCTGCTCAAGTTAATGCTCTAATGCAGGGTAGAGATTTCACAGCCATCACTTCAGTCTTCAGACTCGGGGAGGCTGAGCCATGTCTGTTCACATACAGACAGCAAAGCGATAAACCCAGAGGACCAGCAGGCTTCAAACTGCAGAAGCCAGGCAAATCCGGTGGCCATAAAAACCACATAAAGGTGAACAGAGCGCTTGGTGCTTCCACTACATCGTGCAAAAGCTCCGTGCATCTCCAGGGATGCACATTTGCCAAGGCCCTGCCTTGAAGTTCGCTACCTCTTTGAAAAGGACAACACAACATCTGAAAGCCTGGACATAAGAGATGCAGACAAAGTCTACAATATGAATGTTAATATACTGCAAGAGGAAAAAGCGGGAACAATTCCGACCAGTTAACACGCCAGAGAAGAAAAGCATGGACAGGCTTTAAATATCTGACCTCAGCATCTCCTTCCCTAGATGGATCAGTAAGAAGGCTACACCCATTCCTAGAAACAGCTCTGCATTACAGACCAGCCTGTGGGCAGGGATCCGATTGTCTGCCCTACTGTATTCTGTAATTCTACAATGATGAAGGAAAAGAAGTGTACAGAACACACCTCTGCCCTTTTATTTAAGGCTTTAAACCCTCCGGAATCTGTGCACACAGGGGCAGACATGGAGAGCGGCTTCATAGGAGGCTGAGAGGAGGGAACCGAGGGCAGGACCAGACCTCCTGGGAAAGGGACGGCTCCACCAGTCAGGACCAGTGAGGCTGCTGCAGCGGCCCCGGCAGAGCTGCTCCAGTGCTGACAGCTCTGACCTCCACCCCACCGCCCTGTCCACCGACACAGCTGGAAACAGACGCGGTTCATGGCTTCCAACCATGAAGAATGTTCAACCTCAAACCTTTTGAAGAACAGGAGGCCTCTTCACAGGACAAGCGTGATCCCGGCCAGAGGAGCGGGCGTCCCCCTGCTCACCCACCCTGTCCCCCGGGCAGGTCCGTGGGACGCCCCGGGCAGGGTGCTGGTTGTGCAAGTCCTGACTCAGACGTCAGGGAGCAAAGCCAACACCGCAAAGGCCACGGTGAACAACTGTCAAATGATAAAAGATTTCAGTCGCTGCTGACTGAAGCTGGATTTAACCTCGCAGGGAAAGGCTTTGTATCTCATTACCAACCCGCCGTGCCAGTCACTTCCCTCCCCAGCTGCGTTGTTTTGACCTCATTTCTGAAAATAAATGATGAGCTGTTTTCTCCTTTTAACAAGTAACTATGGCACTGGGAAGCTGCTTGTTCTCAGTTGTTAAAGCAAGGCAGAGCTGCAACCTGTTCCTCGAAGCACGGGCAGCTTTGGCCGAGAGCATCACTACCCCAGTCCCCGCACATCTCCCAGATACCCAGCACCCTGTTCAGAAAGCCATTTCGATGGAATCTGCTTCCACAAACACACCGTGACACGTTTCCAGGCGCTTCTGCAAGCAGTAAATTGCTGTGTCTTACCCCAGTTCACTGAATATTGGTGAAACTGCATTTGATGCTGGGAGTCATCTGCTTCTGCTCAACACAAAAGAATCCATCAGTAGTGAAAGACCAGCTGGTTTTAGAGAGTCATCTAGATAAGGGTTTGTGGCTGATGTCTCACCCTGAGCCAGGTCTTGCAAAAACCAGTCATGAAAGAGCACTGGTGTCTGGAGTCCTTCCAGTCCAGATCCAGAGGACGCAAGAGGAGGAGACTCTTCTTGCCAAGAAAACCACATCCTTTGCTCTTCTGAACCTTTTTTTTTTTATATTTAATTCCTGACAGCCGATTACGTTCCTGACACCTCCAGAAAAGCAGAAGATGACACTGCAGAGACAGCATTAAGCTGCCATCCTTAACTCCTACCATCAGACTGACTGCAAAGAACATCAGGAAGCTCAACGTTCTCCTTTCAAGAGAGGACAGTTTATCACTGAATAACACTCACGGCTTTACAAATGTTTCCCTATGATTTATCCTTGCAGGGTCACATCAAGGAGCTTCAGCAGCTAATTTGCACCACATGTTCTAACATACTGTAAAGCTGTGGCCTCGAGAAGTTATTATTATTATTATTATTGTTATTATTTAATAACTATTGCATTGATTAAACAGATATAAGCCACCAAATTTTCATTAGTGTAAAAGCAGTTCAATCACTGTTTTGTGCAAGCTAGCTGGTATTTAGCAGACGCTTTTTTCTTGATGCAGAATCAAACATGAAGCATCACCCTGAAGTTCTGTTGAACTTGACTGGGTCCAGCTTGGAACAGCTCAGCTGTATCGGTGCTGGACCACGGTCGGTACAAGCTGAACGCCAGCGCGGGCCAGCTGAGGCCTCTGGGCCATCACATGGCTGGACACTGGCCTTGTAGAGCTCCTACCCAAGGTATTCACACTATGTAGGGCCACGTGTGGGATCTCTGACGGCGTTGGCATCAGCCCTGTCCATCTCGATGATGCAAAAGGAGAGCTCAGCGCTGCTCCAAAGCACAGATTGTGCCAGGTTCTGCCACCCCAGAAAGTTCTGGAGTTCAAGTGAAAGCACCTTCCGAGCAGACTGGAAACTTCACAGGGTTAAAACTAGCAAATACAGTTCCACCCAAGCACGGTAACAGCAAGAGTGGCAGGAGGTTTAAAGCAAGAAGAGCCAGGAGCTGCTGATGCCGAGTCGCTGGGGCAGAGCGGGAAGGTTGAAAGTTCACGAGTCAGGGGACAGTTTCCCCAAAATGAGGATTATTTGTGTTACTCTGTGCTCCGAGTGCATTGCTTCATCTCAGCAAACAAAGCCGCAAATGAACTCAAAGGGCTCTGACGGGGAATCAAAACTATTTAGTGTGAAGGAAAATAATGGGAGCTGGATGTGGGGCTGGGGCACAGCTGGCCGCAGGAGGAGGGGAGCGCTGCGGAAACAAAGAGGCGATAACCCCAGCGGGCTGAGCCACCAAAACGGCCAAGGACAACAAGGCAAAATCTGTGCTGGTCCCTCAGCAATTAGAAAGATCCCTCCTGGACATAATTATGTAACTTTGTCATTGTTGAGACACAAGGGCACTAATCAATGACCTTGCTGCCCCATGTCCTGTGTCCTACCAGTGGTGAAGGTGCTCCCGGCCACCGCACACCTAGGTACTATGGCAGTGTGCAAGGGATGGGTGGAAATAAATCCATGCAAAAAGAAGAGAACACATTGGTAACTGCATTTTGTTTCGTTCCTTTGATCAGTCACCTGAAATCAACCAAAATCCTTAAGAAAATATCCCAAACCTGTGCTGAAAAAAAATACATACCACATTGTTTTCATTCACGTTGACAAATCCTTTTCCATTTCATAACCGAGCTGAAGTCTTAATGACATTTTGCTCTGGCTCTGTTTTCAACACCGCTGATGATAAATACATGCCAAAGCAACAGTTGCTGCAGATCCAGTGTCAGAGTGTGACAGACATGTGGATGGTTGCTGTCAGGGGGACACGCAACCGGGGACCCTGTGATTCCCCGTCACATGCCACAACGTGATCAAAGAAAACTGGTTCAGTCCTTTCCCTCGATCTCCTTCCTCTCCTCCTCCCCTTTCCCAAGGAGCTGTCGGCTTTCCTCCCTCGCGCTTGGAGACATTTGGTTTGACTGACACAGGGGATTTACCAAAATTAAATTAAACCAAGACAGGAGAAGCGTGGGCTGAACACAAGGAAACTTTCTGCCAGCAATATATATGAAGCAAAGGGTGCAGGAAACACCTCCATATTCACAGCCATCCATGGCCACTTCATCCCTCCGTTACTCAGCTCTGTGAGACCTTTGAGGCAGATCTGAAACCTTTAGCCGAGGGCTTTCTCTGGCTCCCAGAAGACTTCCCTTCCTCCTTATGGAGTGATGATGCTGAGGACAGGGACGTCTTTTCCTGCTGCTTTTTACTGTTCCCCCTTTCTCCCGAGCTGCGCTCTGCCCAGTTCTTCCCTTCCCCGTCCCTCCTCCTTGTCTGCTGACAACTCCTCCAACACCCCATGAACAGGACCCAAATTCAGGACTCAGTTTGGAAATAATGATGCAATTACACTGGCAGAAAACAGGTGCCTTTGATGGCATCAGTAGCAGAGAGGGGGACCTTGCTGGGAGCCAGGTGCTGTCCTTAGGGGGATTTCATTCCCTCGTGAAGATTACAGTGTCAATTTGTGCTGAAAATGCTGACTTCGCTACATCCTCCTGTATTCCCGTGGGGATTACTGGACTGTGCTAACAAACCTCCTCCTTCCCCTCTCCTGGGAGCATCCCAGCGCTTCTGCTCCCTTGGTTTGCTGGGGAAGGATGCAGCATCGTCCCCATCGCCCTCCCTGCGACCGGCAGCATCACTTACGCGTGAGCCGGCGCTTGCCCGAGCACGGGAAGGTCAGAGGGCTCAAAGCACAGAGCCACGTTTCTGCAAATCCCAGCAGAATCGGAACCAAATACAAATATGTCCATTCAGCGCTGCAATATTACTATGGATCAGCTACGCCAGAGCAAACTACCGAGCACTGTGCAGAAAAACAAATTGCCAAAAACCTCACAGCAGAGCTCTTCTACAGCAGATTAACCGCTATGCAGAGTCCTTCGAGGCTGCGGGTTTCTTTTTCTGTGGCAGTTATTTGCCAATACAACTGCCTTAAAACATCTAGCAATGCATGTTCTATCTCTTAAAAGTGATTATATATTTGCTTAGAACAGGCATTTCTAAAGACCAAACCCAACATTTGGCGGTGGAAGCTTTGCTAAAGCAACACAGAGCCATGATTCAGCACCGAGAAGTTCTTCCTGGGTAAGTTCTCCAGCCCCAGAACTCCTTAAAGTGTCAGTTCAGTGCAATAAGGTTGTTTATACCTGGAGCACACTGCATATCAATTGATCAAACTGCAACTTCAAAGGGGTCTCAAGTCTTTGGAAGCAGCAGTGTGGTTAATTAATAATGTAAAACAAAGCCCAACAAAGGCAAGACATCAGCAGCAGCGTACATAGGGCTCTGCAGAAGTCAGCTTCCATTAGACTTAATCAGAGCAGCATCCTTCATTCCCCCGAGAGCACTGATGCAATTTATCCCTTGAGCTACACACTTGCTTTTGGAGTCAGACCCATTGTATCATTTACATCAAATATGTAGAGCATTATCTGCCATAAGATGCACACCAAAATAACACATCTCGGGTTATTAAACCATGATTTATACGCTCCCAATCGTTCAAAGTTCCTCTTCAAACAGGGAGCAGAAGCACGAACTAGTCCATTACCCCCCTTTTCCGAGAGGCCCCAGCAATGCCGTTCCTCGGCAGAGACGTGTGTTAATTCATGACTGTTCCTGGGCAGCCGGGCCTGGCCGCGTTCCCCCCGCGCCGAGCTGGAATGCGAAGCTGCCCCGTGCTGGCAGGCTGCTGGGGTCACCCTCTGCCACCGACTCGGCCGCCCCCGTTTGCACTTTGGTTGCTAATCAGACCCCTCCAACACCATGGAGACGACTCCTGCTCAAATATTTGGCTTCAAGAGAGGCCGACTTGCAGATAACGTGTAAAACAGACTGAGGCATAGAAAGTCAAGGGAAAAGCACATGGTTATCGTGATGGTAACACACGGGATGTCTCTAGCCTGTAGCGTTGCGAATTGTGGCTTTGTTTTGTTTTATTTTCTCTAAAGACACGCTTTCTCGCTTAAGGGAGCTTCCAGATCTGATCTGCTTTCCATTTTCTATATATTTCACCCCACTTGGCTAATGAAACAGGTTCTCATTTGATCCCTCCTTACTCCAAGCGGCCCCCGGGCTTCCCAGTCGTCCCCATGAGCACGAAGCTGCAGTGCCCAGGTCTGCACTGCAGGCAGAAACTGTCTGAACTTCAGTGAAATGTCACAAACCCTTCTTCCTTACATCAGCATCTGTAAAGCATATACATTTCAAACATAAAGCGTATACGCTGTTTTCATTTCCCCCTGCTCCAGTCCTCCCCCCAAGGGATGTTTATGCCTTGCCCGTGACATAGAGCTTGTCCTTTCTGGCTGAGGATGCTGGGGTTCATCTCCACCTCTCTGAGGAGGCCTAAAAATCTGCTCGAAAGTTGCGGCTGGGTTTTCCTGTGATTTCCAAACCGACCTGCTGCCCTTGTTCAACATTTCTCCAGAAAAATTCCTTCTGGGATTCACAGTGGATCGTTTTATACATTAAAAAGCCAATGCAACTAATCTGGGCTTGGATTCTTAGGCTGTGTGTACCTACTACACATAGAAAGTAAAACTATTTGCTGCTGGCTGGGACACCACAGAGCGGCCAAGCTGAACTTGCTCCCAAACACCTTCTTTTTCTCGGGTTATGTTCGGATCCGCTGGCACAAACGCTGCACCTCGCACTCCGAGTACGGTATAGCGACACCAACAAGCTGTTCCTCATCTAGAATGTAAATATAACCCCGCATTTAAATAGCTGTGTTATTCTGAGTGGCCTTGATACGGCCACAGCAGAGCAAACAAAACACCGGATTAGACGTAGATGTTTTACAAGCCGATCCAATTTTAACTCATTCACTTATTGGCATCACACGCAGTTCAGCTACTTTACTTGAAAGTTGCACAACGAAGTCAAGGTAACACAGCTCTGGTAATGAAGATAACTTCTGGTTTAGATGCTGGATTTGCCATTGATAAGTCCCAGGATTAAACAAACAAAATGGAGCATAACTATAGAGCTATTTGAATGCATATGGTCCCACTGTACCAAACACATTTGTATGTACATATCGTATCCACTAGTAATACTGGCTTTAAATGCCACAAAAAGATCGCCAGATAAACCCTCCGAGTGTCACGGTATTTAAACGTATAAATGTCAGGGTTCCTATCTGCATTTTCTTCTTTGAGACACTAAGTCTTCCTTTTCCAAGACATTAAGTCCTCTCAATATTTCTCTGCACCCAGAGGGGGCTCTAAAAATCCAAGGAAGGAAAATGAAAGAAAACGACAGCTTTTAGGAAGTAACACGATTCCAGAAGCCAAGGGACATTAGAGACCACGTTTTCAGTAAGCTGCAATGCATTCAGACTTGGCAATTCTGATTCATAAATCGCTTTTGATTTCTTTTTTCATTTACACACAAATATGAAAAAGAAGTATCTCAGCTTACTTCTGATCCGCATCTATTTATGAAGCAAGAATCGGACCTTTACTGTGCATAAAATTATGGTAAAAATCCGTAAATATTTAGGAGTTAAGATCATTGATCACAAATACCTGTTAATGTTTAATTGAAATAGTGGTATAGGTGATAAAAAGGAGGGAAACTAAGGAGGACACCAGCTCCTCAAGTTGATTCCTCTGATTCCACTTCCTGTGAGTGCCAGGGACATTTCTTACCCACCCCACAGAGGCAATTTATGACTCGCTACATGACATATAAACATATATGAAGTCTCTTTAATTTTGCACAGAAAATATTGGGGAAATGCAAAGCAGACTATTCCACCACCTCAGCAGCACTGAGGTATGTGCGTCACGTCTTCAAAATTGATGGAACACGTGGCAATCGGCTGATACATTTAGTCACTGTTGTCCGAAAGCGAAGCTGCACTTCAGCAGAGGGGAAATGAGTTGTGATTGATTCCTTCCCTCATTTCACTCACAGGCAAAGGCCTTGATCTAATTCCCAACAAAAATCAATTGAGAGACTCCCAGCGAACCTTACCCAGGCTCCAAATAAGTTACCAACTCATTCTGTGCATCTGCTCATGCAGCTCCTGCCTCTGAGTAACTTCTAAAGAAAGTTGTTCATATCTGACTTGCAAAATCTTTGCCACATTTACTCCTAATATTTTAAAATTTAAACATTCGGGGCTGTTTTTTCCCACCTCTTTAAGTTTAGTTGGTCTTTTCCATGTATGCATTAGGTTTCTACAGCAATGGGTGTTGTTACCCAGGTTATGGCCAGGGATCAGATTTTCATCTGGCTGTGACATTTGATTAATTAACAGACCTACAGGCCGACTTCCAGCTGCCTGTACCCGTGTGTATTCGTACCTGTGTGCACACAGACAGAAGCAAATTAGGCAAAAAATCATCATAAATTAGCTTTGTAGAGCCCAGATTTGCAACCATCACCTGTAACAACCCAAGCTGGACATCTTTCACATGTCCTGTGAGTAAAAATATACTATATCTTAGAAGAGTTGATTGTGGGGACTCTATTATAAAGCCATGTGCAACGAAGAGAAGAAAATGAAATCATCCTTTCCTTCTTTCCAGTGTCCAGTAAGGGGTATCAGGGGAAGTGAAGTAGAAAGGCAGCTCTAATGCCTACGCTGTTAAAAAAACAACCAAACCAAAACCAAACCAAAAACCAAACCCAAAACCAAACCCCCCAAGACCCACGAAAAACCAAAACGAAACATCACCAGTGGAAATAGAAGCATTTATATACCAATAAAGTGGAAAACAAGAAGTCACAATTACAGTCCCACCAGCCAGTACAAAGAGAATTTGTGTGTGTTAGTGGAAGGACTGTGGGGTTCTGCTCCGTAAAGTGCCAGCAAGAGGAATCCTATAAATCCCCAGAAAAGTGAAAATACTTTTACATTCATACAATATTTATCTAATCGATTGCCACTGCATATAAGGGCACTGCTCTGAATCCTTACCACCAAATGCATAACAGAATGTGGCTGTGACGGCGCCTCACTCCTTTCACAGCTGCACCAAGGGTTGGACTCGATGATCTCTGAGGTCTTTTCCAACCCAGTCGATTCTGTGATTCTGTGATGCCTTTCCACGATTCCTTTTTATTTCATTTTGTGTGCTCATGTAATTCTCAAATGATGCCATTTAATTAATAGAAACCGCTCCTGCAGCCTGAGACTGAAAACTGGATATTGTAATCGCTCTTGTTTAAATCCAGATTATTCCAAACACGGGCAAACACGATGGCTGGTAGGCCTGCTGCTCTAGATACGCCAAAGAATAAGCTGTGAGCATGTCTGAGTGCCAAGCCACGTGTCTTGGCAGCCTCGTTGAAGTGGGATAAATATTTTGCCATTCAATGGCAAAGAGACCTGGGCTCTAAGGGTGAAGCGCCCTGAGGTTAAACCTCAAGGTTTTACATTTCTTGTTCTACTCACATACTTTCTTGCCGTGGCCAAAACCCCCAGACTCAGAGGCAAAAGTTCTCTGTAAAACCAGGCAAAAGCAGTTTGGGGAGGGCAGAGTGGCTCTGCAAGGGACATCAGTGCCCTCTGCATCCTCTGCTCTGCTGAGCCCCCCCCGCAGTGCTGGTCCAGCTCTGGTTCCTCAGCACAGGACACACATGGACCTGCTGGAGAGGGGCCAGAGGAGCCACAGGAATGATCCGAGGCTGGAACAGCTCTGCTGGGAGGACAGGCTGAGAGAGTTGGGGTGTTCAGCTGGAGAAGAGAAGCTCTGGAGACCTTAGTGCGGCCTTTCAGTGCTTAAAAGGGGCCTGTAAAAATGGTGGGGACAGACTTTTTAGAAGGGCCTGTTGCGATAGGACACAGCGTGATGGTTTAAATGAAAACAGAGGAGGTTTAGACTAGATAGAAGGAAGAAATTTTTTACAGTGAGGGCGGTGAAACCCTGTCCCAGGTTCCCAGAGAGGTGGTGGATGAACCATCCCTGGAGACATCCCAGGCCAGGCTGGACGGGGCTCTGAGCAACCTGATCTGGTGAAGATGTCCCTGCTCATGGCAGGGGTGGCACTGGATGAGCTTTGGAGGTCCCTTCAACCCAAACTATTCTATGATTCTACATATTGGCGAGGACAGGGGCAGAAATGGGCTAAACCAGCTACAGCAGGGCTGAGGGCCAGAGGGCTGAGTTCAAACCTTCCCCAGCAGCTGCTCGTGCTCCTGGGACAGGGAGCAGCTTTGCCTCGGCAAATCTGCTTTTTTCCTTCCATCATCGTTACGGCTGCACTGGTACATGCTGGCAGGTTATGTGACCTGAGCAGCCACGGACGCCCTCACGAAGGGACAAAGACAACCACGGCCACCGAAACGCTCGACACGGCCCTGGGTCAGCTCTGCTGCTCCACAGCCCGCACAGGAGATTCTGCCCTGTGCCAGCCCGGGTGCAAGCCTGGATTCCAACTTACAGATATCCAGACTGATCATGCATTCTTAGATTTAAGTGCCTGCCACAAAAACCCTCACGGAAATCAAGCAAAACTGCTTTTGAGACCAGTTGAAAACAAGCTCGTGTTTGTCAGATGTCTACAGAAAACTGGCAGGCTTGAATACTCCCAACAGTACCAGGAATTTAACATTTAGTCACACAAAATGCTGAAACCCAGCCTGCCAGACTGACAAACGCTGTGTTTTTAACAAGGGTTGGAAAAAAAAAAAAAGGTTAAAGTAACTCATTGTTTTTAACCAGTGGAAATGTAGGAGGAGAAGTACAGTTTGTTGGTTTGCAAGCAGGGAAATAAATTCAACTCCTATTACATCTTTGTGGGGCAGTGCGGGGGAAAGGTAACCTCAACCCCAGGTAAATCTGATTCTGGACTAAGAACTAACTGTACATTTCTGGCCTGAAGTCCCTCTGCCAATTGCCACCTCTGACTCACCCCCCCCACGCCCATATTTCAACATTATCTCCTATAAAAAGCTGAATTCCGTAATGTTAGTGGGTCAGCTGCTTTGCTCCCTGCCCTGTCTGTATGGCAAGGTTTATGCAAAATAAACCATAAACCCCTAGAGCAGCAGCAGTTATTGCTCTGAACAGCCCCTCAGCGAGTTATTCACATCATGAAGCATTCGCAGTGTTTGAAAAGCCAAGCCCAGAAATCCTGCTGTGATTCTTAATGCAATGAAAGCTTATATTTACTTACAGTGTTACTAACACATGGATGCAGATTAACTCACTAAAAAGCACCACAGGTTGTATCACTAGATGGGGCAGACCTGGTCTACCACCAGTAACTTGTGTACAGTCACACTGCTTCAGACTGGTGTGTGTTACCAGTTAAAGCACCGTTTCTTGAACCTTTCTAAGGAAACCAACCCAGAGGCCTCACCTGGAATGCTCTTCTACCTGGAGATGAAAGGCTGAAATGAAGGAAGCTGTGTGTCAGCTAATGAGCACTGACAGCATCAGTTGAGATTTTTATAGGTGGATTAGATGGTGAGAACTCACCCACGTAACTTCCACAGCCCATTAAATCATTCGGCTGAAATACAAGGAGAGAGAAAGCAAAAAAAATCCCAACCTTCAAAGTTTCTGCTCCTTTCTTTCCAGTTCTGGGAGTCTGATATTTCCTCTGACATTTCAGAAAACTCTCAGAAACCTGTTTTCTGGGAGAGGAAACCTGTTCTTTGCTGTTGTTGTTTTGTTTGGTGACACATCGCATTACGACTCATGCTACCAACACCTTCTTTCGAGAAGCCTCAGCACACCTGTGACTTTTGGACTCCAGGGTGTGCTCCCTGCCTCTCCCTCAAAAATAAAGTCCAGGAGCCCCAGCACAGCTGCCTCCCCCGAAGGAAATACCTGCGGCAGAGGACGCTGCATTTCCAGGCTCGTTCCCAGATCTGCGGGATGATCCAAAACTCAGTGGGGACGCAGCAAAGATTTATATGGGAAAACACCAGCGGGTTTTCTGAAAGCCTTGCAATGCATCGAACAGCATTTTGTATTCATCTCAGATGAATGCATCTTCAAATCACCATCTTATATTAATGTGCATCAGATAGTGGTAGTTTAGATAAATTAAATTAGGGAAAAATTGCGATAATGGTGAATATAGTGAAATTCTTGCAAAGTGAGACCCTCCCTCCAGACTTAGTGCTTTTACCTAACGCAGCCTCACAGTAACGAGCTCTGATTTGCATGGGTTATGCCAGCTGGGTAAACAGAGAGAGAGGTTAAGGCAAGAATGGCAAACTTGGACCTGACACCCAACTCCACAGTATTATTTCAAATAACTGCCCCAGTGCCTCAGCTAAGGCACTGAGCCCCCACTGGATTCACCCTGTACCACTGAAAATTGTTCTGGCATCTCTGTAGGGCTTCAGGAAGCAAACTGCCAGCACCTGAATGGGAATAGTTTTATCTGATTTATCCAAGACTACTCAGCAAGCTCTGATCAAGGAACAAAACCGCAAACCTTCATTTCCCCTCTCCGTTGTTAGAAGTAAGCAGTACATGCATTAACACCCTGATCTGATATGGCAATCCTAGTCATCTGAAATTCAGCAGTGCACTTTCTTCAGCATCCTTATTAAACTCATAACAGAAAAAAACCCAACCTGGGCAAACAACATGCTGAGTGGGGTAAAGAGCGTGTCTGTACAACCCAGGGAGGTGAAACTGCAGCCGTGCAGCCACCAAACCTGCCAGCACCTTGGGGTATTTCTGCAGGTGGCTGAAAGCTCCCTGCCGCAGCCTTCCCTGCTTTAATTGCATTAAAGCCTCCTCTGGATGCCTGCAAGGTGGCTGTGTGGAATCACAGCGCGTCAGAGGCTGACACACACAAAACACACCAGTTTTCTGCTGAGCGGGCCACCTAAGCGAATTAAAAGTGTGCTGGTTTCCTCCCTGTGTGTTCAGCGATATCTGTCACCATTGTAAAATTGAGGATTAACCCATGCGTCTATTGGGTTTTCTCAAATATAAAATACAATCTTGTGGGGGACTACGGTGGGTCCGTGGATTCCCTGGTGGAGGGCATGGCAACAGAAATTAGCCTTGAAGATATTAAGGCCTACCTGTGAGAAAGATGGGAGTAAAGGAGTATCCGGAGGTATTAAGGATGTACCCGTGACAGAGAAGGGAATAAAAGAGTAACATTGATGATAGCAAAAAGAGCCAACGAGATGTTACTGCTGTAACTTGTAACCAATAGTGAAGAGACACATTAATTGGTAAAACTGTATAAAAACGCACTTGTGGCAATAAATGGCATCTACTACTTTCATCCTAGAAGAACTTGGTCTATGTCGTTTGTCCATCTCAACCGCAACAAATCTCACATTTGAAGGGATACAGTACCCACAAAAATCCAGTTGAAGGTATCCTAGAGCAAATCAGCGCCTGGGTTACTTGCTTTGGAACCCAAGTACGAGACACAGTTCGTCTGGCTTACCCTCAAAAGTCTTCTCAAGCAACAAGTAGGGCAGATGAATCGTGACGCAAGCATGCAAAACAAGAAGCGGAGGATCGGCAATGCTAACTGAAATAGGAGCATTTGTTGCACATCAACCACACTGTCCAAGGCGAGCCAGCCAGCAGAGCTGTCCCCTGCACCTGAGCAGAGAAGTGCCATCTGCCACAGCGGGTCCTAGGGTGAGCTCTTTGAAACAGAATTTCAGTTCTGGCCTCAATACTGAATCCACCCTGGCCAAGTTCCTTCATCTCTCAGTGGCTCAGGCTCATCATCTGTAAAGAGTGGAATGAAGGCTGAACACACTATTGCTATCCCAGACCATGGGACTTTATGACAAATACAGAAAATGGATCACAAGGAGTCTTTAGAACTGCTGCAATAAAAGCTCCCAATTAAAATATTTAGGCAAACCACACTTGAGGTAACACTAAAAACGTTACATGTAGATCCAATTACTCTTTTCAAACACTCCTGTTATTAACACCAGTCCCCCATAACACCCCTTTTTTACCACCTTACCCTATAGAAAATGGACTATTTCTGCTCCTTGCCCTCTCTCGTACAGGCTGCCCTCACTGCCACTCTTAGCCAGGATTTACTAGATTTGATTTCTTCCCTGTGAAGGAGAGCAAAACAGAAGAAAGAAAAGACCTCCTGACTCCAGCAGCAGAACCAGCCCTGTGATTTAGCTGCACCCTCCCTGCTACAGCCTGAATATCAACAGCAACCCACTCCCTGCTGAGCAACGCAGCTCAGCTTTAAATCATCTCTTCGTCTAAGTTAGAAACCCCTGTGTGTGAGTGGGAGTCAGCTGGGGTGAAACTCAAGCTACCAGTGTGCTGAGGATAACTCTGCTTCTCTTTTGCTACAATAATTCCTCTTCTTTTGAACAGCTCGTTTTCCTGAACAGCCTCTCATACAGGGTTTTAAAATTGCATCAGTCAGATTTCTTTTGTCAGGTCTTTTCTCAATGTTCCAAAGAGGCTGAGGGCAAGGATGGCAACAGTCTGCACCATCATATCACTTTCCTGCAAAACATTGCATTTGAGAGTAATTCAGCTATTTTGTTCTTACACCCTTCACGACACCAGAGTAAGCAACACAGAGCCGCGACTTGTTACTTTTTCAGTGTATTACTGCACTCGTCTTCTCATGTTTCTGTTTAACAAGAAGGCAACTCTGCACTGTCTTTGATAAAGAATATTATTGCGAAGAACATAATCAGCTTCCCCTGCATCTTCTTGTCCTGAAATGTTCCTTTTGCTGCTAGATAATGGAATAAATCCAAGATTTCCATGTGAGTTCCTGTTTCCAACCCATCAGCGAACAGTGTGTTCTCATGTCTTAACCATGTGCTCTTCAAACTGTCTCCTAAACCACAGGCATTGAAGCTCCCTCCGTATTGTTCTCCAAGGTGCCAGCTGAGCCGGGATGAGCTCTGACACCTGCCACTTAAACACAGCATTTAGTACGGTCTAAGCAGTGAGTAGGTTTGGCCTGGGATAGTGAGCCTGAATTTTAGAAAGTGAAAAAGGGATACAGACCTGTCTCGTACACCTTTAGACCTGCATATAGGATTTTTTCCACCTCCATCTCTAAAGCTGTAGTCCTGACAACTTAAATATCCAGCTTTTCACGGCAGGAGGTCTGTGTGTTGGGTCGTGTAACCCAACACGGTACAGACGTCTGGCCCGTTGCAGGTGAGCCGACACTTTAGCTTTTAGTTATCTGAACCATTACAACCTGCAAAACTCTGCCAGCTCAATTCAGCTGATTGGCAGCTTTTGGAATGACAATGCTCTTAATGTATAGAGCAATATAATTTTACAAATATAGGTAATTATTTTCCAGGAATGGCTTAGCACTCTATACATTAAAGAACAGTTTTGATAAGCCCTAGCCTCTATACCAGGACAGCTCTTGTCACAAAAACCTTTAAAGTGAACAAGCTCTACATTTCAAGTTTCACCTATTTTTGCATGGTTTTCTTGCCACAGCAAGAAGGGACACTGGGTATGGGCGGGGGATGAACGAGGACCAAACTCTGGCCTTAGCCGTGCCTTTCTCCTCCAGGCAGGAATGACACAGTAGCCATACAGAGCTGCTCTTAAACTTAGGATCAGGCTTTGCTGAACTTGTCCTACTCATCACTTCTAACCTTGCTTTTATCTGCTCACTTCACACCTTCCCTCTGCAACGTCAGCCTTTTGCTTTCAGTCTCTCTTTATACCTTGAGAACTGTGATGCTAATTAGAATATGGGAAGAAAAGAGTCAAGGAGGATTTAGACAGAAAACCCTGAGGCTGGCCAGAAGAATAACCAGGCGACAGGCAGATTGCTTACTTAAGGAATTGATAACAATTTAGGACATTGAGGAAATCTGAGGATCACAAAGTGAGGCTCCCTTTGAAGTCGTAAGTTCCTTTTACAACAGCTTGATGGGACAAGTTATCAGAACTGTACAGATGGGGAAATAGGTTTTCTAATCCCAGTTGTGGTCTCTTCATCATAAAACTGTGGGCCTACCTATACATCAGCGATTTTTCCCATGGCATATGTAAATCTGTATGCCTCTATCTGCCACATCACCTCACATACTAATTGAATACGGCGTAGCTGTCACCCCCAGACTGGGACAGGTCTAAGTGGGGGTGCTATGGTGTGAACTGGCACGCTGGCGGGGAAGCGCTGCCCTGAGAGCAATCTGCCCATGGTTATAACATACCAGGAAGAATCAAAAATATAAACCAAACCCCAAACAACAACTCATTTGCACATATAAGGTTTTTCTCCTCAGCTAGAGGAATGCAAATGCCATGCAGCCTTTACATTGTCTCCAACGGTTTGGCTGATTATCACATCTCTAATTCCAGTTCACACAATCCACGCAGCACTTTCTTATTATGGATGTGCTGCTGACATGGACAAAGGCTGATTAGATAGTTAGACACAAGCCAAGGAAATAATAAATACACAACCACACTTTTCAAATAATTATTTTACCATAGGCCCATGTGCACAGTTGAATTTGTCTTCATAGTTTGATCTCTGCCCTTTATTTGAAAAAAATATCCAGCTATTGAGTTAAATCTTCCAGATAGATTAATCACATCATAATATTTTTCAGGTTTATCATTTTCCCATCTGTTGGACAGTAAAATATTCCTGTCTATCTTTATTACAGCTCTTACAAAGCTACCTTCCTAATCCTATCAGTGGGCCAAGAAATGCTTTACCCTTACATGCATGTCCTACCTTGCAAATGTACCCCTTCCTGGTAACCAGTAGAGAAGAAGACTACACCACAAAGGCCAAGCACACTTCTTTTCAGGTCAGCAGCTGCTTAGGTGGCCAAGAGATATCTTCTGGTTGCAAGCCAGAGGGGTCTGGCTAAGAGTGGACAGTCTCCATGGGTAACTGGACGGGTTGCAAAATACAAATATCTCCTTCTTTTGGGTCAAGCTCTACTGGTCAGTAGATGACCAATAGATGACCATGGGTTTCTATTGACCAACCTCAAAGAGGACTCAACAAAACCAGAAAAGATGGCAAAAAGGCTGATAAGGCCGATTGAAGGTACAGAGCACCTCTTCAGCTTAGGAAAGATGAGTGCACGGCAAGGACATGACAGAGGTCTGTAGCATCAGGCATGGGATGGAGACGGCAAACGGGGAAGGGGGCATCAAAGGAAAGGAAAAGGTGAGAGGCTCAAAACAAATACAAAATTCTGATGTATTACGTTCTTAAACAGAACAGGTGCTGCTGTAGGTGCAAGAAGTTTTGTGCTGAAATACAACTGGACAAAATTGTGGAAGAAAAACTCATCAAGGTCTATGAAACACCAGCTTGAGCTCAGGATGTGATTCACAACGTGCTGGAGGCTGGGGGAGTATAATGGGAAACATCCTCATGTTCTCGTCCTGCTTTTGTGTTCTTCCCAGTACCCATGTTACTGGCAATAGGCACATAAAGAGACTGATCTGGATGGATAATTGGCCTGATCTGGTATATTTGTTCTTGTGTTCTAGCTGAAAATGAGTTTCAAAGCAGTAAAAATAGGAATGTAATCTCACACCTAAGCAGAAGGTGCCTTTATTCTACTGCCATCCTCATTATGATTCTGACAAAATGATTTTCTATAGCCTAAACTTTACCATTTGTAAAATGATATTAATGGTGCTCATCTTTTAAAGACACTCCACGATCTACAACTGAGCAAACGATACAATGACAAGGAGTTATCCATGTTATTACCCAAAACCTCTCAGCCACCACAGTGTGTCAATATGTCCTGGTACCCAAGTTCAAATAGTCAAGGGTCTGTGACAAGGTCTTAAAACAAGATGTAGAAAGATATCAGGCAGTAAATTTGATATTCAGAAGCACCAGCTGTCACTGAGTATTTAATGCTTTTTGAGGTCAAATCCTCCTTTTTGCATTTAATTTGGAATCCAGAACATGGGGGGTCAGGCTGTTCCTTTCAGAAGCGCAAAGAGTCAAGTCCAAACCTACGTGGCGTGTTTATGGTTATGAGATGTTGCAATAGCAGTGACAGGATCAAACCCGGAGGATTCCTGACTCCTGTCAGGAAAGAAGTTGGGGAGGAAAAAGCAAGCTGGAATTGCCCCGCCTGCAATGCAGAGGAGATGTCTCCAAGTCACCTTTAAACACAACACTTGGACAAGCTGCGTCAGCACAGCCGCAAAACCTGCTGGGGAAGCGCAGCAAATTACGAACTCCATTACAGGGCAGTTAGGAAGCTACTGTTCTCCTTTAAATTAGCTATTAGCTAATTTACAGTTGGATTCTGCAGAGTTATTTTGCACAGCAGGGACCGCAGCAGAGACACACTCATGTCTGTGGTCACCGAGGGTTGAGGCAGCGCCGCGAAGCAATGAGACCCATACTATTCCCCATCCCCGCACTGAGAAAACCAACTCTGCTATTATTATTCCTTCAGTCTAACTCTTTTCTAGTTTAAGCTGACTTTCCCCTCCATGTATGCAGCTGTACAGCTCTAATTTTTAGCTGAGAGCAAGAACCAAGCGTCGCATTCCAGGTCATGACCAGTCACCAGCATCTCTCCATCTCCAGTGTTGTAATTAAATTTTAAAGAGTGCTGCTCACTCATGGTTTTTGTAGTAGGCTTTCATTTCAGCTGGCAGCTCAGTCCCATCATATAATCATTTCTCTACCAATCTCACCGGTTAGGATTGGTTTTGTCAGATTTAAGTATTACAGAGTTTCCGTATTAGTCTCCTACACCTCAAGGTTAGTTTGTGCTCCTGGGATTTCTTGCAGGGAACCTGGTGCTTTGTGCTCTGTATCAAACTGGGGTTTATTCTGGGAAAAGTTTGTCATTATTTACAATAGGATCTTTGTTTTACAACCCTTCAGTTTTAAGTTCCAATAGACTTCACATAGTGTTGAGGCTCCAGTTTTCCTATTGCCGTGGCCAAGAAGGATCTCCACAAAGTTTTAAAGAAGGACCTGGCTGACAGAAAGGAAAACTCTGGTATCCTTTCAGGAAGGAAGAAAATAACCCAAAATCTGACAGCAAAAGAAAGTTGTCCCCAGCTCTGGGGCAAGGAGGAGACTTTAATTGCAGCTCAATAGCAGCCGCAGTCTCTTTAGAGACAGAAGCAGCATTTCTAACCATCTTGCCAGCCAAGCGAGGTAAAAACCAGTTTACTGTCTTGAAAACATTGTATGGGGAGAACACCGGTACCGGGAGCTCGGCTCTTTTCTACAGAACATTTTGTATCCATGATAAATCTGCTGCCAGGCTGAAGCTGGAAGTAAAAGCATAAACATGGCATTTGCTGGCAATCAGTCCTACAATCTGGGGGAATTTTTGCCTTTTGGTGTATACAGTGCTATCACCTCCAGTAATGGCAACTAACACCTCCAGGAGACTCTGACTGGGAATGCACAAGCCTCTGAATGAGCAGGTACAGTGACCAAGGTTCATTTGCTCTCACCTCTTTCTCATTAACAGCTGTCTATTAGAGACATTCGTCCAAACGTGCACGTCGATTGATGCCCAGGTTAGGCTTATGGGTGTCACATCACTGGACCTTTTCAACAAATCATTTTCTTCTGTTTTAAAAAAGCGACATTTCTATTTTCACACCTCCATGTCTCCTCTTTTGGAGTGCACTTAAGATGTCTAATTACTTTGCAGGGCAGGTCCTTCACAGCTCCAAAGCTGATTAAAAAGAGCACCCAGTGAAGAGGTGAAGAATATGGGTCAGATCCCCAGATGATGTAAAAGCAGTGGATCTGAAGTGAGGTAAAACATGTAATAAGAACTAATTCTATTTTTTTCCCTTATAATACTATGCTTTAAGCTTGAACAGAATGGGAGTTGAGGGTCAGCACCATCTCTCACCGCTCTGCATAGGTATTCCCCTGAGATGGTGCATTATCACCACCAAAAGCTGTCTTAGTTCTAGAAAGATGAACTAAATGTAGAAAACACAATTCATAATACTACATAAAAATAAGAATCAGAATATACAGGGCAAGGGCATTTAAGTGCCTACACATTTCAATATCAGCAAATTGTCAGCCAAAAAAGGTCATTAAAATAATCTGGCATTTTATCAAGAGCAGACTCTTGCTGACTGATAACGCTGAATACATGATGCTAATTCCAGTCACCTCTGGGAGCTAAATTAACCCTTTCCTGAGCATCAGACACATCGCCTGTGATACATGAGCAGCCTTGCAAATTTGGTTCTTTTCCGTCAAAGGCATTTTCGGTTAATCCTGTAGCTCTTTAACAAGCTTTTCCTCTTGTTGCTATTTTGCCTTCACACCTACCGCCCTCTCTTCACAAGGATTTATTCCGTTCCCTTCAGGTGCAAGCACTAGCTGGGCTTGGAGGAAAAATAATATCAAGTATCTCTTGCATTCCCTTACGGTAGAGAGGACCCTGTCCCTATCAGGTGCCAAAACACTCAGCTCCTGCAACTTCAACGTGAGATAGCGGTGACTTCGCTGACACCATTCAGCTTTTTTCAGGTTTCAGTCCCTCGCAGACTTCAACAGATACCAGCAGCAGTTTCATAAATGAGTAGGGATTTTGATAACTTACATGCAAGAACGTAAAAGACTATCAGGTCTAATGACAGAGCTGTAGATCTGCTTACTCAGAAGACAAGATCCCTTTTGTGTTTTAACCAATCTAAGCAACATCCCCCGTGGTTTTCAGCACCCGTGTGCTGGGTGAAAACTGAACACATCCCTGAGATAAAAAGTAATGCACGCCCTTTGCTAGAGCTTCAAACCCACTGACACGGTGGGGTTTCTGGGTTAAATAGATTCCCCTCAAATATCTGTTTTCCATGGTAGATTGTTTGTAAGAGGTTTCAAATGCTCCATCCTTCAATCAATAGCTGACTCCAGAGTTCTCCCTGTCACTGCCCCTTTTGATTTCCTTTGGTTTTCTTTCCCTGAGATCAAGGTGATCTATTTTTAGTGCAGGGACTGGTTGAGTAAGTGAGGAGTTGCTATAGTGACGGATAACTGATACAAACCGAGTCCCACTGCGATTCCTCTGGCTGGTAAATGCACACGACCCAAAGGGGGGCAGCAGCTGGGGGTGTTCAGCTTGGGGGGACATTAAGCACTGCCCAGGACTCTCAAGGTCAAGCTTAATGTATGCAAAATGGCCAGAAGACAGCCTGGGTACCTTTAGTAGGAAACACACTTCTCGCTGTCTTTGTTGGCCCAAGACGTGTTGGTGTTGGTCTTGGGGTACACAGTGGTCTCCTTCTGCTGGTCTGCTGATACACATCAGCTGCACAAGCAGCCCCATCACCTCTACCTGAGAAGTCGCTCTGTTCTTGAAAGTTTATCCAAAGAAGAGCTGCGGTACGCCAGCGTTGAGAATTGGGTGGGAAAAGAAGCATAAGCAGGATATTTGAAACTTCAGCTTTCCTTGTGGGTGAGCATCAGAGAAATGCTGGTTCGAAAGGATGCCTGGAGGCCTGTTCTCCAACCTCCTGCTCCAAGCAGGGCTGGTGTCAAACCCGGCCAGGCCAGCCATGGCTCTGGCTCATTGAGTATTGAAAATCTCCAAGGATGGAGAGGCCACAACCTCCCTAGGTCACCTGTGCCAGTGCCACACCACCCTCTTGAGGGAGTTTTTGCTAACATCGGTCTGACCCTTCTCAGCCAAAACCTCTCAACTTTTATTCCCTTTTACCATTTTCCACCACTAAGAAGAATTTGGCTCTGTCACCTTTGAAACTTCCCTTTGTCACAGGCTGCTATCAGATTGCCCCATATCCTTCTCTCTGCTGGACAAAAAACTCCGGTTTCCTCAACGTCTCCTCATAGATCCCAAAACATCTGCTCTAGATCCCAAACCACCTTGGTAGTCCTCCAGGGAATCCCTCTCCAGCTTCCCAGCATTTTTGTGATGGGGGCAGCAGCACCAGATCACCCTATTCCAGATGCAGCCCCACCAGCACCAGGCAAAGGGGGATAAAAACCTCCTTTGACTGGATTGCTCCTCTCCTCCTAATATCCCTTGGGAAATGTCAACATCATTCCAGCTTCTCATCCTTTCAACTCAATCCTTCTCTCAAGGAGGCAGGCACAATCCTCACCTCTGAACACCCACCTGACTTTTGTTGCCACTATCAGAGCAAGAACCTCTCTGTTGCAAACTTTTCATCTCCCTTATGTCTCTGGTTGAGTTTCCATTTCATTTCTCCCTCATCTATATTTCTTAAGTTTAGATTGGATATTAGGAAAAATTTATTCACAGAAAGGGCTGTCAGGCATTGGAACAGGCTGCCCAGGGCAGTGGTGGAGTCACCATCCCTGGAGGGGTTTAAAACACACGTAGATGAGGTTCTTAAGGACATGGTTTAGTGCCAAAGTTGGGTTAATGGTTGGACCCGATGATTTTCACGGTCTTTTCCAACCAAAACGATTCTGTGATTTTATTCTATGATTTTAAATTGATTTATTGCCCTATTTTTGTTTATTATCTCTAATTATACTATATACAAGCAGCGGAGATGTCACAAACCATCTGTTCCTCTCCAGGATCATCGCCGGCCAGGAAAGGCAGGATTGTCACAAGAATCCTACGTACGCCATCAAAATTCTTGCGCTGACTGAAATAAAACGGCGGGGCCAGATGGGCAGGATCGGTTAAACAATCCGGTGACTGTGGCTCCGAGCGTGTCAAAAGGGTCTTTGTTACCCCACGGAGAACACAGCACTGGGAAGCAGCTGGTTTCTGATGCCCGGAAAAAACTCTGAAGAAACAACAGGATGCTCTTAATTAACGTCAGCTAATCCTATCAAGCCTCCTCCAGCTAAGTCGCCCCAACTTTATCACAGAAAAAGGACAGGACAAGAATTCAGTGCAAGTGTGTGATGCAGCGCTGGGCTCTGTCCTTAAACTAAGGAAGGCTGCGTGACCTTCCCGGTATGGAGAGCTCAAGCCTCTAAGTCAAGCCTAACAGCTGCACAATGATATCTCACAGAGCAGCCTTCCATCTCTTGAGACCTAAACCTCCATACTGCTCTGTAACAACAATAAAATGGATAAAACAATTTTGAGGTGTTGAATCCCACCGCTCTGAGCCCTTTTGAGTCCTTGAATTGTTTTTAGGTTGGACAAGAATAAAGGTGAAAGCAGCAAATGGCTGAATCCTGGTAATTCCTGGGATTTGCTGATCCAATAAACCTGACAAACAAACCACCTCAACAACATCTTTGAAACTGGATGCCTGGGCAATTCACTGAAACTTTGGGCAAGGAGTCAATAGTCCAAAGTATTGATTTCTAATTAAACAAAAGCACTCACCTAGCTTAATGCTGCTGTCAAGTGGAATATTAGGCTGAAATATTAGCTTGAAATTTGCTTTTAAAGTCTGGCAACAGCATTTGTAATACAGGTGCACAGCGGTATAGAGTGAAAATAAATTGTGGTCTGCCTTAGCACATTCAAATCAAGTAGAAAGGCAGACTAGGATAACAGCTTCTACAGATATTCTTCTGAAAGTCAGAGCCCCTGAAAAGTACAAGTGAAAGAACAAAGAGTGGGAAAAATGGTGTAATAAGGATGAGAGTGCAATTCTGATCATGCATGGAAATCAGTAATTCAAATAATTTTTGGAACATAAATTGTGATCCAGCACGAAGACCCTCTGAGCTGCATTCATTAAACTGAGGTGTCATGTATGAAAGCCTTCTCTACCTTATTTTCTTTTCATCTCAAAAATAAATCAGATAGATAGTTAACTAATTACATCAGAAGGTAACAGAGATGGTGTTCCAGCCTTATATACATATCAGAAGTGACTGGGTACCTAAAGGTAACAGAAGGGGAGGACAGAAAAAAGAAATCCTGATAAATCATAAATATATTCTGCTTTCAGGAACAGGCAGTGTCTGCATCTCTTTTCACCGGCAGTCAGCGTCCGGCTTCTTTCTGCCTCAGTTTCCCCTTTTCCACCTCATTTGCTCTTCCTCATACTTGCATTTCGTTGCTTTACCTGGATTGAATCCCAAGTTTTGCTTTTAGTTTCTCTCTGTCTTTCAGGAATAACACTCATCCTGCTGTTCCAAATGACACGATTTGAACAGCAGCAGAATTCAAGCGCCCTTAAGACACTAAAAAACTGATATGTCTCTGATGCTTCTATGTCTGGGGGACAAACACCTGTATCCACAAGCACCAGTGAGCGTAACCACATGGATTCCTCGCATATGGGAGCTCTCCCTGCCCCAAACCTGAGCAGTTTGTAAAACTGCTGTCAAAAGCAGGGCTGGTCCTGCTGGTCTCGCCCACCACGTTGATAACAGCACATCAATGCAGAGTAATTCAGTAATTTATAGTAATATAAATATTTCTGACCGAACTTGGGGACAAGATGCACCGAGCTGCCTGGACCAGGACTGGGAAGAAGTGTTGCTGGGCAAATTCATTTGCAGCACCCATCTGTAAATTTTTCCCTCAGGAGAACACACTGTATCTTCATGTGTATAACCTGCCCTTCGGACAAAAAATAACTGTCTTTGAAAAGAAATTACTTGGAGAATTTGCCGTTTTGGACAACTCATCACAAGGGCAAAGAGTCTATGTGTTCTTTAAGCCCACAAAGTGCTGCTGGGCTCTGCACCGGGGAGGGAGCGAGGGAAGAGTGCGGGGCAAAGTGCCCTGCTCAACTTCCCTCCATTTCAATAGCCACCACATCAGTGGAGGTTTTCTGGGTTTATTACTATCTGAATTCACCAGTACCTGCTTGAGAACGCCCTGCTGATTTTACTGGGCACAGCCTTTATCTCCCTATTCAGAATATTTCAAAGCTGCTTACAAAACTGGGATGTGCTGGGAAGCAGCTGCACAGATACTATAAGGAAGCAGAAAGTGGAAAAATAAAAAGTCTCTAACATTTCACCAGGCTTATCACTGGTTTTCTTCATCCTGACAACCAACTGTAGAAATTTCACAGCTTCCAGGTCTTGGAGCTCTCTGTAGTACAAGATTAATTGGCACTGATCAGCCAGGGCTGCACATTTTCTAAAATCACTGTCAGCTCAACTGAGCATGAAAACCAGTAGAGAAAATCATTAACAAACCAAAGCGGTCTCAGTTTCTCATGCGCAGTCTCTGATGCTGGCAGTTTTGAGCTGCATTTCAGGAGCAACAGGATTTTGCTCTTTCAGTCGCTTTACAGCAGCCGCTGGAACGCACAGCGACCTCCTCACTCTCATTTACCTCTCCAGATATTTTTTTGCTGTGGTTTCTCCTCTGCTGCCTCATAACAGAAACATCCCACCAGAATGAAAAAGAAATAACTATATTGGCTTCAGTCCTCCCACAAGCAGCATTACCCACTTCGGGGCAAAGCACCAGATCACAAGGGGAAGTGTAGAGTCTTGTATCTGGGCAGGAACAACCCCAGGTTCCAGTGTAAGTTGGGGAATGACCTGTTGGAGAGCAGTGTAGGGGAAAGGGACCTGGGGGTCCTGGTGGACAGCAGGATGACCATGAGCCAGCACTGGGCCCTTGTGGCCAGGAAGGCCAATGGTACCTGGGGTGTATTAGAAGGGGGTGGTCAGTAGGTCAGAGAGGTTCTCCTGCCCCTCTACTCTGCCCTGGTGAGACCACACCTGGAATATTGTGTCCAGTTGTGGCCCCTCAGTTCCAGCAGGACAGGGAACTGCTGCAGAGAGTCCAGCGCAGGGCAACAAAGATGCTGAAGGGAGTGGAGCATCTCCCGTGTGAGGAAAGGCTGAGGGAGCTGGGGCTCTGGAGCTGGAGAAGAGGAGACTGAGGGGTGACCTCAGTAATGGTTACAGATATATAAAGGGTGAGTGTCAGGAGGATGGAGCCAGGCTCTTCTTGGTGACAAACAATGATAGGACAAGGGGTAATGGGTACAAACTGGAACACAGGAGGTTCCACTTAAATTTGAGAAGAAACTTCTTCATGGTGAGGGTGCCAGAGCCTGGCCCAGGCTGCCCAGGGAGGTTGTGGAGTCTCCGTCTCTGCAGACATTCCAACCCACCTGGACACCTTCCTGTGTAACCTCATCTGGGTGTTCCTGCTCCATGGGGGGATTGCACTGGATGAGCTTTCGAGGTCCCTTCCAATCCCTGACATTCTGTGATTCTGTGATCTGCAGCTCCGCAGGCTGGAGGAGCAGGAGATCAAGTCCTGCCTCCATTTGCAAACTCTTTTCAATCCTCACCCCACACATTTCCTGTCCTTGTTCTCAGCACAACTATCCACAGCACAGCTTGTGTTGATAAATGGTGATGTGAACCAGGTTGATCCCCAACTCCAGGAAGAACCATAGCAAGTTATGGAAGAACACCTGTGTGTTTTTGACTGAAAGGGGAAGATATTTCCCCTTGGGATTAGTATTTAAAGATACTCCAAAATACGGCACCTCCCAGACCTGCTCTAGAGACTCAGCAGCTCTCCATCCCACAGTGGTTAGCAGTGACATGGGATAAAACATGTGCACTGAGTGCCACCAGCAGTTATGGAACAACCTGGGGACAAGTTCCTGCCCGTTGCACTGGGACTGCCCCGTTTTATGTACATGGCGGGGCCAAAGCACGTTTGTACGTGTATATATTGGGGTCTAAGTCATTCACTCCTAATTTAGTCCTAATTTGCACCTAATTATAACAGCTGGCAGGGAAATTGTCCTCGAGAGAGTTATTGAAGTGACACAGGTCGGGGGCTGAGAGACAGCACTGAGGTTTGCTTGGAGTCCTTTCGACCCGGCTTGTCTGGGCTCAGCTTTGGTCCCTGATGATTAAAATCCACAACAACAAATCCCAAGAGGAGTAGCAAGGGCAAGGAGAAGCTCCTGGGCAATAAAAAGGCGAAAAGCCTCCAAAATGAGCATTTGAGGCTCAATGCTGGGGCTCTCGGCAGCCACCTGTGCTGCAGAGCGGTTCCTTCGCTGGGCACCCACCGCTCGGGCAGGGAAGAAATGCTTTTAACATTATACCTTTCGCATATGTCATTCAATCCTTCATGGAATGGATGGTGTCCTTTAAAGGGCAGAGCAATTAGCCTCGCTGGGGCCAAAAAGTTGTCCCCTTCAGAAATGCCACAGAGCCTATCGATTTACAACTCACGGGGCCGGCGCTGACCCTGCACGGGCAAGCGGCAAGTGCAATGGGAAAGAGGCAACTGGGTGGTGGTGATCCAAAGGTTGGAGAAATTTTGGGTAATCCCAGTTCTCAGCCCTGCCAAAATCACGTTACATAAATCAGCTTCCCTGCTGCTCGGTGGATGGCTGAAGCTTGGAGGGCTCTCTGTTGGCTGCTCCTCTCCGGGAGCAAAGCTGCGGCTCTGCCTTCGCCCCACAGCTCGCACAGCTCTTGTTTGCTCCTGGTGCTTTTCTGTTTGGCCATACTAAGGTCTCCTCTTGCTGTTCACTTGGCATAAAAGGACTGTAAAGGCTCCAAAAGCAGGGAGCTACAGGTATGCCCATCCTTGACAATGCCACCCTCCTACTTCTCTACTGGGATGTGAACCTCTTCATCCGTGAAGAGGGACTATGGGGTTTACCTCAACTGATACACGGAAGAAAGTAGTTGCAGTGGCCTGATGGTATCTGCACCTGGGAAGATAAGAAGCTGCGCTGGCACAATCCTATTTACAACGACAGGAGAATTCTTCCTTAAAACACAGGGATGGCCAAGAAAAATCAGAAATTCCAGATTCAAAAAACTCTTCCCAGAAAGGGTTGTCAGGCATTGGAACAGGCTGCCCAGGGCAGTGGTGGAGTCACCATCCCTGGAGGGGTTTAAAAGGTGTTTAGATGAGGTTCTTAGGGACAGGGTTTAGTGCTAGAGTTAGGTTATGGTCGGACTCTATGATCCTGATGATCTCTTCCAACCAAAATGATTCTATGATTCTATGATAACTTGTCCAGGTGACAGAGCACCCCTTTCTGGGACATGAGGGATTTTTTTTCCACTTCTTTCCTTTTCCACCCCTTTTCTGAATACAATCTGAGCTCATTCAGCAACAATGACGCTGCTGTGGCAGGGAGAGCGGGTGGGAAAGCCCATGTCAGATTATTGTCATTCATTTCTCATCCCTGATGACAGACGGCAACTAAAGGGGATGCGCCAGAGCATGACAGACCTGGTGAGCCACCAAGCCTGGCTGCTACCAACGCTCCTGCACACCACTGATACCGATCCGTGCCCACGGATCCCTTGAGAGCAGCTCAGAAAGTGTTTAGTAAAGCGTAACAGCTGCAAGACACGGATTAAATGTAGAAAATAATGCAAAGTGTCTGTTTTGATATTTCCCTGCAAATAATTAAGGCCATTTGGGCAAACAAAAACAAAACAGCATTTGCAAGTGTTAACCTGTTTCCCAAAAGGAACCCAGGCTCTGCTGGGATGCAGAGGCAATCCCTGTGGTAGAGCATCCAAGGAAGGCAGTAAGTAAGCCAGACACATCCCGATGGCTTTTTCCCACCCCTGTGACCTGGTAGTTCTCTGTTCATGATGGAAACGTGGTGCAGGGAGCTGACCCAGTCACGCTCTTGCAAGAACGGCATCTGCAAAGTCTGTGGAGTAAACACTGTGCGGAAAAATATGCCTAATGCTCCCTCTGTTCCACTAGAGTGGGCTACGGAACTTGATTAATGGGAATGAAGATAAAGAGAAGAGCATTTTTTGGCATTTTTGGCATCACAGTTTCAACTTTTTTTTTTATAAGTCTGTCACAAACATTGAAGTTCATATAGTTGGTACTCTTGTTGAAGGACAATTTATTTTCTCTATGGAGGAAAATAAAGATGGTGTTTAGATTTGGACTCCGAGGAAGCAGACTTGCAATACTATGCTTGGTGCTTCCAGCAGTGAATCCTTTTGCAGGTGTTGGCTGTTCCCATCTCGTTTAGGAAACCATAGGAAGAGGATGAATTAGTAGCTCAAACTGCCATTAATCACTCAACCAACAAATCCCACAGGTGAGAATTTAGGGCTTTTAATTAGAAATTTGGGATTAAGTTTTACACCTGGGCAATCTGTACTCTAAATTTTCCCCTCTTCTTGCATAAACTCTGTTACCTGTCTTTGTGCATCTTGCTGACACTGTGGAACTCCAAAGACCTGGGTCATATCTCACTCACATCACCTGGACCTTCCATCAGAAACCCTCAGACAGATTTAGGGGAATGCAGAACAAAGCACAGTACCTTAGATTTAAACCACTTAACTCCACAAAACAGGAACAAAAGCAGAAGCAATTGCAAAACTGACATCTTAACAAACAACACAACCAGTCACTAAATAAATTGCAAAACATGAAATAACAGAAAAACAAATTTTCTGGGCAGCCACCCATCCATCAGTTGCAACTCCCTGTCACTGAATATGTATGTTCCTCTCTGCACCGTCCATATGGCCCAACAATACTCATACCTTTGTCATTCTGCTGGATTTAACGCAATGACTCCTGACTGATAGAGAGTAAAAAGAGCCTTGCCTACCCTTCATGCAAGTCATCCTCTTTAAACTGTGTCTTATCTGGCTGATTTGGTGTAATGTCAGTTTTAAACCTCGCAGTCACAGGACAGGATCTCTCAGCAGCACTCACGGTCTTTGGGGAACTGCAGAGTTGTAAACCAGCTACCATTAGTCCATGTAGGAAATGCATTAAATATTGTATTTCTCCACTGTTCTGAACAAAACCAGCCAAATCCTGTTGGAAAACCCCTTGTCTCCTGGTGAGCTGATCCCTATGTGATACACGACACACACACAACTCAGCCCCTGTACTAGATTAATAATGAGCAGGAAAAGCTTTTGATAAACGGAGAACAGTCCCTAGTTGCAACTCAAACACGATCATATCAATAATTGCATTATCAGAAATATATGTTTTAAAATGCATTACTTATCAGATTGATATGCAATTTTTCTCTACTTAAAATTCGTATTTCAACACATACTGTTAGCCCTAACTTTGCATTTATTTACTATTCTTCAGTTAAAGTAACATTAGTCAACAGCCCCTTGTGAGTGTATTTCATGGTGTTTACTGTAAATCTTATAGTACCATCACTCTTTTCCTAAAGGTTCTATCTAATGTATGTTAGAGGTGTCAGCTTCAGTGCAAACCAACACGTAATTAACCTCCACACAACAACTGAGTGATTCAGTCAAAGAAACTGGAAAGCACAGAATTGTTGTTCAATAATTCTCTATCCCCCACTTGCTGCTCCCTCCCAAACCCAATGTCCCCACTTTTCAGAGGGGTGACGCAGATGGTCCCTACCGAACAGGCCATGAGGATCGGAGTGGCGTCTCTCCGTGATTTTGAACTGCTCCTTTCTCTTCCTGCTCACTCTAAAGCTACCGAAACGCTTCATGAGCTGCAACATACACTCGTGCGGCAGCAGCTGTCGGTCATGCCCAGGATTGAAGAAGAAAACAGCAGCGTGAGGGGCAAGACGAGGTGCCGCTTACACCAACAGCCCAGGTGCGAGAAGATGAAGCTCCAGAGAAAACGCGTGGCTGCAAAAGAAGTCGAGTTTGCCGGCGGTTCAGCTCGGGGGTGCTTGGTTGTGGTCTTTGCGGAGAGCCGTTCCACAGCAGGCTGCCAAACCTCGCACGACAGGCGCCTCCAGTCTTAATTCCAGCGTACAGTAACTCGCCTGCATGTGTCTGTGGACATGGGGAGAAGTTCAAAGTCTGCCCAGCTTGCAGCCGTGGAGCTCCTCTCCGTCAGCAGCCTCGGAGACCGAAGTGACGTTTCCGCGCAGATCACCTCATGTGGGAAAGGTCAGGAACCACCTGATAAGCTCCCGCGTTTAATAAATACTGACTGTGCAAAGGAGCCACAAGTCCTCTTGAAGGGACTCGTCATGTGCAGCTCAGCATGATGACTCTTTAAAAAGGCTGTAAAAGGAAACCTCCCCTGGACAGACAATTCCTGGCAGCCAGCGGCCCGGGCACGCTCGCACCGTGACATGACATCACCCAGCTATTTTGACTCGTGTGTGCTGGGTCCTCGCAGCGACAGCACCATCCAGCTGCCGGCCGATGAGCTCCCCAACGCCCGGCCCTCTGCGGCTAATGGCTAATGGATTAATGGGAATGAGCTTCTGCCAATTCACAAATAAGAAGGTGGATCTGTTCTAGAAACTGCAGCTGGAGCGATGGGTTGGACTATCTCTAGTGATGTGCCCTCCCCATGCTATGCATATCTGTATGATCTGCATATCTATATGTTCTGCATAGGTTGTTTCATTTAAATTTGCTGCCTGCAAAGCAAAAGGCACCTGGGACAGCCATTTGTAACACAACTGAAATCTACCTCATGGTCTTTTCAATGAGACAAACATTCTCAGGGCTGTTGCTCATCCCAGCCAGCCGGGGTGGATTATGTTAAGGCCTGAGTCTGTAGATTTAGAGCTGTTTAGTTTAGGAACAGGTTGAATAGCTGGAAAAGGGTGCAAGCACAATCCAAGACATGGTCAAACTATCATAGTCAACCTTCCTAAGATTACAGTAAATGTTATGTTAAATAAAGAGCTTTTTTTGTTTGTTTGTTTTAAAGTCACAGATCACCAGCCTTTTCTCTGGACATCACTAGAATTTGAGGTTCAGATGTTTCAAAAATCAAACCCTATATGAGTAATGAGAGTCTTGGCTCTCTAATTCCTCGGAGGAATTAAAGGTCATACCACCTTTTTCCTCTCCAAAGAAGCATGCATTTTTCTTTGTGCCCACCATTGATCCTGGGACTTAATGTCATTAGAAAGGAAAAGAAAAAACAGCCACTAATGCTGAAGAATAGACTTATCAACACAGATTTCTTGTAAGCTCTGGTCTCTCAGAAGGACGGCTGTCTCCAAGGCATCAGTGCAAAATGACCCAAGGACTTCAGGGACCCCAAGTGAAGGTGCAGAGATGACAGCAGCTCCCTCTGACATCCTCAGTTACTACTATGGAGAATATGGAAGAAGACAGTACAAAGGGCATCTTTGTTCTTCCACCTAGTGACCAAAGTAATCAAATTATTAACAAGACACTTAATTACCTTCCAGACAGGTGTCTCACTGATATCCAAGTGAGGAATCACAGTAATTAATTTAAGGCTCTTTCCAGCCTTTCCCCTCCTGACTAGTCCTCCTACTTTCTTTTACCCCCGTCTCTATGATCCTGTTTCAACTCTGCATGTGAAGACCCCAGTGCTTTTCACCAAATAACAATCTTTTGCATAAAACCAGCCTATCAGCACAGTGCTTTACAAAAGTGGCTGAATCACTGTCCCTGGAGGCGTTTAAGAGACGCATAGATGACGCGGTTTAGAGGTGGAATTGGTAGTGTTATCTTAACAGTTGGAGTCAATGATCTTACAGGTCTTTTCCAAACAAAATTATTCTATTCTATTCTATTCTATTCTATTCTATTCTATTCTATTCTATTCTATTCTATTCTATTCTATTCTATTCTATTCTATTCTATTCTATTCTATTCTATTCTATTCTATTCTATTCTATTCTATTCTTTCTACCCTACCCTACCCTACCCTACCCTACCCTACCCTACCCTACCCTACCCTACCCTACCCTACCCTACCCTACCCTACCCTACCCTACCTTACCCTACCCTACCCTACCCTACCCTACCCTACCTTACCCTACCCTACCCTACCCTACCCTATCCTATCCTATCCTATCCTATCCTATCCTATCCTATCCTATCCTATCCTATCCTATCCTATCCTTAGTTTTCCTGTTCCCTTTCCAGTCTTTACTTGAGCAGAGGCACAAGAAGCGTTGTGTACAACACCAATGCAATCTGGACCTCAAGCTTCCCCTCCTTAGTAAAGCATTCTTCACTCTTCAGTGGCCAAAAGACTGCCGGGAATGACTTAATGCCATCAGAAACCAAAAAATGTAAATCCCTTTTTAATGAGATAGGAATTGGTATTGCTGCAGCATGGAAACAGCCCCCTCCTTGATAAAGGCCAAGGGTAAATAGTAGCTGATGACCTTTTCAAGCAGGGCCATTGCACCAGGAGGGCTCATTTCCCCTAATTAAGGAAAGCAGCAAGACCCTAAAGTTTCTGCACAGAGCTACCAGAAAACGAAACAAGGCTGTTTAACAACTGTCTTGCACAGTAATTTGTTAAAAAAAAACACTAAGTGCTTTGAGTATGATCATTTTGTCTCCCACAGCTAATAGTCTAACAGATACTAGCACATTTACACCAGATACTACATCTTCTTAATGATTCCAGTGGAAGTATCTTATAAAAGTAATAATAAAAAGCCGGGTTTCAAAGAGCTCCTTTGGGGCCATCTGTGTTCTGGAGATTGAAAACACAAATCCTTTCTGAACAACCATGAAATGGCCTCTTGTCAAGGTACTTTAAAGTCTCCCAAATTAGTTATAGTGTATTATATTTCTTGAGCTGCATGAGAATAACACGGTCCCCTTCCAAAAAACATACGTGGGCTTGTTCTGAGAGGTGCCAAGCATTGGACAACTTAAAAAAACTATTTAGAGGGAGGGAGCAGACACACAGTCCTGTATGTGTGTGAAATACCTCCCCAGCCCCGCTGGATCTGCTCATCTGGTGCGACCTGAGCTGTTTCATGGCATTAGAGCAGCCTGTGTGCTGACAACTCACCAGTTTGTCTCCAGACCCACCCTCTTGCCTCAAATCATCCATTTCCTTGACAGTTTTACTTTGATGACCTGATGTCAAGTCCAAAAAAGAGCCTAAAAAAGGTTCTAGAGCTAAAAAAAAAAGACCCAGGTCTGGAAATTTGAGGAGAAACTTCTTGACTTTGAGGTGCCAGAGCCTGGCCCAGGCTGCCCAGAGAGGCTGTGGAGTCTCCTCCTCTGCAGACATTCCAACCCGCCTGGACACCTTCCTGTGTGACCTGCTCTGGTGACCCTGCTTGAGCAGGTGGGTTGGACTGGATGATCTCCAGAGGTCCCTTCCCACCCCAACCAGTCTGTGGTTCTGTGGAATCTCCTTTACGCTAATTATCGCCTTTATCCCATCAGCTGCCTGTGTGCCCAACCCTCCCAGCAATGTCCCCCCTGGCTCATCCCAGCCCTTCATCCTCTTAAACAACCTGATTATTTTGAAAAATGGAGGTTGGAGCACACAAAGTAAATCTCGTTCTGCTATTTTTCCCACTGATTCCCAGGGCCACACAAGGAGAGGAGTCTCATGGCTGGTGTCATCTGCAATCCAACCCAAAAAAGCCCAAACCAAGGTTGGGCTACATCTTCTTGATGCTTCTTTTTCTTCAGTTCCCCACCTCCAAGATAAAAGCACCTTCCGTACCCACAAGGTAGAACTGGGGGTTGATTTGGTCTCCAGATAGGAAACCTGGAAAATCCCATTGCATGAACTAAGCGCAGCCAACGCAGGGTCAGATTTGAAACACAAACTGATTCATCCGTTTTACAGAAGTGTAAATTCTGTGCTGTGGTGAAAACACTTTAAATGCTGCTGTTCTGAATAATGTCCTCATGTGCCTTTTTAATGGGAGATTTAACCTGATCTACAAATGCAGCAGCAGAGTGCGGGGCAAGCAATGGGGACCAGTTAGTCTTATCAGGGTTTATTCTGGTATGAAAATGGCAAAAACAATATTTTCTTCCTTGAGATTTAAGAGCTTATTTAGCACAAAACAGGAAGGCTAAAAAGAATATGTACCCCCTTAGCGACAACACTTCAGCTGCCTTCAAACCGCAAATCAGCAAACCCAAGTGTTTCCCTTTCCTCATCGCTGAGAATTTCCCTGGTCAGAATTCCCTCTGGTTTTGCCATTGCTCAAAGAAGTAAAAGCTCAGATCCACCCTTAGAAAGTTAAAGCATGAATCACATTTGTGTTTCTACACGGATCACGTTTCTCTGCCTTGTACGTCTTAAAAAGTTCCCTGAATGGGAATTTTTCTAAATTTCTCTTCCCAATTCTACAGAGCGAGGTTGGCAAAATGAAACATTTTCTCTCAGTGTCAGTGGTGCTGGGACATGTCTACAAAGCCTCACAACACCGGACTGGTTATAACTGCAACCGTATTTCATATAAATGAACGATGACCAGCATATAAATGACCATGAGCCAGCACTGTGCCCTTGTGGCCAGGAAAGCCAATGGCATCCTGGGGTGTATTACAAGGGGGGTGGTTAGTAGATCAAGAGAGGTTCTCCTGCCCCTCTACTCCACCCTGGTGAGACCACATCTGGAATATTGTGTCCAGTTGTGGCCCCTCAGTTGCAGAAGGACAGGGAACTGCTGGAGAGAGTCCAGCGCAGGGCAACAAAGATGATTAAGGGAGTGGAGCATCTCCCTTATGAAGAAAGGCTGAGGGAGCTGGGACTCTTTAGTTTGGAGAAGAGGAGACTAAGGGGGGACCTTATTAATGTTTATAAATACATAAAGGGTGAGTGCCATGAGGATGGAGCCAGGCTCGTCTCGGTGGCAAACAATGATAGGACAAGGGGTAATGGGATCAAGCTGGAACACAAGAGGCTCCACTTAAATTTGAGAAGAAACTTCTTCTCAGTGAGGGTGGCAGAGCACTGGCCCAGGCTGCCCAGGGGCGTTGTGGAGTCTCCTTCTCTGCAGACATTCAAAACCCACCTGGACATGTTCCTGTGCGACCTCACCTGGGCGTTCCTGCTCCAGCAGGGGGATTGGACTAGATGATCTTTTGAGGTCCCTTCCAGTCCCAAACATACTGTGATACTGTGATAAATAGCAAACTTGGAAAAGATTTCAAAATAACACGCAGAGAAATATGTAAGAGAGATCTTTGCCCTAAAAGAAAATAATGCTCAAGACTCCAAGTGATGCAATGGCCAACAACAAAGAGCCTGTTTTGTGCGAACACCATTTGCAGGCCGGTTGAACAGAGCAAGCAGCCTGTGTTTTCAAAGGGAAATACAAACTACAACTTTCTCCATCTGGTCCAAGGCCCAGCTCACACCCCATAAAAGAATTGTAAGTTTATGACTCCAAGCTGGGCTCAATTACTTCCCATAATCATAACCAAGTGTTGCACTGTAATGAGTCTTTGTCTTTATCCCCTTTTTATACATTACTTCAAGCTGCTTTCAGTGTGCATTAAGAAAAACTTCCATTTCTGAAGCTGTCAGGCTGGCACTAAATTGGTTTTGAAAAATCTGAAAGCTGCATTTTACTTCTTTCTAGCAGTCCCAAAGGTGCACACTAGATTTCCCAGAACTCTTGGTAAATTACTTATAAATTACATCCTGGCATCTTTGTGATGTATTTCTATCCTACCTTTCCAGAGTTTATAATATGAACCAGCAGGAATAGGAGTAATGGCCATGTTAGCGCTGGCATATTGGTGATTTCTAGTAAGAAGAACACACTATTTCAGGCTCAGAGCACCCACCCCGAAAGACCAATAAGCAGGGACTGATGGCTATGATTCTATCCAAATGATAATTTTATCATTTCCCCTCATCCCACTAATGAACTGTGGTGCATATGTTTCCAGCACTTGCTTCTTTAGCAATTTCAGTTCATAATGTGAAAAACAGAACCATTCTTACATGCGCCGCAATCTGGCCGTGCTCAAACCAGCATTTGATCCAGCAAGTACAGGATGTCTGGTGTGACACAGCTCCTAAAGTTTAATCAGTTCTGAGCTAAGGAAAAACATCTCAGCTGTTAACTTTACAAAAAACAGTAAAGGCATTAAGGTTCTCTAGATGCATTTTTCCACTAGTGCTTTTCTCATCTCTTCTTGCTTCTCTTTCTTCTTGATTTTAGCAAGTCTTTCTACCACATCCACCCACAGAACCTTGTGAAGAACTTACGATTCTCCAGAACATCGCAAAATTCTTTTTTGTCTCCTTCATATACTTCTTCCTTGCTTGCTTCCTCACTTCTCATGCAGGATTGGAACAGATGAAATGATGTTAAAGTTATAATGGGCATTGTAGGGCTGAATAAAATCACAGTATCACAATATCACAGTATCACAGTATGTTTGGGATCGGAAGGGACCTCAGAAGATCATCTAGTCCAATCCCGCTGCTGGAGCAGGAACGCCCAGGTGAGGTCACACAGGAACACGTCCAGGCGGGTTTTGAATGTCTGCAGAGAAGGAGACTCCACAACCCCCCTGGGCAGCCTGGGCCAGGCTCTTGATCTACTAACCACCCCCCTTTCTAGTACACCCCAGGATGCCATTGGCCTTCTTGGCCACGAGGGCACAGTGCTGGCTCATGGTCATCCTGTTGTCCACCAGGACCCCCAGGTCCCTTTCCCCTACACTGCTCTCTAATATGTAATTTCCCAACCTATACTGGAACCTGGGGTTTTTCCTGCCCAGATGCAGGACTCTACACTTCCCCTTGTTAAATTTCATTAGGTTATTCCCCACCCAACTCTCCAGCCTGTCCAGGTCTCTGGATGGCAGCACAGCCTTCTGGCGTGTCAGCCACTCCTCCCAGCTTGGTGTCATAAGCAAACTTGCTGATAGTACACACTATTCCCTCGTCTAAATCGTTATTGAATAATATTGGCCCCAGTGCTGACCCCTGAGGCACTCCACTAGATACTGGTCTCCAACTAGACTCTGCACCATTGACTACCACTCTCTGGCTTCTCTCCTTAAGCCAGTTTGCAACCCATCTCACTACTCTATTGTCTAGACCACACCTCGTCAACTTAGCTGTGAGGATGCTGTGGGAGACTGTGTCAAAGGCTGTGTCAAATATCCCCTTCAGTTTAATTTAAAGAAAAAGTCTTTCAGCCAGTGCTGAATGGGTCACAAAGTGAATGACAGCAAATGAATAAAGTCAGAAATTACTGCAAGAAAGTGAAATATTAGGGACTCCTCAGAAATAGAGTCCTCCACCAATTTTGCCTTAGCAGTTTTATTTGGAGAGAGAGGAAAACTCAATGAATGAGCAATGGTTTGCATCAATCCTCAGCTGTCAACCCTACACAAACTCAGCGAGCACCCTGTTGCACAACCACACATTTGCAATTCATAACCTTGTAGGAGCATTAGGAGTAGAACAGGTTCACACACATTTACTGTGGTTTTAATGTTCATGGTGGCATGGTTATCACAAAATACAACTTTAGTTACAAAGATGCACATTGGAAGCAATCCCCTCATCCTCAGATCTATAAAGGATGATGAGACTTCAAAGTAATTTCAAGTTCTGTATCCCTCTGCTCCCCACAATGAGCAGGAAAATCTGACAGCAAAAGGCAATAAAATTGCTTATGTACAAGATAAGACAATGAAGAGACTCTTCACCTGGCTTGGTATTATTATCTGCTATTTTTTGGTTGAAAATAATCTTAAGTGTTTCCTAACAATAAAAAATGCTGGCAGTGCAATTTTGGGGTTGACAGACATCCCACAGATGACCCATTCCTAGGCCACAGTGGATATAATAAAGACATATGTGCTATATATTATACACATAAAATTAGAGACAGTGGTCAGCAGCATCCTATTAGACATCTGAGACAACACAGAAGTGCTGACTGAAGATAAAAGTGAACCGCACCTTGAAAAGCTAAATGCTTCACTAACGCTTGGGAAGCCTTTCTCATTCCTGGCTCCACTGACAACGCTCCTGTTCTTCAGTGATGAAAGAGAGACCTTGTTTGGTTCAGCTGCAAGAGAGCAGCAACCACAAGAGGAAGGAACCATTCCCTGCGAATTCCCGACCTCAAGGGTGAAGGAGTTCCCAGGCGTGTGCCTCTCTCTCCTCCTCTCAGCTGCTGCGATGGTGCAGAAGAGCCTGAGGACTATGTTCAGGTGACCTATAGGGGTATCTAATGCAGGTGTTTACACAGAATAGACATTTTCAAAGAATTATAGAATAGTTTGTGCTGGAAGGGACCTCCAAAGCTCACCCAGTGCCACCCCTGCCATGAGCAGGGACATCTTCACCAGCTCAGGTTGCTCAGAGCCCCGTCCAGCCTGGCCTGGGATGTCTCCAGGGATGGTTCATCTACCACCTCTCTGGGAAACCTGGGCCAGTGTTGCACCACCCTCAGTGTAAAACATTTCTTCCTCATGTCCACCCTGGATATCCCTCCTTTAGTTTAAAACCATCACCTCTTGTCCTGTGGCAACAGACCCTGCTAGAAAGTCTGTGAATTATTGCAAATGTTGTTTTGTTGACAGTGAAAGCAGGGCCTTGTAGCATTAGACCATCAGTGCTCATTGAAGTCAAACCTAAAACTCACAAAATCCTGGTGACTTGCCAGGGTATCCATAGGAACTACTAACTACTAACTACTACTACTAACTACTAACTACTACTAACTACTAACTACTAACTACTACTACTAACTACTAGCTATTTATTGCATAGCCACACAGTATGTTCACATGAATGACTGAGGACATCGCACAGGACTAGATCCCAATCCGATGAACTAAGCACAGGCGTAATGCCAGGAGGGGACATTCCTAAAGGATCACCCAACCCTGCATTGTCATTGCAAGTGGGATTGCTCCAGCAAGGGGATTATAATAGAAAGGGAGGAATCCACTGTACGCAGACATGGCCTGCACTGAAATCCAACCCCCTGCACGGTATCTGCATTGCAGCCAGCTCTCTCGGTCTGTTTGTTCAGGCTACCCCTAACAGATATAGTGGAGCTTCATCTGCTGGTTAAGAAACAATACAAGGCACAAGGAAACCCAAAAAACAACCCAAAAAACCCCCAAACAACCAACCAACAAACCCAAACAAAACCAAAACCAAAACCAACCAACCAACAAAACAAAAAGCCAACCAACCAAAAAGACCCAACCAACCAAAAAGAATGCACACCCCCCAGCCCCCCTCCAAGATCTGTCTTCATTTTCTACACTTACTTTTCCTAAGAATTAATGATTCTGAAGCATTGTTAGTTGTAAGCAAAGGAATAGACCCAAGTACATTGCATACTTTAATGTAATAATAACCGAACGACTGGCAAACTGCCCTGTTAACTTCCCAAGATAAACACCTTATGAACCACCACCATCACCTGGATCTCATATAGCATCTTTTTATCTTCAGAAGACAAGGTGTAAGCATCATGGTTTGTAGTTTCTTTGCACAGAGTAAAATAAATTTCCAAAAGCCACCATGCAGCAGGTTGGGACGAGGCTGGAGGGGAACAGAACAAGACAAAGGTTGGTTGGACTCGACAGCTCCACTCCTTCCATTGCAAGAACATGACTTGTTGTTCACACTACGTTAAACCGCTGAGTGCGTGAGGTGGTTGTCTCGCATGCCCCAGCTCCAAAGAGATTACTACAATTAGTCACCCAGATTACAGAAGATCCGCTAGAACAGATGGGAGTGTAGATGAGAAAACATTTGTTATCACATACAGGAGATCTGGAAGAGAAATCAATGCAAAACCCTTCTGGTTTATCTTTCCAGGATGCCTTTTGGTTGGGATTTTTGGGTTTTTGTTGTTGTTGTTGAGATTTTTTGCACCCAGATCAAACATAGCAATTTTGTTAGCAATAGAAACTTCACTGACTTTTTAAGAGAGATGAAAGCACAGTGGGAAAGACAGACCCTGCAGCTTACTGAGATCAAACAGAGGTACCTCAGCAATCTGCCAGGGTACAGATGGGACAAAGTCCGAGACAGTGGACATGTAATGGAAAGCTGGCATTGTTTTACTGTCTACAATGAGCTAGAAACCATCCAAGCCCAAATATTTCCCATTTCTTGACGATTCTACCAATTCATGCAGCTGGCAGACCAGTAACTTGGTAAAATGCATCCAACACATCCACAGCACCCAGCTGGGATGCGGCTGCGGGAGCCACGAGTCTATGACAGGAGTGAATCAAGGGACAGTGTGGGACAGCTTGGGTGGTAAAAAGTTCCTCGTTCATCCACTGTGCAAGTGAAAACACCAAACACTGTAAAGTTCAGAGTTATATTTAGGATTGTGTGAAAAATCTCAGTGGGGTGGCTGGGAGCAATGCAGACATGAACTCGAGAAAACTTGTTGAGTCTTTATGGCTAGATGACAGAAGGGGAAACCTGGGAGCTATAAGGCAATAAGAGAATATTCCTGGGAAAGCCAACACTGCCAGTCTGCACACACAATACCTGGCAGGAGAAAAAAATAGGCTGAAACCTTTCACAACAGTTACCGATAAAGGAAGAGACTGAAAAGGCTGTCAGCTGTGTCCTGAAAGCCAGAGACAGAGAAAAGGCAACGTCACGGTAACTCCTTGCACAACACTTCCTTGGTGTCCTGCTTTTGTTACAAACAAGTTTCTCTTTTAGTGAGTTTGCCTGTCAGCTAAAGCTTCATATTAGCTGCATTTTCCTGGAGAACCAGATACATGTTTTGGCAAACATAGCAATGGAATGCAAAGTTATTGATAAGCACGGATGGACATCTCACGAGAGGGGCAACGAGAAACAGGTGACCAAGAAACTGACCAACGGTGTGTAACATTCCATTCATGTGAATACTTCATATAAAAGTGGGAGATCATGAGGACCTCATCCCTTTTTGCTTATGGCCGACATTAGGAGAGGACCTTGCTAGTCGTCCCTGCAAACTGAGGCCTAGTGACAGACTGAATCCAGCTCCGGTTGGCTTCAGAGTCCAGTCCAGGACTTTGGGTGCCAGCTCTGCAGTTGCTGAGACTTTCAAGATTGGTTTTGTGTATTTTGTATTATTTTCTCTATTCTTATTAGTAGCATTAGTAAAACATTTTTTGTTTTTCCAACTCTCTTCTCTCTGTCCTTCTTTCCCTCTCGATTGCCTGTCCTGAGTGGGAAGGGGGGAAAGGGAAGGGCTGAAGGGGGGGAGAGGGGATTAACAATACATCTGCCATGGTTTTATTGTCACCCCGCAATCAAAACCCTCGACACTTGGTTATTGAGGTTTTTAGGATGCCCTGGTGAATCAGGGGGCAGGTACTGGTGCTGAGGCACATCCCAGCTTGACACAGTTCTCAGGCCAACACTTCATCTGCAGCCAGCAGCATCCCCGTTCACCTCATCAAAACATATCAGGCCTCAAGTTGAGGAGAGATTTCTGGAATCATTAAATCACTTTTAGTGGTGACTTAGCTCAGTGCTGTATTGGGCCAATCACACTTGTAAAGTCATTTGAAAATGATCTAAACTGGATGACCAGAAGTTGTGGTGCAGTGCCATCAGATTCCCAAATCTTGTCAAAGGTCAGCATCTCGCAGTGGCTTCAGTGCTTAAAGTAGAAAGCAGCCTACCAAGCAGCTCTAACATCATTAATCAGTTTAAATTCCACATCAAGAATCAAAGCAGAAAGTCAGTGTTATGGTTACAGAGCTCTGGGTATTTCCAGCAGCACAAAGCCCAAGTCTTGCATTTCTTGGTCTGCCCCAAAAGCATCCCGCATCTTCAGTCCTTCACTCGGGTGTCTCTGTTTTCAGAGGCACATTTCTAACACAGTCCTATGAGCTTTCCAGAATTCTGGCTCCTGAAGTCAAGGTTGAGCCGAACAGCCTGTAAAAACCTATCAGTGTTACAGAGTGAATGCTTTTGTAGTTATTACATAATACATATTTGTGGAAAAAGAACACTGCGTGATCACCTTGGCAGCTAGCAGTCATCTTATTTGCAAGCATGTCACTGGAGCAAAAGGTATGAAAACCGCTGTGCTAATAGACATGAACAGAAATGATTGCTCCAAGCTATGTGTTCCTGTAAACCTGGTAGGTTGTTTCCAGTTATAATAAAATACCAACAGGGCAGAGGCAGGAACACTGGAATGGGGCTGAGTAAGGAGTTCAGAGACGTCGGGTCTTTTCTCAGCTCTGCTACCGGGCCACTGCACAACCAGGGATATCTCACATCATCTCTGTGAGAGCTTCAGATGAAAAGCTGTCTTCAGGTGCTGCGTGTTACTGCACTGCAAGAGCCTCATGCTTAGACTAATCCGTTTTCTATCTCTATTAACCAGAAAGATAATTAAACATCTTAAAGAAAACAAAGACCTACAGCAGATAAAGTAGATATTTAAGGTTACCACAGGTTTCTGGATTTCTCTCCTGTTTATTTGCTGCCTACAGCCATTACAAGCTTCTTAGTTCAGGACGTGTTGAGTGGGGCTGTGCAAGTGCAGGGTGGAGAGCATCGACCCGCGGCCCGAGAGCCCCAACTCCCATTTGCCTCTAACAAACACCATGCTCACTGCCCACAAAACTGAGCTTCTCAACAAGTGTCTATTGATTTTCAACTGTTTTTTCTCCTGCACAATATGTTAAAAGACATAACACCAGCTCCTGCATCAAGCACAGCACTGACAAGGAAGGTCCTGCTGGTCTTTATTTTGAGTCACAGCCCTCAGCATCACCAGCCTAAATCAGCCTCTTCAAATTCACCTGGCACCCTTCAGCCCTCCCTGTTTAGAGTCACCTGCTACAAAACTCTTAAACTACAACAATTAATGAAACTTCACCAAAACCTGGAGAAGATCCACTTGGGGTTGCTCACCAAGCAAGGAGGATGCTCCTGCCCCAGCTCTGCCCTTCCTGCCCGCACAAATCCAGCGTGGGAGGGAAGGTGTAGGGCACCCGCAGAGCCTGAAGGACTTTATGCAGCTTAGCAGCTCCCCCTGCATCTCCTCCTAATGTGCTTAGCTACTGAGCCAGCAGCAAGCTACACATCTTCACGTCTAGCAACACGTTTTACTTGACTTTAATGATTTTGGAGCTCTGTGTGTCTTACCAAGCTTTTCTTGTTTGCCATCACAAGGCGCTTCCCAAGGTGAAAGATGGTTTTGCTTTTGCTCCAAGAGCACAAAGTGCGTGGCCGTGGCTGGGGAGTGCTCAGCGCTCCCTGTGTTGGTCCGCGGTGAAGAACAATGCTGGCTCCTCAACACAGTTTTAACTTCTCAGCTCCAAGAAAAGGTTCGGCTTCACTGTATCAATGCTTCCAGTGCAAAAATACTTGTATTTCAGTAAGTAGACACAGCAAGCTGGTATTTTTTCTTTACCTACCCTACAGCCTCATGGTGCTGAGCCCATTGGGCTGCACCTATTCTGTACTCAACTGTCCCACTTCACCCTTCTAAGACTGCAAACGCAAGGGCTTTCCCCCATCATATATTAACATGAGTAGCATAATAATGAAGTTCCTAATCTCATTAGCCACTTGGCTTTTGCACCATGCAAAAAGAACTAGGGAAGAAGAGGTGGAGGCTTTCTTAGCACAGCAAAGGGCTCTTCTAATCCTGCAACCGTAGTGCAGCGGCAGAAGTTGCTTATAAATGGTTTAATCAAATGTGATCCACTTCCTAATGCACTGTGTCTGTATCCACGGGAAATGGAAAGAAACTCGGAGGGGGAATGAAGTGCCGAGTTTAGAGAGAAACAAGGAACCACACACCTTCCCAGCCATGAGCTCATCAGAAGCTTTTTCCCTCTCAATTTTTGCAAGATGTGCCGTGTGTTGCTGAGCCTCGAATCTGTCGGACAGAGGAGAAATTACTTTCTAAGAACTTCAGTGATGTCAGGTGTTTGCTTTTTTCCATAAAGTGGCAAAAGCTGTCAGCGGCGCCGGCAGTAGCTTAACAAAACTGTTGACGTTGCCTGGATGCTGAGTCCAGCCTAGGATTTGCCTGCGTGTCTGCATTTGACAGCGGTAACTCCTTGGGATTTTAGTTTTTCTTTAATATTCTGAGAGCTGCACAAGTATCTCTCCTTATTCTCCTCCTCCTTTCTCCTCCCTCCTCCCCCACTTTTTTGCTTTGTAAAATGCAAACTAATTCCTCAACTGTAGTAAAGCCATAAATAACAAGCCGTAAAAATAGTTTTCTAGCCTTCTTTTTCCAAGGTGAATATTTTTCAGTTATATAAGCACTTCATGAAATAGCATGGGGAAAGTATATGAGAATCTGTTTATCTGTGGCCCAATGACAGTATTTTGTGCTTTGCATTTGCCGCTGTTGGGGTTCGCTCAGCCGTCTCCCTGTGACCTCCAACGCAGGAGGCAGCAAGATTTAACATTGCTTTTCATGGAGAGCTCACAGTAAATCACTACTGCTGGGCTATGTGGAGTTTTGGGGAAAAAGAGCATTAAGTACCTGCTAATTTTTCATTACAGCAGGTGGATTCCAGGTTTTCACTGATGGCAAAAATCCAGCTGCTGTGAAGGGAAGTGAATTTTCCCCAATCTTTCCCTTACCACTGTCTTGTTCCCAATCTGACTTGTGCCTAACAGTCTGAAGAAGCAGTTCTGGATGCCAGTTAGTGAAGTGCTATAGTGTTTTATTATCTTTTATGGTAAAGAATTTGGAAGGACTTGAGAGAGACCTTCAGGCAGAAACGGGACGAAAGTGAATATACAAAATAGAGCACAAAACTCCTCGTCCTGGCAGCTAGATGACAGACAATTAAATAATTCACTACAGATAATTTTTCCGGTCTGTTCCTTGACACGGTTCACAAGTGAGGAACGATGCACAGTCAGCCCAGTGCTCTGCAGCTGCAGATTTCAGTGCCCTGAGTTATTTTCCAACGGAAATGATGGGTTTTTCAGATACTTTCTTTAGTGCCACTTGTTTTATTTACTTAATAATGTCACAGGCTTGGAACACACAAGCAGCCAACTCTCTCTTTCAACAATCCTACCCCAAACTTCAGCGTCCCATTCCTGCAGAGCTGATGTGCACTGGGGAATGACTCTGTTTAGCCACACAGAAGCAAAGGGTGTTCTCACTTGCTTCTTGCAATTGCTCCTCCAAAAAAATTTCCATGTATTGTAACGTAAAACATAACAACAGCATCACTTCAAGAGAGTAAATAAAGCTTGAATGTGGCAAGAAACTGTACCATGACCTCACAACTCCCTCAGACTGATGCCAACCACAAAGCAATTAACATGTGGGGTTTGTCTATGCAGCGTAATTCTGTTTCCCCTCTCACCACAGCAGTAGAGATGAGATCTTGGACACAGCTCTGTGGGGAGGAGAAGACACCTTTCTGTTGTAGAATTCCCAATCCTGTGATTTAACCACTGGTAAAAAATTTACATGGAAAAACTATTGACACTGTCAAAACCCAGGCAGAAAGCTTGAAGCACAAACAAGCGCTTAAAAATACCACATATCACCAGCAGGTTGAGGGAGGTTGTTCCTCCCCCTCTACTCTGCCCTGGTGAGGCCGCTTCTGGAGTTCTGTGTACAGCTCTGGGCTCCCCAGTTTAAGAAGGACAAGGAATTACTGGAGGGAGTCCAGCAGAGGGCTATAAATATGATGAAGAGTGTGGAGCATCTTTCTTATGAGGAGATACTGACAGAGCTGGGGCTGTTCAGCTGGAGAAGAGAAGCTGAGAGGCGATCTCATCAATGTTTATAAATATCTCATGGATGGGTATCAAGAGGATGGACCAGACTCTTCTCAGTTGTGCCCAATGACAGGATGAGGGGCAACGGGCACAGACTGAAACACAGGAGGTTCCATCTGAATATGAGGAGAAACTTCTTTCCTTTGAGGTGCCAGAGCCTGGAACAGGCTGCCCAGAGAGGTTGTGGAGTCTCCTTCTCTGGAGACATTCAAACCCACCTGGACACCTTCCTGTGTGATCTGCTCTGGTGAACCTGCTTTAGCAGGTGGGTTGGACTGGATGACCTTCAGAGGTCCCTTCAACCCCAACCAGTCTGTGATTCTTCTTTTCAACTTTAAAGCTGGAATTAACAAAGTGTTACACAGTGGAAAGAAAGGTGGAGATGACTCAACAGGCTCATTTTGTGGCGATGCCTTTTGCTATTGCCTTTCCCAAGGCTCTTGTGGCTGGGAACCATAAGAGCACTCGGATGGTTTGAAGATGAAAAAGCTGGTGCGTGGAGGTAGTGCCAGGATGCTCACACTGAATACACACAATTGAATGAGAAAAATTCACCTCTTCCCAACTGCGCACCTCTTCTTAAATACAAAATGCAATAAAAGAGTGAAAATGGTGGCATGAATCATGAGGATCACACTCTCTAAGTCATTTTTCCAAGCACAGATGAGACGCCCAGCCCAGAGCAGCTGGACTCTCTCTTGGTTAAACTGGAGCCAAACTATGGCTAAAGGTGAGGCAGAGCTGGTTTGACTTTAATGGGATTTAATTGCAGTGACATGTCTTAATAACAAAATCCATGCCAAGGAACTGCAGTTGGAGAGTTGCAGAGTTGATCTAAGGCCAGTTTCCCAAGGATTTTCACTCCCACCATCCTCTAACCTGTGGCCCCCTGGTGCCACATGAACTCTCCTGGGTCACCGAGGTGGGTGCAGCCACCCAGAGCTGCTCCAGCCCCTGCCACAGCCACACGTAACGAGGTGCCTCACCTTGAACTTCACCCTGTTTAATGGCCATGTGCTCCCCCAGCACCATCCTCTGAGGTCGGGGACAATCCCAGAGTAGCCACCATCCTTGAGTCCCCACCAGGGTTTAATCCCTCAAAAAATATCTGAGATTTCACCTTCCTTCATCACCCCTGAACTCTGTGGTTAAAGGCAAAAACAAAACATCATCGTGGGGCCAGGGACAGATGCCCTGATGACATCTCCCTTGTGCAGAAGCTCCATCCCACCACCACCACCATCACCCCAGATCCAGGGGATCTTGTCTTTCAGGGTTTACCTGTCTGCATGGATATGTGCTACTGTGTTACATGGAGATGTTCCCTATAACACACAGAAATAAGACATGGTAATTTATTTTTTCTTTTGCATTTTCATTTACACAGTCTTCAGCCCAATGGTTTGGATAATATGAGCACATAAATCCACTTCTGCTAAGCAAATCTGAAGAAATCGTGGCCCATCACAAAGGAATACCAATGCAAAGGCTATTAATTAAATACACTAATTTAATTCAGAAAAACACTAAATCTCAGTTTCTTTCTTGGTCTTTGTTTCTACAAAAAGAAGAAAACCAGGGAAAAAGAAAAATATTCCAAACTACTGCAACAAAGTCCATATCAGTCACCCCATAGCCATGGCTTTGACCACTTCTCTAAACACAGAACATCCATCCCTGCCTGTCTTACTGCTCCTAAGAATTTGCTAATAATCCACATATTTTTCTGCAGACTGGGCTTCTGATTCAACATAATCTAGACAGCTGTACAAAGCGGTTTGTGCTAATCCCCGACATTTGCTTGAAAGCTTTCCCCAAACGCCAGCAAACATACGAGATGTCAGATCGGCGCTAATCCTCATTACTTACTATTTACGTTTTTAAGGAGGGAAGGGTCATAATCAGGCTTTAGTCAATGAGAGTGCCTTTGATTGCATCAGAAGCAAGGGCTTTCCTCTGGCCTTGAAGGATAAAACTCAACACTTAGATGCACATCCAGGAAACTGTTCCTTATTGCTCACCACCTTCATAGGGCTGACTAGCAAATATTGCTGAAATTAGCCAAAATATTTCCCTTTTTTTCCTCTCTCTCTCTTTTTTCCCCCTTTTCCCCAAATGAACTGGCTCAGGTGTCTCAGCAAGGATTTATGTTATTAACTTCAGGCACCCAAGTCTGGATACTGTTCACTCTGTTCAGAACGCACCAGTCAAATCTTCCCCTGTGTCACTCTGAGAATGTCAGATGTGGTAAATCAGGTGTGTTTAAATGCACATAATACAGCAGAACCTGATCTTCACATGGGTAGGAGCCACATTCTAATTAACTTTGCTGGAAGGAGCCATACTTCCTTCTAAAAGATGGAAAAATGTAGCTAACCACTCATCTAAATGTTCACGTCAATTTGTTTTTGAGGTTCGCTCTCCTGAACAAGTTTAGGCCAGTGCTCCATTGCAATCAGGCGCTGCTGCTGAGGATTCCTGTGCCAAAACACCATTTTTATTATCTGTCTATGTGTTCCAGCCACTGTTTGTGCTTCTTGTCTTTCAGAAATCCTTCAAGGTGCATCTAATGTGGCCCAGCTCAACACCTCTCTAGCAAAGTCTACGTTTTACAGGTTGCCCAGAGAGGTGGTGGATGAACCATCCCTGGAGACATCCCAGGCCAGGCTGGACGGGGCTCTGAGCAACCTGAGCTGGTGAAGATGTCCCTGCTCATGGCAGGGGTGGCACTGGATGAGCTTTGGAGGTCCCTTCAACCCAAACTGTTCTATGATTCTATGAAAGTATGGAGGCAGGCACTTAATGTAGATGCTAAACACAGGCACTATTTGCCACCTGCAGCTACTCTCACTTCAGTATTAAGCATTAGTTTATGTGCAATTCTTCTGCCCTCTCTCAGAAAGTCTTGACCTTTGTAGCGTTTGGATGTGGGTTTTTATTTCGCATGGGTTAAAGCCAGCTTTGGCTTCGGGCTGCTCAGTGCTATGGGGGCACGTCAGTATGTGAGAAGAATTGGAGCAACCACATAAGTGCAAATGGCATCATCCTGTTGGAGTTACAGCTCAGGTTGCCAAGCGCAGCTCACTCACCGTTAAACAGCTCTGTGGAACGACTGTGAACACGAAGAGCTACGGAAACCTTATCCTGAGGTTAAGCAAACAAATCTGACACCAAACCTTCTGCCCAGCGGAGGCGGGCGGTGAAGCAGATGCATTCGCAGTGACCCTGAAACGAAACGCTCAGGATCCCCAAATAACGGTGTTTGTTGAAGAACATCTGATTAGCAGCTAACCTTCACATTGTCTTCCCCAGAAGAAATTAATTGCATGAGAGTGCGTGTATTTGTCAACGCAAGTGCATGTCTGTCGTGATATTGAGAGCAATATCCCGACCTGAGAGCAACGGCAAACCTTCCTGGAATGAGGAGAGAAGGTGGTTTCCTGAACAACTGCTGAAATTATTGCTGTTGCACGTGTCGGAGGGAGGGATGCTCTTAGCCCCTGCTGTTTGAATGGTTAAGAACTAAAAAATAAAAATAAAACGGAAACATAATTAACAGTTCTTATTATCCCGCTCAAAACCCAAACCAACACCAAAGCGATCCCAGTCTCTATGTGCACCAAGGAGGAGCGGCAGGGTGCCCACGGGAGGGCACCTCTGGTTCACAGTCACGTTTGAGCTGCCAGGGGTTGCAGTCTGGGCTCCGCAGCGCCGCACCGTCTGGCGCGGCTCCCACGGGCGCTCGTCACCGCGCCCCTGTGTCACACACCCACGCGAGGCTTTCAAACCACGCTTACACTTCGGGCTCTGAGAGCCAGAGCAGCAGGAGATGCTGCAAGAAATGAACTACAAAAAAAACTCGTTGCAAACCGCCGCGGTTGCCTACCGAAAAAATGGGCTTATAGGAACCCCGAGGCAAGCTTCAGAATAACTTAGCTAAGAAATTGAGGTGTTTTGATGGTTGATCATCAAAGATGCTGAGTATTTGTTTTGCATATCAAGTACAGACTGATCAATATTTTTCCATAATCTAAAATAATAATTTTTTAAGGATGGAGAAGAGAATTCAAATACTGTGTGAACTGTGACAAAAAAGGGCACAGCGGAAATCCCATGGAGAAAGAAATTAATTTATTTTTCTTAAGCAAACAAAACACCAAACAATCCCATTTTTGTTTTTTAAACTGACATAAGAAACATCCTATTTAGATTTCACTAAATGCTTAGTGCCACATGCTAGAACCAGCCAGGCCTGGAGGGAGGAGGGTTAGTCTATTGATCCATCCTAGAGAATGCAGGCACAGGGACCTTTGTAAGCTCCTGCTGGTTCAGTGGTTTTAGGATTGCCATAAATCAGTTCCTGATATTTAGACCTTCTCAGCAACGCTCTGTACATGTCTTGGTTTAGCTTTTTAGCTGGATAACAAATTCCAACATCCAGAAAGTGGCTCAAAGAGAAACAACCTGAGGAGAACACCAGTTACAGATTATAGCTCGTAGTGCATAGGTGACTCTACAGACAAAAATTTTCCCTTCAGAAAGGTCACTGTTCAGGACATCACTCTCAAAATCACATTTCACTACAGCTTCAAGCTGTACCCATCATGAGTCCTCATCTCACTGCCCCATCCTTTGCTCTTTTGCATCCACACATGCAATCTTAGCGTCACAAACCAGCTCATACACAGGCAAAGCACAGACAGGGCTTCTGAGCATTTTACAACCCCCATCCTGCAAATCGAAAAACGGTGCAAACTTTGGGGAGCATAAACCTCCAGCTAATGTGCATATGCGTGATTGTGACTAGTAAAATGCTTTTATGAACCCGAACATGGTCCTCTACAAGGTGTCATCCATCATTATGTCCCACACTGCGCCAGGGAAGCTTGTCAGAAGTTTTGCTGGATTCTCAAAGCACTTGCAATATCTGGCTCCTGATACACATATTATCCCATTAAGGATACATTATTCAAACAAACTTCTTTAAAGATTCTGATGGTTGGGAACCATTCATAGGTCAATGTCCAAAAATTAGACGCAAGACACATTTTCTAACATGACATTTTCTAACATTTCAAGGCCAGGCTGGATGGGGCTCTGAGCAACCTGATCTGGGTGAAGATGTCCCTGCTCATGGATGAGCTTTGAAGGTCCCTTTGAACCCAAACTATTCTGTGATTCTATGATTCTACGACTAGAAGACGTTGCCTGTCCTTTTTTCATTTTAAACTAAGAACATGACTTCCAGCCTCCTCCAGCTGCACGCAAAGCAAGCTTGAAAAATTACGATTAGATGGTTTTGCACAGCAGTACAGGAAAATAAAGCAAGACAAATTGCTCTACTCCTTTCCTAGGTTTTATGGGATGACAGTGGAAGAGCCTACGCCACCCTCCTAAGGACCAAGCAGTCCTACTCTTCCCCAAACTGCCCCCCTTGTCCTGCATGAAACCAAAGCTGCCCACGAGCTTTCCCTGCAGCATCCCACCCTCCTGCCCCTTCAGAACACAGGGGAACTGTGAACACCGAGAAGAACTGGAGATGAAAGTGTCCTCAGCTACCCACCATCCTGATACAGGTTATAATTGATGTTTCTCTACGATTGTGGTCTGAAGGCTGGGATGGTCCAAGACTATGGGATGAATTTATGGATTCAGCAAAGAAAAATCCAAACATAGAGTCCAGCAGCCGTCAGGAGAGAGGACATCCCATCATCGCTGAGTGTCACAGGACGTTATTCCTAAAGAGCGAGGGTGGGAAATAGCTTGAGGCAATGGTACATTAAATTCCTGCGCCCGGCTGCCGACCCTGCCCAAACCTGTCTTGGACTAAACCCCACTGCCCTGCAAGTTGTTACCTGAATGTCATGAATACGGGGGAAAATCTTGAGGGGGAATGAATTTCAGTTTAAAGGCCTTCGAGGGAGCAGAGCTGAATGGTTTTCCGCGTTTTTCCCCTGAGGTGTTGGAAATAAGAGCCTCTTGCTCCATCTATGGGTAAAAACTAGTACGGTCAAAAGATTTTCTTACAGAGGGCATGGTCTACCCATGAGATGTTCTCCAGGAAAATGAATTATTAGAATGAATAAAAGATATGATAACTTTTCTGTATTGCATCTTGCAGTCTTCTGAGACAAATACTATCTGGTCCTTTATTACTGGAGCACTAGGATTAAAATAATCCTCATGGATTATTTTAGGCACCACAGTTGCGTTGAATTTCAAGGGAAAAATTCCTAAGACAAGGCAGAAAATTAAAACTTTACATTGAAAACCATTTCCTTTCTCAAATATAGTGCAAATTCACAGCACTTCAAATCCGGTGACCAGCTTCGAGGTGTTTGAAAGCCACCTCATTTTCAATTCAAAGTTCTATAAACAACCTTTAATTCTGAGATAAATGTATCTTTTGATCACATCCACCACAACCCAAAGCTTCAGGTCAATGGAAACCTTTTAATTGATTTCCTTTGCTGTTAATACTGGCAGCACCACCATGAGTCATGAGTATTGCTGTTACTTGAACTGATATTTTTGGAAGGGGAAGCAGGACTGGAAAATACCCGACTGCCCTTCAAACAGGGCATTTGGCCCCGCAGCAAAAGCTACATTTTAATGACTAAAATTCCATACAACCATGTACTTTTAATAAAATATTCTGAGTACTTTTAGTTTTAGCCTATCTGCAGGGGTAGCTCCCTGATTTCTACTCAGTAAAATAAAGCTCTGCTCATTTATTTGTGTATGTGTTGTCTCTGAAGGGAGAGCTTGTGCAAGACCATAGAAAAGTCTAATCCGAACTGTGTTTTCCCCCAGTGCAGCTTGTCCTCCCATGTTTACTTTGGATCAGCTCAGTTTGCTTTACCGAGGGTAAATTTGTGGCATTTCTTCTTTCTCTTAGCATTGTACCCGCTCGCATAAATTTGTACACAAGAGAAATGCACTCCCTTCACAGACAAACCTCAATAGCGTCACAGAGCATCAGGTCTCAGTCTGTTCCTTGTGAGAGCAGTTCACGGAGCTTCAGGAAAACCTAAGACAAACTGGGAAATGGTTCCACAAAGCCAATTCTGACGTCACTTTGCACAGCACCTCAAACTTGTGTCTCTTCACTCGTACTTTGCTGCTGATGTCCCTGAAAAACACCTAGAAAACCAGTGTCAGCTCTGTAGAAGCCTCCTGCCAGCTACAGTGCTATTCTAAAATTTGAAAACTCCAATTTACTCATTAGTTTTCCTATCCAATTGTCTATAAATAATTAAGATGTAGTTGTCCAATGGTCCACAGCTGCTCATGTGCCCATGCTGATGGGTAAACCCAGGTACAGAGCTCCACATCTCACAGACCCAAGTCTCCACCAAGCTTAATTCATCCCAAATCCACGTTCAGTTTTTACTGGTCTAGCAGTGCTGTTTAAAGAAATTTTCAGACAAAAAGAAATTTAAAAGCTTAGAATTAAATTTCAAAGTACTTGTACAGAAGCCCAACATGCAAAGAGCTGACTTGGACTTTTCTGAGGTGAATTCCCCAAACCAAAGGGGCTTCTCTGGTGGCCAAGCACACACCTCACCCCGAAAACATCCCTGCAGAGCTTCTGCCAGGAGGGGACTGAGGTGGGTCTGTTACCTTTCCAAAGGTGGGATGCTGGATGTGAAGCTCCAACCAGCACTTTACTGATTTGAAGCTGGTCTTACAAAATACCTGGAGTGTCTGGCAGCTGAGTACATTTTGTGGGATGGTATTTTTCCTTTCAAGGCAAATATTTTGTCAGATCAGTCCATGGGGTTATGACCATATGCTGGATTGGGGTAACCAAAGGGAAAAGGCACCAGGACAAGATTTTGGCCACTGCCAGAACAAGTGATACAATATTAGAGATGAACAAAAGCTTTAAACTCGCAGCCTTAATTGGAAAATGTTTTAAGCTTCATGTCTACAAATCACACTTTGTGTTTTAATATCATCCTACTCTAACCATTAATACCTGTCCTAGACTGCATATATTCCAAAGGCAAAATAACAGCTGGGAAAAGAGCAACTACATGGGAAAGAAAGCACTGTAAATACCACACAGGCTTTAAAGCGAAAACAAGCTAGGGAGAAGTTGCTTCCAAGAAAAACAAGGAATATGCGGAGTAACAGGTTAGCCTGTGTTTTGAACAACACGTGGGAGGAGGAAGTGGAGGGAAGATGGATGTTAGTTAAAACAAAGCCTGTATATATTTCCCACATACACTGCCCCATGACAGGGAAAGGAACGCAGCACAGACGCTCTTCACGTAAACTGGGGGACAACAGAACCCCAAACCCTGTGACTTTTTAACTAGTGATTTATTTATTTATCTATCTATCTATCTATCCATTTATTTATTTATCTATTTATTTATTTACTTACTTACTTATTTATTTATTTAAAATTGCTGATTGCCTGGATAAAGTGCCAATTTGCTATAAACCTGAAGGGAAGGCTCCTGTGCAGTTTCTCACTGCGAGTGACCTCTGGAGGTCTCTAGTCCAACCCCTGCTCAAAGCAGGGCTTCAACTTTAAACTGGGGTTTTCAGAGCCTTGCCCAATTAAAATCTGCAAGGACAGAGATTTCACAGCCCCTCTGGGCCCCCTGTTGTGATGCTGTGTCACCCCCATCAAGAACGATTTTCTTACACCTGCCAGGAGTTTCCCTCACAGCCTCCTGCCCTGTCGCTGGGCAGACCTGAGATGCCCAGCACTGCCTTCTCCAAAACCCCATCACATGGCTGAAGACAGCACAAAAGTCAGAATCATAAAATCACAGAATGTCCTGAGTTGGAAGGGACCCACAAAGACCATCGAGTCCAACTCCTGTCCCTGCACAGGACAACCCCACAGTTCACACCGTGTGTCTGAGGGTGTTGTCCAGTCTCTTCTTGAACACTGTCAGGCTTGGGGCCGTGACACCTCCCTGGGGAGCCTGTTCAGTGTCCAGCACCCTCTGGGTGAAGAACCTTTTCCTCATGTCCAACCTAAACCTCCCCAGCACATCTTCCTGCCATTCCCTCGGGATCTGTCGTTGGTCACTAAAGAGAAGAGCTCAGTCCTGCCCCTCCTCCTCCCCTTGTGAGGAGCTGGAGCCGCCATGAGCTCTCCCCTCAGTCTCCTCTTCTCCAGGCTGAACAAACCAAGTGACTTTAGCTGCTCTTGTTAAGTCTCCTCCTCCTCCTTCTTCTTCCCCCTACACCAGGTGCCCCAGCCCCTTGCTGGACCAGTACAGCCTTGTCTCCTGTACTGGGGAGCCCAGAACTGGACCCAGCACTGCAGATGTGTCTCACCAGTACTCAGCAGAGAGGGAAGATCTTCTCCCTCGACATGCTGGTGATGCTCCTCCTAGTGGAGCCCAGCACACAGTTTATTTTCATTTTAATAGTAGCAACCCAGCTCCAGTGGCAGATCGGCTGTAAAGGCAAACATGCATGGCAAGTACCTCTCATTTCAATGCACTCCCGGTTTCAGAAGTGATTAACTTTTAACACAGGTATCCCAAGCTGCTTGAGAAAATGGGATTTTAATCACATAGGCTGCGACAATTTTGAGCAGTGAAGCATTTATGCACCTTCAGAAACATGGAGACGTGCTGGTTTTGCTCTTCTCAGAGCTCTTTAGTGCAGCATCTGCACAAAGGTCTGAGAACACTGGTCTGAGGAGCCTCTGAGAAGTCTTGGCACTCTGAAAATGCTGTGCAAGCCACAGAGACTTTGTTTTGAGTGGGACATAACCAATTAACTTCATGTTTTGTACTACATAGGGTTATTCTTTACCTGCAAAGTAGAAGAATGCAAATGTTTTTATTGGGAAAAACTACCCAATACAACAGAAATGGTAACTCATAAATCTCCTGAAGTCCTTAAAAGGTTTTGTTAAATAAAATTTGGTAAAATGCAATTAAATATAGTAAACCCTAAGAGTGTAATTTGTTGCCGACCCCTGCTTAGCACATTCTGAATAAAATCTACTTTAATATGGCAGTGAAGGGTACGTATCTGCATTAGTCTCTCCATAAGAGAGCTAACGATGTGAAAGCCTGTGGTAAGAAATGCTCTGTTTTGCAAACAGCTGCAGAATGGGAAGAGTTATCAATTGAAACACTAATTTAAATCATCACGCCCTTGCCAAGAGCCTGTCCCTCCTGCTCTAAGGACAAAAGCCCACGAACAGCCGAGCCCAGCGCAATTCCTGCCGCCCTCTCCGGAGCAGTGGGGTCACAGGCATCTTCTGATGGCTCAAAAATAGTGCAGCCCCGTTCCAGGGCTGTTCCTGCGACAGTGATGTGACCTTATCAAAAGGATTTTGCTGACTACTGGAAGATTCCTTTATTTAATATTCTGTTGTACCTAGCTAGGATTTCAACAGTGCTGTTTGCTTGGATAACTGCCTTAAAACATCACGAGGTGGCTTCGCTATGCAGGTGACATCGCTGTTACTCGCACAGCAGCGAGCCCTTCTCTGCGTACTCCATCAGCAGCACATTGCCTATGCAATAATTAAACCTATGCGGACCAGCCAAAAAAGAGCTTAAATGGATCTTAGTTATTGTGATGCTTGAAAAAGAGGGGAGCATAAAAAACATACTTGAACTTTAGGCAGAGAAGAACAAAAATCCTTGAATAGAAATTAAGCTTGGAGTCTACTTGGAGTCCTTCAGAAACACTGACTCAACTACTTCCAGTCTCCTGAAGGTGTTTTAGAGTGAGGCAAGGGCTGGAAAAGATGCCATTTCACTTCAGCTGCAGCAGAACTTCTCATAAACATATAGCAAAATCCTATATGGGGTTTGATAGCTGTGTTCTTGTGCACAGAAATCACTATGAAATCAATTGTTCTGATTAAAACCAACATTTTAAAGGGAAATAGATGAAGAAAAACAAGAAGGTGCCTCAATACTACTTAAAAGTCACCAAAAGGTATCAATAGCTTTCAGCACCTGGAGTACTGCATTCAGCTTTGGGTTGCCCAACGTAAGAAAGACATGGACCTGTTGGAGTGAGTCCAGAGGAGGCCACAATGATGGTCAGAGGGCTGGAAGAGCTCTGCTGTGAGGACAGGCTGAGAGAGTTGGGTTTGTTCAGCTTGGAGAAGAGAAGGCTCTGGGCACATCTTAGAACACCCTTCCAGTACCTAAAAGGGACCTACAAGAAAACTGGAAAGGGGCTTTTTACAAGGGCGTGTAGTGATAGGACAAGGGGTAACAGCTTTAATGTGAAAGAGAGTAGATTTAAATTAGATATAAGGAGGAAATTCCTCCCCACGAGGGTGGTGAGGCACTGGGACAGGCTGCCCAGAGAAGCTGTGGATGCCCCATCCCTGGAAATGTTCAAGGCCGGGTTGGACGGGGTTTGAGCAACATGATATGGTGGGAGGTGTCCCTGCCCGTGGCAGGAGGCTTGGCCTAGATGATCTTTAAGGTTCCTCCCCAACCCAAACCATCCTATGTTTCTATGAACACATTGCATGAAACATAAGCCAAATGCAGGTCTACACATCACTAATTCTGTATCTATGTTGTCACAGAAGATTTTACAACAATTTATCATTGAGTTATTTCTTCAGTTCACACAAGGAAAACTCGCTGTGGCCTGACAATCCAGTACCCCAGAGGCAAGATATTATACTTCTCTTCCCCTCTAACTCCGTCCTCTTCCTACAGCCTCTAGCCCCTTGGGTAGACCAGGGCTGGTTTGTCGACCAGCTCTCGGAGCCTTTATTCAGCAAGAAAGTTTTAAAACCAAAGCCTTTTCTGAATCCTGCTAATTTCTGAGTCCTAACGGTGTTTTAGCACATGGGCTGCTGAAAAGGTAAAATGAGTGTCTGATATAAAGCAGACAAGTGCTCTGAACCATGGAGGTCTACAATGCCTTTCATATTCTGGCAGAGAAGCTCGAACGCTCCCTTAATGGTCATTTGATCAGAAACACAGACAATGTACTTCTATCCGTAAAAATCCCTTTTTCCCCCTACGAAAGGGCAAAGAAATACCAGTTAAATAAACAGCTGAAATTCTCTACGGAGTCTACAGAAGCGAGCCACCCTTAGCTCCCGAGATGACATCTTTTCTGTGCCCACCTCCACCACAAACCCCACAAACATCTCCAGCTGTTCTGGAGCCCCAGCACTGGCATCCAACCAGCCTTGGAGAAACCACCCAGAAAACTCCCACTGACATGGATGCAGATTTCTAAGCAAAGCTTTGAAGCGTAATTTCCCTCCTCAGCCCTGCACAGGTCATACCCTAATGGTCAGCATGTCAGAAACCCAAAACACATGGTGAGTGAAAGCGAAAACGAACAATTAGCACATGCCTCATCTGCACTTACTTCACTACCGCAGGTAAAGAATGGGCCAAGCCCAGAGGTACCGTGTATCTTCCTGAAATAACATGAGCAATTTCTTACTTTTTCTTGATCTGGAGAAAAACTTGATGCCCCCAGGAGAGGTAGACGGGTTAGAATTGGGGGAGGACTCTTTGGAGGAGGACCTGAAGATCCCACTGAAGCTCATTCGGCGTGGGGAGCGTGGGGGAGACTCCTGGTAGGGGAAGGGGAACACTGTTTTGGGTGAGCCAGGGCTATGTTTGGATCTCACAGGGGCAGAAACAGGGCTGGAAGGTCGGTTCTGGAGCCCTTTTGAGAAAAGGCCTTTTGAAGGACTGCCAGCAGAGCAGCTTTCTTCCGCCTAAGGAGGAGAGAAAAAGGAAGAAAAGAGAAAAATCACCATTAATTCAGTTCAGCTCAGGCCGTCAGGGTCTCTGCACTTGTCTCAACACAATCAACTCCTGTTTGTTTGGGTGGTGGATTAGCCAGACCACACCTTCCCCTGCGCCTGCCCGCATGAGGCTCTGTGCTGCCCCTTGCTCTTAAAGGCAAAGTCTTCAACATGTGTGTATATATTTTATCATCACACATATAATGCAGGATTTTCTTTACCATTTGCAACACATCCCTCTTCCTTCCCTGGACAACTGAAAGGTGACCGGCAATTGGTTTATTTAGGGCAATGCATGATCACCATTAAGGAAACACAGCACCCCGAAGTCTTCCTCCTGAATTTAAGTGCATATCTATGATACTTAAACCTCCACTGGATGACGCGACACAGGACAGTGCACAAGCTCCCAAGTGCCTGACAGGTCTCTACAATGACAGGCATAGCCACAACTGTGGGATTGCAACTCCAGTCCCAAAAATAGAGGAACCATTTTAGAGTGGCAACGTTTCTGCTAATTACCCTGCCCTTGAGCTTGGGTACGACCTTTCTAACAGCTCTATCTCTTCTGGGACCTGTGCTGGCTTTCCAGCTACTGTGAATATCTGTGCACAACACAGCACTGTGTGGGCTTGCCCAGCAAGGGGGATAAATATCCAGAAAAACAAACAAACAAAAGGAGCAAAGATTAAATTCTCTCCATGTACAATTAACAGAGGCTGACCCAAAACCCACTGTGGGATTTGCCTGTGCCACACATAGAGTTTATTTCCCTCTGGATGCACAAAGTACTCCTGTGGCCACGAGGCTGCTATTTCAGCTGGGGGCATGTCTCGTGAATGAAGGGCTCTGTTCTGGCAAAAGGCAGCGGTGGGTTCCAGGTCTCCAGGGAACACGTAAGCGAAAGCCACGGTGTGTGTGCCCAGGGGCACAACGTGCCGTTGAGTTTCAAGCCCTTTGCACACCGGCTCCTCTCTTCCCAATAAAGCAAAACGAACTATGGAGCAGACAGCAACTTCGGCCTGCAAAGATGCCACCTGATGTGTGTTAGTCTAGTTAGGTATGGGCGTTGTTGCCATGGGAGTCACTGTAGGGAAAAATGGCATCTTTTATTAGGATGACTTAGATGAGAGAAGAGATGAAAGAAAGCCTCATAGGTATGTATGCCCTCCTTTGGGTAAGTGGAGGGCTTGTGTATACAAATCCAGCTAAAAATGGTCAGCTGAGTTTAAAACATATATGCAATTAACTCCCTTTTCAAAATAACATTTGGCCACAGCTCCAAAACACTTGCAGAAATATGCATGAGCAGCACGATGGCCAAATAGCTGCTCCCTCTGTAACACAGGATTCCACTTCTCAGAATCCTTCCCGTCTCCTGCATGTGCACTTTGGACCTGCTCCTCTTTCCACGTGGGATGGGACAGAGCTGGAATGGGTCCTGTGCTGTGGGAACTGCAGGAGGGCCTGCAGAGAGCGTGGTCCCTCATTTGGGAAGGTTTTTGAGCTAAAAGGCAAGTGGGACTTGGTCTGGAAGATGGACAAAAATAGTGTAGGTCACCAGGAGGGGCACGGAGATGTGCCAGCACAGCCCTGGACAGCTGATGAGTTCTGCTCTGTGCCCCTCTGCACAGCACGGGGATGTCCCTCAAGAGGCACATCTTTGTACCTGCACACTTATTTTTGACAGCACAGACAAAAATATACCCATCCTTTTGCAGAAGAATTAGAAGAACAGTTGCCCTCAAGGGGAAATTTTTGTAAAGGATAAATCAATTCTAGCTGAAGCACTGGGTACCAAACACACTGACATTATCCATTAGACAAGATAAAAGTAATGGTTTGTGCTTAATGCAGTGGTCTGAGCTTCCAACTCCATCATGGATTCTGCGTGCAATCTTGAAAAGTCATTTCATATCACACATCTGTTCTGCCGTGAGGACCATATCTCCTTCATTCCCACCCCAAGTGGGAACACAGACCATCTCCCGGCCAGTATTTATCAAGAATAATAGAGCACAATCCCTCAGCTGAGACTTGGAATAATAGCCACGCTATAAGTAAATTAATAAACAAATGGCACTTTTGTCATGAGTAAATAGTCCCAAAGTGGTAGCTTTTTCATAAAGGCTCATTAACTTTACTTAAATATCATCTGTAAATCATCTGAGACTGCTTATACGTTGTTCTCTTCACAAGTACATAGTCCAGCAATCAGCCAAGTGGCACAACAGCACCTCCTCCTGCATTGTGATTTAAATAGGTCTGTTGCCAAATGTACTGCCTGCCATTTCTTTTTAATCATAATACAAATATACCACTACTGGTGTAATTTAGGACTGTTCCCAGGATGGTAATTTCATCATAATTTTTTCTAAAGTAACAAGCCATGACATTTGTAAAGCTGAGAGAAGGACATCGTTCTGGTGCCCCCCTTAATATTTTATGTTATCTTTTCTGCATGCTTGTTTGATAATAACGACTCCCCGATAGGAGACCCATTTAAAAGACTATGGTATCCTCACAGGCTACAGCTATTCTAGAAATGTAAAATGTCAAGCAATAATTCATCAAAAAATGTCAGTATTCCCTTGTACACACAAGTGAGACACAAAAGCAAATTGTTCTCCAATTCCAAGCAGAAGCAGCAGGATATTTTTATTTATTGCAATCACAACCAGTTGCTTTCTTTCCATTGTGTCAAGCAGATGAATTAGCTAATTGTCGGAGCACCGGGGGCACACTGCTAAATACACATGCACATGCTACTAAATTAAAGGAAATTACTACATTGAATTCTTCCCCAGCCACTCCACATGTTAATTATACAGAGGTTACACCCACCATCAAAGCAGATAAATACCTGTGATTTTGCTTTGGGAATTACAACAGGATTGCTTTCTTAGAATATTATTTGAGGCTAATGGATTGCAAGTATTAAAAGGTGATTAGGTACATCTATGAGTAAAATCAGCAGCAACAATAGTTATCACAGCGCATATAAAAGTCAGAAGGCAAGGTTAATTCTCCTGCTTCAGCTGGAAGGTGGAAGGATCTCTGCTGCGGAATGAACCCCACGGTCCCATGCAGAGTCAATGTGATGACTCTGGCAGTGATGCTGGGGGCAGGTTACACCTAGATGGAGCAGCAGCCCATTCTTCATGCTTTTTGGACTCATTTCCTGAAGCTATGGCAGGCGAGTGGGCACAAACCCCCCCCAAGTGCTTTGGAACGATAACTATTCCTCCAGCTGAGATGTCGCAGTGAAAAAAAGCATTGCAGCCTGGTTTCTCACATTCATAACCCTTGTACATCAGCTTGTGTTTGTCCAGGAAAAGCAGTGAAGTAAGAACGGGCAGAAATATGAAACACGCCTAATAAATGAACACGGCGATATGGCTCATTTGACCCTGACTGGATAATTGGCCTTTTGAAGATAAGAAGTCCAAACACGCAATGAAAGTACAATAAAAATAATTGCACAAATAAGGTCTAATCAAACAAATTAAAGATTTCCTCTAAGTACTAATATTGTTCACCTAATTTAAAAGAAAAAAAAAAAAAGGAAAAGAAAAAGAAAACAAACAAACAAAACCCCCAAACAAATAAACCACACCAACCATCAACAGATTATCACCTGAACTGGCTTTTTGCAGAGTTTATATGGGAACTTTGAGCTCTACACCTAAATTTGGACCCCATAAGCCTTAAAACCAGCTATGCTGGAGAGAAATCTCAACTCCTGACTGTATGTCTGCGGAGCAATAGGGCTAAATTAGCAGCTGACTGCATTTGCTCCAGGCTAAAGCAGTTACCTTGCATAGCACTGAGTGAATATATCCTAAAATGCTGTAAGACAGTATCAGTTTTCACGCTTCAGAGCACAAAAGAATTCTCAGCTGGGGACCAGGGAGAAACTTTGCTGTGTTGTATACACCAGATGATTTTATACAGGCTCCTAAAATACATGCAGAACTGGCTGCTGTTGAAAATAAAGCAATGAAATAAGATGTGTCTTACAGTGCTTGGCATCTAGCAGACTTACTTTCAATTTTTGAATGAAATGGAAAGCGATAGCTTGGCACCTGCCTGGAGCTGGGCAGCTCTGGAAGACTGCAGCTCGAGAAATAGCTGCCTTTGTGATTTCCTTGGAGGTGGGAATCCTCTGTTCCTAATCTCTTCTTCCTTTCTCACAGCTACACCTATAAATGGCTTGGAGCCATCCTGCGATGGACCAGCACACTCACACCTTCATTTTCAACAGACCAACTCCTGAGTGACGAAATCCCAACATAAACCACTACCAGTCCCAGACTAACCCATGCCAGGGAGTGAAACAGCTGGACACAGGTTCAAGCCATCATGCAGTTGTCCTTAGGGCTTCCTGGCTTGCTCACCATCCGATGGGGATTTAGACTGTGCCATGAGCACTGCCCAGGTGCCACCTGGGTTCGCAGAGAGCACTAGCCAGGGATGGTCACAGGTTGCACAGGACCATCCTGCTTCAATGGGTGCAAGAGCTTGGCTCTACAACAGCACTGTGCCCCAGCCCTTTATCTCTGGGCGAAGAGAACTGTTGCTCCTGTTGACATATCCCAAGTGAGCAGCCTTGTATCTCATGCTGTTAAGAACTGTTCATCCTGAGGGTCAGCCAGGTCTTCCTATGTAAGGTCCTTTCCTATGACAAAATAACCCTTTTCTTTGCATCATCAACAAATTTGGTTAGCACGCTTCTGTTCTTCATCTCAGCCTTACCAGCAAAGAGCAAACGAAGGACTAAGCCTGGGGAAACTCCACCAGTTTTGCCCCTCCACCCAATAGCTGCCATTTCAATACCAGCCAGACATCTTTGCCTTCAACTATTTGGACTACTAAAGACTAGAGAGCTCGGCAATCACCAGTGTGTGAAATTTAACAAGAGGAGGTGCTGGATTCTCCACCTGTGACACAGTAATCCTGGTTATAGAATCACAGAATCATTTTGGTTGGAAGAGACCTTCAGGATCTCGATCAGGATTGAGTCCAACCATAAGCTAACCTACTCTAGCACTAAACCATGACCCTAAGAACCTCGTCTAAATGCCTTTTAAACCCCTCCAGGGATGGTGACTCCACTACTGCCCTGGGCAGCCTGTTCCAATGCCTGACAACCCTTTCCAGGAAGATTTTTTTCCTAATATCCAATCTAAACCTGCCCTGGCACAACTTGAGGCCATTTCATACAAACTGGGGGAGGAGAGGCTGAAGAACAGTGCTGTGGAAAGAGATCTGGGGGTTTGGGTTGATGGCAAGTTGAATATGAATCAACTGTGTGCACTGGCAGCCAAAAGGGACAACCGTGTCCTGGGGTCAAGGGAGGTGACTGTCCCAGTCTACACCACTCTGATGTGGCCCCATCTCAAGCACTGTGTGCAGCTCTGGGTGCCTCAATTTATATAAAAAGGACATCAAACTGCTAGAGTGTGTCTGGAGGAGGGTGACCAAGATGGTGAAAGGCCTCGAGGGCAAGACTCAGGAGGAGCTTCTGAGGTCACCTGGTTTGTTAAGCCTGGAGAAGAGAAGGCTGAAGGGGGAACCTCACAACAATCTACACCTTCCTCAAGGGGGACAGAGGATGGGGAGGTGCTGATCTCCTCTCTCTGGTGACCAGTGATAGGACACGAGGGAATGGAATGAAGCTGAGTCAGGGGGAGTTCAGATTGGAGATTAGCAAAAGGTTCTGCACTGAGAAGGTGGTTGGTCACTGGATCAGGCTCCTCAGGGAACGGGTCATGGCCTAAAGCCTCTCAGAGTTCAGGGAGGGTCCGCACAACACCCTTAGTCATATGGTTTACTTTTAGGTAGCCCTGCAAGGAGCAGGAAGCAGGGCTCAAAGATCCTTTATGGTCCCCCTCAACTTGAGATATTCTATGATTCTATTTTCTTACCTGAATTGCAATTCTTCTTCTTATTCTACAAGAAAGATTAAAACGCACTACATTTAATCACCACTCTATGGTCACTCCCAACTCAATGTGCTAAGAGACGAAACTATTCATGCTTCACCACGAACCATCCACACTCCTTAGTCCTGCCTCTTCTCACTCACAGACAGAAAATTTCCCAACGTTGTCATTTTGTTTCCCATACTTTGCATAGAAAATCTGATCCCTCTGTTTTACCATCTCTAAGAAGCAAGTTCTGCTCCCAGCCTAGAATTTAAGGACCACTTAACTGCAGGGAAGACAAGTGTCCTGCCAAAGCAATGTGGCCAGTAAAACGGACGAGCTGTGCTGAGAAGACCTTGACCATGAACAGCGATTGCGTTGGAGCCAGAGAAGTGCAGGCGCTGCCCATGTCCTGACCACAGCACCTCCTCTGCTGCCCTGCCAGGCTGCTCCAGCAGCGGGTCCCTTCCTGGGCACGCAGCCTTCCCCAGGGGATGCCCTCCCTAAAAACTCTCTGTCTCCAGGTCAGGAGAATTTAGACTCATTTTTCAGAACAGCCTGAAAACAAACCTGCCTGGAATACCAATGGGCCCAAGCTAAACAGCTTTTCAAAATACTACTGAATTTAAGTGAAAGTTATTAAACGCTCCTGAGCTCTGCTCCTTTTTTCCTCCAACTCTGAACAGTTAGGGCATATGAGTTCTGTTTGCTTTTACAACAGTGAGTTATTTGACCTTTATTTTGCCTCTTCACTTAAAAAAATATACATTTGAAAGGCGAATAACAGAAAAAGAATCACCTCCCACCACCCTTGACAGGAACAGTAAACACAATTAGAGACAATACACCAGATAGACGTCTGCACTTGTTTCCTGCCCTGCCACTGCATCTCAATAAAAAAGCCCTTTGATAAAGTTAATTGGATGATTCTGTCATTCTGCTGGAATAACAGAGCTCGCAGAAACACAAGAGCTGACATCATTACACTGAAAGGTAATGAAGGACTCACTCTCCTGGCACCATGTGGTCACACTCACCACCACTGGTTCCCTTGGTTCTGCATGAGCAGTAACAATTGAGATGACAACGTATTTTAGGGGATCAGAGATGTCACTTCCCAAAACTAAAGTACAATAACACTCCCCCAAATTAAAACACAAAGGGATGTGGCTGGCAGCTCTGAGAGCCCCACGTTGCTGTCTGGATGGCTGGGGTGAGGTTTCCACAGAGATCAGGGCTGCTCCAATGCAGAAGCAGGCTTGAGGAAAGGTGAGTCAGGGGTGGCTGCTGCTCCACTTACTAACCCTTAAATGAATTTATCTTAAAGCAGCGGGTGGGAAGGAGCCACACACATGGCGGTGCAGCTCTTGGCACACGTGAACTCGCTCCATCCACTGCAGGTGGCCCAGGCCAGGGCTGAGCCACCAGCCAGGACATGCTCCCCATCCTCCTTGCTGAGGCCAATTCACTGCTCATGAAGAAATGCATAAGTAAAAGACTGGGAAAAAATAAATCAAAAGGAGATTTATTATACAGGAGGGCTAAAAATGGCGTAAATTTTGCTCCTCCTCCCTGTTCCAGGGTTTGCTCATGCAGTTCCCACAAGTCACTGGAGAAAACAACGGCAATGCTGGGACCAGAAGCTGGACAAAGCTTCAGTATTGGAGTCACTCCTTGGATGTTTTCTGAGCCTAGTTCATCAACGCTTTCCTGCATCACTGAGAGCAGAATGCCAACAAACACAGCCGTAACAAAACCCCTACTCCTTTGTTTGTACATCCGAAAAACAACCTAATCCATTAACCAGTGTGTCACATCCAGGATCTATGCACAGCTGACTGCCTACAACTATTCTGAAAACCTAACCAAAGCTTGGGGAAAGACTTCCCCACACCAAAGTCTGCATTATTTGCTCCTAGGAGTAACTGATCATCATTTGGCCAAACTGAAATGGGCTGGTTGTCTGCAAAATGTCTTTTAGGTGATTCAGGTTGTTCTGCATTGAAGAGTTTCCTGCTAGAATTTACCACTGTATTCTCCCTCATTTTAGTACGAGCTACAAATTGTATTAGTAATGAGTCTGTATTTCTTTCAAGTCACTGATAAAGTATGATATAGTATAGCAACAGAATATTTTGTCTGCCTAGAAACAAAATTTTCCACTGATGAGTCTCAATTTATTTTATCAGCCAGGTTTTTATTCATTTAACAGGCTCCATGTTTATTCAGTATCATTCCAGTTTCTTAAATCAAAATGTCTTGTGCTACACTTTTTTATATATGACACTGACACTATGACATTTTTCACCAAATTTATAATTCATTTAAGCCCACACATTTGTTTAGTAAGACTTGTTTACCATTAATTCCAATCCAAATGAGTCTATTATAATAGCATCATTAACTATCCAACATTAGGTCTTTCATTGTTTTGCCCAGGACTAATGTTAGACTGACAAACCTGTAAATTATCCTAATTGCAAATAATGTAAATATTAACATAGTAATTGTTGGGTTTTTGCAGTCCTTTGGAACTTCATCTCTGCTCTAAGATTTATTCAAAATCCTCACTAGTCATAGAAAACTGTGTCAATTAATCCAAGCGTGTTTATCAGAGTTATTTGAATTTAATTCTAAAATGCTTAGCTTCAGCATCTTCTGCTTTAATTACACTTTATTCATTAATAAGACAGTCACTGTTATCATCTAAGGTAAATATTTCTCCAGCTTTTTCCCCATGTAGAACTTTCAATGCACCCTTCCAAGCTTTCTTCTATATTTTTATGACAATTCTATTACTTCCATAAAGAAATGGATGAATATTATTCTTCAAACTTCTCTTTTTCCTTCTCTTCCCTCATCCATCTACAATTTGCTAGCTGCCTCCACAGACAATTTTCTTCTCATCTCATTTTCTTCTCTCTAATCATTCACAATCCTGGGCTTTCAGCTGAAACAAGTGCTATCGGTTTCCTATAATTTCTGTACCACATCCTTTTACCTTTTAGATGAAGGATCTATAAGCATTCAAGGTGTTAGTATCTCCAAAATCAATAGAGCCATTTGGGTGCAGAGGGACACTCACCCCTGATGCCGCCCTGCCACACTGTACCACAATTATTGTCTGAATGATGCTCCACATCAGTCACGACGTTCCAGGCCTCTAAACTGCCCCTATCTCACTGTCTTTTCCCAGACTGAGGAAATCCAGTAAATCTACTTGCTTTTTGGTTCCTGGTTATCGTTATACTGCTGTATTTAATGGTTCTCTAAGGTCTGTCTGTTAGGATTCAAGCCATTTCTGGAGAGTCCTCACTTTGAGTGAGGCAACCAGCAGTACCAGTTGTTTTAGACAAAGCTACCAGTACAAGCACTAAGGCATTTTGTCAGACAACAAGAAGGGCCAGAATACCTGCCACAGGAACAAGAGCTACGTTTCTCCATCACGAAACACCAAAAACTTCTACGCAAGTCTTCAGAATATGATATTATATTCTCTATCTTCAGTAGCGGAAGGTGAAAACTATCCCTATGCCCTTCCTGTCATCGGTCATAAAGGGAAGAGGAATACGTCATTTATAATAGTAATGTTAATGAGAAACGATTAAGGCTAAACTGCAGGAAATGTGCATCACATTCCCACCGCTGCCAAAAAAATCCTATGTGAAGCTGAAGAAATAATTCCACACTTGAGTTTCCTCCCTGTGTAATGAGGATTGTTGAGACCGAGAGACACCTGCATGGTAAAGAGCTAAGAATCTATGTGAGAAATGTTAATTCAGTTTCTAAAAACCTTTCACAAAAAAACAGGACAATTAAATTAATGGTGGATGGGAAAGACAGGTTGTGAATGACTCTTCTCTGCTTTGATCTGTAGCTCAGGTGACAGAAGAGATAAGTGAAGGAAGACAGCAAGGCCTGATGGATTGCTGGTCTCCAACACGACCGGTGAATCAAAAAGCCAAGCTACTGATGAAATACTGACTTCTAAGCTACAAAAGTTACGCATCACACTGCGATTTTAAACTCGAACAGAGAAAAACCATCTCACTTGCAAAAGAACAGCAATTTGGGCATGTCTTTATGTAGCACCAGCGGGGACTGGCAAACATTTAGTGAGAATTAAATAAAAGACTGCAGCCTGATGCCAGTCATCATTCACTAGCAGCAAAGATCACACCCTTCATGTCAAGGAAAATGATATTTAGGATGAGATGTGTGGCACTGAATTTCGCTAGCTGATTGCTTTCTTATCCGAAGTTTGGCACTGACAGCTGGTTTCTTACCACTTTGTTGCACTTATTGTACAGAGCTCCAAGTGTGATGTTAGAAAAAAATCCAGGTTTTATACCCTCAGTCAAAAAGGCCAGTTAAAAAAAAGCAATTTCAGATGTTAAGCCCCAGTTGCACGGTTATTTTAAAGCGAATTGCACTTCCACAAGCAGAACTTAACCCAAGTCTGGGGAAAAAACCAGCATTTACTGGAGCTGCAAAAAGAGGCAACTACTGAAACATTCTTCTGGTTGTCCCCAAGACAAGTTCTCATCAAAAGAGATTCCCAAGAGCAGTAAGAGGAAAAACAAGGGCTTCATAAATGGTAAAGCACAAGTCATTAAATGATATCATGTAATACTACACGAGTGAGATTAGCTTTGGTACATTTTTTCTTCATGACTGAGATTCACGGAGCTTTCTCACCTTTCTTTAGGAGAAGAAGGTGATAAAAGGAAAAATCAAGTTTTGGTTAGAAACTTCTGCCTTCTTGCAGCACGACAACCCTTTTCAAAACCAACACATTGTTCACTTTATTGAAACCCACCAAACAAGCACCTTTTGATAACACTGCATATTTTAGCCTCTCTGGCATCTACCAGAGTTCCTCTGCGTCAGTGACTCCTACATCAATCTTAAAAGGTCCAACGCAGAAAAGAACAAGGCCAATGTTATAAACATGCTCAGCTACTGATGGATTTTTAAAAACTGTCCCTTCCTGCAAGGTGCAAAGGAGTAGAAACTCATGCTGTCAACAGAGCTAAGTTATTATTGTTCTAGATGTAGATTTAGCTTCACTGAGGAGATATTTATTGCTTCACCTGCCTTGAACCAGAACTGCAGACTCTTGACAAATCGCTTGTAGCAGGTTTAATCATCACAGAGTTCCACAGCCTTGTAAATACCGTGACAAGTCAGACTGCTCCACTGTGTAGCTATAGATCAGCGTTTGGGTTATGTGCTGCTCGGAGGAGTATCTCTCTCTTTTCACCGAGCCTGTAACTTGCCTGGCAGGAGACTTATATTTAGCAGACCTGCTTGTACTTTGACGCTTTGTGAAAATGATGAGGCCAGGACCTGAAGATGACAGATCCCACCCACAATTTTTATTGCTTTCAAGATCGTGTAGGTGCCATTTAACCATCGCTAATGTCGTTCATTGAATACGCTTGCCTGATCATTTTAAAGCAAGTGAACCCCTTGAATATATTGGTTTAATTTAATAGCAGGACACCAGAAAACAAATCATAGCAATTCTTCCAGGAGGAAAATCTTGAGTTCATCTCACATCGAGGAAGAACCTTTCCACATAAACCTTGTTTATGTGATGACCTGACCGCTGTGGCTTCAGCAAATGAAGGCAGCTCATTTTGCCAGTGCCAAGGACACCGAACAGTTAAAAACTGTAACCAGAGAGTAACCACCAGGAGGCAACTCCAGGAAAACACACTGAGCCGAAGTCACCTATTTGGGCATTGTATCTCTGTAGCAACACCACAAATTTTGTAAGTTAACTACATTCCAGAGAATACAGTTATGCAATATCACTTCATTGAATTACAACAGTGCTAGACACAACGCCTGCAGTATTTAAAGTGATACCACCAGAAGCTGGCATCATTTACAGGTTATACTGCACGAGCACCATCATGGTAAGATCTGCAAAAGTCACTATATTTGCCCGAGTGCATCACCCTCAACAGAAATGGTGTGGCAGAAAAGGCTAAAAAACCTCAGGCGTTTTTTAGCCTAATAAATTGTGTTTACTACCAAGGGACTCGGCCACTACAGCGAAGGTGAAGCTTTGGAAATATCCTACCTTGCGAGAAGCATTTTTGTCTGCGCTCTCCACATCACCGTCCAAGAAGGGCATGGCAAACGAGCTGAGATCCTGCCAAGACAGAGAAGAGAAATGGATGTCCTACATTCATCAACGTCTTCTTCCTTCCACCAGATCATCCCACAATTGCAGCCTGTGATTTTATTCCCAAAGTGCCTACTGCTCTGCCCGTAGCAATTGCTGGTAAGCAGTAACACGGGCTCTGATCATGATATCATTAGCTATGAAATCAATGGCAGATGGAAGTAACAAGCAAATAGGGGGCCCTGGGCAGCTCTTGCACCACATCACCATGAAAAAGCACCTGCACAGCCAAAGTCAAAAGTCCTGGCTAAAACCTTCCAGGGCAGGTACTCAAATCCCACAGAAAAAAATTGTAAGAAATTACAGTTTAAATATAGCTACTTGATCAGCAAATGGCCTACGTTGTCTTCAGTGGGTGTATAATCTTAGTTTAGAGAGTATTTATAACAATAAACAAAACCTGAATATGTCGATGTTCTGAAAAACACATAACATATATAATAAACAGGGAGAAAACTGTGACACGCTGCTCGGGGGGGAAATCACAGATTCAGCTGCACAGATTGGAGAGAAGCACCCAGTTCTGCGTGACTAAAGACAATAAAACCGTAAGAAAAGCACACATGCTCATCTTTAACTAAAAAAACCAAACTGCAATTATATTCTACCTCCTGCTGTCTGTTCTGTTTACGCTACTTCGTGTTCCAGCCACGGGGTTTTTAGAGCTCTTTCTACACACATAAGGAAATTATGTTAGTGTCAAGTTTAGCATCTGTTTGATCAGAACAGTAGATAATGAGTAATTCTGTGACCAAAAGCATGGAGTTGCCTAACGCCGTGTGCTGAAGAACGGAGGCTTGGATCCCAAAGCTTGGTCTAAATGTCAGGAATACCTCCCTAGCGCAGAACCTCCCAGATGCGAGGCAGCTCCCTTGCCATGTCAGGATTCAGTGCTTCCCTACCTCCACATCTGCACCCCATTTTAAACAGTTCAAAACATAAATAAATAGCAATTTCATGTAAACATAATTTGAGATCAAACGGAGCTTAATTAAAAATTAGAACCTGCCAGGAAGTCTGCATGGCTTGCTTGCCTTCAAAATTCAGAGCAGCCACAGATCTAATCACATCACATTGTGTAATCGTACTAAATCCCAAATATGCTCAAAAATGTGTATAACTCAGGCATAATCCTTACAAGTGTTTGAAAATATTCTGGTTACATAATGAATAATAAAAATAAGGAACAAAATACTGAATTACTGGAACTGAAGCACATGGGAGTAATTCATGCCAAGCTGGGAAAAAAAAAAAGAGAAATAAAGCAGCAGCAGCCAGGCTTGGCCAAGCTGGGCCCGAATCATTAGGCCACAAACCAAAGTATTCCTGAGGAATTAGTACGTTCCTGGCTCTGTCTGTGCACATTCAACTGGAACCACCTACAGAAGCACCAACCCAACCATGTAATGTCACCCTCATGTCTGTGTTCCACATCACCTTCGTTTGCAAATGCCAATGTAAGCAAATATTTCAAAATCCAATGAAAAGGCAGTTTGTTTGGTTTAGATTTTCACTGTTATCAAGATTTGATGGAGGCTAAAGCAGGCAGCGCAGGACCTTCAAGAGAAGCTTCGGTATTAATTGGCTTTTTCTTATCATTAGTTAAGACCAAAATTACTTACATACTCCATATAAAAATTATTCAGCCATAAATGGCATTTATAAACACTGTCAATAAATGGATTATCATTATTATTATTACTCCTCCTTCATATGCTACTGCAGGACTTAAGCGAAGAATCTCTGTGAAGAAATTTAAGAGCCTAATGGAAAGTTACACAAAAAAATATCCCTCTGTGTTTACTTTAATTTAGCTACAGGATTTACCAACATTTTCCTCTACCCATCTTTGGTAGTGCAGAAGCTGGAATCTAAAGTGTGCTAAGTCATTTTCCATGGAATAAATCAAGGAAATTACCTCTTCTGAGCTGCACATATTAGCATCCCTGTATTACTATGTGTTTGAATCCACAGGGAGAAAACCTGCTGCTTAGAAAGGCTGGAGACTGGATGGAAGAAACTGGGTTTAATGGGACACATACCTATTAACCAGGGTTGAAAAAGCTGTTTGGAAAATGTGGAACAGCTGGGAACAAAACCATAACTTCTTCCTTTTGCATGGAAACTTTCAAAACCAAGAGGGGGTAGGTAGGTGTAACTATTTTGCTAGGAGCTAAATTTCAGTTCCTAGTTACAATTCCAAGCTTAAAAACACAAATATATTAAACTTTAAAGTCTAAAAGTATCACAAAACCCAGCTGATGACTCTATTCTAATTTATAACTCCCAGATATCACAGAGGTGTGCTAACTTCATCTGTCTTTACATGCAGAACAGGAGATTTCTACCTGAAAGCAGAAATAACTGGAGCTCTACCTCTCTGGACAGCATGAGACCTTTCTTTGTTAATACAGTGCTGGCGAACATTTGAAAAAGGATAATAATTGTACTTTCAGTCCTGTGATAAAGTCTGTAATTGTAGCTGCTACCCGACCATTTTTTCATCTTTCACTTCTTCATGGGATTCTCTATTGTGAAGGCATGTGTTTATAGAGGGAAAAAATACATATATCAAATGCCAGGCTGCAAATAACGCTCTCTCAATTCCAACCTGTTGGTTAAGCAAGGATATATTAGATGTTTATTTTCCCTTTGCGTGTATCTCTGCAGCATACAGACTAGATAGGCGTTTCTTTCTTGTGTTCCTCTTCATCCAGAAGCACATGTGATGATGCAGTTGGTGATACAGTAACCGTTAAAAAAAATGAAGTAAAAACTGCTCCAAAAGTGTTGCAAAACACCACAATAGTTCTTGACAGTGCAGCCCCAGCCCTTACGACATATCTGACCGCTCTGATCTTGCGACAACAGCCATGGAAGGCTCGCTCTGCCACCAACCTGGGATTGAAACCCTTCTTAGACGGCTTTCTTGCTCTCCAGCTCTGCTTCACTGTGCTTGGGATAAGTGCCCTGGAAAATCACATATTTCTGGAGAGATGTTTAAAAATTTTCCACCAAAGGCACACAGTGATGTCTCGGTACGAGCAAGAGTCCTTCTCATTCAGGACTGCAGAGCTGAATAACGAACGGCATCGCTCCCTGTGTCCACCAGTCCTGCACCATACCCTTGGACAGACAGCTTCTGTAGGGACCACAGCCTATGACCATCACTCTGAGGAACAAAGGCCACTAGAGACTGCAGCTCCTACTGCTGCTGCCTGGAATTAAGCACCTGCAAAGTCTGTTTTGCAAAGGTTTGTTAGCTTTCCTGCCACGCTCCTCTTCCTCGGTGAGTCCCTCATGTTGCTGAGTGCCGCCTGACAGCCAGACATCCCTCCTGCCATCCCCAATTAGAAAAAATGACCTCTTGAGCGCTTTACATCTACTTTCCAGCCACAAAGCCGCTTCAGATTTATTTTGTTTTCAATCCACTTTTATTTACAAGAGGTTGTCATGGCAGCTCTTGTTATATTCGCTGAAGACTGTGACCCCAGGGCCATCAAAGGTTTCTCTGGAGGACAGCAGAGCCGTGACCCAGCAGAGCTCCTGCTGCCAGCCTGGCTCCCTGGGGCCAGGACGTGTCCCCCAGCACCCGCTCCACCCGCAGCTTTCCAGGACTCCTCTTACTGATAGCGCAGGAGGGTAACAGATCTAAAAAACCCAATTTAATTGACTGTATTGTTTTTAACAGGCTTGGCAGGATAACTGTCTGTAGCACACTTACCTTCTCTACTACTTCTCTCCCTATTTCCCCTGGGGGGGAAACCAGTTATCTGGAAGGTTACGGATTCACAGTATCGCAGTATGTTTGGGATTGGAAGGGACCTCAAAAGATCATCTAGTCCAATCCCCCTGCTGGAGCAGGAACACCCAGGTGAGGTCGCACAGGAACATGTCCAGGCGGGTTTTGAATGTCTGCAGAGAAGGAGACATTCTTCACACTAATTTCTCCTCTCAAGGTAAGACTAACTCTAAGGTGACTCTTGTCTAGGTTACCACTACATCTAGAGCGTGATCCTTCCTAATTCCAGCTATTTCCCCTTTGGCAGCCCTTATATCAGAATACTTAGGATTATGTGAAAAGAAGGAAGAATAAAACTTTTGGGTTTTTTTTGATATCTTGGGAAAACAAAGAACCTTTTCTCAGAATTGTTTTGGAGAATAGGAAAGAAAACCACATTTTAGGATCCAGAAGCAACTATACTGGCTGGCATAGCATAGCCAAATAGCAACAGAAGCAAGATCTGGTTAACCAAGCCATTTTTCACCTTTTCCAGCCAGTTTCACTGTTCCTTTCCTTACTGGGGAGAATTCCTGCCAAAAAGGCTTGCCCAGACATGCTGGTCTGGACGCCACTGCGGCTGGGGACCTTGGTTTCAGAAAAGGGCTTTCAGCAATTCTGTTGTGGAGCCTGCAAGCTTAAATAACAGACCACTAAAGCCTTGAAGCCAGTAAACACCACAGAAGAAATAGGATTCTTTTTTTATTATTGTTTTGTTTCAAGGCTACTTTGGCAGCCAGGCTGATAAAGCTACCCCACAACAGCTGAAGCCAAGGAGGCAGCAAGGCCCTCTGAGACATGCTGTGATTGACAGGGCAGAGACCAAATTCCAAGGTATTTTGAGGGGAAGTAGGACCTTTTTTATGGCCCCGCTCAACAGTGGTCCAAAATTTCAGGGCTGGGTGTCAGAAGAATATTTCACAAAGGGTCCCCCCGCTGCCATCCTTTGCAACTGTCCCTTCAAACCCAAGGCACGGCCATGCAGCAACGTGATCATGTGAAATCCGTGCCCGTGGTGGTGGGTCCGTGTCCCATGAACACGGTCAACTCCTGGGTCGTGTTTCAGAGGTGACTTGGCTCAGAACAGCTCCATGGTAGCCCCATGGGCCATCTCTGCTGAAAGGCTGGGTTCCCCTGCTGGGAGTCCTAGTGCAGGTGGCATCCCACAGTCTGCACTGCTGATGGTGGCACCTACGAGACGACATTTTTCTGCTTCACTAGGTTCTATATATGTGCTGGGATTGCACCGCATTTAAGGATGCAAAATGCCTGCCAGACATTACAGTCTCTTTTTACAACATAACTCAAGCAGAAGGTGACACTTTACTAAGACAACTTTCCAATATGGGGAGGCAGCTTCTTTAATAAAATAAACAAAGACAACAACATACAGAGCAATTAAACTGAGTGCTGACAAGAGCCCTGATCTCACAAAATATAGCATGACACCTTAACAGAGCTCTCAGGGTCTCCTCCTCTGCTAACGTTACTGAGCTATGAGCACTTCACACATCCTCCCAAGGACAAAGAAAGGCAGGATTTTTATTAACATTAGCTGTGAACAGTTTCTTTCAGCTCAGTCTGCACACCAGCAGATATTTTTTAGGTCAACCTTGGATTTGTACCTCTCACAAGCCTATGTAAAACTCTGAATAGCAAATACGCTACATATGCTAATAGCCTGTGAACGAAATCCAAAGTTTGAACTCTGTGGAATAGAGGGCAGAGCTTGGTAGCTGCAATTGAATAGAAAAATTACTTCTTTTTTAGAACAAATCTATCTGCAAGCCTTTGGGGATTTATATCAAATCACTCAATTATTGCACAAGGGAAGATCCAAAACACATACAGAAGAATTTCTGTCCTTTTGGTTTTGGGTTATTTTTTTAATATACTAGTCACAGCACTATATAATAAGACTTGCTACATTGCTTTATTCCTTTAGGAGTAGGTTGCTCATTGTTTTGCTTTTCTCCCTCCCCCATGCCATCCAGACTGCAGCATGTGTTTTGGAGACAGATCCATCAGCCGTACTGTGAGACTGAGGATGCTGGTGACTAAGTCTCGGTATGACTCAATGGGAGTGGGCAGTAACAGATGTACAAAGCTGGTTAGACTCCTGCAAGCCAACTTTGTACTTCACAAGGCTATTCCAATTTATTTGCTTGCTGTGACTTTTAAGGCTATCCATATTAAAAAAGAACAATTGACTGGGTCTGGAGAGTCTGAGATGGTCAAAATGAGATACAGATACTTGGTTTTGTCCACAGTATAAAGACACCAGAGGCAGCATGGTCCTGAAATCAGCTGGTTGACTGTGCAGGACCAGCTGTGCCCAATTCAGTGTCAAGGTGGATACGGCATCAAATCTGAAATAACAGAGGGTTAAGTCACTAAATGACGTGCCTGCAAGAAACGGGAAATATTCAGACCCAAAGAGGCACAATCTAAAAAGTTAGAGAGTTATGGTTGGCTGAAATCTAACTCCGATCTCAGTATGTGAAAATCATATTTGGTGATTATTCAGTGTGCTATATCAAAAACCTTGCATACAAAAACCACCATACGTGTAGTTTAAAGGCTTTTCTTTCAGCTGCAACAAGAAACAGGCAAAGTACTGAAAGCTCCTGAAACTATTTCTCCCCTGTTCTCACTCATGGGATGCTCGTCTTGGATTGACACCACTTGGTCAGAAAGAGCTGCTAAAACTAAGAATTTCAAAGAGAAGGGGATAAAGAGAACCACAAAACCAGTAAGTCCTCAATATTCCCCTGAAAACAGCCGTCTTCCAAGCTGTTCCTTCTGAGTTATCCTGATCACGGGATACCGGCAGCCTCCAGCACACCCTTCTTCATTTTAACCTCTTGACTGATCCTTACAGGTATTAATCTCCATCACTCTACAGCAAATTCACCATTTTGTTTTCCAAGGCTGTAGACAAGGTTCATCAACAAAAACTGCCAAGAGAATGCAGATTGGTTTTTGTTCTCAATCTCAGATTCAAATCACTAGAACACATTCCTACGCTGTTCACAGAAAAAATGAAATTCTCTTTCACGCCTCGTGCTCTCCTGCCAGGAAACACCATCGTATCTTCTGGTGATTCAGCCTTTGCAGATGAGCTGAGCAGAGACAGCCTGGGGTGGGATGCAATCAGTTCTGCCTGGAGCCCCGTAACATTTCTAATGTCCAGAGAGCTTAGGGCTGGATGGAAATGCTCTAACGGAGGTTACTGCTCTCCACCTCATCAGTAAATCCCAGACCATCAGGAGGGGCTCCCCGACAAAGCCTGAATATGATTCCATGCACACGACAGCCTGGTTTGGCAGCTCCTTCACACCACGAACCACACAGCGCGGTGACTGGCAGCGTGTTTATTACAATGGCAGATGGACAACCTAGCAAATGGGTAAATAACAAAATGGCATTTAAACAAAAAAAAAAAAAAAAAAAAGAGAGAAAATGAAAGAATAGCAGAGAAATCAAGGAAAATACAATTCTCAATATTCCCTGTGACACCACGATCTACACACAAGCCTGTTATTATGTGCTATTCTTGAGTGCTCAGCCAAAGACAACCTTCCTCTGGTGAGACTTTTCTTCCAAAGAAGCACCTGAACCTAACGTGAGACAAGGTGAAAGCAGAAAATAACACACCTCAGACCCAGAAAACGTGGTCAGATGAACAATGAGGGAATTAAGAAATAAACAAAAGAGACCCGACTATAGGGAGGCACTGCAGGAGACTGGAAATGTTACCCTTCAGATGGCACACACTCAGTGCCAACAGAATTGCATTCCAGCAGTTCTATGGTTGTCTTACATAAAGGAGACACGGGATCCCAAGGTATCTGCAGAGAAAAGCATTTGCTATAAAACATCTCTTCAGCCCCAGTGAAACAGCAGAACCGCAGGAAACAAAAGATGATTTTTCCATAATGTAATGAGAACATTTGAGATGCTGCAGCGTGAGGGCAATGTGAGGGGATTCAAGGCAAGGATCACCGTGAGGTTTTCTAAATCATCTCTACACTTCAGCTACTTTAAAAGTCACTGTGTTCTGATTTTTCTATGTTTTCCCCCCTGTAGGGTGGGGATTTGGCCTATAGACCAAATCTCTTCAAAAACCGTTTCCTCAAGGAAGAGTACAACAAAACAAAATCAGAACTGAAGACCTCCAGCTGACGGCCTCATCTGAGAAGAGCTTGCAGGATTCTCCTTTGCATATATTTTCCTTTAGAAGGTGGGATTCACACCAGCCAAAAAATCTTAGCCATAAAAACTGCAACTATTTTTTCCAGTTCACCTCATTTAGGAAGACAGCTGCCTCTTGCCTCCTCTTTACATTCATGTCAGTTAATAACCGTGAATAATCTTAACAAATGGAAGAACGCTTACAGCTGGAAAGCAAGTGAGGGACCTGCTCTGATCAAGCACTCCCTCAACTGAAAAAGAAAGAATAAAGGTAGAAGCAAAGAGGGAATTAGGCAAGGAAAGGAAGGCCAGGATGGCTCTGTGCTTGGTGTGCTGAAGGCCTGAATGGGAGGTCAAAAGGGGCAACATGTGCAGCCCACGATGAGGGAGATTCCCCTCCTGGTGCTCTCCTGCCGCATTTTCCTACATCACCCTGCAGCTGCAGAGAACAATCTCATCTCTACAAAGTTTACAATCACTTTGCTATAGCTTTTCTTACAGTTTTAGCACCACATGTAAAAAGAGACCAATATATACAATATGTTTTATTTCATACTGTAAACTATTCTTTTTCTTTTCCCAGAAGAATGGATGTCTTCAGTCTCCACTCTCTGAACTCATTGTTTAAGGGGACATTTTGCCAAAGCTGACAATATAAAAAGCCTTAAAGGGCAGAAGAAAGCACAAATTCTCAGAGATAGTCTAGAAAACATTATCACATTCATAGAACAGTACTATACCCTAAATCCAGTTTGTCCACCCTTCAGGTCCCACCCTTGGCTTTGAGCTGAGCGGTGCTGAGATTTGGTACCAGTATTATTTGTTCCAGTTAGCGGTGCCATGCAATACTAATAAATTACATCTTTCATCCTGGGGAATCCAAACTGCTTTACAAACTGCCTGTTCACACCAGAACAGCTTCCCAGATGGACTTAAGTGATGAGACTTTCCTTGCCTGCTCTGGTTTTCTGGTTTACATCTGGGAAGGCACCAAGGATGGAACAGCTGTCACCTAACTTCAGCCATCCAAAACACTTGTCACCTACTTCACATTTTTTGTCCAGCCTAGAGAGCAGGGAAAAGCCAATATCTCCTCCAATGGGCAATTTGTTCCCATTCCTCTGGTAGGAGAGAGGATGGTCGACTTGCTTAAACTTTGGATGATCTACCATAGGATGAGAAATTAACCCTGCCTCTTACCTCTCCCACTTCACTGCCTATAAAATGGGAATAAAATCACCTATTTTCCTTCCCCCCCCCCCCCCCCTCTATTTAGAAAGCAAGCTGTCCAGGCAAGGGATTGCATCTTACTACGGATGTCTACGTGGGAATTGCAAGCGTGGTTTACACCAGCTCGCTTTTACCCACACGGCACCGATGCCAGTGTAGCCATGACAACACACGGGTGAGCGTAGGCTGCAAAATCCCATGGGAGGATGAGTAAATACTCCAGCAATTGAGCTCACTTCGAGCTCCTCGCTCCCGCTGTCGTGCAGCTGTCACGACTCAACCGGGCTAATTTAAACCCAGCTACAATCACGTCTTTGCTTGCAGTCTAGACACACTATAAGCATCCCCACAATGGGCAGCACAACGAGGTCCTAAGCTCTGTTGGCATTTCTAAGTATTGCTAAAATGTACATTTTCTTTACACAGCTTTGGCGGCTGTGTAGAAAACAGGGTTAATTCTTCAACAGGGTAAGTGCCCATCGGAGCGAGAACGAAGGAGCCGCTGTGTCCAACTGTAACAACTCGGATGTAAATTTTGAGAGAACAGGCCAGCTGGTAGGGCCTCTGAGAAAGCATGTTTGTTAAGAGAATGACGTGATCTAAGGAAAAGTCCAAGGGTATCTTGCACTTCCAGGCCTCCTCACAGCAAGCCCCAGACACTCGTTAAAGCTCTCAAGGGATACGCTTCAAAAAACATCACAGCTCCGCTCGGAAAAAGGTGTTAGAAGACACCAATGACCATCTCTGGAAGAAAGATAGATACAATATTTACCCATCTGGAAAATCTTGTGAACAATGAGACACACGGAAGAACAGAACAAAGGGATTACTCACTCTCACTTGAAACAGCCATCACTGAAAACAAGTTGTCACAGTGGGTTCAGTTTGGAAATAATCCTCACGTGGAAAGGGAAGGACAGAAATAACGCACACTGAGGGGTTTTTTCTAAGAACTGTACACTCATTGCTAAAATGTTAAGGTAGATATTTCCCCAAATAAACTGCAGGCTTCTTTCAAGGGATATGGCTTTTATAGGTATCTACTATCGTTTTTTTTTTTATTCCAGAAATTCTTCCTAGTTTAGATATAGCACAGGTCAAAAAAAAAAAAACCTTACTAATGAGCTATATTCACTTCTGGCTCCTTTAGTAAGAGTCTTCTGAATTTAAATATCTTATTTTTCTTGTGACCATTTCAGCATCACGATGACAATGGACCGACCTGAATATGCCGTGGAGAAAATACAAGGAAACACACACAGGTAAATCCAGTTTAAAACCCGATCTTGATATCTACACACACACGTTGCCAAAAGTTATCTCTGCCCTATGTGATAGTTTTGAAACCCAGCAGACGCTGGTGAGCTGAAACAGGCAAACCACATTTGGAGTTGGATTTATGCATCAAAACGTGTTGAGAAGCATTTGCTCCTGCTCGGAGAATGCAGGAAACATTTCCAAGTGAGCAGGACACCCCGGCCACGGTGACAGATGGGCAGAGTGTGAGCCTGGCGTGGGAGAGGCTGTTTGTAATGGGGCATTGCTCCATGTGGCAGACGGTCCAAGCCCATTTGCCACAAAATAAACTAAATTTCACACTGGAATTACCAAACCAAGGCACAGGGAGAGCCCCTGTCTATGGTATCAAAAATAGCGTGGTCAGCAGGACAAGGGCAGTGATCCTTCCCCTGTACTCTGCATTGGTGAGGCCACACCTGGAGTATTGTGTTCAGTTCTGGGCCCCTCAGTTCAAGAAAGACATTGAAGTGCTGGAGCGGGTCCAGAGAAGAGCAACACGACTGGTGAAGGGACTTGAACACAAGACCTATGGGGAGAGGCTGAGGGAGCTGGGCTTGTTTAGTCTGGAGAAGAGGAGGCTTAGAGGTGAGCTCATCACTCTCTAGAACTACCTGAAGGGCAGTTCTAGCCAGGTGGGGATTGGTCTCTTCTCCCAGGCAGTCAGCAATAGGACAAGGGGGCATGGGCTTAAACTCTGCCAGGGGAAAGTTAGGCTGGAGATGAGAAAGCAATTCTTTGCAGAGAGAGTGGTCAGGCATTGGAATGGCTGCCCAGGGAGGTGCTGGACTCGCCGTCCCTGGAGGTTTTTAAACTGAGATTGGACATGGCACTTAGTGCCATGATCTAGTAAACGGACTAGAGTTGGACCAAGGGTTGGACTTGATGATCTCTGAGGTCTTTTCCAACCCAGTTGATTCTGTGATTCTGTGATTCTGTACAGACACCTGCCCTGCCAAGGAGCTGCACCAAAAACCTCCTGCAAGCAGGATACAAAACTGAGCAAAAGATGACCAAACTGATTAATTAAGTCCATAGGTAGGAAACCTTGATTCAGAATAAAGTTTTCAATCCACACTTTGCTTTTTATTTTTTTCATCACCACCAGAAATTAACTTCATGCAAGTCATATGGCCCTAAAAATAAACTGGTTATTTTTTCTCATCAAAAATGATCATTTCTGTCATTACACAGCACATAGCTGGACAACTATTAGTACACAGTTAAAGTTTTATTAACATTTATTTTGAGCCCTATTAGGAATGGAAATTTGACTTAGAACTGCAATCAGGCACTAAAAGTCATTAAATGCCTATTAGAAAAGTGTCTCTTACATCAGAGCAGGAAGATAAGTTGATCAAAACATGGATCAGTTCTAAAAGCAAAAGCATTAGCAGCAAAAAGCACCCACAGTGAGAGACAGGCACGGTCTGTCACTGGTGACTGTGTCCTCCCAGATACAGATGTGCAACAGCTCATCTCACAGGGCATCATATTTTTTACACACATATAAAACATGCTCTCACATAAGAGAATATATATTCTAAATGTTTATAATAATCTACTGTGTGTATAGAGACATAACAAGCTCTCGTAGTTTTTAAACTGTCGTTTCTTTTAAACTAAAGATGATTAAGTATTTCTTGGCTCCAAATCAGCTCGTCACTGGACATCTGTGGGTGGCCACACATCTGACATGACACAGGGATTCTCTCGGTGGCTGTTTGCTGCCTGAAGCAAACTCTGGCTACAGGTGATGTCCCCCAGCTCTGTGCTTTGCCTTTAAAGGTTTGCAACAAGATTGCTTTTAATTCCCCTAATTTCTTCCTGATGAGCATCAGACATCCTAGTACAGATTGATGGGGTGAGTTTTGGGGGCTTGTTTATATTGTTTATTTCAAACTGTTGCATTTTTCAAAATAAATCTATTTTTAACCCACTCCCCGTACCAAAAATGTACAAAATTTAAGTGCAAGGGAGTCCTCTTGTGCTGGGTTCCCTCTTCCCCAAAAGCAGACACCCTAATCTCTCTTGTGGCCTTTAACAGCAGCCAAAACACGGTGACCAACACACAAAACACACAAGATGTTGGCAAAACACCCTGCATTTTACACTAGAATCAATTTCAGTTGCTGTTCACCCAACTCCTCCCATCACCCCACTATAGAAGCACCTTGAAACCCTTCAGGCATCGTGTCTGATCCCAGGGAAGTCAGGCTCATTATTATCAGACATTCATTATCTCACAAGTCCATTAATTGTGGCGCAAATTGTGCGTGCTCAACATCAAATCTGGTAGCAGAAAGGGAAAAATGCAAGGATGCATGAAGCCTATAATATGCCTCTTCATCCTGACAGATCTCATCAAATATCAAATTAAAATCAATAAGCAAAAGACGAGTTCCTGAAAATCCCTGCAATTTGGGGTTTGTAATGATGAGCCACCACAATTAGTTGATTAGTTGCCCGGCAGTTCGGGTTGCTCCGAGATGAACACTATGAGAAACCAGGCGTTGCAGGAGGCAGAGAGCAGATGGGTTTAGGCTGAAATTAGATAAACACCCCCCTCAAAAGATAATCTCTCATTCCAAAACACTAGGGAAAAGTTATGCAAGGGGAAAAAAAAAAAGCAACAACTCTAAACTACATTCTTTAACTAGATAAAATAACATTTTGTTCAGCTTTGGAGTATCTACTGTAATTAAATGCTCTAAAAACAGGACAACAGCCCCGTGCCAGCCATGCATACAAAAGACAAAACACAATGAAAAAAGCAAAGTACCCGAGAATCATGCATTTCTTACAGAGCCTGAAGAATGCCTGCCTCTCAGCAGTCCTGCAGTGCACTCGGGCATCCACCTAAATGAATGCAAAACCTATTCCCCCCTGCTGAGATAAATACGTTAAAAAATGAAATAATCAAATGCAAGGAAACGCACAGGCAATCCAACCCCGTTCTGACTTACAGCTCTGAAAAACCCTGCAGTCTGGCTGGAAACGTCCATCGAAGAACTGCATTGAAAGCTTTTCCCTAAAGGCAAGCGCATTTAAACATCTCGGGCTCCGCTACTGAAGCCGATGCTGCAACAGATGGGGACCAGGGCTGGGTGTGTTCCCTCTTCCCATCGCCGCGAGAGGATGGCAGGAGCCGTAGGTAACGCAGGAGAAGGCAGGCGATGGTTTTCTCCCTCGCCGCAGGCTCCCTGCCAAAAAATGCTTTAGGCATGGCAAGATTCGATCACCCGACTGCAGCAACCTGCCACGTTCAATCCACCGGGGGCCGGCGACGCACGCGGTCGGTGCGAGCAGGTAATTAAACGTATTGGGTGCATTAGCGAAATGTTGCGGGTACACCGGGGAAGTTGGAGAGTTCAAATCACCGCAGATGTTTTTAATGCGATCAGAAGAAAAAAAAAGATGTCGTTTTAAATAGCAGAAGTTTCAGATAACTGAGGCTGCGTCTGCATCAGTGTCTAATACCTGGGGGAAGGCAGCACAGAGCAGCAGATGCATTTTCAGCTGCTGCACCACAACAGCCCTATTCCACGCTTAACCACAAGCCCACTTTGTAGCTGTACAAAAGTCACATTATTTCTCCAGGCTTAAATTTTCCCATCTGCAGTACGAACATGGGATGACTTAATTGACTTTGTAATTTATTATAAAGATCTCACTGGGCAAACACAGCTTCTGACTGCAGAGTATAGCATTACCATTAAAAATAAAGAAAACAGCAGAGATTTTGAAAGGGTCTCACGTGAGCAAACTCCCCCAGTAGGAGCTGGGGGATGGTGCGGATTTGAGTTTTCTCCATCAAGAATAATTTGAAAAATCCCCCTTTATAATCACGTTCAGCTTTGATTACCCCACCAACCCATCTTGCAGTGTCCTTTACTGGCAAAGAAACCACCCCCAGACCACGGGGCCGTATCCTTGATGCTAACGAAGTTTGGCACAGATCAGGTCACTTCTGGTAGCACAAAGGCAGAAAGATCATCTCCGCAGCTTCCAGTATTTTAACAAAAGGCATCAAAATACTCGTGCAATGAACTGACACTTCTCTGGAGAAACAGGTGGTCAGATCCTGAGCCATGAAGCATTGCCAGCCCTTCCTTGGCTGTTTCAAAATAACACTTGTGGTGATGTATTGAAAGACTCTTTAAAATGGAAGGTGCGCTTCAATTAATGACTATATGTCACTAAATGATTACAGTGAGGTGGGCTTGGCTTACACATCACTCTCAGTCTATTTATCCTACTCATTTCAGGACACTGCACCCTTTGCGACCAGGCGCAACCAACGCTGCCCTTAATTCTGTCTAAATCACAGAATCACAGAATGTCAGGGATTGGAAGGGACCTCAAAAGCTCATCCAGTGCAATCCCCCCATGGAGCAGGAACACCCAGATGAGGTTACACAGGAAGGTGTCCAGGCGGGTTGGAATGTCTGCAGAGAAGGAGACTCCACAACCTCCCTGGGCAGCCTGGGCCAGGCTCTGGCACCTCACTGAGAAGAAGTTTCTTCTCAAATTTAAGTAGAACCTCCTGTGTTCCAGTTTGAACTCATTACCCCTTGTCCTATCACTGGTTGTCACTGAGAAGAGCCTGGCTCCATCCTCCTGACACTCACCTTTCATATATCTGTAAACATTAATGAGGTCATCCCTCAGTCTCCTCCAAGCTCCAGAGCCCCAGTTCCCTCAAAAGAGAGATGCTCCACTCCCTTCAGCATCTTTGTTGCCCGATCAGATGATAAATAGCCCTGAAGCCAGGCAGTACGTTTTCTTTGGCACCATCAGAGGTGAGGTCCAGCTGATGCCCCTCATGTGCCAGGCAGAGATCACATCCCGGTCCCTTCAAAGCAAAAGTGGTCCATATGGTTCACTCCCAAATGGCAGCTATTAATTGAATCATTTTAAGACAAGCTCGGTGGCAGCCCTTTTAACACAGAAATGAACAAATATTTAGCGTTTAGAAAGTTTTTCCCCAGCTAAATGAATATTTTATGCATGCAGAATATACAAATAGTTTAGGCAAATAAACAAGCTTCCTCTTAAATTGTCTTTCAGGGGCACCAGAGAATCCAGTCAACCGGCTGGAGGGAGCAGAACACATTTGCATCTCTCCTGCTTCAGCTGAAGGGGGAAGGAAGGCACTTGTGGCTGACCTAGAGATGGCAAAAGGGGAGATTGGTTCATCTTGGACTAAAAGAGATCCTCCTACAAGCCAGATTGCAAAGCAAAGCCCAGCTCAAATGCTTCCATGTACAGCTAATTTCACAGGTTTATTCTGATTAGAGACCAGATCAAATAAAAGGGGTATTAACAGCCAGGAAAATGTCTTATATCCCTAAATCAGCCCTTTCAAATCACTCACAGGGCTCAGTTTGGCGTAGCCAATTTCAATAATCACCCAGACCTATTAATTTTGTTTAATTAATCTTCAGAAGTGTTTCTGGTCTCAAAGTCCGGTTTGGCACAAATTCTGCCTCAAAGCCGGGCCTTTTCCTCCCCCACCTTTGGATAGGAGTATGAAGCAGGAGAAACAGATTGCACAACTCCATCTCAGATAAGCAGAACAGTTAATGGTTTAGATAGTGTTTCATAAATATTTGCTGAACGAGTTTTTGGATTCTCTCCAGTTTTTTATATCCACGAAAAACATTGAATAATTTGCCATTTTCTTTCAGCCTTCTGGGATGAAAAATAGGCAGGGGAATTTTTATTGCTATCATTTCTTACTATTATTTAATGACTACTTGCATTATTTTAAAGCATCCTGCCAAAGCCGCCCAGGCTATTGTTGAATCTACAGGCATGAGGTGTCAAAATCACATTAATGTAAATATTTATGTATTCTTTATTAATGAACTTAAACCTCTCTTATGACTGAAATACTCCTGGATCAAATACCTGTGCTCTGATGTGGCTGGCTGGGTGACTACTGAATATCCAAGAAAAAAACAAACCAATTTCTGAATAAATAACTTGTTTCAAACTGGGGTTTCAAGTGTCCATGCTCTGATCAGAGATACTGAGGCTCAGGACTGAAATGCAGCAGCCTCAGTGACAAAAAGCAGCAGTGAGTTCCTGTCCATCGTCTTGCACAAGATGGTGCAACATGTAAAATCACCCAAATAAAGTTATTAAATTATATTTTCAACTGTAACTTACTGACAGGCTCTAGGAGTCTGTATGAAAAGGGATCCAAAATTCTAGCAGTTTCCTTATATATTAAGAACAATTTATAAGCCTCCAGAAGACGCTTTATATAATAAATCTTCCATGCAAACAGGTTTTTCAGATTTCTTTTTTTCCCCCACATTAAGTCTTTGCAGTTCAAGCTCAGCAGTCATTATTCATTTTATAAACATGTCTTTAAGAAATATTTCCTTTCGGAGCACTTCTAGATCCCCCACATATTTGGACTGACCGTATGATTTTCACACTGTACTGGGCAGTGACACCAGGGGAGAAAAATCACCAAAACCCACTCCTGCCTTTGACAGTGAAACAAACACTTATGGTCCAAAGACCAAACTATGACAAAAGCAGCTTCATGACTATCACATTTTCACTAATGTAAAGCTACAGAATTACTTGCCCAAGTGAAACACTCAGTGCTCTACCATCTGTATCTTGTTTTTCCATTTTTAACACTTTAACAATTCTGGTTTGCAAAAATTCAGAGCCAGATGCTCAATCAGGGGCAGATTTGGTTGCACACAATTCTTGCACAATTCCCCCGAGCTGTTCAAAAACACCAATTCCATTTCATCTTTTTGGTCCAAGTACAAGCCTAAAGTATCATAAATTGCAAACTGGCAGTGCAGCAACCTTCTACAGTTTCCCAGAAAAGACTGAAAATGCCCAGCTATTGGTTGCTGTTATTTATATTCTATAATTTTCCACAAAGATCTGGTGGTTTTGTAAGTACTACATAAATTCGATGACTTCATGAGGCCTGTTTCCATTATAGTTTCCTTCTTCTTACCAAGCGAGTGGTGTCATGAAATCAATGGAGCGCCTGCCTATGAAGATACCACTTAGAAAAACAGTATATTACCGAAGTGCATGGTGAGCCAGAGCTCTGCATGGCAGGGCAGGGCATTTGCTCAGTGCCTAATTAAGAAAGATATTTCACATTTTAACAAGAAACGCAGTCATCATATTCACGGTTGCCCTATCCCCGCTCCTACTGAGTGCAGGGAGCTGCAACCCAAAGTGATGCACAATACAGATGTGCACCACAGCAGCCTGCAGCCAAGAAGCCAACACACTCGGGGGATGCTCAGGTGATAGAAGCAACTCCTTGAAGGGCAGGGAAAGTGACAGCGGTGGCTGGAAAACCAGCAGAGCCCAATGGAAAGATGAAATGGGGAGAGAAAACTCCTGAACTGCACCATAAACTGCAGCAGCTCTTGGTAGGACACCCAAAGTTGGTTGATGTTTAGCAAAGAGCAGCTGTGATCTGAAAGGGCTGGAAAAGGGAGTACAAGAAAAACAAATTAAGCCCCAAGAATAAGAGGTAGGAATGAACCATGGAGTCCATCCCCTCAAACCAGGCAAAACTGGAAATCAGGGTGGTGGAGATAGAACAAAACGGAAAGGGAGCAGAGAATATTTCCCATGAAAACAAAATCCAGAGTTTATTCCTTTGTTCATCTCAGTTATAGTTTTTTTCTTTGCAATTTTTCAGCATGATCTACTAAGCAATGAATGAGCTGAGATTCCTGAGTCTGTTGATGAGCCAGAAGGAGAGCATCCATGTGAGAAACACCAGACCCCAGTGAGTAAGAGCCCGTCTCTCCCAGGGGAGGGGGCACCCGCAAGCCCCTGCAACAAAGGTGGATCACACTGTGCCAGGGATGCCTTGGCCAGCTCGGGTACCAAAAGCAGGATCATTGCGTGCTCAAATTAATGCTTAGTTCTTCAGCGGGAGTAAGGTAGAGGTTTTTTCCTTGTATTTACATATATTCTCAAATGCAAATTATATTGAAATGCTCAGGTGTTCATACAATGACAGTATTGGATTCTGCACAATAGCAGCCTTGTGCCTTGCTCCGCACTTACCCTTCCCACCACGGGCTACAAAAATGATGAGGGGTCTGAAACAGCTTTCTTATGAGGAGAGACTGAGAGAGCTGGGGCTGTTCAGCCTGAAGAAGCTGAGAGGGGATCTTGTCAATGCTGATAAATATCTCAAGGGTGGGTGTTGAGAGGATGGACCAGACTCTTTTCAGTGGTGCCCAACAACAGGATGAGGGGCAATGGGCACAGACTGAAACACAGGAGGTTCCATCTGAATATGAGGAGAAACTTCTTCCCAGTGAGTTACCAGAACACTGGCCCAGGCTGCCCAGAGAGGTTGTGGAGTCTCCTTCTCTGGAGACATTCAAACCCACCTGGACACCTTCCTGTGTGATCTGCTCTGGTGAACCTGCTTTAGCAGGTGGGTTGGACCGCATGGTCTCCAGAGGTCCATTCCAACCCCAACCAGTCTGTATGATTCTGTGTGACTTTCCCACCTTGTTCCTCTATCTACAGCTACACAGATGGATGGACACAACCTCTATCCTGAATCCTGGACGTGTCAGCACCCAGCTGTACTGTGTCTGGGGTTACTGGAGGTCCCTGTGTGACAGAGATTATGAAGGCTGGGCTGGGACACAGCATCCAGAAACTCAGGGAGCAAAGAACTGACACTTTGGACTTTAATTCTTTATGATGGGGGTGAAGTCCCTCAGAGATGTCCTGAACTTCAAGGAAGAATAAATCAGAGAGCAAAAGTGATGTTGGAGGCTCAGTGGTCCCTCATTCAGCCTTGCCTGAGACATTCAGAGGGTGTGACACTGGTATCAGGGATGCTGTGGGAGGTTTTGAATCAGAATTGTGCGAAACTCAAGGGCAGCAATCAGTGAGTCAGTATGACCTGAATTACACGCTGTGGGCCAGCTCAGAGAGGCCAGCGTGTTCCTTATCTAACAAAGGCATTGAATTTTAGAAGTTCTGAAAGACAGGAGATGGATCTTAACCTGCTTCTAATGTACACCTTCGGGGCTTGGCTGAGAAATACCCTTTGTGGTACAGAAATAGTCCCACAAGACATGAGAAGGATGATACTGCAGCATCTAGAAACGGGAGGAAACCAAATGAGAGTAGGAACTGGTGGGTTAAGAGTAAGAGCTCCAGCCACGGGCATCAGCATCAAATCCTTGTATACCTGTGTGCATACCCAACACTCATTATTGGGATCTATGAAAACATGTACTCTGCAATACGATTTTTTAGCTTCATTGGTATCAGAGTGGGACCCCTAAGGTCCAGCGTTTCCATGAGGATGTGGCAAGAGCAGCACGGATGAGGAGAGGGGTGTCAGCCCTGCCGCTGCCTCCTTGATCCCCCTCTCAGCAACGTGCACAGCTCTTGGGGGCTGCGGCAGCAACAGGGACGGGGGAATCAACGCCAAAAAAGCTGGGGGCTGGGGTGGAACAATGAGGCAGCAAGGAGAAAAAACTGATGGCAATTAGCTCCACATAAAACCTGAACAGTCTATAATATTTTAAACCTGGCTTAGAGTTTGTGGCTGAACATATATAATGCTACAGCACATCTGCAGCTTTCTGGAGAGCACTAATTATTTACCCCAAAGAAAACACCCCACTACAAAAACATCACAGCCAGGAATTAAGATGCTCCTGCACGCTGCACACCATGTTTTATTTTCTTTGAACCTCATAACTATTTGTCACCCATCTTAGGACTCAGTCATGCTGGACATTGAGCTATTTCATCTGAGCTGTCCCCATGGCTCCAGGGCACAGGTAAATCACCCACGTACTCACAGCTTTGCACAGCTTGGCTGGGGACAGTATGTTCTTCGTGTTGGGGATTCTGGGTTTTCTAAGGCCCTGTGTGCACGTAGCACCTTTGCTTCACACAGGTTTAAAGTATGCAATAAATAGTAACCATTAACTCTGAATTGAAGCAAGAGCCCACCTAGAAAAGGATAAAGTGACTGCCTACATACAGTAACGAGCAGTTAAAATGTCATCACAGTTTTAGAAGCTGAAGTACAAAGATTTCTGCTGGTATCAAACAGCCGCTGAAAAAAAATGGAGGTAACCACACGCCACAGCATTTAAAGTAGGTCAGCACCGACAGAAAAAAATACTTTTAAAAAGTATATTGTCATGAGGAAACGTGACAGTTACCAGTTCACCATAAAGAATGTGGTAAATGTGTTTGTCAACTTAATGAAAATGAAGTAAACCAGTTTATCGACTCATTTTCATTTACAGAGACGCTGCGGTTGCAGGCTGAACACAATGGGTACGAGTAACATGGACATTTGCAGGCTGGCGTGAATGAAACAGATACATCCACAATCACAGAATCCCAGAATGTCAGGGGTTGGAAGGGCCCTGGAAAGCTCACCCAGTGCAATCCCCCCATGGAGCAGGAACACCCAGATGAGGTTACACAGGAAGGTGTCCAGGCGGGTTGGAATGTCTGCAGAGAAGGAGACTCCACAACCTCCCTGGGCAGCCTGGGCCAGGCTCTGGCATCCTCAACATGAAGAAGTTTCTTCCCAAATTTAAGTGGAACCTCTTGTGTTCCAGTTTGAACCCATTACCCCTTGTCCTATCATTGGTTGTCACTGAGAAGAGCCTGGCTCCATCCTCCTGACACTCACCCTTTATATATCTGTAAACATTACTGAGGTCACCCCTCAGTCTCCTCTTCTCCAAGCTAAAGAGACCCAGCTCCCTCAGCCTTTCCTCACACGGGAGATGCTCCACGCCCTTATGCTGGTTGTCATCAGAAAGGGCAGTCAGACTTCTAGACTGCAACTACAGATGATCACAGGGACTTTTGGAAAAGAGATGGACCATTGAGCAGGCTGTTCCATCTGAAGGATGCTCCAGCACGGGCTGGGACTCAGAGCAGCCACGTGGGAAGAGGCTGGTGGTCAGGGCAGCCGGGTTCCCTGTGCTGACGCTGGAGCTCAGGGACCTCTCCAAAAGGCTCCTCAGAGCCACATTCCCACCCCAAAAGGTTGCAAGATGCCTGGAGGCAAAGCCCTGCTGTCTTACTGTGGCATCTGCGAGCACAGCAGAAGCCACGTGGAAATGAGCTCTGAAATAGGTGCCACTTATGAGAAAAGTTCAGTGTTTATTTAACAGGCAAAAACTTGCAAATAGCAACTCTGGATATATGATGAACCCAGTAAGTGTGCAGCTATTTTAAGATTAAATGTTTGATTTCCACCACAGGGACTTATTTACAAAAAAATAAAACAAAACCAAATAAGAGCACACACAGAGTTTAGGTTTTACTTCTTAATTTTGCCATGTCAATAATCAATTAAAATTATCTACCCACACCATAAAGAAAAGCATGCTCTCAAAGTCTCCAGCCACAGGCAACAGCGCTTAAAATACCTCCTAGACACAAAATTTGCCTAAAGAAAAGCAAATGCAGTTTTATTTTAAAGAACCTAACAAATAAACAACCAACAAAATTTTTAAAATCTAGTACAAGTACAAATTATCATTGTAGAAGAAAAGCTTGTGTCTGTTTCTGCAGTATTCTGGTTTAGGCTTGGTTTGGTTTTTTGTTTGTTTTTTAAAGGGTAAGATAGCCCTGCACAAAAAGCAATCACTACGGCCCATATATACAAAAAGGTTTTTTTCATTGAAAGGGTTCACAGAATAATTTAAAGCAGAAATGTGTTAAAGGCTGTAAACTCTACACCCTGCAAGGAAAAGGGTATAAACTGTCACTGGATTCACCTCTCTCATACCCTGATCCTGATCAATAGCAATAATAATGTGTGTGAACATGTATGCCTATTTGAAAATATACATATATATATATATACACATATAAAAGCTAGTGTTGCATGTGAATATTTTGAGGTCTTCCCACCTCCCATGGTCCACACTCCCGCTTACATCTGGATTTTAAGTGATGAAAGATGGCTTTGTGGGTGATGCTGGCAGGGTACCCGTGTGCTAATCCCAGTTAGAAACTCCAGCAAGCCCCGAAGCCTGAAGCCTGCACAACGCTGACACGTTTCTCTTCTCAATCAGATCTTGGCTAGGTTTGTTTAAGAAAGATTCAATTTTATTTTATTTTTAACATACTTTGAGCATTTTCATAAAACTGGAAGAAAATTAAAATGTATTCTTTTTTTTTTAAACTGTACATTTGACACAGTATCAGCCTAAACCCACAAATAAAACAGCAGCAAGAGCTACAATGCACAACTGAAGCATCACGTTTGATTCCTCACACTGAAGTCCCCTTCCACAGACACCTGGGCTTCCAGACGTGCCCCAAACGCCTCAGTCTCAACGGGGGGCAGCGCCACGAGCCCCAAACCTGCCGCCCTCAGCAAACTGGCCCAACACGTCATCATTGCGTTGGCAGGGCTCAATGTGGTAAATGTTACTGCCAGTTCTAACCCCATCCTCCTATCTAACAAAGGGACACACCATGATTTAATAATTGTACTCTCAGTGTCTTCTTGGAGAGCTGGGCCTGTGTGTGAAGAAGGAGAAAACACACCAGTCAAACCTTCCAAATTTGCAGGGGCACCAGCAGCATTCCCAGTCCACTGGTTCACAGCCACACTCGGCAGTTGAGTTTTCCCTTTGAAACTTCTTTTTAACATTCTTGTTTATTTTTTATCTATCATTTATCATTTACTGCACCAAATTCAGGATGACTCTACCAGTTTACATGAACTGGCAGATAATCTACCAACATCACCGAGTCATCTCACTCTCATTTTCTGCTCACAAGGACTTCTGTCTCTCAAGCTTCACTGTTTTTGATTTACTGCTCACCAGCTAGTGCTCATTATCTACAGACAAAATCCAGTCAATCTGCCTGATGAGTTTATGGGCATCTTCCTGGCACTTATTTTAATTCTCCCAGCCCAGCACTGGTGATTACAGGGTGTGCCAACATGAAAATCACACCAAGAACATTTTTGTTGTCATTATTAGCTTGTAGGCATCTGAGATTCATTTCTAGTTGACCTCACTTTAGTAAAAACAAGCAGTACAGTGAAAGTACCAGCCCTGAAGAAAACCAGAATTCAGCAGAGATGTGCCACTTTCATGCCATCATCATGTCTATGCAAAGAAACATAATTATGCTGCACAAATACTGAAGGCTGCAATCAGAATACTAAATTATGTCTGTTCAATTTAAAAGATTAACCAATTTGATCCAACATTCCCCAAATCAAAGAAAATGTTGAAAGGGACCTTGAAAGATCATTTGATCCAACCTTTTATGGGAAGAGGAGCCTAGATGAGATTATCTACCACTCTGTGCAATTGCATCTTCAAAACTTCCTGGCAAAATCACTTCCATGCCTCAAAATAGCCTTTGTTATACCGTGTCTGTTTTAATCGCCACGTTACAGAGCTGTGTTGGGTAAGGTATGTCTAAAAGCTCGCTGCACTTACAGAAATCAGTCTGCAAAGTGCCCGACCGCTTCCCTCCAGCTGTCAGCACCAGATGAGCTTCTGAGCAGGAACAAGTCCCATAAACAGCAGGACCGCCTGTTTTGAAGGATGGAGAGTGAAGTCTTGTTTCTTGAGCAACATTTAGTAATTTAAAGCATATTCTTATGCGTTTGATAAAATGTTTTTTGCTTCCTTTTCTAGTATTGATGAGTCTATACAGATTTTCCAGCAGGAGCAGGCAGCTGGTGGTGGATGCAGGTCCCAGCCTCAATTTCTGAGCTGACCCCGTATGTGTTCCTGGGCAAAAGTGCATCAGTCTGGCAGGTCTCATTCACCTTCACTGACTTATCAGCAAGAATCACTTTTCCAGACCAGGATGTGCAGCCACTCTTGCAAAATACAGGAGCATCAGTTTAGAACAAGAAGGCAAGACCACAACTCTTCTTTATTTGTATTTATTGTGAAAAGGAAAAATCATTAATGGCTCTTCTCACATTTCTGTATATGGGATCTCTTTCTTCACATCTCCTGGTGGTTCTTTCATGATTCTTCAGATCAGGGGTGTCAGACTCATTTTCAGCATGGGCCATATCAGCCTTGTGGTTGCCTTCAAAGGGCCGAATGTAAGTTTAGGACTGTAACTACTCCTATATTTGTACAGTCCTAAAATTACATTTGGCCCTTTGAAGGTAACCACGAAGCTCACGTGGCCCCAGTGAAAACGAGTCTGACACCCCTGCTTTACATGGTACACGAGTCAGACATGCTGGCTTTTTACAGAACATTACCCAGTAACAATTATCACTTAGTGTGATTATGCTATAAAGATATTAATATGGCATTAAACAGGCAGCATCAGGAAACCTAAGGGAGCCTTTGGCCAGGACACCAGGACAAAGCACAACAAACAGGACCTTTGGATCAACAAACAGCTGGTGGTTGAGGGCTACAAAATCCACTCCAGAAAGTCTTTCAACCTTGCCCTTGCTGTTGGATACCTCTGTGGTGCTCCTGCCAAAGACAACCTTCCCCTACAGTTCATTAACATATGCTGGAGAGTTTTATTTACTCTAGAATATGTTAATTACTGTATGTATTATTAGCAGCTTTTTTTTTTTTCAAGAATGCACAAGGTATCAGCTATTTTGAAATTAAAAAGAAGGAGGAATCACAGCTACAAAATACTCCTGGATCGCCCCCTCCTAGCACTTGAAATGAAAACATTATGAGTGTGGCATAATACACCAGTTATCCTGAAACAGAATAAACATTTCCATCCACATACAGCTTGAGATATTTGTTTCTGCAGGACCACTGCCTCGCTTCTTGACTCCAAAGCAGCTTTTGAAAACAAATCTCCCAGTCCCTCAGCCTTCCTCTCCGATGCTCCTGAAATACCCATGTTTAACACATTGCAGGGGGTCCTCGGGGACCTCCTGCTGAAATTCTGACAGCACACGGGCATGTGTAATAAACTCTTCCGCCTCAGCTAAAGCTTTTTTTACACAAGGTATTTCTCTGCAGAATTCATTCCTTGGTGTTAGAGCCTGATTACCTCTCCCAGGACCCTCAGTACAGGTTACCACTGAAATTTTATCAACAGACGCTGTTTCTGGGAAAGGAATAAGAGAAATATCTCTAACTTGAACTTTGCAATGTAATCTTTCATTGCTTTTGGAAGCCAGACTGTAAAGTCAGATTTTTGTATAACACAGCGACAACATCTCAAGCATCAGTACATAAAGAGCTATTTTGGTTTATTTTCTCTAGGGCAGGAGGAAGAGAATCAGTAAAGAACTGGGAGAAGAAAATTAAACCCTTATAACTGCCTGGAAAACACTATTTCAAATGCTGGATTTCAAGGGCATGAAGGGAAGTGACACTGCCTAGGACTAAAATTAAATGTGATATGAAGCTTAATACTGTGCTTATTTTTAGGCAAGAATAGTAACTATTCCTATTTCTTCTGTACAAACCTGTTCCTAATAGGCATCCTGTCCAAAGAGTGATCCAGGGCAACTTCTGACAGCGCCAGGGGCGCAGTATGGGGCTATATGGCCGTCTACAGGAATGCTGAGGCCTGTTATTTTTTTCCTGCCACCACAGAAATATTCACAGTGCATTCCCAAGGTGGAATTTCCTTCCCTGGGGCCAAGTCCAACATCTACTCCAGTCAAGGATGATTCAGGTATCGTGTCAGGCTCTAGACTATATCCCAGCTGAAAGCCAGTCCAGCCAGTATCCCAAAAAACCTCTTAGCCTTCACTTAATCTGTCTGTGATTATTTTAGTTGTGGTCTTCCAAGCCACAGTTTGCCCAGACAAGTGACTCAGAGCCACCCAGAGAAAAGTGAACACCAGCAACATCCCCTCATTTATTACATGCCTAACCACCTTTCTGACGTCATTTCTCACTTCAGCTGTACAAAAATAAATAGGTTTATCTAACTTAGTGCTAGAGTTTGAGCTTCATGTATTGAACATTATGTTCCTGCATGGACTGACTATTGGATCACTGGAGAAGAAGAAGTGATTTACACACCTAAGGTTAAAATGAATGGAGAAGTTTGGGACAGGAGGGATTTCCTCTTCTTCCTTCCTTCCTGCTCCCATGTGAAAGTGCTTTGTTTTGTTGTTTTTAGTTTTTTAATGTGTGGTCCTTTTTCCAGGGCCACCTGGGAAAACTTATCTAACTAATTCTTCCTGCCGCAAAAGTAAATTTCCAAGTAAAAAGCTGGCAGCGCTCCCAATTCCTCCAGCCCCTTTCCTATAGCACATTATGGCGGTGGCTCTAGGTTTCTGTGACAGGTCTAAGCCTTGCTATTGGAAGCTGTGAAATGTGCCACAGACTGTTGACTATTATGTCTCCGTGTATAGGGTGTAATGAATGTTCTGTACATCCTTCTGGTATGAAACCTTCTGAGACAGCAGGTACCAACACTGATGGATGAGCAGCTCTTAGAAAGAACTGGCATCATTCAGACTGAATTAAAGGGATACAGCACTTCAGGGCTGTGTCTTCAAGTTCCTGCCTCTCACACACATATGCACCCACAACAATGTGCCCACTGGCAATAAGTGCGACTGCACACAGACCTTTTTAAGAAACTCAATTTGTTGTTCTAAGTAACCACCAGATCAGCCTGTTCCTCCACATGTAACCGCAAATATTCAGCTGCTTAAACTAAGCTCTCAGGCCAAATTCATCTCTTTTTTTTCATCGAGGAAATGAGGTAACAGAACAATAAAGAGCAGCCCAAAGTGATCTTACCCCACTACTAAATTTCTTCAGTTTATAAAAATCACTAAGAGGCAGTTCCTGTGTCAGCTGCTCAGAAAGCTGCAGAGCAAACCAGCAGCCCTAATACTTTACTAAACTAGTTGTAAGGTCATAAACGCAATATATATGGCTTCAGCTACAGCCACATGTGCAAAATGGGGTATTTAGCAAATCCTATTTAAACAACCTGTTTTAAGTTGCCTTTAAGCCTTTCCAAACTGTAACGAGAAAGGGCAGAAATTTTCCAAAGCCCCAAACAGGAACTGGCTGGGAAAACTTCAGCCAAAATATTTAAGCCATTTCTAAAAAAATGTTGCAGAGAGTATGTCATTTCTGGATAAGGAACAGTTTTCTGGTGTATTTTAGAGGGAGATTCTAGCTCCTCCTTGGTTTGGGTCAAAGAGTTTTGATTTGGCAGACTGCATCAGGCAAATATTTCTGTTCTCCTCACAAAAACACACCTGAATTCAGTTACTTTATACAGGAACTTTGACACTTAGACTGGACAAGCACTGGCAGCACTGGGACTGAACAACTGGCAACCTCAAAATAAGAAAGAGGAGACAGAGTATGGCAAAGAATTTGGCCAGACTGGCTAGTAAGCAGCTATGGTGTCTGGAAATATCTCAAAAGAAGCAAGGCATGGAGAGGTGGAGGTCAGAATCTAATACCTGCTGGGCAAGGGGATTGAAATTGAGTTCAGACATCCACGGAATGGAAACTGCGATTAAGAAGCAATCACAAGGTAGAGACAGTGCAGACCGTGGGCAGGCTAAAGACATAGGATGAGAGTGAGACAGCTTTGCCTGTTCGCTATTGCCCACCTCCAAAAAATGAAGCAGAATTGATTCCTCTTGAAGAAAGTAGAGATATAGGATTGGGTCATCTGACATTACAGGAAGGAGACAACTAAGATTAAGACACCTAAGCTCAGGTGTCTCACCACAGGTGTCTATATATGACCTAGTGCTTAAACTCATAGGATAGTAAATGGATATTTAGGTTGACATTCAGTTGCCTAAACAGGGATCCTTATTGTCATCTGAGACAATAGAAGACAGTACACAGGGCTGACCACTCTGCCACAGCATCTAAACATGACCTGTGCCCTACAGGAGCACCCTTCACCAATTTGCATGGCATCCTTTTGCAGAAAAGATGTTATTCTTCTTTGTGATTGACATATCCTCTCCGAAGAGAGGACAGAAGCTGGTAGTGCTGCCTAATTTGTGCCAGCAAGGAAGCTGAAGGCCTGGCACGGTACCTTAGCACAACTCAGATGGTATATTACAGGCTTCTAAGTGAGCACCTGAACCAAGAGATATATCTTAATGCATCTGTAGAAAAGAAAGGAATTTAAGTTAGACAAGATACTTGTATCCAAACATTTCCTAACTTCTGAGGTGCTGACTTGGTAACCTTCCCAATATTCTTTCAACACTTCTTGCACGTGCTTATATAAAGTGCTTATATATTAATTTGGGTTGGGATACTCAGAAGTATCTACTGAAATTCATACAAATCCTCTTTGATTTGCAACAGTCTATTAAGAGCAGCATGCAGACACAATGGACAGCATGTTCTCTACTCATAGGTACCTTTGCCAATTAAAGCAACCTCAGCGTTGGTTTTCCCAACCACTAAAGACAAATACAAACTCACTGAAAAGCCTTTATGTAACTTGTGAAGACCAAAGAGGAAGCTCGAAGCACCGCGAAAAGGTTGGTGAAAAGAACTGGAAATACATACGTGTCTCGCACGACGTTAACTGCGAGCAATTTTTGTTTGAAATTTCAGACACAAGATCAAGTAATTCAGGCCCCAAACCTGATGCGGATATTTGGCAATCACCAATCTGTGTGCAAAAGAATAAAGAAAACCCTGCGCTTTGTTCTGCTGTTATAGCTGTTTGCTTTCTGGCGTGAGTTCGCAGTTCCTGAGATCTTATAATACTTTCTGTAACCACAGAGCTGCAAATGTTTGAGAACTCCTCTAGACCTTGGGCCAATAGTTCAACAAACAACTACAAAAAAAGAGCTCAGATCTTCAAAGAGAAAGAGGAAGGAAATCAGCCGTCACCTAGCTTAAAAAATAAGAATAAAAAAAAAGGACAATGATGATTTATTGCTTACCAGTTTGCTTTGATAAAAAAAAAATCCTGTAAAACTAATCCTGAAAGGGAACTTAAGCTTTAATTTTCCCCCTGTATGGGGACACTTTATCATTTTCAGGATGGGCTCTATGGATCGTCATGGAGCCACTAAAGGGCAATCTGTCCCAGTCCCTCTCTTGTTGAGCGACCAATGTGTGGGCAGCCCCATCGCACCAAGCAGCATGTACATGTGCACTTCTTCATGTAATCAGACATATTATGGTCGCACAAGGAGCACTGAGATGACCTTCCCCACACCTGGTGATCTGACACACTCACCGATGCTGAAGAAGCCCTTAGGAAAAGCAGAAGGTGAAATGTTCTGTATCCAACTGTACTTTTGCCTTAACCATGGAACATACTCCAGATGTTTAATGCTGGAGATCCACCCAAACCTAGAATAAATTGCGCATTTCAGAAAAGGAGAAGCTAAAAATCTGAATTGAGAAAGAATTGTAGCTCACACACACTCATCCAATCATTGCAAGACGAAAATAGCATAATGTTTGGTTTCCTCTGCATATCCCAACCTGGAGAGACAGAACTCAGCCAGGATTTACCTCTAAATTACTCTCTTGTGATTGAGGAGTCCCAGACCCAGAAATTGTGGTCAAAAAGAGCATTTCTCTATCCTTTCCTTGCTGATCCCAGCCAAAGAGAAAGACGAAGCCTAACTGGAAAACACAGGAGTGAAAAAGAGGCACAGAGATTTCATAGGAGTCAAAAGGGAAGGGGACGGATGAGCAAATAACAGAACGGTGTAGAGAGACAGAAGAAAGAATGGATGTGAATACAGGCAAGAGAACAGGAGAACACAGAGATACAGAAAAATGGTGCTGTAGCTATGAGAATGTCCACAGGAAGGGACAGAACAGAGAGAAAATATGAGATAAGATACAGGGGATGGAGAACAAGAGGAACACTTTATCACTTTCAGGATGGGCTCTGTGGATCATCACGGAGCCACTAAAGGGCAATCTGTCCCAGTCTCTCTCTTGTTGAGCAACCAATGTGTGGGCACAGTCAGGAACAAGCAGGTCCGTCATTTCACAAATAACAGAGTAATAGGTTTGTGCTGTATGTATCATGCAGGCAGAAAGGTTAAATCTCAGAAACCTCAGCTTTTTAGGCCTGATTTTGTAACCGTACACCATTTCAATATGAAATTCATAGCTCCACGCCAGAGCTCCTAAGTGGGAATGCAGAGATGCCTTTGGGAAAATTCCCTCACAATATCCCTGGGATAATGCCAGTGTGTCATCCCCAAACTGCCCTAACATTCAATATATTTCAACTGATTTTGATATTCTGTTGCTCTTTCTTCTGAAGAAAAATTTATGATCTGTTGCTTTCACTGAAGGAACAAGACGAGATGGAAAAACAGCCAACAGCTGGTTTTCATATTTCAACTGCCTTATAAACCTCTCACAGTTCTTACAAACTTTTAAAAGGTATTTTACAGATTTTTTTAGTATTTCTTTATTATTCAAGAAATTGTGTTGTCACTTTGGAAACATTTTTTCTAGTCTAGGTCAATCCAATAGTATGCACATATCTTTTCCCGCAATGGAAGAGCAGATGTCCCCAAGGAGCATCATACAGGATCTGTTTTTAAGACATGAAAGCAAGTTATTATATTGGTGATGCCACCCTTGCCTTAACCAATAGTGGGTATGTAAACTGGCTTCATCTGGTTATGAGGCACTGCAGGCTACTAAACGATGGAACCTTAGGGACTACTTTATTTTATTTACCTAATTTACTGATACGCTGCTGTCAATTCAGCTGGATAATTCTGGCAATAACACATTTGCGTGCGTTTCTCATTATCACTTTTTCCTCCCTCTTATTTCTGTCATTTCACCATTTTGTTCTGCTAGCTAACATGCACATAAAATACAAAGACTTAAACTTTCATCTTCATTATATACCATTTCCCCAGCTCTCTTCAGCTCATACCCTCGTTTCACATACAGGATACAGTTTATGCCAAACACATTCTAAAGTGTACAACGTAGTTTCATCTTTTTTCAGTCTCAGTGTTGTTCCAGTATAGGTCAGGCCTACGAAGTAAATTTTGTGGTTTGTCCTTCAGAGGCTGAAAGTAAGGATTGTCCTGCTTGATCTCAGTCTTCCTCATCCCCACCTCTGCCGTAACAGAACCTCAAGCTCACACGTCTACTTCTAGAGGAGTGTGAGGGGAGAACACGATTAGCTCAAGTGTGCTGCTCCCAGACGCAGCTCTATCAAAACCTTTGAAGATAATTGCAGCCTGGCCCAACGTACCAGTGGGAGCCTAAGCAGAGACTTCCCAAACAAGCCCGTGTCCCCAAGCCAGCTCTTAGACCAACCTACAGAAAAGCCAAAAGGACACTGGAAGTCTGCACTGGACCAGGAAAAGCTCAGGGAGTTATCAGCTTCTTAAGCGGGACTCGCCTCCAGTTAGGCCCTGCCAAGAGCACAATAAAACCCTACACGGCTCCCGTGCAAGTCGTGTGGCTTCCCAGGTGCTCCTGCCTTTGGAGACTTCTCCAGGGAGTGCTGGGGCAGCTCTAGGACATCTTCCAGTGATCCCGGGGGTTCCTTCTGCATCCTGATAAAAAACTAACCCGACCAGCTGAATTGGGCCTCAGAGAGACACATCCCCATCCACCATTTACTCTGATGGAAACCAACGGAGCAAAACCAATCAGAAATGACCACATTTATCATTTGCTCCAATATGTATGGGCCAACAGTTATTAAAGAAACGCTCTCAGAATTTCCCCGCCTTTTGACAGTTGCTTAGGCCGAATACCTCAGAAAAGTTGGATATGAGAAAAACAGGGCAAAACCCCAACCTTATCATCCATACCCACAAAAACAAACAAAGCTGAAACACTCCAGGTGTATCATTTGTGGCCAGAGGTTGAGCAACTGAGATTTGTACTATTGACTGAAGACATTTCTTGTAAGATCTACAAAAAAGAGTGACAATCCATGATTTATTTTTCAAAGCAGGAACGTAGCGAGGGTACAGGCAAAGGACAACATGATTGACAGCCCATATATAATTCAATATGTTTCACTTAGGAGATCTCAGAGCATAGTAATTAGTGATTTTTTTTTTGCCAAAGAATTATCACCAACTCAATTCACAATAATTGAAGTTTCAGTTGAAAGCGCACAGGGCTAGTTTAGAGAACACAATTTAATGTTATCCCAAATTATAACGCTCTTAAGCTTTGCGAGTGAAAGACCCAAACCAGCTCAAAAGAACCCACAGAAGATCTCCCAATGACTGATGAGTCTAAAGTACTGTTCATTAACAAATATAATATTTTAATAATAAAAGCAGTCAAGAACTTGCATTATATTGCCAAACCCAGCAATCTCCACAGGTCATATTTCCCTGTTGATACCCATGAATACTTTTGACCACAAACACATACTACATAAAACTAAATAAATATTTACATCAACTCATCCTACCTTCCTCGAGTACCCCAAACCCACAAAATGGTAATTCGGTCTTCTTTGCTGCCTGTCCCACATGGCTGTAAGGTTTTTGAGCAGTTCCTAAATAATGCCACATTCAAGCCAAAAAAGTCTAAATGCTGGAGGTGAGGCAGCCCAGCAGGCAAACCCCTGCGGTGCTGGGAGCAGAAAGAAATTCTGAAGCCAAAATGCTATTCAGAAGTCTGAAAATAAGTTAGGAATGTCCCCCAAAAAAGCTCTGCAGCAAAGAGGTTGGGCTAAACTGCTGGCTGCCAGGGAAACACGAATCTGGACGGCACTTCAAGGGACAAGGCATTCACCTGCTGCCAAGGAGCCACGGATCTGTGCCCATTCCTGAGCTGCCAACCGGCTGGAGTAGCTTTTGCAACACACAGGGCAAGTTAGCATGAAAATGAAGAGCGACAAATTAAAAACGTTATGAAGATGAAGGCAGAAGGTGGTCACAAATCAGGGTTTTCCAGGCTGTGACTGATTTGTGGGTTGTTCTTCAATCATTCTAGGTTTGTTACTATAAATATACTCATTAAGGCACTGCAAATATTTGTTCAAGTTGCTCACGTGGTATTCATTTTTATGGAATTGCGTGAGATATTTGTAGGTCCAAGGTTAACATCAAAGTTCAGGGAAATGCAGATTGAGTTAATAAGGAGTGGAGTTCACAATAACATGCAAATAAACCTCACGCCTAGAGAGTTCTTACAAACACGTTCTCATTCATCTTCACAATGGCTCTGTAGAGGAGGTAAGAACAAATTATCCTCTTTTTTAGAAATTAAGGAAAGAAAAGCAGAAAGTTATTCATCCAGAGTCACTGCAGGAGCTAACGAGCCTGTGATCTTTAGTTGTGCACCAACAGGCACATGTCTCGGATCTACCCGGGCACCGGTTCTCACCGCAGCTACCGGATCCGAGGCGAATTCCTCACCGCCAAGTCTGTGCCTGTGTCGATGGCGTTGGCCGAAATTGCAACAGAAAGACATGGGAATACTTTCTAATGAAAGAGTTTGGCAGCAAGATGAATTAAGGACCGATCCTCCTTGGTACATAAGTCCCATTAAAGTTAACAACAAATACGAGACTTGTGTGCAAGGAAAAGCGATTAGAGTCTCAATTCCAATCAACGATGGGTTTACTGCAATTGTTCCACTTCGACAACTTCTTTACAACCTACACCAATGCTGCTTTCCCAAGGAGTCTTATTTGTACTTGCATTCTTCTTTTGCAGCGATTTTTCTTAGAGAAAAGCAAATATTCTGTGTTGGGTGTTGCTAACACGGCTGCCTCTATGAGTAAAAATGGTCACACCTGGCTAACTGGGAAGGTGAGGATTAGAGACTGTTACAGAATTAAGGACTTCAAACAAAACTATAAGCAAAGCTCATAATTCAGTGAAGGCTGAGAACTACCCAGAGGGGTGAGGATGTACACACGCTCTTATTTCTTTGTTCAACAAGGTAAAAATGCACCAGGAGATTTTGGAAACAGCAACTTTCTTCTCAGGCTGCAGGACTCCCCTTCCAGAGCAGTTCATATTTCACACAGACAGTGAAACTAGTGCTCAGACTAACAGCCAGACATTGTGTTCGGTTCTTTACCAGAAAATTGTTAAAATCAACCTAGAGTAAGGTTAAGCAGTGGCATTTTGGGTCCACAAAGGCCACTTTTCCCACCTGTGTAGCACAAGGCTGTTCTCCTCCCCACCACCCACCAGACCCCCTCGCCACATTTGTTTGCACATCCCAGACCCTCCAGGTCACAAATCAACAGCAAAGGCTGATTTTTTGGGACCCTTACTCTGTTTACCTGGAGCCAGTGAAAGTTTATAAGTGGCACATGTATGTTACACAGGAACTGAAAAATAAAGCTAGTCAAGAAAACATGGTTTACACACACAAACTGGGGTGTATTTCTAGAGTTGTACAATGTGCTACATGATAGAACAGTCTTAGGTTGGCAATAATACAGAGTTTGGTCATTTTTAAGCACAGATAGAGAAAAATAAGTTGTGTGTAGAAGTTTCTCAAAGATACCTGTAGCCAAAGGAAATAATGCTTTGCCCCCCACCAGCACGAGAAGCACTTTCCACCCATCTCAAATAATGGCCACACTGTCACCTGTGTGACCACCGGCATCTGCAGAGGAAACCTTTCACTCTTTTCTCTCACTTTGTGTACAGGCAATATACACACTTTTGGATGCTTTTGTTTATTATATATATATATAAACTATGACTATACTAGACTGTAGTTTTTTTCTCTCTGACTGGTACTGTTCATCATTCCAATGCGGGAATTACAGAGCAGGAGGCACAACCCTACTCTGTAATTTAAGATTTTTTGGGAGTTCAATGAGTTACTGCAGCTATCCAGATGCAATGCTAAATATCTTACAGGGGTTTCTTATTAAAAAATCACAAACTCATCTAATTTAATCTGAAGCAGTAAACAGCCTCTGAGCAAAGAAGAAACAGCAGATATAGCTCACCTTGAATTCCGTAAAGATTCTCACATTGCCGCACAGGACATCATCATAACCAAATTAGAGAGAGAAGGTAAAAATCACTGTGAGAGCGTGTCCCCTCAAAGAGCCCTCAAAAGGGGAACTAGTAACTAGTGATGGCTTGTCACTAACTTTGGAAGAGTCCTGCATAGCATTCCTATTGGCCTGGTTGTACACACTGATTTTATTTATCACCTGGGTGACAGATTAGAGAAGATATTTTATAATAATTATGAAATCATTTCATTTAGACTGCATGAGGTTTCTGGGCTTTCTTGGGGACAGCAAGAGTAACTCGTATGATCTTGCAAACTGGAGAAATGATCCTCATCTGTGAAATGAAACACTATAAAGCACAAAGTGCTAAAGAAAGGAGGAAAGAAATGCCTAAATGTGAAGCAGGGAACAGCTGGCCATTAGCTGAGCTGCTAAAAGGGATAACTACTTGAGGATGAGTCAGTGACACAAAACTGCTGCAAAAAAGGACAAAAGTCAGAACAGGTACACTAGGAGAGCTGCTATATCTTGTTTGTCGAGAGCTTTCTCAAAATATCATGTCAAATGGAACAGTCCAGAGAACAAGAAGAAGATTATCAGATATGGTCTATATGTTGATAGAACTGGGGTTTCAAGACTAGGAAAGAGAATACAAGAAATAACATGTCAATGGTTGTCATAAGGACATCCAATAGTCTCCAAGGTCACTAAGCCAAGAACAAAAATAAATCAATTTAATTTGCAGGAAATAAGATTTAGGTTAGACATTAAGGGTAATTTTCTGTCAAGATGATGACAAAGTTAAACAGACAAGCAAGGGATGCTGCAGAACCTGCTGCTTCAGAAGGTGGCATACCCTACTAGTAAGAACTTCTGATAGAAACAGTCTAGCTAGGGGTGGCCAGATCATGTTGGCTTTGGAGGCTGGATCTGAGTTTTGTAACATCCCACACACTCCACATTCATGGAAAGGGTGGTCTCGGATGAGGGACACCACAGCATCATCTCCTCCCCACATCTGGTTTCAGCAGAGGCAGCTCTTCAACCTGTACATCTGTCCATGTGCAGGACCACATGAGAGTTGGTTGTGGGAGCACCATGTGCTGCTTAAGCAGGTGCTCCCTCTTTTCATCGGTCCTGCTGGCTCTGTGTGGCCGATCAGCCATCCGTGACCTCAATCCAGTAGAGCTTTACCTGTCCTGCCTTAGCACAAGAGGCTGGACTGAGTGATCTCCTGAGGTCCAGAATAGGAAGCCAATGCTTCCAGAAGTTGTGTCACAGTGATGGTACTTAACACCTTGGATTTGATTTCATAAAGGCTGCATCCATCCTAGTTTCAATTGTTTTCTCCCACAACAGAATAATGAGCTGTCTGATGATGCACAGCAGGAATTAAATATAGTTTTTGAAACATCAGACCTGGCTCACTTTATGACATTTCACAAATGGAAAGAAAAATATATATTTGAATAGTCTTGGTCTTAAGTGGCTCCAATAACAATCTCTCTGAAGACTATATGATAGTCTTCAACATCATCCTGCAGTCATAAAATTTTTCATCATTTTTATCCCTTTCATTCAGTGCTTACAACTGTATGCAAAGTCCATAGCTTTCAACAAATTACGTAATGAACATAGAAAATAGCCCCTGAAGTACATGAACAAACACACAGACACTGACATCCATTCTTGGTTGTTCCTTCAACCACATTGACTCAGTTTTCCCTGTGCACTCAGAACTTTAACTGCTAGAGATGGGTGGGCAGTGGGTTTCAGCCAATCCCCCACTCCCACAGTGAATGGGCAAGATCCAGTAGGTGCCAATGCTTTTGTCTCTCAAGCCCTTTTGTCAGCACAATCCCCTGGTTTTTGGCACTGGAGACGTGGCATTATTTTGGCAGAAACTCTACCTTTCCTTCAGCAAAACCCAGAAGGGGAAGAGAGCTCCAGAAAAAGCACGAAGTTTAACTCACAAACAGGTCAAGCAGATTTTCTACATTTACTTTACAACATGCTTCCAACCAGGCTAAAATCCCGCCCAAGCTGTTCACCAAACATTTTAGCTACACCTCAGTATGCTTGCAAAATCCACAAGCACTTTTCCATTTCACTTACAGTGAGGACATGGTACAAAGTCCTGACTCATTACTGTTCCTCAGCCAACACTCTGCAACCAGCTCCACAACCCAGGAGAAGATGGAGACCGGAGTGGGGAGAGGTGACCTGGTTGTCACATACTGTAACAACAAGTCACACTTGTCTGCTTTGATGCTTATGGATTTTTCTTCACATGCTGTCTGGGTAACGCTGATGAAAGCCTTAATCCACTGTAGTGGGCTTGCTGAGATAATATTGATACAATAAATAGGTGCTGGGAGTACAAGGGTGAAATGTGACCCTGGCATTGTATGACATTGAATAATTAAGCAAGTTTTGGAGTTTCAAGGTACAGAAATATTGGCCGGATTAATGTTGAAACAGTAAACACTGTCTTTCAAACTGTTTCATTACGAGTGCAGAAGTGAAGAAAGAGAATTTAAATCAGCCAAATATGTAAAGCGTTCATTTCAACACAGTTCTTTATTCCTTTTGCTTTTAGTTGGAAAAACACAGGCACAGTACAATACCCAACCAGCCATGCAGCCACCTGTCCAATTTACAGCAGTGCTGGGCAGTTTAAGGTTTTCCTTCAGGTGTTGACAGTCACGATGCAAAAGAAAAGCCAGAGGACTGATTACAGCATGCAGTGTCTGTGGAAATGCAAAATAAAAGATGGGGGGAGAAAGCCCAAATCTTCCTGTTTAGGTGGAGTTCAGGAGCTAGACAGAGAGACTGTACTCTTACATTTGTCCATCTGGAGTTCTGTGTCCAGCTCTGGTTCCTCAGCACAGGACACACATGGACCTGCTGGAGAGGGGCCAGAGGAGCCACAGGAATGATCCGAGGCTGGAACAGCTCTGCTGGGAGGACAGGCTGAGAGAGTTGGGGTGTTCAGCTGGAGAAGAGAAGCTCTGGAGACCTTATTGTGGCCTTTCAGTGCTTAAAAGGGGCTGATAAGAAAGATGGGGACAGACTTTTTAGTAGGGCCTGTTGTGATAGGACAAGGGGTGATGGTTTAAACTAAAGGAGGGAGATTCAGGCTGGACATGAGGAAGAAATTTTTTACAGTGAAGGCGGTGAAACCCTGGCCCAGGTTCCCAGGGAGGTGGTGGATGAACCATCCCTGGAGACATCCCAGGCCAGGCTGGACGGGGCTCTGAGCAACCTGAGCTGGGTGAAGATGTCCCTGCTCATGGCAGGGGTGGCACTGGGTGAGCTTTGGAGGTCCCTTCCAACCCAGACTATTCTATCTTTCTGTCCCAAACCGATGAAGACATGCTTCCTTTGGATCCCAATTCCCCAAAGATCAGATTCAGATTATAACTCTCTGGTTACCAATGACAGATGCAGAAATTGGTAGTGAACAGGATGGTCACCTTCTCATTTAGAAATGGGGCCTTATTCCATCAAAAACATTTTGATCCACTGATTTCTAATTCTGGTCATGTCTTGTTTACCAATTATTGTCTTAAAGTAGTCCTCGGGGACATGACCAAGCCTAATCCATTCTTTTGCTCTGAACCATATTGACTTCTGTAGAAAAACACATGCTACTTCAGAGAAATCAGAGAACAAGCCCCGGGTAAAGTTTTCTGTCCTATTTTTTTCAAGAACAAAAACCAGATTTACAGTCTGAAACTTTCTGTACCAAATTCAAAATTTTAAAATATGGGTCAAATTTGCAGTGTAAGGAGCTCAATTATTGTTTTAAAACAAACCCCATGTTTTCCCACATTTATCCTATAATGCATTATACAAGTAACCAGCCCAATTGTACAAGGGAGGCTGAGAAAACAGAACAAATTTTCACCATGGCATTAGAGACTGACAAATGCTGCAGGCAGGGTACCAGACTGAACTGACAAATTATTTCACCTGCTATTGCAAATCCTGCATTCCTAAGTACTTTAGACAAACCTCTACATAAATCTCTTAATCTGCCACTTGAAACAATTCCCAATCTGAAACATTCACCTCAAAGTAATATAAAGTTAACCCTCACCAAAGAAAACTCAGAGCTTTAAAAAGACATGCTGTACAGCAAATTTAGCTTGAGTCAGGTACTTGCAAGTTCATTCAAACCTGACCGATCTGTAAAGGCAGAGGTTTTCCTTTTGAGAAGAGAAGAGCTGAAAGGAAGTTAAAGGTTAAAAAATGATTAAGATAAAAATCATGCAAATGAAGAAGCCACAAGGAAACAGGAACTGCCAGCCCACTATTTTTAATAAAAACCAAACCACCAAGATGTAACTATAAGGTTGAAAAAGGTAACTTGTTAAACTGACAATATGGATGAATTAATATTGCCAGAAGGTTTTCCTTAACTTTTTGTAAATTGAAATATGTGTATATAACCCTGTCCAGGTCACCGACAATTTTACTCCTGAATTAAGATGCTGCTGATGAGAAGTATGAAACCTTTCCAGATGTAGATGACAATTCCTAAATCCTGGAAGACTGCATCATCAGCTCAACAGGACACTGAATTAAGTGCAATCTCTGTCACTGACACACTTTCTGAGTTCTACTAAGCCATTTCTCCTGTGTGTCTCTGTTGAAGCCCTTCCTCAACTTTGACCATAAATAATATAAAGTCCTCAGAGCAAAATATTTCTTTGCCTGTATGTCTATACAGGGCCTGGCACCAAAAGGAGCCAGGATTTTAGCTTAATGCAAACAGCAATAAAGACAGATTCATAAATCCCTCAAAGGCTGTTCATCCCACGTAGTTTGGTTTCTACAGGGCCCAAGGAATGTTATACAGTAATTTTTCCATTAATCCCAAGCACTTGTGTTTCACTTGTATCCCTTCCAGCAGTAATCTCCAATTCTGAATGTAACTGGCACTGAAGGCACAAATACCGTAATTACAGGTAGAACATCTGATGAGGAATGTAAACGTAAAGCATAAATCCAGCTTTCAGTCCTCTGTGAGTACAGAAGTGAGAAACAATCTACACTAGAAAGACTATCAGATATATTATCACCTGATAACTTGTAGTCCACGTTTGACAAGGATCTACTAATGCTTATTCAAGGGTATTTGTGCATGATTCGAGATCACAAAACAATTCAGTGTGGAAGTTCTACCTCCTGCTGGAAGAAGGGTCAACAGTGAACTCCAAGCAGGTTGCACAGGACTTCAGCCAATCTTGTCTTGAAAACCTCCAAAGATTCATAATCTTTGAAAGAAGGAACCTCAAAACCTTTCAGAACAACACAGGAGGTTCTGTCCCTGAAGCTTTTCTATGCCCTTAAATTCACTCTGACATGGAAGCATTATACTATTGCACTGAAGGTGTCTCCATCCCACCTTCTCTCTTTGAGCCCAGAAGGCTCAAAACACATCTGCAGTCTTAAAATTCCCAGATGTCACATCAATGAAGGGTGAAATTCTGGAGCCATGTAAGTTGGAGATGGGATTTCCTCAGGTTTCAGTAGAGCCAGTTCTTAGTTACAGGGCCCCAACTATGCAGAGATAAACCCAGAATGCCTGCTTGGAACTACAGCTGATAATTATATTTGTTTTAAGGAGAAAAATCACATTTTCAGCACAGCACCATTTTCTTATTCAGCAGATGAGTCTAAATGATCCAAAACAGGTCCATAAGACAGTTCAGGTTGGAAAAGATCTTTAACCCAACCTCAAGTATAAGTCATGCTCAGCTATAAGGTCAGATTAGGGATTTAGAGGAAAAATAGGCCCATACCATCAAAGCGATGCTACAAACACCCTGTATTTCAAAAAACAAAACAAACCAGAACAAATCAGATTTTTCATTCAATATCATCTCTGTTTTTGGAAAACACATTTGGAACATTCAGTTTTGGTTACGCAGGAAAACAGACAATATTGGGTGGATAGTGAATAGTTTTGGTATTATATAAGACATTGGTCAAAAATCCATGTGACTTCAAAGGAAGATTACACAAGATTATAGACCTAGGGTGAAATTCTGGCTCTCATTAAAATCACTGGCAGAAATCCCACTGGCTTGACCACCGCCAGGATTTCACCTCTAATCTGACGTGCCCGTGTTTTACTGTGCAAACCCACACATGCAGACCCAGAAGTATCTTACAAATGCATCTCTCTGCAACAATAAAGCCTGGAAAACTTGTTGTGATCTTCCCCAGAGCTGCGCGGGGGGTTTGGCTCATGTTTAAGATATTCTCTCTTCCACTGGAGATTTTTCTTTCTATACAAATTAGGAAGACTGTGTACGCAATCAAGAACAATGGAACTGTCTGGAAAAAAAAGCTGTGAAACAGATTTTTCTGTTATTTTAAGTCATGGCTTTAGGAATAGCAAGGAGCACAGAAGCTTTCCTCCCATTTCTCTGCCTTTCCCACCACTGGTGAAGCTGGAGATGCTCCATTTTCACCAATAGCACAGGGGGTTATCCTGACACGCAGCAGCTTGCAGAGCATCCTTTAGAAAAGCACCTTGAGACCAGGGCAGTGCCTGTGAGAGCCTGGTGAGCACTGAGGAGGGAATACTGTTCACACCAGCATTTCATCTGCACATCCACATTTCCTTTTTAATGTCCAACTGCCTTTACCACAAAGAGCCTACCAGGGGAACACCTCCACGACTGGAAAAAACAGCCTAAAAGAATTGGTGAAGTGTTCCTTGTGCCACAGAGAATGTTTCACATGGAGACCAGCAGCCCAAAGGCAGTCAGATTTAAATCAAATCCTGATCCTGATTCTTACAGTGTTTCCTCATTGCCCTGGGCAAATCCTGCTTGACTTTTCTAGCGTGTCCTGCACCAGCAAGCTAAGAAACACAAGGCAAACACAGCAACAGAGAGAGACCCAACCACCTTCTGTGCTATCCAACAACTAGGAGATCACTCACAACTGTCAGTGCACAGTTCAAAACGCACGGTACAGCCCCTTCGGATGCTGGCTAGAGATGCTTGCTCTTCCCAGCAAGTATAGAGGTTATGCGTTATCACATATTCTCCCCTGCCAGGTAAACATAAGGCATCCCACCTTATTTTTTTAGGGACATGGTTTAGTGCTAGAGTTAGGTTATGGTTGGAATTGATGATCCTGGGGTTCTCTTCCAACTGAAATGATTCTGTGATTCTATGATTCTGGCAAAAGGCATTGCTGGAGTCCATCCCAATGCCACCATTTGTTTCATTCATGCTTTCAACACATCTCTGCACTTCAACAAGAGGTTTCCCCAGCTAAAAATGAGCATAACGCACATTTACAGCAAGAGCGTTGTGACAGTTAACTGTGTAATGCTTGTAAAGTCCTCTGAAAACATAAATCACTCTAGTGATGAATTATTAACCTTGATTACTATTGCTTACGCAGAACTTTGTGTTGGGGTTTACAAAGGCAAAAGAAGATTAATTATAACTTGTCCTGAAAGCAAAACCAGAGGAAGTAGAACACTCTCAATGCCACTCTCATGAAAAAGCCACAGTCACTTAGAGCAGCCTGAAGATCATGGAATCCCAGAATGTCAGGGGTTGGAAGGGACCTGGAAAGCTCATCCAGTGCAATCCCCCCATGGAGCAGGAACACCCAGATGAGGTTACACAGGAAGGTGTCCAGGCGGGTTGGAATGTCTGCAGAGAAGGAGACTCCACAACCTCCCTGGGCAGCCTGGGCCAGGCTCTGACACCCTCAACATGAAGAAGTTTCTTCTCATATTTAAGTGGAACCTCCTGTGTTCCAGTTTGTACCCATTGCCCCTTGTCCTATCATTAGTTGTCACTGAGAAGAGCCTGGCTCCATCCTCCTGACACTCACCCTTTACATATTTATAAACATTACTGAGGTCACCCCTCAGTCTCCTCTTCTCCAGCTCCAGAGCCCCAGCTCCCTCAGCCTTTCCTCACACGGGAGATGCTCCACTCCCTTCAGCATCTTTGTTGCCCTGCGCTGGACTCTCTCCAGCAGTTCCCTGTCCTGCTGGAACTGAGGGTCCCAGAACTGGACACAATATTCCAGATGAGGTCTCACCAGGGCAGAGTAGAGGGGCAGGAGAACCTCTCTCGACCCAGATGCTGGGATGGATGGCCAGGCACATCACGCATCCAACAAGAGCGCTGGGGTGAGCACCCAGCACGCAGCTCACAGAGGGGATCAGTTGATTCCCACCTCTCCACGGCACACAGACCAGCAACACAGCTTCACAAACACAGCAAATCCTCCTTCTCAGACTGGCTTAGTGACAAACCTTAACATGTACACAACTGAAAAGCATCAACGTGGAAAGATCCTCTTCCCAAAACCACAACTGTGCGTTTTGTCATCAAGTTTGCTTTTTGTAAGCTGCTACTGTCAGGAGCTTAACACAGCAACGATAATTTAAATTCCAGGGTTAACAGAAAATATCAGAGTCTCCAACACAAGTTTTGAAGTTTTCAGTGTTTTAAATATAAGCAGCAGTGCTAATGTTATGTGCCTGTTCCAGTGCTGGGCTATGGAAGGAGCAGGAGAGGTGGCTGCAGGGAGACGGGAGCTTTATTAGTGTGTGCTCAGAACTGACATGGAAAATCCAACACAACTTTGTGTGAAATCACACCCCTTGTAATCCTGGAAATGTGTAAAACACAGCATATGCAATAGAGACAACACTAGTCTTGCTTTTAGAGACGTTAAGCAACTGTCTGGTTTCTTCAAAAGGCCTGTAGGATCCACAGATCTTTTTTCCTTCCCAAAATAATCAAATCATAGACTGAAATCTACTACAGGCATCTCGCACAATGAACTCTGCTCTCCAAGAGTATCAACATCCTTGTACTTGTCGTTGCCCAAACAGATAGAAGAGCTAAATAACAAGAAAAATTAACCCACTGCGAGCAAGACTTACAAAGTCAATAAGTGTTTACCTTGATCACATCTCCCTAAAGGAAGCACCGCTCTTCAGAAGACCTCAATACAAAGATTATCAGAGTTCAGGTATCTCTGCAAGTGAAACTGTGGTTTCTGTGCTGATACTGAAAAGCTTTTGCCGGCTGTAGCAGCAGAGCAAACTAATTTCTTCAGAGGATGGGGGGGGGCTATTAGCTTAGACCTCTTTGGCTGAACACACCGTATGTGCTAATCAGAATTAACATGCTTGATTCAGCCACTGTTTCTTTATTTGGATCTAAATGTTCACAAAATCAGCAGGGATTGTTGTTTTTTTTTTTTAATCTTGCTGCAGATGGAAATTTCCATACTACAGTTCTGCAATGATTGTAAACAGGAGACTGGTTTCAACATCATCAGATCTTAACCCTTTCTATAGAGAACAGTGGCTGAATGATCTGTAGGGAAGGGAGATCAGGGCAATCCAACAAGGGCTCTGTGCAAAAAGGAGGAACCAAAACTGAGAGCAACATTTCTGCTCAGTCCCCCTATTTTAAACTGTAATGAAGACAAAGAAGAAGCAAAAAGGCAAAAGAAACAAGCTAAAAGAAACATTAGGTCACTAACTTTGCAGAACTTAACACTGTACAGATAAAATCTGCATCTGATCCTTAGTTCAGTATTATATATTAGCTTGTACATGACGAAGTAAAAAAAAACATAAGAGGAAAGCTTATACAAATTCTACAGGACTCCTTCCAACTCCCTCGCCTCCTAGTTCAAGAGGTATATACACTTTTAATACTGGATATCTTAATTTTTGAACCATGGCATCCCAAATTTGACATCTTTAGTCTTTTCTTGTTAACCTGAAGAGTGAACAGGGACAGAGCCTGCATCCCAAAACACACTTTCCTCGTTCCTATTACCAGGCTGCTGGGTGGCAGGAGAAAGAGCCGATGCCAGAGGTTTCCTCCATCCATGGGCCATGTCGCCCCAATTTGCTGTACACGCTGGAGATGCAGCAACTCTGCCCCTGTCACACCTTTAAGAGAGAATACTTTCCAGAAATACGTGTACACAGGGAAAGGAGATGGGGTTTCTGAGTTTCCAAGTCTTGTGCTAGGCACAGCAGTTGCTTCTTAAGGTACTTCAGGTTTTGCCTCAATCTTCAGACATCAATAGAGGGATTAAACGTTTCAAGGGTGTATTTACACAATCCAGGCCTAAATGATCCCTGCCACACCTCTCAATGGAAGCAGCCAGGCATGTTTGCTTTGTTTTGTCTCCAAGGAAGAATAAAGAAAAATAATAAAAAAATAACAGGTGTTTTTAATACTCTAAAGATCTAAAAAGTTCCATAGTGATTCGGGGTTAAATCCCAAATTCTAGGTCTTCCCTAAGGCTTAAGTTATAAATCAAACGCAAAACTGTCAAACCCTTGCATCACATCTAGCAAACACAGACACATATTTCAAGTACAGAAAGAACATTTCAAGCCCTTGAATTATCTGGTTAATAAAAGTGCGTTCTCCAAGCAGAGATTTTCTGGTTCGTGACTTCTGTCCCTCGTACGGAGAAGTGATCCAGCCTTGTGCAAAGTTTGCAATCTCCATCACAAAGGACTCCCCTCCAAAGTCTCATCCGAACATTCCCACATTTGATAGGATTTACTAGACTTGTTTACTGTCTGTTGTTTAACAGGCTGTTCTCACAAAATCTTCTTGCTGTGCTGTTGCAGTGGTCTGAACAAAAGTCAGATCCAAATGTTGGAGCCTCATTTTACCTCTTACATTGTTTTGCCACCAAGGGACTATCATTTGGTCCCTATAGTTCTACATGCACTAACTAAAGAGCGCATCTCATCTGCACTGCAACACTAACCATGCAAAACCAATCAACCATCTATTGCACTCATTAATTTAAATCAGTGAAGTATCATATCACCAATAAAAAGAGGTATTACTATCTCCTTTCGAAACACAATGGATCTTCTCCCTTTCAGAGGGGTTTCCATTTATTTTTTGCCTAAACCTAACCAGAGGGAGCTGAAAAGCCTGGCCCTTCGTGAGTAACAGTCCTGTGAATTCCTTATCTGAGGTTGAAGCCTATGTATAGTTTTTGATTAATATTTATTTGATCATGTTGACTTCTCTTTGAGTTCTGCATATCCTCCTTGTGGGCCTGGTTTCACTAAATTGGCAGCGACCCAAGTTAAATTTTATATTTTTATACACTTTAACATGGATACTTTCTGAGACTGGGTTTTTATTTTTTAAAAAATAGCGCTGCACACAAAAATGGCTATTTTCATACACATGTGAGCCAGGGCTACTGTTTACTGCTAAATTATTGCATAGGTTTGAACACATTGCTCCGAGAAAAGATCTGTGATTGTTTAGCAATTGGGCTGCTGGCAAAATTCCCTGCCTGGGGCCGTTTTTATAAATAGGCCTGAGGACAAACAAACAAGCTACTAATAACAAGTCGACTGTTCTGGTTTGAAGCAGCCTTGCTTTGTGTTGTCCAGCACACGAGAAGCTCGGATGGCAAATATAGCAAAACCTATGGCAAGAAGTAAGGCTAGATCATGCCAGGAATCAGTGGCACTTCTATTTCTCTAAAACGCTAAAATTTCAGTTCGCTAAAATAAAAGTAATTTGGGGGAAATACCAAAATACACAAGACTGTGTACAGCTGTGCTGTTTCAGATCTCCATTTCGACTATTGCTAGGTAAAATGTTAAGAAAACAGGTAAATGGCTTATTAACAGCCATCACCATCTCCAGAAAGCCTGGTGAATGCCAAGCAAGCTGGTCTTGCTTCTTCCAGCAGTTCTTTTCACCATGCCCCACTCATAACTACACCAAAGATCTGGACAACATCCCGTTTGACTCCGAGGAAGTTCTCAGATTTGTCAGGAGCACTGAGGTATCTCATCACAACTCCTAGCGGGATCTTCTCCTTCCATAGGTAATCCATTGGGCACTCACCCAAAAGCAAAGGTCAGATTATCTGCCATCTCTGTCTCAGTCTGTTCCCTCACTCTGATCACACTGCCATTCTTTTTTCTTGCTTTCAATGATGTTTTGTGAAGGTGATTTAAGCTTCCCAGCTAAATACTCAAACACATTTGTGCTCCTTCAGTACTTTATTTGCGAAAGACAGTCTTTCTTCAGTATCTTTTTCCGGTATTTCATCTGCTGCTTTCTCTTTCAGGAAATAACTACAACGTCAGTAGAAGACATTTTGCACCTTCGGCTTTGCAAGTTTATTTCTTACCAGTCAATGAAAGCCAGAGGAGTTTATAGGGGAACAACCCATCCCGATGCAGTAACTCTTGCAAGCAGTGTACCTACAGTAAATTATTCTGGAGGAAGGTAAGGAAAATTAGGCCCCTTATCCTTTGAAATTTCTCTTCTGTTGCTTATGGACCTTATGTCTGTTACTTGGAGGATGATCTTCACCCGTCTCTATTTGCCCTGGGTTCATTGATGTAGACACCATAACTTCCCTGTGTGCTGCCCATTTTCTCTGCTAAGTTTTCCCTTGCCAGGGGGGGCTTATTTTTTTTTTTTCCATAACTGCATTGGTTTTGTTTTGTCTTTTGTATCCTCCTTGGAGAGCACACAACCACAACCCTCCTCAGAGTCTTAACAGCTCTCTTATCTCTTTCTTTATGCTATACAGCAGTAGCAGCTTAGTCTGCGAGAAAACAAACCCTCTTTTTGCTGATAAGAAGAGCCACTTATGCTCTTCCTTCCCCTTTGTCTTCTCCCCTTTTTCGAGGGAAGATCTAGCCAGTTCTAACGCCACTTCATGAGATGACGCAGGCAAGAACATGAAGCCTAGTGGACCACATGCAACTGCTACCAGAGCGAGCACTTTTCTGATAATACCCAGAAACGATGGTGTCAGCACGGATTAAGGAAACAACGAAGCGCTCAGCATTTATGGCAACACACTGACGCATTTCAGCGTGCGTGCTGCAGCCCCAGGGAAGCAGCAGGGACATCGCTAGCCTGGATGAAAACACTCTAGGTAATAGTATAAAAACCACATTTGCCCAGAAGAAAATCCTCTCTGGTAGGACTACATTGGTCCTGATAGCAGCAGAGCAGAAAGAAGAGCTGGTAGGAATAATGGTTGAAAGAGCAGCAGCTGGTTTCTCTCCAGAATCACCAGCCACAGAGTTCCCTTGGCACAGGAAATGCCACACAGCCCTCCCAGAGAGCGCCCTCATAAATCAGCTTCACTGCCACAGGATGGATTTGTGCTTGGTTGAATTTCGAATGGTTCACAGCCTGCAACATAAAACTGTCCCAGCTTTCAGCAAAGCAGAACTTCTCAGATCTCCATGGGATGGTGGTGGGGTGATCAGACACCAAAGTGGACACCAGCATCCTCTCAAGGGGGTCTAGACTGGGAGGTGAGCACAAAGCCAGGCCAGGGGCCAGGCAGAACCTGCTCTCTGGATTAATGGACTGCTACAGGGTTGTTAATCCAGCAGCATTTCCAAAAAATGCTAAATCCACAGGGAAAAACAAAAAACCCTTCCTAAAGCATAAGCATTACCAAATAGATTACTTAAACATTTCACTACGTTAGTTTACATACATGCAAACAGCTTTGTTCTTGATATCTTGCTGCTTCTCAGTAGGTATCTGACAGCGGAAGAAAATCTTCAGAGCACTGACTTACACAAAAAGGGGGGAAAACGACATTCTTTTTCACCTTTAATGAAACCAGTTGTTTCTGCAAGTTTCTGCCGTCCTGCTATGCCACAGCTGCTCCAGCCCCACCGTCAGCTTTAGCCAATTGAACTCATCAGTTTTCAGCACACAATGCAGCTGAAAGCCAATTCGGCTGGTAACGCTGTTGGAAACAAATCACTATTCACCCAGATCTTGTATTAACCGTTTATTTGCCTTGACTACCACCACTGAAAAAGGACAGCTCACAACCTGCAAAGAGACCAGAGAAAACAGATTAAAAAAAAAAAGAGAAGGAAAAATATAGAAGATAAGAAAAATTTATAAAATGTAGCAGAAAAAAATAAAAGGAAACAAAGCTTTAAAAGTTATTCCAAGCATTAGCCTCTCAGGACAGATGGATAAGACCCTGAAGCAGAAACTGAGTAACTTCTACTGCAAATGGGCTCAGCATCTCCCAAGAACTCTATACCCTGTCAATAAAGAAAGTGTGAAAAGCAGGCTACCCGAAACAGAGGGAAACCTGAGTCTAGGCAGGCTCAGCTCTAAAGGTCATGCTCTTTTAGCCAAACCTGTAAACATCTACCCCATCTACTTGTCCCAATCACTCTCCCTACTGCAAAGCTCTAGACAGCTGCTACTGCTGCAAGAATGACAGAGGTCACCCTAACTAAACATGTTGAATTCTATCTTAATGATTTGTTCAGATAATTAGTTTGTCTTCCTGCACTAAATTGATTCTGCAACAAGAGATTTATAGGCTACACAACCTATAGCAAATGCCACACAAACACTTTGCAGATGCAAGTTCTGTTTTAGTGGGCTATAGTTCAATGAACTCCCATGGATGTTCCACCCAGATGCCCATTTTTTCAAGATAAGTTTTAGGGAAAAGCAGGACAAAAAAGGCAAAGTCAGAAAAATAAGTGATTTGCTGAATAATAAAACAAATTATATTGAATCAAAAAGATCTATCACTGTCACTAAGACCATGAAATGTGGCACTTCTGTGCCACCTTTGTGAGACTCTGCCCAACTCCAGCCTAGTGACAAGCTGGGCAGCTGTGGGACAGATCTGAATTTCTTAGTAATTTCTTCCAAGATTTAATTTGTACGCAGCAAACCCTTTGTTACCCCCTGCGCATCTTCATGCTGTTTCTCTTTGTCCCAATGGGCTACCCAAGTGTCAGCTACCAGAGCTGGGAGCAGGGAGAAGTTTCTTGTGCTCTCTCTTGCTGGTATCCCAAGCAGAATGGAGGACAACAAGGAATCTCAAGTCCCTAGTGCAAAGAAAAGCAATAATATTTCCATTAAACAGTTTACTGAAACCTAGGGAAACAACCTCAATATGTTTAAGCTAAGCCAGACACCTTGGGGATGACACCAAGGTACTGGGCTCACTCCCTGACAGAAGCACCAGAATATGTCCCAGGAAGGATTTGATTATATCAATGAGAGGAGGAACAGAAATCAGGTTAATTTAACCAATTTAATTTAATCAGTTCAGTTGAATCCCTAAATTATGTACTTATGGACTATAATTTTGTCTAAAACTTAAGCATTCAATAGCTAGACAGAGACAAACCAAAGTGTACCCATCTCAAAATGATCCTATGAATAAAGCACACGATCAGCACTCGCATCAGAAATCCTCCAGAGCACATAAAAAGCTTTAATAGCGTATGTATTAGCACTGTGAAAACTCATCTGAAATAATGCGTACAGCTCTGTGTCAGGAAAGGTTAATTCAGCTGGGAACAGGTGCACCAAAAGACGATTTTGACGATGCGAGGACGTGAGTGTGAGCTTGGCTGGCTCAGCTGTGCTGTTGACAGCTGCGAGCGTATGCAACAGCTCTGCAAAGTCACACCAGGTGGATAAACACCAACAAGGGAGGAAGAGATAAAAAACCCTTTGTGGGTACAAACAGAAAATGGAAACATTGTGAATACATTTAGGTTGGAAAATAGGAAGGGAAAGGAGTGCAATCCTGGGGGGAAACTCTAAAATGAACAAGGAACATCACTACTTTTCAGACAGTACTTTCCTGCAGGAGCAGGATATGGAAATAAATGGCAGGTTATAGAAGGCTCCTTCTTGCTTTATGCATCTTCTAGAGCAAAAAGGGAAAGGAATAATGATTATTTCTAGCACTTTTTCTAGGCTCAAGAAGTTCTGCTCCTATTGTGGAGACCCTGTACCTAACAGATCCGCAGAACAGAAACAGTTCAGATGTTCAATGGCTGGAAGATCAGGAAGAGCTGCAGACATTTGGAAAGGAATCATTCCGTGTATAATGTGAGGGTCAACATAAATACATAGGATGATTCAGAAGGTTAATTCTGAGCCATTTTCCAAATTTGAAAAGAGACTGGTACATAACATATGGATATTAGGAAAAATTTCTTCCTGGAAAGGGTTGTCAAGCACTGGAACAGGCTGCCCAGGGCAGTGGTGGAGTCACCATCCCTGGAGGGGATTAACGGGTGCATAGACGAGGTTGTTAGGGACACGGGTTAGTGCCAGACTTAGGTTATGGTTGGACTCGATGATCCTGAAGGTCGCTTCTAACCAAAAAGATTCTATGATTCTATGTGGCTACATGTCAGCCACCCTTTCATTGTTCAGAGTATGCCAACCATATTTTTTGCTAAACTTGCAACAAAACATACTAAACCTGTCCTAAGAAGTCCTTGTTCGCTAACACCACACTTCTGGTCCATCTCAAAAACCTCACATCAAATGTTCTGCAAGGATTACATGCAAAAATACACATGGAAATATGGGTGTATGTAGACACAGCCATATACATGACAAACATGGGATACTACTCAAAAATATGTTTCATCTGCTTATACAAGACTTTCAAATGCCCCAAGATTTGATGAAGAGCTGTAGAGTGACTCAAAAGGGGAAACAAAATGATCCTACCAATGTAAAATAACCAACGAGCAGAAATTATCTTCATAACCTACTGAACAGCCTGGAAAAACAAACAAGCAGGCAAATGCTATTTCTGTGAATGCGAAAGAATTAAGTAGATTTAAAAGAGAAGCACGGGAAAAAAAAGAGGAAGGAAAAGCTTTAAAAGTTAAAATACAAGTAAAACGGGACAGAGAGAGAAAAGAAAATAAAAAGCTTTCCAAATTGGATTGGAAAGGGAACATACCAACACTGATCTTCTATTTCAAGCATTGCACCAGCCACCACCATGGTCCCTAATGTCACCTGTCTCGGCCACCTGGCAGATAACTTTTATGGCATCTAGAAAAACAGACTCTCCTTGGGAGAATCCTGAATGGATTTGTCACCATTTTTCCAGGTTCAAGCCACTGTTCCCACGGTGAGGGCGTCCTTCGCAGCATCTGCTCTTCCTCAGCTCTCCCCAGGGCTCAGGGAACGGCCGCTCTCCAGAGGCATCAGCTGCTGGAACTTTGGGATTCTGGTGACCCGTCTTTTAAAATAGTGGGAATAACTCTGTCGCTCCCTCAGCAGGGCCTTTCTGGAGCCAAGAGCATGTAAAACACTGCTTGCCCTTGCAAGCAGTACTCGAGTAACGACAGCGGCTGTACTCAGTTTAAGGCAAGACTATACTTTCCCACCCCTTATTTAACGCTGGCTTATTTCCATCAGCCTTAACAATGAATGGCAGAGAGGGATGTTTTATGGGGAGCCATAGGCTCACGGTGCTATCGGATTCTGCCTCTACTGGGTCAAACTGACTTCACTGAAGGCAGTAAATCCATTTAAACAGGAGTCTGACAACAGACCTCACCACAGGTAAAGTCCTGAGGCCAAAGGAAGCCTCATTACAGCTCTGCTTATATATTAAAAGCTCCATACAGAATCAGCACACAGTCAGGAGTGGGCCAAGACATCTGCCAGTGCTGAATTACCTACAACAGTCTGGCTTTTTAGCACCATGATATTTTTAGCTAACGTACAAGAGAAGGGCACCATTGAACTCTGCTTCCCAGCTTGCTATAGACTTGAGCAAGTTAGTTGTTATATCTTTTCTTTCCAAGCTTTACATCAGAAATAATGATACTTCTCGGGCAATGTGGGTATTATTATCTGAATCATTTCTCTTAAACATTTTGATATTTGCAGAAGGAAGGAGATGGAGGACAGTGCATTAGGGTTATTATGTTATGTTAGCTCTCTCACCAGGATTTCTTTTGAGGAGAGTTTTAAAACAAATATTATACTTGGATCAAATACCCCATCAATAAAAACCTGGATATCCTCCAAGAGTCCACTTCTTTGGCAAATTCAAGCAAAGCAGGTCTCCCTGTGTTTGAGGTGTGAGGGAAAACTTGAGTGCAGAGAAAGTTGATATTAGAAGGTACATCTGTCTGATAGGAGCTACCACCTACGGAGGATAAACAGAGAATAAAGTGAAGAGTGTATGGATAACAAGGTGAGATTGAATAATAACGGGATCTTGCGTATACCCAAGAATCGACAGTACAATGACTGGTGACATTTTACATTTCAGATTCAGAGTAATTAGAGCACTGCTATTAGCTGGTTCACTAGGAACACCCCCAAACCAGGGCCAGTGCAGGCAGGCAAAGTGCTACCCAGACACTTGAGTTCACATAGAATGAACAAAACATGTTTTTCCCTAGACACACATAAGTAAACCATTTGTGTCCAGTCAAGATCTCACAGAACTTTCCTTTAGAAAACTAATTTTGACTCCAAACTCCATTCCACACATTGCATTTCTTGGTGAATAAAGTCCTCCCTATCAGATATTCCAGATGAAGTAATTTTCTTGAACTCCTGCACAAATTTTCCTCATACTGCTACGCACCAGTGAAACCCCTGGTGATCTCTGTCCTGAAGCTACCGACACGTCCATTATATATGACAAAACATAACTTCTAAAGCACTTCAGAGCTTCCCATATGAGATGGTTTGTATCGGTTCCAGAGCTCACTCCACGTACTCTGCACCCAGCCAAGTAACTGCCGAAAGGTCAGTGGAGCGAGCGCTCGGTTTGGGCCACACGCTCCCTTCAAGATTAAGAAGGAAGCCTGCAGGGTGCTGGGGTCAGGACTGCCACGTTTCACGCTACAAGTTTTTCCTCCTCTTCTTCTGCAGTCCTGACATGGGGAAGAAGCGCAGCCAGATCCAAAATAAAGCAAGCTTGTGGTTAGGAGGCGACACTGTTATCGCAGTCTGGCTAGACTTGGCTTTAATCACCAAATCAACTGTGGATTTCTGAACTGGTGAGGAAATGAGACATTCATGACCTGATTCAGAAACTAAAGCTTTCAACAAAGTTTTGGATGAATCTGTTAATGAATTACCAGCAATAGCCGAGTTTATATTTGATTGAATTTCTGCGGTCAGCTTAATGAATACATATACTTGGAAAAGAGAAAGAGTCAAGAGTGAGAAATGTTAAGCCTGTTGAGAGAACATATCATTAAATTTCCTCCCCAGAGTTAAAACCTCCTGTGCAGCTAAACCAACGTGTCCAACCAAGAGCTCCAGCTCCAGCCATCAGAGGTAAATCCTGTCCCTCCCCTGCTATCACGGACCCTTTTCTAGGCACTTCTGTAAAATGATCCATACTCATGGCCAGCAGTGCTGAAAAGCCCAAATAACAGAATATCCTAGAAAGGAACATGTGAACTTCTTAAAGCCTATTTTTAATTAATTACCAGATAGAAAGAAACCTTGCTTGTAACCTCTGGAAGCTTCTCAGAAAACTCAGGCTTTCCTTGGAACTGGCCTTGTGTGCAAACTGAGACAGATGATAAAAGGCTTTTCTCGATTAAATAGATCATGACAAATTCTGACATGATGCTCAGAAAAGAAAATAACATTAACTAAATCACCATGATGATTTCAACAACAACAACAACATCTAGCCAAGTATATGTACTATGTACAAAAAACCTCGTATATTATGCAAACATACATAAAACAGCTTGAATTCACAAATCCTCTGCCTGTGTACAAAGGCATATTTTATTTAAATGACTGTTATAAATCCATATGAAGCACAGGATTTAGCCTTATAACTGTCTCTTCATCTCATATAGTTACCAGGCCTCTATTTAAACAAAATACAGTCTGTCAGAATTCTGTTTGGCCTTTTTGTATTTCGTCTCTACAAGGAGGATGTGAAAGAGAAAGGTTGAATGTATTTATTCTGGCCTGGGCGCCTTGCCAGTACTCACAGGGGTATTTTAGTTTTTCTGGCTCACCGTGAGTTCAACCTCTTACCTGCCTCCCCATTTAGACCGCTGGAAGCAACCACAGCTACAGAATTACAGCTGTAACACCCTCAGAATAGCAGCGAGGGTGAATCATGGCATTAGCCACGTATTAACACTTTACCCTCATTTCACTCGTCCATCTCCATCACACACCACTTACATCAGGCATTTTGCACAGTCCTGTTAAATGTGGTATGATTTGTAGTAAGCAGAGCTGTAAAAGTTGTCTGCGAGGAGCTGTCTCTCAGTTGAATATCCAGAAGACACTTAGATGTTTGTGAAATTAAATTATTGTAAAATTAAAAATATATACTTTAGACACTCACAAGCTTTAGGTGGTTCCTTCCCCATCCCTCTAATCTGCAGAAAGTCATGCTGAAATCTCAACATTTTTGCCTTGTACAGAAATGGTGCCTCCAGCTCCAGCCGCGCTGATGACAGCGGTTTCAGTGATGACAGGGAAAATACTCCCACTAATACAAGTAACACCAGAAGCAGACCCGGCGTATCCAGTGCTGAGCGGCTCCTACAGCTGGAAATCCTCTTCCAGCAGGTTCAGCCGCTCCCTGCCCTGTGCTGAACAGGTCATTTAAGCCAAAAAAGTATTCTCTAAATCCCCTAAAAGGCTAATTGTGGGTGTCCTCCATGAAACAACAGGAGCCTTGTGGCTCCCGTTAGCATTAAGCCTCCCACCCTTGGGCAGCCGAAGTCATCAGAAGTTCTGAAAAACCTGATATGGATCCCTAAAGTTTGCCCATGTCTCAGGGTTGTAAACAAAACTAAAAATCCTTTTCATAAAGACCCAACATGGAACTCTGTGAGATTGTTTTTTGTTGCCTTTCTATTTTGTGCTCATGGTGGTTTATAGGAATTGCATCTAGAGATAGCAGCTAGTGCTTCTGGCTGGGGGTACTGCTAAGGGGATATTAGTTATGTGGAGGGTACAGTGGCTTTTGGAAATCAGTGGATTACAAAAATAGGAACACATCATAGAGAGAAATCTGATGTGAAAACTGGAAGACTGTCAAGAAGAGTGAGAAACTGAAGATCTTTTGGCAACATGCTCAAAATCAGTCTGAGTCAGCAAAGATGTTTAGCAGATTGCTGTGAAATGAAGTTCCCGACTCAGTGCCAGAAGTTGGATTTCTACACTACGATAAATATCTTCGGGGGTAACTGCTGGAAGGCCCGTCCTGCCTGTCGAAATATGTAGAAGTGCCGCAATGAGCTGTTGGGAGGAATTTTATGGTATGAACTTGATTTGTGCTCTGAGCCACAATCAGTCTTCAGGGCTGTCCTCGTGATAAGTCTCACAGCACTGAATTTGCATAATTTTAACTAAAAAGGGATAAAGCTAACTCCTCAGATAAACCATCCTATCGTTCCGCATTCTCACTTTTCCACAATGCTATCAGCAATCATATTTCTACCAGTAAATAGTTCTCCATCTTCCTTAACCCTATTATAATTTTCCATTTATAAAACGCTCCGGCATAATCAAACCACTTTTCAAGATCAATCAGCCCTGGTGGGAACAAGTATCTGTCTTGGAGAAAAAGCAATTGCATTGGCATAATCATGTTACTAATGATAGGTCCATTATGTAATCAACAAATTGGTGTTTCTGCTGCCTATTCCCTTTCCTCTTGCCTCCCTAATAGTTCTCAGTTAAGTTGGACATTTGTGATTCATTTAGTAAATGGATAAAGTAAGCATTTGGATTTTTACCAATTGTGTTACATTGTGCTGATTACTAATTGCAGCTGTTGCATTTCGCTGCAGAAATATCTATTTTTCAGCATAAGTAGGATGATCTTTCAGGAATAGATGAACATGCAAACGCCCTGTGTATCCCTCATGTTTTCTGTGTCCTTGGGGTAAAGAATCATTTCATCTCCATGGAATGATGAATCCCAGCATGGGTTGGTGGCTTCCGTGTATAGCTAAAGTTCCACTGTGTAATAAAGTATAAATCTACTCTTTTTACTTTATGAATCTCACTAACTTTACTAACTTCATTTTCAATTGCTCATCATTTCCTATAGCACCTATCCTACAGAATAAATGTTCTGTTTTCAGGCTCATCCTACCAACTGATCATCCCTTCATCGCTCTCTTTATCTGACTGTTTTTTTTCAGAGTTTAAGCAAAATAGAGTGTAGATATTTCAGCACAACAGTTCTTGAGAGGAAAATATGTTTTTCATTACAAATAAAACCCCTCAATTATGTCATTTTATTCTAATTTATTTATTTTATATAATTGGTCTGCAAAGCGCTTCAGCTTGCTCTGGGTTAGAGGACACGGTATGGAAGAGACTCAGATAATTCACTTCACTTCAGCAGAATATATTTTGAAATGCCACTAGCACGTTCCATTAACAATTAATTCATTTAAATTGCCCATTGCCAATATTTAGGCAGTACCAAATAACTAGAACCCAAAATGAACAGAGGATGTCAAGCCAGCTCAGCAATAAATTGCCACTACCTATTACAGTTCATGACTGCTCAAGTCCACAACCCCAAATAGCCAAGAAAGCCTCTAGAATAAATAAAAAGAAACCTTCTAAAATTATCTACATGGGCAGACTAAATGACAAGACTCCTGTTGCGGGACTTCTCCTTTGCAACACATACATTCCCAAAGAGCAAGCCCAGACATATTTGTTTTTACGCGGTCTTTTCCACACCAAGACACATTTCCATTCCCCCCTCCCCTCCTTCTGCTTTTGTATTCCATCCTCCACATCAACAATTAGTGGAAGTGCCTGGCTGTGCCTGCTCACATTGTTCCCAGACGTTTCTGTCCCCCAGTGAGCTCTGAAGACCATGCGCTATTCGACATGACGTGAATTGGAGGGGTTTGACCGCAACGGCTGTGTGCAGGGGAGCAGGCAGAGACGAGGAAGAGGAAAGTTAATCCAGGTTACAACTGTCTTGGACAGCAGGACTCAAAATAATATGCGTTAGTCTCTCAGCACGATACTCCAGGTGAATGGACTTTAAATTACATAGTCATGTAAACCAAAAGAACAAACCAACCAAACACAAACCCCACCAGAAATAAAAATGGCCTAAAGGTCAAGATACAAATTCGGCTCGTTGTTCTGTTTGTTTTGTGACGTTAAAACACAGGATATGGAATAAAAAATAATCTTAGTACAGCTAGAAACTAAATCCAGATGTTCTGACATTGGGCAGAAGCACATTCATAATGTGTTTGGGGTTTTTTTTTTTTTGTTCCTGAAATAATTAAACATCCATTGCATTTTCCATCACAGTTCATTTCTCTGCAACATGAGCAATTTGCCAGGCTGTAGTACACACTGAATGTGTTGGGTTTATCGTAAACAGCTGCGCACAGGGCAGCGTCACTTCGCACACAGACACACGCTCTGCACTTGCATGCTTCCATGTTTTTTAAATTAACCTAGTCAAGTGCACAGAACATTCCAAACCAGAAGACATAATCAGAGGTACCTATTACTCTCTGGAAATGAACTCTTAGAAACATCTTCTCTGAAAATCAGTATTTCCTTGGAGTGAATACTTTAAATTTCCTCTCATTTTGTTGCTTAAGTCCAGAGAAATAAGATTTTACTGTTCCTCCAGGAGAAGGTGATTCCCAGACAGATGTCCCCAGATGTTCAGCTTGTGTGTTCCAACACCCCTCAAAATGCAGATTCTGATCACTGCTATTACTGCTCGTCCCTATTTACATGTGTGTCTCTTTCTCGGTCACTTCAACCCAAATACGGTCAAGGCCAAAAGCTTGTTTTACAACAAGCAGCAATATTGACAATGATCCATAGAACTCCAAATACCTTTAATTCCAAATACCTCTGCTTCAGAAACATGCTGACAAAACGTATATCCCGATTATGGCAGAGAAATTGATTTTTCTTTTTAAATTATTTATATTTGATAGTAATTTTGATCTAACTATCCACAGTAAATATAAACACATCAAATGCCTACGGTTGTTCGCAACACATTTTAAAGGTTTGTGCAGGCAAAAAAAAATATATATAAATAAAAAATGCTATCAAATTTTAAATGAGTGCAGCTTTTTCTCAAGGTACATTGAAAAGTTGAAGTGAGCAGAAAAGGAGTTTCTTTCTGAAGTTTTTATCATGTGTAGCAATTGGTCACTTGCAGTCATACATAATGTAGAACGTGGACTTAATTGTGTCACTCAAGTCTCACTAAGTATCAGTATTACTTTCAGTCTTTATCACCAAGAGAACAGCTGCTATTTATCTCTTCCCAAATTACCTCCTGGTATTACCTTCAATCTTTGTTCTGTAGAAAACAGGTTTCTTACTTGGGTTTTTTGGTTGTTTGGTTTTGTTGGGTATTTTTTCCATTTTAGCTATCGGGTGCAAGAGAACGTTATTGGGAATGGAAAATGTAGGAAAATCAGCTTCTGTTTTGTAACGCAAATATAAATAGCAGAGGGGGAAGAATGACATCTTGAAAGATGTAAAGCTTGATTTTCAAGTGTATTTGAGGACACTCTGATGCAGGTGGACTAGTAGTATCTTCAGATACTGCAAAGGGACCTCAAGAGCCTAAATTCTTTTGAAAATCCCGTGTCTCTGAACTACGAGGCTTCTTACCACCTACTGTTTTTTCTCTAGGATTAATCTTGTGAATGGCATTTCAAGTAACCTTGAGTCATCTGTCCTTCTGAGATTTTTGGATCTCAGATTGTAGACAGATGGACATGAAAACTGAACAAGTCACCAAGGCTTACCGAGTTACCACTCATTGGTTTTATCTGGCAACGCACACCAGGAAAATAAAACATGTTGGCTAACTAAGAAGGGATTGTAAAGCAACATGTTTTATCCAGCATCGCAGTGGGACAGGAGGATGCACACAGTCTGTCGATAAAGCCAAACTGAGGAACAGGAGCTTGTGTGGCCTTGGTAACTATTGGTTGAGGTCCACCAGGACAGCTGGTGAATACTGGGTGAAAAACATTCTTGTCTTACTAAGTAATGGAGACTAACCCAGTGCCATGCACGGTTAAATAAGGCATGTTGCTTTTTACCGACTCGGTGTTTTACAGCTGAAAATCCAAAGAGCTCATTTAACAGCAGCTTTTGCATGCCAGCTGATGATGCCTCCACAGGTCTGCCACCGTGAGAGGAGCCAGAACTCTTCAAGCACACAATGCAGGAAAAAGAATTGAAGTAACCACAGATTTTGAATTACTGCTATTACTTTACAAAGAAAAATGCTGGCATGTACTCTCCTGCCTCTGCATAGCATAGAGTGTGTACAGTCATTCTCAAAAAAAAGGAAAATGTATAATTAATCATCACCCAACTAAAAGAAGTCTATTAAATTAGTATTTACCCTTAACATCAACTAGCTAAATAAAAGGGCAAAGAGAATAGCTGAATAACATCTTCTGCCTCCCATTCATTCCAGGCTGTAAATCTTACGTTTATGAATAATGTTGGCTCAACTTTTCAGGCGGCAGAAGCTCTTGGTTTTCCCATAAAGAACGAGTTGATCTAACATTAGTGGAAGGAGTATCCAAGAAGAATAGTGTTGAGACCACACGGGTATTCCCTCTCCTGCAATAGCTGGCAGCAGTACTGGGGAATGCCCAGCCCCACCAACTGGAAGGAAAACTCAGTGGAGTGCAGGAATGGAGACGTGATGCCCGAAAACTCTTTGGAGGGTGCTGTAGGTTGAAAGTGGCTGGTAAAGTGCTATTTCAGATGTCCCAAACCCCATATATATATATATATATATTTTACCACTAGCTAAATGGCTGCAGATACCTCATTTTAAGAACTCTACAACTGATGTGCCAGCAGCTATTCAGAAAATAAAAAGGCTAACGTTTCACAGGTTTCATGGAGGGAGTGATGATCTGGCACACTCGTTGAAGTAGCACTTTAGATGCTGGAAGTTAATTAGTCTCCTCTAATTTATCTAATATCGTCAATTCTTGGTCTTTCTCACCAAACTGCCAAAAGCATCCTAACAGTGTTATTCTAGGAAATGACATGACTGTCTATAGACATTAGACTGCAATCCTTCCACTTTACACGTATTTTCAAAAAGCAAAAGGGGAAATACTTACTGTCACTGCTGACTTAGGCTGAGCTTGTACACGGATCCTTATGGGCCAAATACCATAAGAAGAAGAATGGGCTTATTGTTAACTAAACTAGGTCTCAAAACTTGGTGAGTCAAATGGTGACACTCCTGTACAACATGGAGCAAGTTGCTTAAACTCCAGCCATCTACCTGAATATCAGGACTGCGGGGACAACATCGTTTCCACTCACACTACTCTAGTCTATAACATCTGCCAAGGCTTTATATACTTCAGAGATTTTTTTCTTCACTAACACATGTATGCTTACACATGCACAGATTTCCAGCTCAACAGCGTTCAGTCATCCCATAAGATGCTTCTGTATCTCAATGCCGCAGAGCAATGAGTTGAAAATAGGTCATAGTTTACTAGTCACAATGTTAAAAAAATGAAAAAGCGAGACAAAAGAATATTATTCTTTTGTACTTTGTGTGTGGAATACTCTTTATGGACCTCGAGCTTCAGTTATTCCTCAATGCAAAGCCTACGTCAAGGACTTTACTTTGTTGCACCTCAGGCAATACAGCAGGCAGAGCTTCAGATAGGTAAGTGATGATTTAGTGCTCTTGTCCCTGAACTGACTTTCCTCATGCCTCTTGGTTTAGGTCATACTTCCAACACAGAAGCCGTGATTAATACTCAGTAACAGCAAATCCCCCTCTAATTAATTTATGCAGAAGGAATGACAACGCATGATGAAAGCCACATTCCAGAAGACGCAACGCTCTGCTGAGGAGCTGGCAAGCTCCCATGCACATTGCGATAGCACTGACTAAGCACCTTTTCTATGTCTTCCTCACTGTCCCCTTCTTCCGCACACCTTGGTGGGACCATTGTGTCCAGTTTCTACTCCTATCTCGGAGCACACTTTTCCCAGAAGTCTCTACACCACATGGCCAAATCCAGTTTCTCTCCCCAGATGGACACTACACTTTGGGACAAGATCCAACCAACGGTGGAGCTAAATTCAATGTGCCTGTGTAGTGGCTGAACAATATTTAGTCTCAAAGAGTTTCCCTTGCCCAAATGCATTCCTTCAGAGCAGTGAAGCTGTGCAGTCTCCATCGTTGGAGATACTCAAAATTTGATGGGACACACTCCTGAGCAACCTGCTCCAGATGACCACAGAGTCAGCAGGAGGATGAGACAGGACAATCTCTTGCAACCTCAACTATCCCATGGTCCTGTAAAAAACACTTGTTAGCAGCTATACCTTCTAAAGGCCACACCACCAAAAGCAAGACAACACAGGCTTAGCAAACATATTAAATATACACCTGTTTAAAGGTATATAACTGTCCTGAATCTGTGGAAACTTGTCCAATGTTATGGCTGGGTAGCAAAAACAGAGTCATTGCGATACACTTCAGAATTCTGTCCATAATTCCAGATGTCTTTTCCAGTTTCCATGTAGAGTCCATTGAAAGTAAGTGGCCTGCAGCAAACAACCCATTTCTTCCACTAGACAGGTTACAGGCAGTGCTGATGGAACCTGTTTAGTCCATCACATTCTTACAACTACAACTACACCTTTCCTGAGGAGATGTGTCTTCATTGCAAGGTTTCTTCATCCTTGGATTCAAATTTTAGCCCTGTTCTAGCTCACCAAGTATTGATTTCTCTAATTCCTCAGAAAACATGTTTCTAAAGTTTTCTAAAGGCATCAACATTCACGTGGCTTCCACAAACCAGGTCTGAACATCAGTGATTCATAAAAGACCACTAGTAAGTCTACAGCTGAGCAGGAAAATCCCGTGTTTTGTAGTGCTATAAGCCAGCACTCTGATCGCTCAGCTTTTCTTTCTTCAGCTTGCAGAATCAGAGTATTTTCTCATTTTCATTGTTCCAGCAGCATTACAAGTGTGAAAAGATAACTGAAAATTGCACAATGCCTGCCGTGAATAAATGATGATAAAGGCTTTATAACATGGCAGATAATGCTTATAGTGTACACACTTCCTCCTAATGAAACTCCAGATCTATGAACGTGTTCTCCAGCAGCTTAAAAAGGGCAGATAGCTCTACCACTCTGACTGCAGAAACAGGTTAAGTCTTCAGCTTATGACATGGGTTCTGGTTTTGGAGCAGAAGGTCACAGGCACCTTTTGCAATAATGACCAGAAGGTCTGAACAATCATGGCGAGTTATATAAATGACAACCATGAAACATATACTGCAATGCATTTGCTTTGCATCCCACTAAGTCACGCTTACATAATGTAATTTACTGTCATGCTAAATTATATGAAAGTTTAAAGGACATGACATACCATTCTATGAATCCTCAATGTCAAAAACTGAAATACCATGTTATGTTCTGGTTCTCTACTGCATAAATAATGCTTTCATGCTTTAAAGTTTGCAAATGTAGCTATATGCAAGTGATTTAAGAGAGACAGTATTGCAGATGCAAACACTAAACTGAAGCATAATATTCCAGTTCCTGCAAACACCTAAAGAATAAACACAAAAACCAGTCTGCAGTAGAAATATTCATACACACCAGTGTGTCAACTCACTGCTGGCACAAGAAATAATACAGTAGTAGTGCAACACTGTATTGCCAAACCACCAATAATATTGTATAGTTATTGATGGCATCTTATATTGATGTGTGTACAGAAGTTCTCCTTTCCAGAAGAAAAAACATGCTCCATTCAAGCTGCTTTTTCCTTTTGGCTTTGAAGACATGCGTAAGTCTCCCTGTTTGTTACAGCATAATACTTTCTGTGGTGCATCTACAGTGCAAACAATAGTAGGAAACTGAGACAGCAGTTTTCTGCAACCAGATCAGGCCCTGAAAGCAGGATAATTGTTGAAGCCTGGTGATCAGGCCAGGGTAATGTCACCCACAAAGGGTTTATTTCTGTGACAGCCAGACAGATTCTATGACATCTCCGGTCTGCTACTGATGTCATCGTGATGCTTCATTTCTCTTGTGACCAACTCTGCTCTTTCATTATTCCCTACGCATGAGATGGCTTTTGATATAAACTCAGCTCCTCTTCAAAGGGATGAGAATTATATGTGGTACTTCACTCAACATTAATATCCATAACTTGGTCCACCAACAGCCACGCTGATACAGTTTTGGCTCTTTCCTACTCCATGCTGAGCCAACACATGACTGTCCATAGCAGCGACAAAATGTTAAATCCGGTTCTCCAGGTCAAATTCTGCTTTCAGTTGCATCTGAGCAGCTCCTTTGAATGCCATGTGGTGCCCAGGTGAAAACTGGGCACAGGCTGAACTTTGCGGGTCTGTGAACAGGCACTGGAACCTGCCAGGTGGAGATCATGACTTTCCACTCTGCTCCTGATTTTTCTAGGAGCAAGACATTTTCTTCTGTTTCAGTAATGGTGTGAGTCACCTTCCAGGAGGCCAAGAGTCTCACCGTCCACATTTCTGTGAGGTTTCTTCTGCATTCATGACTTATTCTTCCAAGGAAATTCATGTTCCTCTGAGCTCACGGGCCTCACAGCATTCACAGGTTGGATGAGACCATTTAGGAGCAAAATCTCCTAACAAAAACAGCGATGCTTTAAAAAAACAGTACTTTTCAATAAGCTGATGACCACTTTGCATTATGCTTTGAAACCGAAAAGGCGGAGAGCTGCTTTAGTTACAGTGGCAGCTATTACAACCGCAAACATGAATCTTTTCTTTGTTTTCCATCAGACAGATTCAAAGTGCCATCTCAAAGCTCCTGAGCAAATACCTCCTGCCCTTTCAGATCCTTGATATATCAGCTCTTTAGGGAGGAATCCAAATTTAAACTTCAAGGCCACAGAGGCTCAGGACAACTCAGAGTCTGCCCTATGAGAGCACAGGGGAGGACAGTTGCAGATTTAATTTTAAGGAAACATGTCTCTCTCCTCTGTCTGCCTCTCACCCCACCTCCTTTTCCCAAGAAAACAAACATTTTTTTAATTTCTAGATCACATTGGAAGCTTATTCCTTCATCTCCTTCAAAATAATTGACCAGCTTGTTTCCCATCTGTGGCTTCCTAAAGCAAACCTTAGACTGAAGTGCTGTTCTCATCAGCCCACCCAGCAATGACCAGGAGACAAGAAGCACTCTGCAAAAACTGTGCCAGAACAAAATCATTTCACAGTGATTTATTAAGCATGCAACCACTAATGACTTTGCAAGTGTGGAAAGCAAGATGGAGGGGACTAAGCCAACATTAGCTGTCAAGAGCACCATTGTCATCTCTTTGGTTAGAAATATTGAAGCCATCTGATGTTTCAGCCTGGCATCCTGACATAACAACAGGCCTGGAAACAGCAGTAAATTTGCACATTGAGGAGTCCGTTCCAAATGACAAAGGCTCATGAAGAAATGGGAGAAAGTGTGCAGATCTGTTAGTTTGTGTGGCATTGAAAACGAAGGGTCACGATCTCCAAGAGCATCCTTCCAGTGCTTCAACTCTGTCAGGGATGAAGTGTTAATACCAGAGGTAACACTGAAATAGGGTTTTATATTAATTTGCAGACGTTATTTTATTGTGAAAAAAAATCTCTTTGTACTTTTGAATAAAAAGTCACCTTGTGAGTATTTGGGAAAAATCCAAGCAAGTGCTGAGGTTCTGCAATTCCCACGTGCTGGGAGCAGCAGGTGCTTGGCACTTGCCATGGTGAAGCTCTTGAGACAGGTTCTGCCCTCGGTTGTACTGCTGTAAACACAACACAACTTTGCTGGCACTCACTGCATTATCCCGGCTGAAATTCATGTAAGCATGAGCAGACAGGATGACAATGGTAACGTTAACGTTAGTACCGATCAATTTTGCAAGATGACAAAAGAACACTCTGATCTCACCGCTGTGGACTCCTACTCAGCAGACAATTGCATCCCATCTCAGAATAGAGTTTTGAAAATGTTCAAAGTAATGTGCAAGCATTATCTTCTAATGGCTTAAAAAGGAATTCTATAATGTTAATGTCTTCATATTACAGCTGTGATGCATCTAGGGAGCAAAGGTTTCTGTCTAAATCTGTAGCAGCTTGCGGGGATATTTGGACCAGACATTTCCATTTAGGCATCTCTAATTTCCAGACTTCAGAATATGCTGCTGGGAAAGATGGAGGTTGATATGACCTCTACTTTACAAAAGCTCCTGCAATTTTATTATGGTCCATCTAAATTACTAGCTTGTTAGTAGTGTATTTGAGAAGAAAAAAAGGGAAAAAAAAAAAAAAAAACAGAGAAAAAGAAACAAAAAGCTGTTCAATCAGTCCAGCAATTTAGCAAATGCTTCCCTGCTGTGCTCACAGAATACAGCAGCCTCCACTTTCCTCTTGGCCACTGAATGACGAGTGGAGAGCACCTAGAAACCCAGCTGGCAGGAACGTGGTGGTCTCCCACTGTTCCCAGAAGCAAGGGCTGGACACCACCCACTTGCACCCGAGGAGACCGAGCACAGAAAGAAGGTGAAAACAGAGCGTTTCCAGACATTTTGTATCATGTCTTGTTCCTGCTTGAGAAAGGTGCACCTGAGAAATGCCCTCAAGTGTTGAAAGGCACAAAACCAGCCTTCTTAAATGGATTTATTTTTTCCCACTGTCGCAGGCAAACCCGAAAAAATACAAATATGTGGGAGAGGGAAGCAAACCACACAACTTTCTTTCCAGACATGCCTATTACTCCACAATCCTCTAACCTAATTGTAGTATATTTTGCAATAATCACCTTTTTTTTGCACAATATTTGTCATTACTTTTTCCGTCAGCATTTCTACGTGACTAATAAGTACTTTTTAGGATAGTCTGCATCACAACAGTACCTTTCTGTCCCACTGTTTCCTCTTTCAGAATTGACTCCTCTCCCCCCTCCTACTCAGACCTTGCTAGTCCTTCTCTTGTTCCTAATTTGAAGATCTCAATGAGCAAGAATTACATGTCTCAGCAATAAACACGATCTCACAGCAAAACAAAGAAGAGGATGAACAAAATAAAAATTACCGTCTGGTGAAAGCTCCCTTGATAACTACAGCTACAGTGACAGGCGCCACTGAAATAATAGGAATGATGCTTCAAAACAACAGCCAAGAAAACATTATGAAAGAGAAAAAACAACAGTCTAAATGGATCTTTTCAAATGCAGATTCCACTGTCAAATGAGGAGAATGAGAAAAATGTTCTTTCTTATGGCAAAGTCATATTTAAACTCTGCCAGATAACAGAAAACCACCAAAAATGGGAGTACAACCTGAAAGATCCTGGGCCGAATAGTCCATTTCAGGAATGCTGGAATGATGCAGAATGGAACACAAGGATCATATTCTGGGGAGGGAGAGGAGGGATGGAAGGTGTTACCTTGTTATCAAATCTTGAATTGCTTCCAACTGGGTGAACAGTAAAATTTGTGTCAACTTCAGTGCAATATCAGGCATTTGCAGGCTCGTATCTGAATAACTACCACTACCTAGTGACAAACTGCATCGCAAAGAGGCCAAGAGATTAGCGAACATGAAAAATTATGGCCCACTACTAATGATGCTCCAAGACAGAACTAAGGCAACACTCATGAAGTGAGGCTGTCTATGGGCTTAGGGAGGCAATTAAGAAAATGCATCAGCCTTCCTCTGTCAATAATTCTTAAGTGTGAACAAATTATTTAGGTACTTGTTCCACCTTAGCTTCACAACCAAAAAATAGGGAAAAATACTGGGTTGGTCAGAGTTATCTGGTGGTCAGAAGGTATTTCAAGAGCAGCAGATGTACCCTGTAAAATCCTGCAGCAACCACAGCATCTCCTAAGCTACCTGTGGCTCTTCAGCAAGCAGAAGATGCAGCTTCTCGGAGCAGATGTGGAGATCCAGCTGCACAGAAGTCCCCAGCTAGACCGAGTCAGAGCTGGGGGCTACAGAAAGAGATGGCAGAGACAATGCAGTAGACAGGGTGGAAAAGAATAAAAAGGAATAAAGTGTCAAGGTGAGTCACGCTTTGGTGCGGTACATTTTACTTTCTTGATATTTTACATCCCTATTCTCAAGTACTACTGGTAACATGGCAAAGATTATCACCTAAAAAGTCCTGTCACAAATGCACAGGCAATATCCATGTTAGCAGAAACAGCCCCTTTTCTCCTACTAAATGCACTCAGAGCTCCAGAAGCTTGGCTTAGGCTCCTGGGCTTGCATTCCTCTCCAGAGAAAAACAAAATCTGCAGAAGAACCATGTATTTCTCCTCCTTTTTATTCCACATGCTCAAGACACCTAATAAATTCACTTTGCCTTCTTATTCTTCCCTAAAGCAGATGAAAAATTTAGAACCAGAAACATCATTTTGCTCCCTGGTGGCCTGGCAGAGATGTGTGGGACTGCTTCCCACTTTCACATACTGAGATTTAAAAAACAAAACAAACAAAAAAACACCAAAAAACAAACACCACACAAAACAGATTGCACTAGGATACAGGGACTCTGCCATTTCTTGACAGAAGCACTGAAACCAAAAGCACAGCGGGACTGAGAATTAAAAACTAAATACTTACATAGATAACAAGAACATTCTAATAGTAAAGAAAATAAAGTTTTGGAAGGTATGTAAACTCTGGAGACAGAGCCAACCTTTTAGTACTCACTGGGAAGAGAGAGAGTTTTGTTCTGAGGTTATTCTGTATCTATACACTATAGTTTCTTACATGTTTCTTTACAGCGTGAACATACAAAACAAATCAGAGTAAGTGCACAGGCTGCGCGGCTCACTGCTCTGCTCCACCTTGGCAATACAACTGTCCTTTCGGCAATAAACAGACAGCTTGTGTCCAAATCTGAGTGAGCTCTGTGTTCCCCAGCCCCAGAAATTCAGCTGTGGATTAGTCCTGAGAGGGGGAAGAGTCTGTTTAAACACTGATTCAGCCACAAGGCACGGACAGTTCCCAGAGCCAAACCTGGGGATGTCGAGCCCAGCATGTGGGGGTGAACAGACATTTTGCTAAACCGTACTGCGAGTCTGTGTGTGATCGGGGTGAGACACACTGACCCAAACCCACAGCCCAGGGCAGGGGAGCAGTGGTGCAGCTCAATTTATCCTCACAGCCCGGTGCCACGGGCCAGGGGAGCCCCCCATGCTCCAACCCACCCCAGGTGTGGAGGACTTGCCTGTTGCACAGGCTGCACCCCAGCCTGGCATCCCCCAAATTCCAGACCTCAGCAGCAGGAAACACCTCTCCCTGCCTTTTGCTGCGCTACATGTCAGAGAAAAACAAGCTCCAGCGCCCAAGCCACGCCAGCTGCCGAAGGGGAGGAAGAGCAAGCAGCTACTTACAGGGATGTGCACTCGCAACATGAGTTTCTTCTGGCTGGAGCTTTTCTTGCTGCTGGAGGCATCTTTCTTCTTGTCCATGGCAGTGCTTCCCATCCCTGCACCCCGGCGTGGTGCTGGGCGTTGGATCTGGAGGGGGAGGCTCCTCTTCCACCTCACCCCACCGTCCCACCGGCCGCAGTTACTCCAAAGCTTCTTTTTCTTTTTTTTTCTTTTTTTTTTTTTTTTTTAAATGGCCTTAGGAAATTGGGGTTGGGGGGGAGGATGGGAGAAGCAGAGGAAAGGGGAGGAGTTTCTCCAGCTCCGGCCTTTAATCCCCGCAGCGAGGTGTCAGGAGGGACCTTCTCAAGAGTATGAGATGCCCTTACAAACGCTGCTCCCTCTCTCACTCTTCCGCCCTTTTAAAAATATCCGGAGCATCCTGGGGGGTGAGAAAGTTTCCTTCCCCTCGCCCAGCCCGGCCGCGCTCTCCCCGAAAGAGAGGGGAAAAAACAAAACAACCCCCAAACCGCTCAAACGCCACAAAAACCCAAAAAGGGGAAGGCGCTGGGGCGAGGCTCCCGGCAGAGCGGCGGCCGCGGGGGGCGCGGAGGAGCGCGGATGTCCCGGGCCGGGCCGGCTCCGCGCCCCGCGGGCGAGCGCTGCCCCGCGGAGCCCAAAGGGGAGCCCGGCCCGGGCGGGAGGAGGTGCCCGGGCGGTGCCGAGAGCCCCGGCCGGCTCGCCAGGAAGTGCACAACGAGCCCAGCGCGGCTGTTCCCCGCGGCTCTCCGCGGGTGCGGGCCGCCCCGCTGGCCCCTTGGGGAGCGGAGATTGGAGCTGGGGCTGCGCCCGCATCCTCCGGGCTGCTGGAGCACGGGCGTGGGCGAAAAGGCTGGGTTTCACCTTGCCAAAAACACACAGGCGGCGCGGTTCCCTTCCCTCCCGACCTCACAGGCTGATTCCTCCCCTCCCTCCCCCCGGGATTTCTCCCGGTCGTGCCCTAAAGGAGGATTATTTTCCCCAGAAGCAGCCCCTTCCCACCCCGTAGCGCTCCCGCGCCAGCAGCACTGCTGCGCAGCCCGGCTCTGCAGAGCCCAGCCCGGCTGTGCAGAGCCGCAGCCCGACTTTGCGGAGCCCAACCCGGCCCTGCGGAGCCGAGCCCAGCTGTGCAGAGCCCCAGCCCGGCTGCTGCTCTGGCCCCGCAGCCCCGGGGCCGGCGCTGGGCACCGGGACCTGTCCGACGCCCCTGTCCCGCTCACTCGGGCGGGGCAAAACCCCGGGGCTGCTGCCCCCTTGCTGCCAGGAAACTTGCGCCAAGGCCAGGAGGGCCCCAGCCCACCCTTGGAACATCGGTTTTTCCGCTCCTTCCCTCCAGAAAGCCTTCAAACGCGAATGCCAATTCAGCCGAGCAGATGACAGCCGGCGGGCAAACGATTTTGGCGTCACAGGGTATCAGAAAATTAAAAACTTTCAAAAATGTGTTTCACCTGTGGCTTCACTGGTTGCTGGCGTTTGGGAGCTACAGAGCAAAACCACAGCAGTGCCAGCCCAGGAGCGCTGTCAGGGCTGAGATTTTTGGACAGCAGAGAGATGTCTTTGCCTTAAAACTGCAAGTGTTTTTTATACATTGTGGATCAAAGTAGGAGTTTTTGTTCTGGAAGTGACTCTTCTTCCTTACACAATCTCCACACCATTTAAAACTGTCTGAATTTGACGATTAGACCAAGCCCGTTACAGCCACAGACCTTTGATCACATCATTCAAACACAAATTTTAACTGGGTTCGAATCTGTGCATGGACGTATTCACAGAGCCTACACCATGATTACCGCTATGAAATATTACAGGATTCTATAAAACAATGATTTATGAGCATTGAGAAGAGAAGGGGACGTGTTTTCCATTAAAAACTTCTGAAAAAATTTAGGATTGTGATGGCTATCTTCAAGAAATACAAGAATTCAGACTTATTTCCCTCCTATGAAGCCTCAGGATTTAACAGATGCAAAGCCAGGTCAGGTATAAAGTCTGTAGCCACTTCTCTAAACCCACACAAAATCAAATAAAAATATTAACTATCTTTTTAACCTTATATATCACTGTTCTGTAGGTTCCTACAGGATGTCATGGAAGGAAACAGACCCAGAAATGAGACCAACAGGGATTAACAACTTTGTCACCAGAGCAGAAAGGGATATTAACGGCACATGGACAGAGGAAGGAGAATTTCCCCGATCAGTAACCGGTGCCTGGGCCAGCCTGGGGGTGCCCCCGAAAAAGAGGAGCGGGGTCTGTAAGATGCTTTCCACCAACATTTATATAAACTGTTCTGCCAGTGAAGTGCTGCTGCCAAGGGATATAGGAACAAAATCTGGCCTCTTAAATCAACAAATGAGACAATTACTAATATACCTGTCTACCAAAAAACTGTCATGACATTTTTCTTTGCTAGCGTGGTCTTGAAAGTTGAAAAACGGGGGAAAAAAGGTTTAATTTCTTTAGAGGATTTTAGCACTAGGTATTGTAAGCAGATCTCCTGGCTCTTCTTTGTCAAATTACCCAACATCTGAGGTGGAATAAAATCTACTGTATATATAATCCATTCCATTATTTATGCAAATTGTTTTCCACAATAAGTTATTTTCCACATTTAGTATTTTAAATCTAAATTAATTCAATTTCTTCTGGTAGATTTTTATGTGAATAATGGTAGATAATGTAAAATAAGCTTTAGGAAGTAACATAAAGGCAGTATAACACAACTCCAAAACCTAAAAACCCCCATGAATCAGCCTCTCCCCCATCACGGTATTGCCTTAAGCATATTTATAACCTTAATAATACTATAAGGTGGGGTTATTCCTATTTTTCTCTTTTGGTTCTCTAAGGTCCCAAATATGACCCTTGATCCTCTAGTCATATTTTTAAACTTTTCGTTGCTGCTCTGAGGAGCAGAGACACATTTAACAAACAAACAAATAACTAAAAAAAGGCAAAATCCTCCTACAGCTGCTGGACTTCAGGAGCTTGACTCCCCATAAAATCAAGTGTTAGTAAGAACCTGCTATAAAATAAAGGAGACACCAATTATTTCAGACCATAAGACACCATGCTTTTATCTTCAGGGGACAAATGCAGCCATCACGTGAACAAGCAACATCATAAGTACTTTTAAAGAGAGTTGAAATTCTTTTTTCTGCGTTAAATCCTGCCAATTTGCCTACTAACAATCATGTTTTCATTGTATATCTAAACTACTAATCACAAACAAATGGGTACCAAAATACTTTTGAAAATATCACCCTGACTACTTAGAGGTTTCATGGGGACAGCAGCAGATCTCAAACACATATTTTGCCTCTCCCTAATACCACCTGAGTGCTCCCCATTACCGCACCATACCTGGAACTCAGCAGAAGTACCACGTGCGTTTTGGACTACACCCCGTCACAGGACTTGCCCTATTTATTCCTTAAGTACAGGTTGAGTCAATTTTTCCATGATAAAATTCCCAGAGCGCATTCCTAAGTTTATAAAATAGCCATAAAACTTTGCTTTGAGCCTTGGTTGTATCGATTGTAGTTGCCATAAGTAAAATAATATGTCACCAGCTAACTTTTGTGCTGAAATTTCACATGCAGTATATAGAGGGGGTTTTAACATTTTGAATTTAAATGAAGAAGTGTCTGTAAAAGGAGTGGTGCATGGGGAGAATTATGTGAGTTGCTGGTGGGTTTTAGATCTTTGTTAAAATCAGCATTTTTTGCTAATGCTTTAGTGTTTGTTTTTAGTAATATTGCCAAGCGCTTATACATTTTATTACAGAAAAAACCTACCTATGAATATAACTCTTGTTCTTTCTCTCCAAACTACATAGATTAATTTTACTGTGAGCATTTCACACAGATTTTTCACACTTGCAATCTATAAGTATTTTGCAGCCACTAAGACCTGCACATGTCCCATTTTGGGGACTAAATTGCCCACTATAAATAATGCCTATATTACACCAGGAAAAATACAATAATTTCTCAGATCAGCCACATTATTTCTTACGCATGTGTATACATATATTCTTACTTGGGACTCTCAAGCCTTTTTAAAGTCTTTCCAGAATTTAAAGACAAATCCTTGAATATCAATATATTCTGAAATTTGGATGCCCAGTAACTTGGCTGTTACTGGTATCCAGTATCCCAGCACCTGCTATGCTCCATCACAACTATTTTTCTCTCTGTTTTCTTTATGCTCACCTTTGTCCATGTCGGTCTCTGCATTTCCTCTTCTCCCCGTTCCTTTTTGCTCTGCTTCATATTCCATCTCTCGTTCGCATCCTTCTGTTTTTGTTCTCCATCTTTCTCTGCTCTCCAGTTTTCCGCTCATATTTCTGAACATGCACAAAGTCGATCGTTCGGTTTCTGTTCAACACGTTTAATAGATTTAGTTCAACCCTGCTGCATAAGGCGGCTCCTTAACTTAATGAACAGCACAACATAATTAACATGATGCAGTGTCAGGGTGCATGTCTTTTCTGTAGAGGCCAGAGAGGACACACACCCCAACATCTCTCTGCCCACTCTCACCTGCCACATGCTGACAGCGCAGGAGCAGTTCCCAAGTCAAGCAGAACATAGTCAACATGAGGAAATACCTGCAGACAGCTCAACTGCATTCTTTGCAGCAAAACTGCAATTAAAACAGTCTTCCACGGGGAAATGTGCAGTGGAAATGGCCAGCGTGCCAGGAAAGCCTAACTGACTGAAGTAAGGTGAGATAACGAGGTTAATGAGAGAGGAATTTCTGGTCCCCAGGAACACAACAGCAGCAAAGACTGCCAGATGTTTATGCTGGAGGAGGGAGGTTGTGTGGTCAGGCGGTCATGCTCTCTCTCCAGGCTGCTGGTCACCTTCTGGTACACCAGTGATTACTGAAATAAACCCTCCTCACCTGAAGCCCAGCAGCACATGGTGCTGTTTGGAAGCTGCTGCTCCAGCTGAGCCATCCTGCCCTACAGCTCTGTGCATCCTGCTCACACCAGCTCTGCTGGGGGGCTGGTCCCGCCAGAGCTGCTGCCCTCATTCACCCCCAGAGTCAGTGAGATGTCTCCTCATCCAGACCCGAAGTGGAGGAGAGGAAGTGAAAGAGAAGCACATCTTCACAGCTCTACAGTCCTCCTGCAGCTGCACAGACACCACTGGGACAGATGCAGCTGCAGTAAATCAGATGTGTGCGTGGTGACGTGACCTGAACCCCGTCACATGGTTCATATTAATGCCAGCACTCTTCTGTAGGCTGTGGTGACAGGTAAGTTCAGATTCTCATCTGCATTGCTATAGTCTAAGAATAAAATAATACTCTTATTGTCATCTCTGCATAGAAATGAAGTGTCTAGGAGACCTGATGAGGTACAAACATGAAAAACAGCCTCTGTTGGTTCCAAGAGCCAGGAGAGCCTTCCAATGACAAAATCACCTTCTGAGATAAAGAATATGTTTTTGTAATACATTAATTTCTATATACCAAAAAATTTCCATTAATTGGAATGATGCTGTTCAGCCTCAAGATTTTTTTTAGGACTGAAGAATCACAGAAGAAATGGACAAAGCTCTACAAAGCATCTAATTTCCTTCTTACTGATAAAGGAAAATTTCTTTCGCATTTTGTACTGATTGTGATTCAGAATTTCTGCCTGTAAACCAGTCACAATACTTAGTGCTTTTGATTTGCATACATAGGCCTACAAGTTAGACAGATAACCTCAATCAAAACTGAATAGAGCAGATTATACGCAAAACGAGTAGAAAGATACTTGTTTACCATATAGCACAATTTTTGTCAGTCCTGCAAATTAAGACAGAGAAGTACAAAGATGCTTCAAGAGAAGTCTGCTTTTCATTTTCTTTTCCAACAGTATGTGTAATGCAATACATTAGCTAAAAGCACATTTAAAGGAGGCAGGGGCATCATTCTATCAGATATGTGTGGGCACAAGAACAAAAAGTGTTTTCAGCTGTAAAAATCTGAAAATACTTCCACGCACTTCCCAGCAAACTGGGAAGAATTCAGAGAGCTGCAGAATTACAAACTCACTTTCTGTGAGCCTTCTCTGCAATAACCTCAGAATTTATTCCTTGGCATAGGGTGTGTTGGGCCTCAGACAGTACAACAGGCAGTAACAACACTTTCCTCTGGAGCAAAGTGGGTGAGGCTGCCCCAAAACATCTGTTACTGCTTGGAGGTGCAGATGTAAAAAGAGGGGGGCTTTCCAAAAGCAATCATAAGCAGTCAATTGGGGGGATGGTCTGGAAGGTCACAAGGAAAATGATTTTTGCGTGTTTAGGTTCAAATCTATTATGCTGCAAGGTATTGGTGGTAAGGTGTCCCCAAACATACCTGTACCAGTGTTTCTGCACTTGACCTCCACCAAAAGACAGTGGCGAGGCTCTGGTTAGGAAAAGCAAAATTGCACTGGCCAAGTGTATTTCCTGCATAAAGCAATTCAAATGTTTTCTCACGTGGTGTTAACTAATAACAGCAGAGCACCAGAAATCAGAACCAGTGAGAAAGTCATCATTTATGGATGAGACAGAGGAGTGAAGAGAAACGGAAGACACTGCAGGATGATATGAATCCTCACCTGCACAATGGCTTCAGAATATACACTGAGACTTCGCTTGCCTTCACAGCTTGGCAGGATCTGTGGGTATCACCACACGCATGCAAGGAGATCCAAACATCAGAAAAGCATGTGAGGTGAATGGCAACTTCTTGTTTTCATAAATACATTGTATTTCTCTTGTACTAAAAGCACAGTTTTTCCAAACCAGTCTTGCTTGCACCAATGCCAACACATTATTTAATCCTCAGCTATCCCGTCTGTCTGAGGTGCTGCAGAAATTGGTTTTATAATTCTGCATGTGTGATAAGCACGATGAGCAGGTGGGAAGCATGCCTTGATGCACATCCAAGATGCCATCTCCCAAGAACAAAAGGTGGCTCAGAAAGGTTGGAAAGAAATCGAAGGTTGCTCAGAAATTGAATTTTCATCTCCACTAGCAAACCAAACGGTGTCAGGGCAAGGGCCTGAGCACTGTCCTGTGACTGTCTGTATTGTTAAATTGCTCACACAGCCTCTGCAGAGTTTTGGCTCATGCCAACTACAGCTCTGGCAGACACTGCCAAGGCATGGCTGAGGAATTAACGCCGGTCAGGGATCTTTCCCAGTAGGAAGCTTGGACATGGCTGCTCGGTCTCAGAGAGAAGAGGTTTACTACAAGCCTTGCTGTACCACTTGGCCTCAGGACAACAAAGCTACCTGATGTCTGTGTCCTGCACCTGTGCCGAGAGGGTGGAAACGTTAGATCCTGATGGATATATCCAGTTAAAGACTGGAGATGGAGCATTACCATAGCAATGGTAGAATTCCAAAAGAGGAATAATGTAAGAAGTGCAGATTCAACACATTTCATTTTTAAACTCAGCCTGAGATACTAAAGCCAGGAGAATAACTTTAAATCTCTCCATCAACATTAGAAAATGGTGAAAATGACAGGGAAAAATTACGGTAATATTATTTCACATCAGGAAAAACTTTTGCTTTGAAATATCTCAAAATAAGTATCATTTTTCTTACAATGATGGTCTAAAATCTTATCAGAAGTGCAACAAATTTCTAGAGATGACCCTAGAACATAAAGGTCCTGCCCACCCATCCCAAGAGATGCTAGTTAGTGTGATTCAGTGTAGCTTCATTGAGATTGTTAATTTTTTATCTATTAAAATTTTCATTATGTCATATTATGCATAGGAACGGCTGAGGGACCTGGGGGGTTCAGCTGGAGAACAGGAGCTGAGGGGAGACCTTCTGATCTCTGAACTGCCTGAAAGGAGCTTGGAGCATGGAGGGGGTTGTGCCAGGGGAGGTTTAGATTGGATATTAGGAAAAATTGCTTCTCAGAAAGGGCTGTCAGGCATTGGAACAGGCTGCCCAGGGCAGTGGTGGAGTCACCATCCCTGGAGGGGTTTAAAAGGCGTTTAGACAAGGTTCTTGGGGACATGGTTTAGTGCCAGAGTTAGGTTATGGTTGGACTCTATGATCCTGAGGGTCTCTTCCAACCAAGATGGATCTATGATTCTATGATTCTAAAGCACCTGGAGTTCAGAGTCTTAAACGACAATTTAAAAGCTAAAACTAGAGATGTGGATAAGCTCAGTAGATATATGTAGGATAAAAAGCGAGTTAAAGGAAATGAATGGCTCAAGGAGAAATTCTAGATGCTGAAGATGCAATACAAAATAAAAAAAAAAAAATCATTATTTTATCATGTATTGTCACTGATGAAGAGGCTGTAGTTGTAATTTTCCCAGGTTGGGTGTGAAATAACATATGAAAGGCACAAGGCACAACTAATATGAATTCTCGGAGGTATAATGGCCATGCAACTGGTGTGTTTTCTACTGAATGGCTCCCATAACATGAAAATAAAACCAATACGAAAATAAATAGTTCTTACCTTCGTAACTGGTAACCAATAGGTCCCCATTTTGGGCCGACTTCATTATTCTCAACAGAAAGCAGTCAGTCTTCCCAGCTCTCTGGGTATTTAGCACTGCAGGGAGAGCACAGAGAACAACAGTCTTCAATTCATGCTATTTTAAGTCAAATTGACTTTCCCATTTGTGCTGTTTACTCCTTATTTGGCAATCAGCTTATGGAGTCAAACAAACAGAAGCAGCAGGAATATGTCTTGTTTGAGGGAATGAGGACACGGTCAGAAGCTCACACGAAATGCTGGGAAAGTCTGGGAGACAATAGGAAATATCGACAGAGTGCAATTATCTGCAGGAGTCATGAAAGAATGAGATACAAGAGATCTGCTTGAAAAGAACAGATGTCAAATTTATATCCACTTGTACAGACCAAGGATGTCACACCTCCATGGGTAAGTGACAGGGCCAGGTGCTGGGGAGACAACCGGCCAAGAATTGGTGGAGAAAGATCTCCCAGCTGGAATATGTGACAGGCAGCTGCCAACCAGACTGAAAGAAAAGCAGCTTCTTGGTAAAAATCACAGAATCACAGAATGTCAGGGGTTGGAAGGGACCTGGAAAGCTCATCCAGTGCAATCCCCCCATGGAGCAGGAACACCCAGATGAGGTTACACAGGAAGGTGTCCAGGCAGGTTGGAATGTCTGCAGAGAAGGAGACTCCACAACCCCCCTGGGCAGCCTGGGCCAGGCTCTGGCACCTCACTGAGAAGAAGTTTCTTCCCAAATTTAAGTGTAACCTCTTGTGTTCCAGTTTGAACCCATTACCCCTTGTCCTATCATTGGTTGTCACTGAGAAGAGCCTGGCTCCATCCTCCTGACACTCACCCTTTATTTATCTGTAAACATTACTGAGGTCACCCCTCAGTCTCCTCTTCTCCAGCTCCAGAGCCCCAGCTCCCTCAGCCTTTCCTCACACGGGAGATGCTCCACTCCCTTCAGCATCTTTGTTGCCCTGTGCTGGACTCTCTCCAGCAGCTCCCTGTCCCTCTTGAACTGAGGGAAAAGTATTGCAAAATAGCATGTAAAGAGTAATAATAAAGTCCTAAAATGTCCTGATGCCAGCCCTGAATGTTTCTCACCTATAGACTAAGAGCAAACCCAAAAAAGGATCATGTGCTTGAACCATAATTTAGAGACAAAGATCCTCAGGTGTTCAGCAGGAGACCTGTTGGCAAATTAAATGCCTGAAGGGACTGTGACATCCCCTTAGTGTCACTAACAGAGGACGCTTGCCTGGGGTGACACAGTCACACTGAGGCCAAGCAAAGGGCCGTGTCTCCTCCTCTCCCAGCACCCTTCCTTGTTCAGAGAGCGGCTCAGTCTGGAAACACTTCATGTCATGAACCACTAAAATCCTGTGACAAAGCAGAGCTCCTAGTGTGAAAAAGTGGTAGTGTTGTATGACAGAAGATGAAAATCCACAAGCATTTGGAGGAGAGGGACAGAACCTGCAGCCTCAAGGAGAATTAATAGCAGGAGGAACATTGAAACAAGAAGATGGGAGTCCTATATCAGGTGAGATGCAAACAACTTATGCGTGTGTTTCTGCAAGCATCTCTGCAAGCTTCCCAGATGACAGGAAATGTATAACCTGGGACTTACTATTTTCTTTTACTTTCTGGTATACATAGAAATATGGGCAGGAAATGAGAGTCTCCCTAAGCTGAGTGAAATATATTAATTAAGCCCCAGCACTACTGTGGTCCACACAAGACCCATTTCCACTGGGAGATGATCCTGAGGTGAGGGGTGCTAAGAGTCTCGGTGTGTCCTGGTCAGCACTTACGAGACCACAGCAGCTTGGCTGAAAGTGGGGAGAGAGACATCGTTCTCCTCTCAGATTTCTTCCTGCCCATCAACACTTCTCCTAATGCACAGTAGGAAGCTCTACCAAGCATTATTCTACTATCTGAACTGACAGTACAATTATAAGCTATTCAGAATTACCCAAATTATGAATATCTGAATGGATATTTAATATCTAGGAGATCATAACAGCAAGCATTTTGTGCCTGGTTAACTCCAAATCAGAACACTAGCACATCTGAATTTTGACTAGCATATACTACAAGAGTAATTAAATAATATATAACTAATTAAGAATATAGGAGAACCATTCATACATAAAAATCACCATAAACAGATCTAATTTTACATTAAGGACAAGGCCAAAGTAAAGATACAGAATTGCTAATATGCAGATATAAACATATGTGCATATGTATCTCAAACCACTCTCAAGCATTCCATACAAAATTGGCCCCAAAGTAACTACATTTTCTTACAAGGAAAAGGTGTTGATAGTTTTTGCTGGAAGCAGGCCATTTGTTAATAAAATTGGGGCTAGTCCTGCAATCTTATCATAATGGAATTTTGCTTTTATCAAAACTTCAGGATTCATGTTAAACAAATATTAGCCCACTGCCAAAATAAAATGCAAAGTACTCATTACAGGGTGTTTGATTTAATGGAATATTCAGATTTGTTACTCAGATGCCGCTCTTAGGCACTTGACACTCAGAATTTACTTTAGGTATTTGAACTGACAATTACACTATTAAAACACTCAGGTTTGCTGTCATTGAACTCAGCAGCAAGACTTGACTCCTGGGACTGGAAACTTGGACACTTCATTTTAAGCTATTTGGAGATGAAGGGACAACTTTTCCCATTCATCTCCTGAGAATCTGACAGGAATCCCATAGAAAAGGCTTAGTCCTACCAGAACACCGATACCCCATGAAATTAGGGCAACTGCAGAAAAAACCATTTTAGTACATTCTGACCATTAGCACTAAAAGAGAAGCTGAGGAACTCCCAATAGCCTAACAAGTATACACCACAGTTCATATAAATATTTACAAATGAAGCACACAAAAAATTACAGCTTCAGTGGTAGTGTTGAGTGAAGGATACATGTAAAAAAATATGTCTCTCATTAATTTGCTTCACAGTAAACTGGTTCATTATTTATCCTCTGGGTAAGCAATTGACTAACAAAGCTGATTCTGGGTAGTGTATGCTGGTTTTCTCTTTAATATTTATTATGAGAGACCAGAGATGTAGAGTCACAAAACCCAGACTAAAACAAATTCCCAAAACTGAAGAATTGCTCTAAGCAAATAAAAACCTCTTGGTATCAAAGCATCACTGGGCAGGAGGAAACATGTACTTTCTCCTCCAAGGAAACTGGAGAGCACTGGAATTACAGATTTATAAGCTCTTTCAAAAAGCATCAGACTGACTCTGAAAGTGTTCTCAGCTCCAACTGAAATCAATTAAGTTGAAATGTAAAGTTGATATAAGAACAAAAGTGAAAAAAAATTGGCACGTAGACATTTAGTCCAGGAGTTACAAGTTTCTAGCATAAAAGAGCAAGCAAGTTCTGGAATGGATTTTCAATGAGAAACTGGGAAAAACCAAAGCAAACCAAACCCAACCTGCAATATATTAATGATAGGGAGTATATACAATTCGATATGGGTAACAACAGGTGACTGGAATATGTTCCCACACAGAATGTAAACATTAGGCTCAGAATTAGGCCCAGCAAGGTGTGACTACCACAAGATTAGTGCCAGATTCACAGCTGGATACCACAGCTGAGTCTGCCCTGCTGAAATATAGTCTCCAGCTTACTAAAAATCTTGGTGCTCTTAGGCTAGAAAGTCTGTGTTGAAAGCACCACAGATTAGCTCATTTATCAAGTTCATTTAGAGTTATAAACTGAACTTAAAGAATTTACTTATTTGGGTGAAAGACCATTATTTCATTAGAATAATGTGGATAGAAGCTAAACTATTCAAATACTCCAAGCCCTCTGAAGTTTTCCCAGGATGTGCTTGTCCAGAAGGAGGGGGGAGTTCTCCCAAAATTCACTGGGAAAGGATGAGTGACTCATTTCACCATAGTCCTGCAGACTGTGAGATAGTTCTGAACATTATGGGACTTCTTCATAGCTCCTGGCATCTCCTGGAAATACCATTAAGCCAAAGAAGTTATGGCACCACAATGAGCAACTCAAAATGAATTCACAACCAAATATTAATTAGCCTGAGAAAGATTACTCTAAATAAAGAAATTTTTTTTTTGTACCAGTATTTTAGGGAAGAAATAGTTCTGTGGTATGAAATCTGTGGAAGTTAAATACTTCGAGGGTACAAGGCAATTCCAGCTGGAGGAAAAGGAGTGCAATCAGGGAATTACAAACAGAAGCACACAAGTTAAGGAAGGGAAACCAGATGGAGGCCAAATCAGTTCTCAGGTGCCACTGGACACAGAAGTCCCAGGCTACCTGCCCTCCACCACCAGCATTGACACAGGAGCACATTGTCCTCTTTGTCCCCCCAAAACACTGCAGGTCACCGAGAGCTTCTCCTCTGAGTCAAACATCACAGTCAAGTTTCAGTTTGACTGGTTTGCAGACACAGCTGTGTAAATGCTGTAAATGCTGAGCACCTCGTGGAGCCCTCAGAAACTTCCTGAAATCAAATGCCGAATTGTCTCTTGTGAATAACACAAAACCACAAACCAGTCTCTTCACTTGCCTTTATCATTTTAGACCTTCAGCTTTTCTTGCAGTCCCACAACAAGCCAATGTAAACCTATGTTTTGTGCGTTACCATTAGCCTATAAACTCTACATTTTCTCTTGAGTTAGACAGAAGAGTTTTGGAGCCCTTGGTGATAAACATCGATAATCATCACTCAACATTTTTAAATGTGCCTATTTAAACTTGGTATGGGTATTCTGCGGGTTTTTTTTAGTGTTCCTCCAAAGTTTTTGTGTGCTTTCTGCAAAAAAAAATAAATAGAACAAATATTATGGCACCACAAGTTGGTCAATGATTAGCCTTTGCATACCTAGATCGCGGCCTTTCTTTACAAGGACACATGTTAATATATAATAGAAGTGTATTTCAGTTCTTTTTTAATTGATTTTTTCAGACTCATATCGCAATCTTATACGGTCAGCTGGAAAGTAAGTTGTTTAAAGAGAAGCCTTTCAGAAAAAGGAGCCATTGGCCACAAATAATGAGAAATACCACTGTACCTAAACATCTGAGAATTAATTTCATTTTGCAGCAGTCCCAGGCTGACAGTTGTCACGCACCTCCCCAGCTTCATTTAGGACTGAGTCTTAATAGTCTTAAACTGTGATTCTAATTCTTCTCAGATCAGAGAGATGTAATAAATGGAGTGGGCCAACTTTACAACCCACTTTTTCAGGCTACTGGTGCCCACCACAGCTGCGACTATCCCTGTGAAAATGCAATTGCTATTTAATATACAATCATCATTTTGAGGATGTAGAAATGGTAACAGCAGGGAAACCACAAACAAGTTTAATCTGGTTTTGTGCATAGAGAATGAGGTGGCAGGGAACCCCAAATAGTCAGGGAAAGTACACAGAGCAATCAAAATTTCTGTGGCTATGTTAAGAGCCAGAACTAGGAAAATGTGACAGAGGATTTTTAGTTCTAAGACGGATTAAGTCAGAGTTTTGTGAACCAAAATATTCCTAAGATACAGTCATAGGTAAAAGTGACTAGAGAAAAAGAAAAGAGGCAGAAAATTATAGAACGGTAGCCAGAAAATAGCAAACTGACTCATGCAGCCTGAAGACAAAGACTGAGCCAAGGAACCAGAGACCAAAAGTAGTCTGGACTCACCTGGCTCATTGGGGGACTTTTGATAAGATAAAGAAAATCGTATCAGAACAGTCCAGCTCAGCCTTCAACAAACTGTCTGAACCTTGTACTCCTGTGTCAGATAGGGGCAGTTTAGATGCAAGGAGGACTGTATTGCAGGTCATCATATTGTCCTGAGACCACATCGATTCTCTACCAAGTTCAAAGTCTTACAGGGGTAAAAACACCCAAAAAAAGGTTACACCAGAGGTGTAAAGGTATGAGGACTGTACACCCCTATACACAACCCTGCACACAAAACATTCAATAGATCTAGTGGCCAAACTCTCCCATCTCTTTTCTAAGCAGAGTCATGAGGGGTTTAGCAGGAAAAAGGCACCTGTAACTTAAAGTTCCTGAAACCGTCTTTCTAGAAACTCCAGTTCCCAGTTTTGCCATCCATTTATCTTCAAGTATCATATTTAAATTGCTACAAATGACCTCATTGTATCTACATTTTCAAATGGAATTATAATAATTATTTATTATCTATGAATTGCACATTATCTATTCATGAGTTACGATTTGCAAAATTCAGCACCCTGTCTGGAGGGACCTGTAAAGGAGGAAACAAACAAGCAAACAAACAACAACAATAACAACAAAGAAAAACAGTTCAAAACTGAAGCCAGGAATGTGTTTGAATCAAAATGTAAAACAAAAATCAATTCAGCACTTTAAGGAGAGTAGTGTACAGAAATGATCTGATTTCCCTCATGAACCTGAGTGCCCCGTCATAACAGACAAGAAGGGAAAGTGTTACCCTGCTTCCCCAAAAATAAGACAGGGTCTTATATTAATTCTTGCTCTAAAACTTATTACTTTTTCACATGTATAGCTGCCTCGACACTATTTAAACTGACTTTTTAAATGAACTGTAACTAGGGCTTATTTTTTGAGTAGAGCTTATATTTCGAGAATCCTCAAAAATCATGCTAGGGCTTATTTCCAGGGTAGGTCTTATTTTTGGGGAAACTTGGTACCAGGTGTGGGTGACAACAGTCTGCTTTAGGCTGGAACAGCTCTTCCAGGAGACTCGGAGTAACCTCTTTATCATTAGAGCATGAAAGATGTAACTCTAGAGGTTTCTACATGAACCAAATCTGATCTAGACAGCAGAAACTAATCAGTCCATCAAGCTCTTACTTGATGAGATGCTGGAGCAGCCATGACAGCACTTTATTGCCAAATATAATCTTAGTGACTCATCTTTTATCTTTTTGTAATTTTCTGCATTATTGAAAATCTTGTGTTTTTAAGTATTATTTTATCCCTAAATTTTCTCTAGTGATAAAGTAGATTCTACGCACCTGACATGAATACAGCACTCCTTTCAGCATCATGAATCTAGTACTTGGTGGGTAAATGGCAAATTCCTGGAATACTTATCACACCACTTCACAGAATCATAGAATCATAGAATCATTTCACTTGGAAGAGTCCCCCAGTATTATCGAGTCATGAGGGGATCTGCCACTGAGCCGCACGGTCTGAGCCACAGGCACAGAGCACAAGTGCCAGGGATGAAAAGCAACACTTGCTTAGCAAATCTTAGTCCAAGTCTCCTTGGGAAGCAGTAAATTAAGGCCAGGCTGGACAGGGCTCTGAGCAACCTGATCTGGGTGAAGATGTCCCTCCTCATGGCAGGGGTTGGATGAGGTGAGCTTTGGAGGTCCCTTCCAACACAAACTATTCCGTGATTCTATGATCCTATGATTTAGGGTCACCACTATGATGCCATTTTTTAAGCTGACAGTCTAAATTGCATCTCAACTTACACTGATGAGGCTCTCTAATGTTACATATCTCATGTAAATTGTTAGTGAGATGCGAGTAGATCTAACTAGATCTAGAAACTTGAAAGGACAACTAAAAAGTTTGGAACTGTCTGGGTAAAACTAAGACAGAAGCCTGAATGCAGCCAAGACTATTCTGTTTATATTGTCTTGGTGTTTAAAGTGTGTTCATCTGCAGTTTGGGATGGTTTATGAGTTTGTTTTTCGTTTTGCTGCATCAAAAAAGATCTATATATAAACTTGAGAGCCTGAGCTAACTAAGTTTCTTTTAGCAGTATGGACTTTAACCTGGTCATGCAATGAATGCATGCATGCTATTAAAGAGCACAGTTTCTATCTCGAAGCAGCTGTGAGGAAAACCTCAAGACTTTGATCAGTACAGACAGGCACGTGTGCAAGGAACCTGGAATAAGAACTCTGAGACCTCTACGTTAGCTTAAATGCCTTCTAATGGCAATCTGAAGGCCAACATTGTTAAGTAAGTTAATCATTAACTTATTAATATGCTTATCAAATTTTTTTGTTTGTTTGTTTGTTTTTGTTCATTATTGTTTGCTTAAGAAAACAGAGGCAAGTCAAGACTTACACACAAATTTTTGCCTCGGTGCCCCAAACTGCGTGATGTATCTGCTATTGCATCACATTGTCTGTCTTCCAGTCAGGAAGAAACCAAACTAGAAGAATAACTGAGATGTCCATAACAGTTTTCTTACAAACAGCTAGAGGATGTCTACTGCCAAATCATTGAAGACCTGCCTTTCGAGAGTACTGAGTGCTCAGAGTTTTGATGGAAGTAAGTGGGAGCTAGAGCAGGTCAGGTTCTGTCTTCGGCCCCGTACTCACAGCAGTGACCGGATCCCTCATGGTCCATTCACTGTCACTAATGTTTGTGGTTTGAGGCAAGAACAAGGAAGGCAACCAACTCCTCCCATATGGGAATTTTGCCCCAAATAAATCTTACAGGGGTTAAGTTCTGAGCTACTGTTTCTCATTTGTAACCCAGGACTTGTAAGTCTTCCCTCCTTCAAAGTGCTGTGGAATGATTAAGGGTTTAACACAGATACACTGCAGTAACAACATAACGTGCTACATATCCATGAAAAATCCTCTGGGAGCCCAACAAAATCAGACAAAAATGTTTTAAAAAGCCATAGCTGGAAAAGCAAAGCTGTCTTTTCCTTCTGTTCTGAGGCAGCTTTGGCAGGAAGGGATATACTGCAGAAAGCACACAACAATTTGCTGCTTTCAAATGAGGAATAGAGTAAGAACTGTTACAAGGATATTGCATCGTAAAAGGATTGTCTGAGAAAGAACATGTCATGTGGTTTACACAGATATCACTGACCTTACAGTCTCCAGTTTTTGTTCAGCCTATCTCCTGGACAGCACGTGAAACACCGATGACCTAGTATCTGCAAACAGATAAGCTTTTAATTCCAGCTGAACACTTCATGGAGGAACACACTATAGTCAGCGGAGCTCACTGTGTACACAAAAACATGGTCATTGTAGTCCAGCTGCAGCATTAGACTTTTGGATTCTGACTTTAAGAACTGTTCAGCATATTCCAGTGCTTTGAAAGCAACCTGTAGCAGCTAGGAACAGGCAGCTAAATAATTTTAAAATCAGGCCCTTAGCACCATATTGGATTGGATCCCTGTGGCTTACAGTCTGCATGACAGGACAATGTATATTACCATTATTCTAGGGGAATTTCTTCTGCCTGCTTTTGCCAACAATGTTGGCTAGTGAAGACTGTTGTGCAAAGGAAAAAAATATCCTGCAGCTTACCCTCTCGCTTCCAACTCCTCATCCCTAGAACATGCAGATTTAAAGCAACCTTTTGTGTAATACTCAAAATCAAAAGCTGGCCGCCCAGGCGGCCTCGCCCAAGACAAAACAGTAACAGTCCTTCAGTTAATCTATCTCCCTGGCTCAACCAGATGCCAGGGAATCCAGAGCCTCCCAGACCTCTGGGAAATGAGCAAATATCCCAAAATGCCGCAGGTCAAACCATCTAATGCTTCTTTGCTGTCTCTGATCCGTAGCTGTTGGGGAACGCAAGTCTTCAGCCTGGTGGCGACTGCTGAGACGCTGGTGGCAGCACTAGCTGGGGGGACACTGTCAGTGCTGGGGCTGTGCCCTCCTGTTCACACAGCAAAAATGAAATCACCTCCCAGATTGCATTCCAGAAAAGGCCAGGTAGCTGAAACTGCTCTTTCGTAAAAAAGGGTGGGGAAATAAAAAAAGGCAAACAAGAATGTACGCGTACTCTATCAAGGTTCTTTTTTGTTTTCTTTTGTTTAGCTAAATACTTTTGGTGTGTTGGAAGCAAAGAAATAGCCTTGGGCTAATACCTGCAGATTAAAATGCAAAGTTGATCACTATCAAAAATACTTTGTGACCTAAACCGAAGCTCTGAATAATCGTCACAAGTGGCAATAAGCAAACTGAAGGATTAAACTTCTTTAAACCATCACAGTGACATTGTCAGACAGAGTATCCAAAACTTAAGTTTCATGTTAACTCTGACAGCTTAAATAGTTTTGACTTTTCATGGTCTGGCTTCCTTCACAGGGATGGTTTTCACTGTTACGTGATGTGATTTGATGGCAGCGTACCAGCAACACTCTCCGTGTTTCTCTGCTGTTAGTAGCAACTACTCTTGCCATTTCAGTCCTGTATTTCAGTTATTTATATGGATGCCTCTTACTAGAAAATTAGAAAATCTCACAAACTGACTTCCTATGCCTCCTTATCTCTCTTTCCTGTAAGTGAAGAACATCTTAGTCCCATTGAAGAGCTGAGGAATGGAGGCACAGTGATGTGTATACCACAGTTGGTGGTCCAAGAAGAAACTGAACAGACATCTACAGAAATCCTGCTTGGAAGCCAAACCAGATGACCATGTCTGAACCAAATTGAGCTAAATTAAATAAAGGCTTTCTGCAGCACTCAGCACGATGATATTTATGCCTTGAAATAGCATATCTGTTTCCCAGATCTTCCTGTCATGTTATTTAAAGGCTTGGTCCAACAGAGATAACATACAGAATCTGACTGTCAAAAGATCTGCTGCCAGCTGCAGTCACCTGCAGGGACTGGGAAGAAAGACGTGTCTGATGATAGCATCAAGACTTTGGCTGAGCCTGTTAAGCTTCATAAAGCTGTCATTGTTTGAAAAGTGATGTCTGTTCTTTCTGCATCGTGATGGAACCAGCAATGATCCATCCCTTGGATTTTACCCAAGGAAAGGCTGAAGAGAAACACGAAAAACAAAGGAAATGAGCAGACCGCTGCTGCCTGTCTCTGCCCCCAACCACAACCCACACGAGTTCAGTTTGTTGTTTTGGCAGGAGAGCAGGCACTGAAGAAGCAAGAAGAGCTGAAACTGGCAGAACAGTCAGAAAAGTATTTAGAGTTGTTTATGTATGAATGATTGCAGGGTGGGAAGCACAGGCATCTTCTATTTGGATAGATCAGGTAAAGCCCTGGGGGCAGCGCTGAAAACAGAGCCCTTTGCAATCAGATGAGTAACATGATCCTGGACTTTCTCTTTTCCCTCTGTACAGCCTCCAAGTTACAGTCAAGTTTTGCCTTGAAGTCCTGTTGAACATCACATTCATAGGCATTTGTTAAATCCTGCTATAGCCCAGAGGATGCCTACCACTCTAATCCTCTTAATTAACAACTCTCCAATTCTCTGGGCTGTAGCCAAGGTTCACTTGCTGACTCTCAGTCTCAAGAGGCCTTGAAATATGTTTATACCTCCCCTTATTTCACTACAGAATTGATACTTGGCACTTCCATACTACAGTGACAGGTCTGTCACCAGTAATATAGGTGTGACACCACCACCTATGCTTAAGTGCATTCAAATTCTGAGTAGCAAACAGGGAACCAGTCTAAATTCAATGCCCGTTTTGAACAGCTAATCATCTGCCCTAGAAATTGCCTTTGTTTACCTGGCAATGTTTACCATTGCCTTTATTGCAAGGACTATAATACCCTTTGTACACACAGCCACTGTGGGGCAGCAATACATAAGCATTCACCCATGCACACAAGGTTTAGGTGTGCTTTGCATCTCCTAGAGCCCTGAGGAGGCCACTACGTGTTGTGACCCTTTGCCTGTAGACAAGGGGGACGATGAAAGGTTAAGTGGTTAGCAACACCCTTTGCTGTAAGTGTATTTCCCCAAGTGGGGTGACCTAGTGACTTGGGAACCATTATGGGGTTTGAAGGTAATGTTGAGATAAGGGAACACAAAAACTGCTTTGCGTAGTTTATATGTCTATTCTGAGAGATGTTGTCAACAACTCATAGCTTGAGGAGGTTTGAATTTCCCTTGCGCCTGGTGCCAAATTATATGTTCTCAGGAGGATCACGCCCACATGCGAGCGGGCAAGTTGCTATTTGCTTTTGCCATTTTCCCAGAGGAAATGATGGTGCCAGACAAGTGTGAGCAGACCAACCTCATACAGTATGTCTGGCTTTGTGGTTTGTGACTCTGGAAGTAGAAACGACGAGCACTCCTACTACACCTTATGTAACTGCCCAAGGACACAGAAGGGTGACTCTAATCCAGGAGAGCATGAGGTCGCCGTACCCAGATCAAGTCTCCAGGCTCAGACACACAAGAACTTTACAAATCTGAATCAAAATCTTACCAGAATTTCTCACTGTTCCTTATTTTCCTGGATTCCTAGAGCGTTTGCACTTGGCCTAAAGGTAGATTTTGCCCAGAACTGAAGGATGGAGATTGTAACTGATACTAGCTCGATGATGAAAGAGATAACTGTTGGAGCTCACAGCCATCGCTTAGAGACATAAGTAAACTAAAACAATATGAAAGCTATTCTTTTCCAATTTGGCATTCTTGTAATCAAAATGAAGACAGAGAGACCATTAAAACTAGTATGAGTAAAAGACAGAAAATTCTGTCTACCTACTTGCTAAAACCAGAAAATCAGATGTAATAGTCACTTGATTAATTTTGAGCCAGACCTCTGACATTAAGTACTACCATGCTTCTGTGTACTATGACAGTCTTTCTCTTGTCTTGCATTAATTATTTGACAAACCAGTATTTTCTGAGCTTAAATATATTCAATAGTGATTATCAGTTTTATTTAAAGTAAGTTGGTTACTGAGTAAGAAAAAAATCAATTTTAGTTTTCAGCTTATATTTGTAATACATAATGCAAGAATTTTCTAAGCCTTTCTTTGTCCTCTAAACATAAATCACATGAAACAAAATCAAAATTTGCACTTCTCCCTAGGCTTCCACATTAAGGGTCTTATCATGTCAAATAAGCAGATTAAATAGTTTCACTTAATGACCCTGCATAAGAGGGGGAACAAAAGAAGCAGAAAAAATAAAACCAAACCTCACAATAATTGCAACTGGCTGTCTTAATTTTGCTTCTGTAGGTGCCAAGATATGAGAAGTGGGCATTGAAAAGACAGCTTTAGATAAGGCCCTCAGAGCTAAGAGCTATCCATTCTAAAGCTAAATCAGTGCTACAGACTACACTCTAAAGAGAGCTGACTTTAAGTGTACAACCCTGAGCATCAGAAACAGCCTGGACATTGTGGTATAGAGCTCTCTACAGGTTAACGGATCCTGTTTCTTTGCAGGGTGAAGACAACCTGAGACAATAAAGCTACCTGGCTCCTCATTCAGAGCACCATCACTTTTAAAGACCATATAGTTCTAACTATAAAAATCAGCAGGGTGAAGATATGCCTGACCCTGACTTACAGTTTTCTCCCAGGTTGGTGTGGCAGGTGGGTGCTGAATCAGGCAAGAATCATATCCAGACTCCGGTGAAGGAGGAATCACAAAGGGCTCAACAGCTACGTGTGTCCAGCTTTTGTGCCACCCGCCATTGGGTTAGACTGGCTTTCTAACAGGAGATTAAAAAATATTGCTCATCTCTGACTTTCTTCCCTTAATCTTCTCTATGGGGCATTACGGGATAAAGAGAACCGAAGTTTTGTGTTTGGGTGTTGTTTGGTCATGTTTAGGAGGTAAACTTTTTTTTATGTAAGTACACACTCATAAAACACTTGGAAAGAACATTTCTGAAGTTTTTAGCTGAAAAGTCTTTCTTTTCTTTTGTAGTCTGCAAATACCTAACACCCTTGGGAAAGTATTTTTTATTTGTTTCTTTTGACTGGTATGGAAAGCTGCAAAGCAACTTAACTTTTGATTTTGGAAAGGAAGAATATGTGTAATGTCACTAACCAACCAGCTTTGCATCACCCTTTAAAAGGTAAAATAGTTGCAAAACTTGATAGGACTGTACCTGACTGGCTATAAAAAGAACACATTTGTTTTAACTTCCAGTTGAAATAGGTAAGTTGGAAGGGCAATAGTCCCAGGAAGATCCCCAAGTCCAGGCCCCTTATGACAACTTCCCAACACTCTAATCAGTTTTTTTAATCACTAAATTGTATATTGAAACATGTGGTGCAGTGAATTTCTGCAAAAGAAAGTGGTAGTACAACTGGCTGGGAGATACATTTACCTAAATGTGTTCAGACTATTCGACAATTTGCTTACCCAGTGTACTGTTGTGGGGACCCACCTAGTGAAAGCATGAAGAATTGCACCAAACCAGAAACCGAAAGAAAGGGAATAGTGAGCCAAGCAGACAAATCATTGAACAATATAATTTAGAAGCTTCCAAGTGGTGAAACGTGGCAAGTCAGGAGAGACCGCAAATTCCAGCCAACCTACGATCACCATCTGGTATTACTTTGCAGCTCCCAGATAACTTGGTTCCATAATGTGGTACAGCAGAAACTTGCATTTAGGAGAATGGATATTATATTTTGGTTTAACTCAAATCGGACCAGTGCCAGAAGACATATTTGGGACTTAGGCTCAGTATTATCAGCCTGAGCACTAGCAAAAACAGCAGTGAAATTAAAAGAATGGTTTTATTAAGAAACACTAGAAAATACTTCCCTTTGTCTCATTTGTAAATTGATTTTCAAATTTGATTCCTGTAGGATGAGCCATCATTTTATTATGTGTCAAATCTTCAGGGTTTTATTGCTGTGACAGCAGGGGCTGGAGGCTTTCATTACAACAAAAGCTGAAATTCTTACCTATTTCTTTTGGCAACAAGGGCTATAAGAACTCCACTAGAGCTGTTTCGCTAACAACAAATTTTTACATAATGAAGTGCTGCAAATTTTGCTATAGCCAATATTAATCTGTTCAAAGGGATTCTGCCCTCATTACCACATTTCCCTGTCCTCACTCATGTAGTCCACAAGAGAACCAAACCTTCCGTAAGTAATACATCTCTAAAATACATAGAGATCAAAATCAGACACCTGGCTTAACCATTGGTATTTTCTCTCAATGATACAAGATGTTATGCTCTTTTTGCCATCACAGGGACACACCAAAGGAGTAGTGAGGTGGTATTTAGTATTGAAAATAGCTTGTAATACTCCTTTTCTGCTTGAACAAAGCAGCAAATCTCTTCTGTTTTCCCATATGACAATTCTCCAAAACAAAGCTGCAAATAGTAAATATCCCATTACAAATAGCTATTTTATAGTGTAGGAATTCCCCCAAAACTCTTAGAATCACTTGCTTTTGATTTTGCTCTTATCTATACATTTTTAGGTCCACATGTTTTATATGACTTTGTTTCCAGAAAAGTCCTGGGCAACCAACCTCACGGATGCTAACGTCTAGAACTGCCACTGAAGTTTGGAGAAGAGCCATACCAATTTAGAGGAAAGCATGGAATTCTAGTTTATCTGTCCTATGTGCAATTTCCTTCTCTCTTTCTGGACAAGACTAGACTAGACTGGATTAGACTAGCCTAGAATATTTTCCATTGGAAGAGACCTATAGTGATCATCCAGTCCAACTGTCTGACCACTTCAGGGCTGACCAAAAGTTAAAGCAGTGATCTTTGACCCAGTAACAGGAACAGAAAGCCTTGCTCCCTAAAGCCTTCCTCTTTGGCTCGACGCCTTCTATTCCTCCCTTCCCCATTGCTGAAATAGTTCCTTTTCTCCTGTTCCCTCTTTGCTGCTTCTTCCTCTTCCCAGCAGCCCCGAATAAGTAGAAATTGCTGTGGGGTGAAGACATGGTATATTGTTGCTTGTGGTGAATGGAATTTAGACACGTGACCGCAAGGGAAGGTTTGGGGGCACCATAACCTGCATAGTGCTACAGAAGAGATATCTGGGTGAAGAAGGAGACTCCTCTCTCTGTGGATCTCCAAATCCTCTCCAAACCTTCCTTCCATTTAGAGCCTCCACAAAATTCAGTTGACCCCTTCCCCACCTGAATTTCATCGCCATACAGCAGCCTTTAACTCCTGCTACTGAAAATGTCACCTAAAACTGAGAAGTTTACATCTAATTCTGCTTATTGTAAATGGCGGTTAGATCTTAAATCCCTACTGATTCCTCTTCTGCAGCTCTGTGGCCTTTTGTAGCTTCCATTTACTTTTTACACTTTCTTATCCTCTGTCAGGACTTCAAGAGTTTTATCCTTCAATGACCATGCACAATGTTCCAACAGAAATAAACAGCTGAGGTTTGTAACACCAGGGGGCATCTCACAACTTGCACAGAACGTTACTCTCTCCCCTTCTACAGCACAATGTCTACCCAGGACAGTTTTTAGAAGTATTTTCACTATTTTCCTTAGGCAGGATAGTTCTTTCAGGGCTTGACATTTTTATTTCCTCCAGTCATTCATTCAACAGTCTACTAATCTTTCACTAAAATCATTAACACAAAGGCGATGTTATTTGTACTACTGCCTTCTAATGGGCCCTCAAATTATCTTGAGCTTTCTAATCATATAGATTTTTTTTTCATGCTAAAATAAGGAGCAAATTTACAAGTAATTGCACAGCTCTTGGGTCGTGTATAGACCAATCAGAATACTTATTTTCTGATTAGTTTTCATAATTTATTGAAAACAAATTTATGGCATTTCAAAAAGTCAGATTTTAGAAGCACTACTTTTGATCGCCTACCCTAACACATTTCTCTGGTAAACCACAAACCAGTAATGCAACAAAGACTGTGTTGCTGAGTGGGACTTTGCTTTGGATTTGTCTGTGAATCCTCAGAGAGGTCGGGTGTCCTTGTTTGTAGTGATACATAATTGCCCAACAAGAAACTGTGTTTAGCTACAAGTGCTTCTAATCCAAATAGATAAAGCAGACACAGGTTGTTGGGGTAAGAATTTTATCAACACACTGTATATAACAAACGAAGAAATCAAGCTATAAACCCAGATTTGATGAAGAAGTGCCTTCAGGGACAGTCATGTCTCCTAGTTATTGTCCTCTTACCTGTAAGAATATAATTTCTCTTCAGTTTCTTGCATATGTATAGTAAGATAGGAAACACAACTACTATTGAATTTCACAGATTCTCATTTGAAAAAACAATAGAAAGATGAGGTATACTGCTAATATCCCTCTGAGAAAAAAAAAAAAAGAATGATTTGGAGTAGAAGTTTCTAAATGCTTGTCCATGAAAACTGTAAAACTGAAATATTTTTAGGATGTGTTACAGAAACAGCAGACAAAGATGACAAATTGGAGAGGGAGGTAGAAGAAGAAGGAGTACAAACCCTGTGATTCTGTGATTACAGATAGTAAAGTTGCTACAGAGAAGCAGCAGCTGCCCCCAGTTGTTATGACTTAGCATAATTCTGTAAAACCAATGGGGAAAATAGAGCTAAAATGAAACTATGAATATTATCAAATAATCATCCTTCGCTTGTTACAAATACTTCCTTTTTATGCTTTTCTCAGTGCTACGAAAGTGAAAAACCCATCCTTGAGAATGCAGAAAATGAAACTATAGTATGGATAAAATAAAATACAATAAAAGCTCAGCATCCTTTTGTATAATAGATATGGGACTAGAGGCTGAGGTATGTTTTGATGAAAGATACTGGGAAGATTATACCCACTATGAAAAAGGATTACCAAAAAGGTACCTGTAAAACAGAAGTGTGACAACTCAGACGTGGGATCTTTGTCCCAGTTTGAACTCTAGCTAATGTCGGTTTATGTGACATAAATAAAGGTTTTGGTTTCCATGCTTCAGGAGCTCTGAATCTTTCATGTAAACGTGCTTACCTATGAAAATTACATTTCAGACTTTTTCATCAAAACAGGAAGACAGAGCGATGCATCACAGTGAGCACTGAAGGACTTGGTTCTATTTTTCTCTCTACCATTGCTCTGTTGGATGACCTGGAACAACTTCATCCTTCTGTGCTTTAACTTCCACATCTGTAAAAAGAAGATAATGAGACTGACCTCCTTTGCAAATAAACTTTTTTCCCTCCTTTTATCAGGGAGTAAAAACAAAGATGGAAGGAAACTCTTGGTAGAGTTTTAATGTAATGCATTGGGGAAAAGCCAATTCAATGACGAGATTTCTGGGTTTTATGGAATTGTTTTCATTCTCAAAACTCTGCAAAACAGTCCAAAGTGGAAAAGAAATCAGCCCAGGCTGGCCCAGACCCTAAGCCTGTGAAGTGATCTGAGCACAGTTGAGCAACACTGGACAGAACATTTAGCCAATTACCTCCCTCCACAGATTCCAAGGAATGTTTTATTTCAGTAAAAAGAAATCACAGAAAATGTAACATCTTGCTCCCAGATCCTAAGAGTGAGAACTTCTGAATACCAAAACCAGATGGAATTTTGTCAGCAACACTTCAAAGCTAAGACACAAGTTTTCCATAGTTCTGGAGAGACTCTACAGAAAATATCACAGGAGAGGTGTTGAGAAGCACAGAAATATAACACTGTTTGGGCTGAAAAATGAAGGAAAAAAGTTGAAAGGAATGGAATAGAGCATGAAAATGCTATTTTTCTGTGTATGTTCAGTGCTGCGATTCCTTGCTGAGACAAAACACGACAAAATCATTAGATCCGTGAATTCTCCCAAGCACTATCTGTCACTCATGCAACTTGCTTCTCCCTCACGCTCCTGCAAATTTTAGGGACACATTGACTATGCTCATCATTCCACCCCACAGCTTCTTTCTTGCTTCATTAGCGTGGGTTAATGTAAATACATTTTGCTGGTTGGTAGATCTTGTCTGTGTCCCATGGATAGGAAAAGGGAGAGGCCCTGCCTAATGTATCATTAGAAGTTTGGTCTTGTCTCTGTTTCGCCCTGAAGAGCAGGACATTTCAGAGATACAGATGCTCTGTTAAGAGCAGTAATGCTAGAAAACAGTCTTCATTATTTACTGTACTATCAAAGCATTGTGTCAACAAATACCAAACGGGAACACTGCTGCAGTAGCACAACTGGCAAGCAGTTTTAAAGCATAAACAGTCCTTCATAGCTTGTTTTAAGATATCCAAAGAACAAAGTCAGAGCTTGCTGACTTGTTTACTTGTTTTGTTAAAACTTTCATCAGCTCAAGAGGACAGCATTACTGCTAAAAGTTTGGTCTTTTCAACTGGAAAATGTAAATAATTTGAAGCGTGGGAGATCGAGGAAAAAACTTACTCTGCTTTCCAAAACTCATCTAATTATGATCTGGCTTTTCTAGTTACTTTTCTTTGGCCTGAATCCTAGCTCAAATTCTTCTTAGGCAAGTTGTGCAACTCTAACAAGATCTAACTGGTCTGACTCACAGAAAGGTGGAAAGCTTGTCATCAACCAAATCGGTTTTGATATACTTTTGTGGAAAAAAAAAATCCCTGTCAGTTACAGGACCTAATGGCTTAAGAATACGTCATTCTGGTGGCTTCATGAGCAGTATCTGTGGCTGCACCAGAACCAGGAGGTTGTAGCATGGAGGGGGTTGGTCTCTTCTCCCAAGTAACGAGTGATAGGACAAGAGGAAATGGCTTCAAGTTGTGCCAGAGGAGGTTCCGACTGGATATTAGGAAGAAATTCTTCATGGAAAGGGTTGTCAGGTACTGGAACAGGCTGCCCAGGGCAGTGGTGGAGTCACCATCCCTGGAGGGGTTTAAAAGGTGTTTAGACGAGGTTCTTAGGGACATGGTTTAGTGCTAAGAGTTAGATTAGATTATGGTTGGACTCGATGATCCTGAGGGTCTCTTCCAACTGAAATAATTCTATGATTCTGTTATTCTCTTGGCCAACAGGTATGAAACTGTGGTCCAAGTGTCACTACACATCCATGCACCACTATACAATGCACCATGAATCTAACCTTCACACAACCCTCATTATCAATAAATCTGAGTATCTTAAGAAGGTTTTTCATACATAATCTCCTGTATTCTTCCCCTGGATCAATACCAGCTGAATCAACTCAGTGGTCTGACTAGCTAAGGATACTTAAAGAAACAGCGTTAAGAAGCTGAGCAACATGCCCTCCTGTACAGGCTGGCAAAACCTATAAAATCTGACACCGAGACTGAAGTGTCCCCATGCAGATGTCTTCAGCTGGATATAAATCCCTCCCACAGCCAATAAAGAACTACTCAATACAGTTAATGAACCAGAAAGCTATTCAACTCTTCAAAACACACTGATATAGCAACCTTAAGGTGATCTGAATAGTTTGCTGTATCAACTACGAGCTTGTTAACCACACATGCTTAGTGACAACTGTGATGGTCTGAGAGATCAAGACTTTGACATGAGACTTCAGCTGTGACGGACTTTTTAGGAGACCTGCTGCTTCTCAGAGCAGGAGGCCAAGTAGAAAACTCCACAATGCCTAAAATGGCATTCAACGCCCTCATTTATGTAACTAAATCCCACAGAAGTTCTTCACTGAGTATAAAGGGATCTTAGACATCTGGTTCACATGGAGACACCTACACACTGAAACCCAAATTTAGGTGTCTTAATCTGCTGGCTGAATCCACTCCTTTCCTTGGAGATTTCCTGAGCTGGCAGCTGCATTGCATTATGTTTAAGAGGTCACAACGGACATTTTTTCCATTTAATTTCCAATCCACTCATGAGCACATTTATACTTTTGGCCTTTACAATATTCTTGCAGCAAATTACAAATGTAACTCAAGCAAAACTTGCTTTCTTTTGTTTCTTTTAATTTTACGGTCTGGGAATTCACTCAGAACACTGAAATCTTGTGCTATAAGAAACACAGAATACACTTTCTCTATGACAATAGATTTTTATGCCATTATCACATTCTTTCATAGTCCTTTCCAAGTTAAACCATTTGAATGTATTTAAACACTCTTTTTATTTATTTATTTATTTTAAGGAAGTAATTCCACACCTCTGATCAGCCCATTGCTTCTCTCAGTAACTTTCTTCATGCTTTAGGGAGAATTTCACACGATGTTCTAGATGTGCAAGCACTTTGGGCTTTATTGCACTATCCCATCATATTCTTTATTCCTGTCCTAACGTACCAAATATCCTTTTTGCCTTTTCACCTACTACACAGCACAGAACCAATGTTTTCAAGACTGGCCACAACAGCTCCAGGGATTCTTTCCTGAGTGCTCCTAATGAATTTAAGGATACGTGGGATGGACTTGTTCTACAGGCTTTTCCTCAGCAGTGGATAATAGCCTATCTCTTCTATTCAGAGATCTATTTTTGCAAAGCTATTTAGAACATAATCTCTTCAAGATCTCCACCCACTGTCAAATTTGATGAATATGGCGCAAGATTTCAAAACTATTAGAGAAGAGCAGATCAGATAGACCCATACACATATTCTGAGCTGTCATTTGACCTGCTTTCTTTTGGAAAGCAGGCAAAAGAACCCCACATTAAGCGATATGCAGTAACAGTAAGGAGGGAAAGCCTGAGAACAACCAGATAAGCATTCTGCTTCCTCAAGTCCTGCAAATAAGCACTTACACAGACTTGTTTACTCCATTCAAAACCATAATCACATGGAAACACTACTAGGGGATGTGTGGACTCTGACTTCAGCCCATAGACAAACTATTACAAACAGCAACCACTGAACCAACTGCATGTTCTCCCAGCTGTTGCAATAACAGTTAGAGTTTCCTCCAGTCTTCTCTATCACAGCTGGTCAACAAACTCTATACGTTCACCGGAGAAATTTGTTCTGAACTATCTGGATTTAGAAAAACAATATACATTAATTCTGTTTGGGTTTGTCTCCTCTTTCACAAAGTATGAGTGAATCTAAGAAATGAGACAGGAATTAAATAATATCTTTTGTAGCTCAGAGCATCCCTTTCTCATGTTATTTCTGTGTCTGAGATGTGTCAACAACAGAAACACTTAATAAATGAAATTTCCATGCTTTAGTACATACAGATCCCAAATTCTGACCAGAACACATATTGACACAGAATTACTTCAGGTTACGACTTCTTGCCAGCAGTTTTATATGAGTTCTTGTCCCTTGCTGTGAGTGCATACGAAGTGGGTCAATTACTTGACACTAACAAGTTATCATAGAATATAACAATTGGGCTAGGCAGATTACCATTGTCCGGGATTTTGTGAAATGAAACACGTCTCAAAGACCTTACAATAAATGATGCTAAAAAGTAACAATTAATTAATTCTGTTCATAAAATTATAATCCAAGCACCAGGGAAACACTTTTCAATAAGGACTGAAATAGCTATTTGGATAGATTAAGTACCCAGAATTACAAGGTAGGCAAGAACTGGCCACATTAGAAGGCCTTTAAGGATAATGGTTCTGCAGAAAGCAGATAGCCTATGGGCTCAGGTTGCTGTTACCTGAAAGATTAACACACACTTCCAGTCCTCAGGCTAAATTATTATGAGAAAGAGATCAAAGCTGCATATTAGCCCTTATGAAACAGGAATAATGAAAAGCTGGCTGAGGGGGATGCTGACTGCGTGGCTATCTCATTTAACTGCACACATTCCTTTCATCTTGATCCCTGCTACCCCTTGTCATCCGCCTACTAACCCCTTCACAGACTGTTGCTCCTTTCTCTCCCAGTGCAGCTTCTGATTATACATGGCCTTTCTGGCCCCTGTACTTTAATGCTGTAGCTACAGCTTTTTGACAAGTTCTGTATTCTGCTCTACTTGTGTTATTATAAATGCACCTGCCATAATCTCTGGACACCAGCGGCAGTATCCACCAAGAATGTGCCTGGGTATTTCAGCCCTGTTTAATTTATGCTTTACTAAAATAAAATCTGCCATCTTCAAAGTGTCACTCAGCAGCTGAAGCTCTGTACCTGGATATTCACAAAAAAGCTCCCAGTCCTGACTATACTGAGCAAATCTCACACTTAGTTCATTCTTTAACCTCACCGGGGTGTACACACCCAACATACCTTCCAGTTTCATCCCCCTTCCAGAAGAACACCTGCCAAGTCAGGTCTCACACACAGAGGAATCAGTGTGAAGCTGCCCCACCACCTTTTGGACTAGTAAGTTACTGGTTAGATAACTTACTCTGGATGTGAGAGATCTGAGGGTTAAACACGCCTCTCCACCCATGAGGATGTAAAGTCTTCTTGCTACAGATGCACATTAATTGCCAAGCTCAGGTTATTTCAGGGTAGTTGTGTTTGATTTCCCTCAGCTGTGTGCCCCTTCCTACTGAAGAAACCTGTCCCCCACATTCCAGCTACTCTATAACACACAGTGAGGAAAACAACAGTAATTGGCCCAGACATCCCCCATCAATCTGACCTACACCTCTTTTCTCCCTTTCAAAGCCCTTGGATAAAGGCTTCCAGGGGCCACTTAAGACAGAATCACAGACTGGTTGGGGTTTGAAGGGACCTCTGGAAACCATCTGGTCCAATCACAGAATGTTAAGGATTGGAAGGGACCTCGAAAGCTCATCCAGTGCAATCCCGCCATGGAGCAGGAACACCCAGATGAGGTTACACAGGAAGGTGTCCAGGCGGGTTGGAATGTCTGCAGAGAAGGAGACTCCACAACCCCCCTGGGCAGTCTGGGCCAGGCTCTGGCACCCTCACCATGAAGAAGTTTCTTCTCAAATTTAAATGGATCCTCCTGTGTTCCAGTTTGGACCCATTGTCCATCGTCCTACCATTGGTTGCCACTGAGAAGAGCCTGGCTTCATCCTCCTGACACTCACCCTTTACATATTTATCAACATTAATGAGGTCAGCCCTCAGTCTCCTCCAAGCTCAAGAGCTGCAACTCCCTCAGCCTTTCCTCACACGGGAGATGCTCCACTCCCTTAATCATCTTCATGGCTCTGCGCTGGACTCTCTCCAGCAGTTCCCTGTCCTTCTGGAACTGAGGGCCCAGAACTGGACGCAACAGCTTCATGTCTGTGCACCTCTCAACAAAAGGAACCAGACGGACACCCCTCCCTGATCCCTCAGGCCCCGCCTGTCATGGCGGCCGCGCCCCGCCCGCCTCACGTGACGCCGCCGCCGGGCAGTGAGGAGGAGGAGCAAGCGGTCACGTGGCGCCACCGCCGGGCGCGAGCGGTACGCGCCGCTGCCGCGCGCACGGGGCGGGCGGAGGGGCCGGGCGATGCTGCCGCCGCCGCGGTGAGTGCGGGGGAGGCGGCTCCGGAGCCGGGAGGGACAGGGGCGGGGAGGCGGTGCCGGCGTGAGGAGCAGCAGCCGCAGCCGCCCCGGGGGGTGAGGGGTCAGTGGCGCTGTAAGGGGCAGCCCCGGGGGTGAAGGACGGGATCGCCGGCGGTACCGGGCCGTTTGCCCGCCTTCCCTGAGGGACGCGGTGGAGCCTGTCCCGGGGCGGGGGTTCCTGGTTCGCGCTCCCCTGCTCGGGTCGGGGGCCGGGTCGGGTTCAGGGCTTCCCCGTTTGTGGTTAAAGTGAACGGGGAGGCGGCAGGGTCCCCGGGTGAACAGCCGCCCGGTGCGCGTTGTGGTGTGACCGGCCCGGCAGCACAATCCCGGGACAGCCCGTGGGGCCGGTCTGCGTTGTGCTGCATAGGCTGGATGACCGGGAGCTTATGATTTTGTTTTTTTAGCCTTTAAATGCGTGTGGAGGAGCAGCACTAGCAGCCCGCCTGCCGTCAGCCCGGAGCTGTGCAGCTGTCAGCCCCAAATGTGAGGGTCGGTGCGTGTCGGTTCTGCTGCCGCGGCTCCTTCCATTGATTCGTTTGCAGGACAGGGCCAGGCGCTGCTTTTTGGAGGGATGTTTGACCCCGTGCTGTATTAAAGCTGTCCTACCTTTATGACCGGAAAAATGTATTTTTTAAACCGTTTGTCCTTTTTTGTTCCTGTGATTTTCAGTATATACTTTATAATGTTGAGGCTCCCTTTTCCACAGTGAGGGTGGCAGAGCACTGGCCCAGGCTGCCCAGGGAGCTTGTGGAGTTTCCTTCTCTGGAGACATTCAAAACCTGCCTGGAAATGTTCCTGTGTAACCTCATCTGGGTGTTCCTGCTCCGGCGGGGGGATTGCACTGGATGATCTTTCGAGGTCCCTTCCGATCCCTGACATCCTGTGATTCCCTTTTCTTCTTAGCAAATATGTGTTATTCTACATGGCTGGTCTCCAGACCTTCTGGTCAGCTCCCATTGCCTTTTCTTTTTTGTGTGTGTGTGTGTGTGTGTTAAATCTTATAAGGAAGGCTGCAACAGAAAATGCTGTTAGCAAATTAACTGCATGAAAATTGACAGAGCTGAGCAAGCAACCAAAAGCTCAGTGCTGCTGGTAACAGGGGGCTTAGCAGCTCAGATTCTGCTCTACTGTAGTGTGGCCCTGGAAGCAAACACTGCGTTCAGAAGCTGCCTTTCCAGATACCTGCTTTGCCTTCATTTGCATCTTCATAGGTGTCAGCCTTAAAACTGATGTTGAGACTAATTAAAACGCTAATGCTGTCTAGTACAGCATCTCTGCCAAGCTGTATCCTTGATTCTTTTCAGTATCAGTTGCAGGGCAGCTGCAGTAGATCTTACAGACCTTTATTGTATAAAGTGCAGCTCCTGCTCCTCCAAAGGAAAAAAAAAAAATCTCATGACATGGTCTTGTTGCTGCTCTGTAAACAATCTTTGCTTTATTTGGTCCAGTATTTGAAGTATTGCATTCTGCTTGGAGGAATGGTGAAATCTCTTAGTGCCAGTACAGTAATTGTGCAGGTGGGCAGGATCATTGGCACTCTGCCAATATGCTTTTTAATTTATCTTTTTTTTGTAAATATATTTCAACGTAAGATCAAATTCCTTCTGCTCTTACTTAGATAGAGTAGTCTGTGAAATCTGCCATTTTTTTTTCCCCCTCTCTCTTTTTTTCTTCTCTCCTCTTTTCATATGGATCTTATCTTAATAGGAAACTGCTCCCAGACATCTCTGGTCATCTTAAGTGGATTCAAGTGCAAGCAGTGCCCAGGAAAGGAAGGTACCAGCCTCTCCCTGGCAGTGTGTTTCTGCCCTGCTACCCTGGAGAGGACCTCTATGTGTGAAATAATCTGGCTGGGATACCTACATCTCATTTTAGAACACCATAAAGGTGTCCAGGTGGTTCCAGATAAGAGGCTTTTGATTAACAAGCCGTTGGCCTCCCCCAGTATAACTGTCTCTGATGAACTGCATGCCTTCTGCGTAAGCTTTTCCTCATCTCTGGGTAAGATAAGCTCCTGCAGAGTTTTAGGAGCTATTCTACAGCAGGGAAGTAAAGAAATAACACTGCAGCTCTAACGAGCCTTCATCTCTCAGCCTTAGATGAGGAAGCCAGCAGGCTATGTGACATGTGTTCTGTTTTAAGAGATTCTGACTGTGGATTTTGGGGCCTGTTGCCTGTGTTCTGCTATTACTTTGTCTCAGAGGATGCAAATTAATACTCCATTATGCACAGGAGTAAAACACGAAGGGTTCCTGATCAGCTGCTGTGTGACAGTGGTTTATGAGAATGAGTGAACGTCTTCGTAATTTTCAAAATGATGTAAAATAAACAGTAGCTTTTTTAGGAGGAAGAAATCAAGGGAAATAAAGATGAATTATTAGTATTTTGAAATTTTGTCTATACAAAACGTACTTCCTGATACTAGAAAAACAAAGGTTTTAATGGTAGTTACAGGGCACGTGTGTGATACAAGGCAGACTATGGGTCAAATGGATGAGATTAGAAGTATCTCAGCAGGCAGTAAAAATGGGGATTTCAGATCTTCCAGCAGGAAAGAATAGGCTAGTGTGGGGGTGAAGAGAGCAGAGGCAGGATCGTTTTAACTTCAGTTACGTTACCTTGGAAGGTTCTGTGAAAAGGTTGCAGTGTGAGCAGCTGGCAGGCTGAGTTTGGCAGTGTGGCAGCTCTGTGTTGACTACTGAAGCAGAGAAGTAAGGGGAGACTTCCAGCTGAGGGGAAAGGAAGCATTTTGAAAAAATACAACTCTTCCTTTCTGTGATAGTTCAGTTTATTGACTGCTTAAACAGTTCCTCTGCCTGGCTAAGCAATACTGCGGTTACAGGTATCCCTAAAATCAAGTGTTTTTCTTTACTATCATGCATTTTGGAGAGGTTCTGCAATAAAGCTCTGCTAGTTGCTGTTGAAGAGCAGAAGTATGCTCATGGATTTCAAGTGCAGAATTTATTTTTTCTTTGTCAAAAAAATATTATGGAGGTGAAGTCTGTTTGAATCCCAGTTAAAGTGTGGGACTTAGATAAACGGTCTTGATTCTTATCTAAGGTTTCTTTTCAAAACATATGGTAGCTTATGGAGATGAATGCATTTGCAGTTGCAGCTACTGTGTTAATGTATAAAGTACTGTCAGTACAGAGACCTTGGCTGTTAAATCAGTGTTTAGCAGCATGAGTAAATGCATTTGTTCAGCTCATTTTGTGTTCAGAGTTAATAGTATCCACCACATCCCTCAGCTGTGCTCTAGCATGTTTCTCATGTGAGTCAGTGTTGTGTAATAATTAGTGTAAATATTTTATTTGAAAACTCTGTAAAAACTAGAAATTACATTGTAACAAAAAGAGGGGAAATTAGGAAGCTGATGATACTGTTTCAGTGAAAAGTTGACTCAAGTTTACTAAGTTTCGGGTTATTTTGTTGTATGAACTTTTGAACTCCTTCACTGAGATCTGAAAGTACATTAAGTCTGTAGGTTAAACAACTGATGTCGTTACCAAAATGTGGATTGAAGCACCTGTGAGAGTGACGTGCTGTATCTCAGCCTGTCCTTGTGCAGTTGAGTTTTTGCAGTCAGATGCTTTGTATATTTGAAACTGGAATACAGTGCTCAGGGGTGAATCAACTTTTCCACTGTTTACACTGGTTAGGAAACCCCTAACACATGAACCTCAGGACTTCCCCCTGTTTGCCTTATACTTTGTAGTATGAGCAAGAAATAGGTGTGCAGGCTGGGGAGGAGTCCAGACCCCGCTAGCCCTACTCCACAGGTAGGTATTGGTGTTTTTGCTGTGCTACAGTGGCTGCTCATGTGCCTATTCTAACTCCTCTTGTCATGGCATAAGTTACCTTGACAAAAATCGCTTCTCTGGGTGCAAGAGAGGGAAGGAGTATGTTCATGAAGCTGATCGAAGGCAACTGCTTACCTGCAGTAACTCTGTCGTTCCTAAGCCTGTGGGGCACTGCACCATTTGAGAAGTTGAATTTTAAATTGACAGGTTAAACTAATAGACTTGCAGAGGCATGCTGAAATGAAGGTGCCTCAGTAAATGATTGCTATGTGCCAAACTGATTTAAGCAAATACTTAATGAATGCTGGGAGCATGTTCACAGAGATCGTCTTTTTAGTTTGTAGAACCATCCAAGTATTGCTTGGCTAAATGACACAGATTTTCTTGTGTAGACAAGGATTAAGTTAGATGCTTTAAACCTTGGAGGTGGCCTTAATTAAAACAGATATCCTTTTCCAGGAATCACAAATCCTGTTTTGACACACAACCCCTTATGAATCAATCTGTGTAGGTTTTTTGACTATTTTGCCAATTCCTGAAGTGTAACCTCAATAACAAATGATGTCACTGTCTCTGTTGATACCTCTCATTTGTTAATTTACTTTCTAGAAGTGCTTTCTTTAGTTTTCTGTTTCCTGGAGTACCTTAATTTTGTCAGTGAACGTGAATCTCTTATCTCTTGCATCAGCAGACGCTGAGACTCATCGCCTGTGAAGCAAGAGAAGGCTGAGTTTTGGATTACACACTAACCCTCTGTGCTGGCATTGTGTTGGAAAGCATGGCTCCTAGTGAAGTGGGAAAAAATCTTTTAATCTGCTGTTCATTCTGTTGCAACATCCTTGATTTCAACACCAAAATCCTGAGCATGTTTTCCCATTAGAGACATTGGCAATAGATAAGTAGAAGTGACCAACAGGGGATGGAAAAGGAGTGGTCTGCAGCTCTTTCCTCAAAGGGATTTCTTTGGAGGAGAGAATTGAGTCTCTAAGATCCTGTAGAGAGGAATCAAAGACAAAGAAAACTAATTTTTGGCGTAACTTGCACAAGTTTGCACTCCCTACAGACAGTGTAAATTCTCTTTATGCCAGTGACTTACTGTTCTAATCTAACAGTTAATGTCCGGTTGTTGTTGGTTGTTGTTGGTTGTTGTTGTTGTTTTCAGAAACATGCTAATAGAAGGTCTGTTTACTTACATATTTGGAAAACTCCATACCCTGTTGTCAAATACAATATTTGGCAAGATAAGCTTATATTAAATTGATGGCCTCATTTAGATGTGCGAGTGTTTTCATTGACTCCATCTGCAGGTATGGTTGTACCAGCAATAGTACCTCTTTATTATAATAGTATTACTTTATTGTGTTGAGAAGGGGAGAAAGAATGTTTCCTGTACAATAGTTTCCTAGGATAATTTAGAAACAGGCTTGCTGGGGGAGCAGAAGGAATGAGTTATTGCTGCACTAATCCAGACTACTGCTTGATATTCATATCCTATTTGGTTATTGTGGCCTCAGAACCTTTGTATTTGCCTTAACGCATCATTCTGTTTCTATAGGTGGAAGCTGAACCAGTGAGTTGCTGAGGATCTCATAAAAATCTGTAGCAGAGCAAATAGTTCAACCAGAATGTCCCACAGGTCAATCTGATATCTCAACTATACAGGAGTTCTGGTTCAGTCTGTGGGTTGAAGAGAGAACATGTAGTAGGTTTATATCCTTAGGATTCCTCTCAAATTAATGGCTGCAGACACTAGTGAGAAAATGGATCCAAAAGCAAGAAGATTGCAGGGTTTTTTGGTCATTCTGAGGAAGAGTTTCTCACTGGGAAAAAGGAGAGTCCCATGATCCAGCTGTTCCAAACAACATGGGTACTGTGGGCTCTGTACTAAAGCTTGGAGCTGGACACGAGAAATGCAAATGGCCATTTAATTCAATTAAACCCCTATTTTTAGTGTTTCATCCAGTTCTAGTTTTTTAACAGTAGCCATCCACCCAGTAAAACTCAGTTACAACATAAAGTATTGAGAAAATCTCTAAGATTCTGGCATCTCTTGGTAGTGTGGAGAAATGTAACAGGAGCTATGAGCTCTGGGCAGTTTAGAATGAGTTAAATATTTTCCCATCCCAGGCAGTTTGTAGATTTAAACTGTAACTTGTTTTAACCTAGTTCGCATTTCTGGTGCTACATTTAATCTCTTCTTTTAAACAAATAATGTCTATGTATATTCGTATCAGTTAGTCGAGTCTATAAGGGCTAAGCAAACTGAGTTGCAAGGGCAGATTGTGGTGCTACAGCGAGTAACTCATGTTACTGTGGCAATTTCTGACATCTCTGAGTGTTACATGTCTGGGATCCAAACATGGCACTTCTATGGTATTTTTGTGTTTAAGCTTCTGCATATTGGAAAAGAAAACGCTGCAGGAAAAGATAAATGAAGTAGCCTTTTATGATTTGTGGGGAGTAAGCTTGGAGGTCTCTGAATTCTGTAATCTGATGCTGTAGGATAAGATGCGATATAACCATTCTTATTAAGAGAGTTTCCAGTTTAGTAGTACTTGTAATAACGTAATTGCAGCATTTTTGCATTTTATATATGTTCACATATACTCCTTCGAAGTTTCTAGTCTGAGTTTGCTAATATCTTTAGTGTATTTTTCGTATACACCTGTTGATTTCAGTACTGAGTTCTGCACAAGTGGATGGTGGGTGTCTGCTTGGAGCTAATGGCAGAACCTGAATTTGCAGAAGAAAACTGTGCAAAATGTGATGTGCTTGGTCAGTAGTCACGGGTTTAAAACGGAGACCAGTCAACCCCAGTTTTTGCTGTTCCAATCTAAAGTACTTTAGTGGGGTCTGGTTTGTTGCCAAATTTATTGCCAGATCTTTTGGCAGGAGGGTTGTACAAATGAAGTCTGAATTTTTATTATTATTATTTCTTTTTTTTAGAATTGGAAAATGTGTTTTCACTTTGCTTGTAAAAGACTGGAAAAAAGCCCAAAGCACTTTTGCTTGAAATTTTAGAAAATTACTAGGGATTTGGAAAATGAAGATGAGTAAAGTAATTTTTAGGATTAAATTTGTATGTAAACATAATGTTAATTTTCTCTAGCATTACTGTGGTCTGATCCATTGATACTATAATGAAGAATGCCTTAGATTACAGGAGTAGTTACATTTATCCAGTCCTAAAATTACATTCGGTCATTTGGAGGCAACTGCGAGGCTGATGTGGCCCCGGTGAAAATGAGTTTGACACCCACACTTAGAAATACGCTGATTACGCTTCTCTAGTGAGCAGCAGTTTTATTTATGCTTCCCAGTGCCTGAATCCATATGGATGATGCATCAGTTAAGAGGAGAAAAACAAAAAAAGGAGAGAGAAAAAAACAACCCCAAACAAATAGAAAAATAGATCAGTGTTCTTGGAGCAGTGTATGCAGCCAAATGAGAAATAGCGTTGCAGCATTCATGTCCTAAGATCCATCCAAATTAGGCTGTTGTCATAGAGAAACTTGTGTTTGTTACCCCATTCCCGGTCAGGACTTGCAAAGCAGTGCTCAGCAACAAAGTGTTAAGTTTCAGGCTCAGCGTTTTATTGTTCACTGAGAATGAAGACACCAACTGGATTTGACTGCTACTGCAGTAAATGTGTTTTCACTGTGTAACCTTGCACTGGTTCTTTAGTGCCGACTCTTCTGGAAAAAGGTGAGCGTTCTTCTGTTCAGCTCTACACGTAGAACTATGTCTTATCTAATTGTTTTGCATGCATCTGTATTTTTACTGTTATTTTGGTGAGCTTTGCAGACATAAGATGCGAGGAACAGCTAAGTAGATTTTAAACACTTAGAAAAGGTATTAAGCAGCTTACTTCTGCGTAGTTGACCTTGTAAGCTCTCTTACATTTTGCATTTGTGTGAAGTACTGGAGGGTTGTCAAACTAATATTTAGATACATGAATGTTTAAAGTGAGAGAGATGCATTGAAAAATAAGTCGTCAGTGTGGGTTTTTTAATCTTGCTGTTTTCTCAGCTCTATATGAAGGAGGAAAGGCTGTATTACAAAACGCATGCATCTTTCTTTGGAGACAGTGCATGGATGTTTTGGATTCCTTGAGAGCTGGTATAGCTAATGAGAAGAAAATCTCACTGTTTCAAATGGAATAAAGTATTTATTAGCAACAAAAAAGAAGAAGGTATTTTTAGGACTCTATGAATGACAGGACGTAGTTAGTGCCAGATGGCTTAAAGGAACATCCAGCCAAGCAGCCCTGTGGAGCGATGTTTGTTAGGGGGATAGGTAAGGAAATTCTGTGCATATATTAACAACTGTGCTTTGGGAACCAGTAGCTTATTTTTGGGGGAGAAGAGGATACTGCAGCAGCATAAAACTCTCTACTGTATAGCACTTATTTGCTCGGTATTGAGCACTAGGATTTTGGTAAGCTCATGTTTCTAATCCAAGTGTACTTGCTTTCTCTAATCAGACTGGACTATTATGTTACTTTTCTTGATGCAGTGTTGTACCACTGGTTGTAACTAAACCTCATGTTCTTTTCTGTTGTTTGTTAACATTGAGATCCTGACTCTTATGAAATGTTTTATTTCCATAACTTGTAACTGCTTTTTCCTTTAAATTGTGTCCTTAAATGAGAGCCCCTGTGAAATATTCTCACTCCTTAGAGAGGAGTATGTGAGGAGAAAGGTATTCTTTATTATAAAGGAAAAAAACCACCTCTAATATGTTGTTGACAAGTGAAGGATATCACTGCAGAAGATACTTTAACATTTCTTTTAGGGAGCATTTGAAATGAAGGTGAGCAGAGAAGGAACTTCACATTTTTATCATAAAAATGCTGAAGTGTTTGCATTCATTCTGGTATGGTAGCCGGCTAAGTAAAGCTTTTTTATTGGAGCTGAGAAATTCCTGAAAGCTTGATAGGCAAAATTATGTTATTAGCGGAGGCATTTCAAGATATAGTCCACAGATTTTAAAATGATAGTATGCAATATTTAGACATCTCTGGTTAAAGTCCAAAACCTAAAATACAAATGAGTATATAAGTGAGTCATTTGACAGTGGCAAAATAGTGAGGGGTGAGAACCTAAAGACGTAAAGGAAACATTATTAAATTTTTCTTAAAACACTTTATGGTTTTCAGACTTAATATAGTCATAATTTCTTAGGTCTTCAACAATTCCTGCAACTAGTCTATCTATATGCCTTTATCTAGGAAGTATAATGAATGTTATTGGTATTTTCAGATTATTTCTCTGTAAAGCATTGATCAAAATTTGTATTAATTCCAGGAGGATTTATTTTAGGTGGTAAGACATGGATTTGTATAGCTGTGCTGAAATGACTAAACAGTTGGCTCTCGAAGCTTTTAAAGTTGCATTTAGAAGTGACTTGCAGAAGCTAATTAAAAATAGAACTTGGCGTGTCATCTCATTAAAATGAATGGGAACAGTGATCTTATGCAAGAGGACAGCCTGTAGTCCACAGTATATTTCTGTGAATGAGGGCTGCTGTGACTGGAGTTATTAGTGTTTTTTAACTCTTCCGTTCTCCTATGTTGCACCTTACTGAATAGCCTAGTTCTGTTTTCTGGGTAACATCCCAGTAGGCAGCAGTAAGCTGCCATTGGCTCTCCTTAAAGCCATCTTGTCTGTGGACCAAAGAAACCCAGTGTCCTCAGCTTCTCCTCACAGGGCAAGCGCTCCAGCCCGTGATCACCCTGGTGGCCTTTCCTGAACTTGCCCCAGTTTATCACTTATACTGGCAAATCCCAGACTGGATACGGTACCCTGACCGTGATGATCTGAGCATGGGGCAGTGTCACTGCGTCCCTCAGCTAGCTCTGCTCCTGTGGATAAGCCTGGATGCTGTCAGTTGTCGTTGCTGCTGGTTCATGTTTAGCCAGACCTCCCCGGTCCTTTCCTGCAGAGCCGTTCCCTGGGCTGTGTCAGCAGCTGGGGAGCTTGTCTCAGGTGCGGGACTTGGCATTTGTCCTTGCTGAATGTCATGAGGTAGGTTGCTGTAGGCTGAGCTTGTCTTTATGTCACTAGTTATATTGTGTCAAAAATAGCCACTTAATTAATGAAGTACAGTGACCCATCCCTTCAGTAAAGTAAAAAATTAGTGGTTGTTTTTATTTAAAAAACAAACTGGCAGGTCAATCCAACTTTGTGCTAAACGATCCAGAAGGAGGGGTTTATAATGAGTCAAATTGGGTTGGAGCACATGAAACACTAAGCTTTTATTTTCTTGTGAATGTATGTTCTGCGTGTTCAATAAATGTTGCTCCTAGTAATATGTGTGGGAGTCTGAAACAAAAGCTGCCCAAGGTGTCTCCTTTTTATCTTGCTAGTCTGGTAACCGTGACTCTCAAGAGTGGTTGCAATGTAAGGCATGCCTAGAAAACAATAATTCTTATTAAAGTGCAGAAGCTACTATGAATGGCATCTCTGTGCAATAAGTGTATTAGTGGAGTACTACTTCTTAATCTTCTCTGTTCACTGTTGATGCTGTTGTCTGCTAGTGATTCAACAAGAAAACAGGAAAGCCTGTTCATGCTGATGCTTGTTTCAGAAGAGGAACAATGGTAGCCAGAACATCTTGGAGACCAAGAAATATGTAAAGAGTTAAGGCTATCAAAAGAGCACAATTGCATTTGTAAGTACTGTTACTTTATCTTCTTGGGTTGTTCCCCTCAAAATAAATAACAAAGTAAAAAAGAGAAGCATCTGTGGAAAGTCGTGCTGCAAATTATCCTAATACTCTCTAGAAAGATAAAATTAGTTTAATGGTTTATTTTACTAGAATGCTCTTCAAAAATGAAGATTGTACACATCTGTTCCTTCCCTTAATATAGGTCCAAAATACACAGGCAGTCCTGCAGGAAATCTGAGTAGCATGAGTTGTATCTCTGTCTTCATTTTCCTTTTTTAAGAAGAAAAGCTGTTCTTGGAAAAACTGCAAGTGGACTTTAAAGTTTTCCCAAATAGTTCTTACTCCTATTTCAAAAATCTTGAGGTTAATCTGATCCTCTGTTTGACCTCAAACAAACATGAGTTTTGGCACAGTCATGAAATATCTAGTCATACGGTGTGTTTACTAAACTGCTGAGGTTAATCCAAGCAGATGTCAGTGTTTAAGCAGTGGCTGGTCATAGAGCCTGTAGCTACTTTTGCTCTTTAAGCCAAAATATTGTGAAATGTGGTCCACTTTTTTTTTTTCTCTCCTTACAAATCACAGAATCCCAGAATGTCAGGGGTTGGAAAGGACCTGGAAAGCTCATCCAGTGCAATCCCCCCATGGAGCAGGAACACCCAGATGAGGTTACACAGGAAGGTGTCCAGGCGGGTTGGAATGTTTGCAGAGAAGGAGACTCCACAACCTCCCTGGGCAGCCTGGGCCAGGCTCTGGCACCCTCACCATGAAGAAGTTTCTTCTCAAATTTAAGTGGAACCTTTTGTGTTCCAGTTTGTACCCATTACCCCTTGTCCTATCATTGGTTGTCACTGAGAAGAGCCTGGCTCCATCCTCCTGACACTCACCCTTTATATATCTGTAAACATTACTGAGGTCACCCCTCAGTCTCCTCTTCTCCAGCTCCAGAGCCCCAGCTCCCTCAGCCTTTCCTCATAAGGGAGATGCTCCACTCCCTTAATCGTCGTCGTTGCCCTAATATTGAAGGCTCACACGTTGGACCAGTGTTAATGAGAGCTGCACACGTTACTATTATAATTGCAAACTCCCCCAGGCTGTCTGGGAGAACAGAGTTATATCATTGCTGGGCCAGTTATTAAATGAATATAAATGTTAGTGGTTTTAATGTATAAATGAATGTCATGCTGGTGTTGTGAGGAAGCTACAAGAAGCTGGTGTGCTATGGAAAGCAATATTGCACAGTGATTACTGAAGCTGGAGTCTGGCGGGTAGGGTCCTTGAAAGTTGTTGGTTTTGTTTTTATTCAGCTTTGCAATTGATTGACTTTCAGAGGCTTTTACTAAGTTACTTATATTGACCTTCTACGGTTCTCTTAACAAAAAAAAAAAAAAAAAAAAAATCAATTATTTACTATTTGTGCAAGGAACTGAGACTTCTGTACTGGAATTCATGGAAATTGGAGAGGAATATTTTACTCTTGGCATTTCTGGCATTTGGGTCTGCAAACTCGGTTCCAAGGCTTTGCCGAAGTCTGAAAACTATCAGGCAATAAATATATGACAATCAAAACAGAGCAACGAGAGAGACAGTAAGGCTGAGTGTTTGGTTAGAAATTCTGAGGAAACTGTGCCTTTTGCTCTTGATCTAGTTTGTGCTGATGCTGATGGAGGCAGCTTCTAAGATAATTTCTTTTTCCTTTCTCGGTCACCCCAGCTGCCTCCAAATGAATTGTGTTTTCCTGATGTAGGAGATGCTGCCACCTTGAATGATTTATGTTTGTCATGTTGAAGTATCTCTGGGTTCCTCAGGATACCAATGCAAACAGCCGTATCACTTGGGTGTTGATGGGAATGAATGCTTGTAAAATACTTCAAGGTATTCTCATTTATTATTTGCTGTGAAAGCTCCTCTTTTACCGAGGCAACGTCTTCTGTTCGTTCTGGTTGTTCTCCACTACATGTGTTTTTGGGAGAGAGAATTGTTTGAGATATTTTTTAACCTTACTTTGAAACTTACTTTTGGCAGCTGTGTTGATTTTTCAGAAGTGAAGGGATGAAACACAATAGACCCCTCAAGACTTGTCTAAATTACCAGCAAAATCTGTGAGGAACTGTATTATGAAACAATTCTTGATGTGTTTAAATAATGGATTTTTATTTTTAATGACAAGTAGAATTTTTGTTTGCATTTGAATAAATAAATAGAAATTAGTTTCAACTCTAAGTAGCAGTTTAGTGGTGACTGAACTCAGTGTGGCTGTACTTATTGCACAGGAGAAAATTATTATTATTATTATGACCCCATTGACATTATTACCTGGATAATGCAATTAGGCTTTTTTGATTTAAGTTGTTTCTATCTGACTGTTCAAACCTGCTAGCTCTGCTTGCATTAGCAGAGCTTTAGGGCTGTTGAGTTAAAAATATATATAATCTGTTTTTCTCACAGCAGCATGTATGAGGGCTGAGGAAGATACTAATACTTTGGATTCAAAAGGCATATCCTTTGCATCTCCTGTACTCAGGAACGGCTTGTCTCAATTTAATAAAAAAACCCAAAAGGTTTGACTTTGCTGAAGTTTTAAAATCCTGCTCGGAGGAACCAAGTGGGAGAGGGTGGATGTGTAAGAAAATCATCAGGGTATGGTGACCATGCATAGGCAGTCAGACAGTTACTGGGTGAATTAACAAAGCGTGGTTCTGAGAAGACATCACAGAAATGGAGAGCAGGGGTATCTGGACAGGATAGGGCTTTAATTCATGGTATCTAGATGGTTTGCAGAAGAAAGACGTGGACAGGGAGATGGATGAGGTAAGAACTGCGGGCCAAGCGGCTGCCTCTGAACTGAGTATTTCTTCCTGGGTCCCTGTGACCAGTGAAGTGTTCTCTCCTCCCTCCCTCTGCCATGGATCAAACTGGTTATTTTTTCATTCTGTGCTGAAATAGTTGTTTCTTGGTATATTAGGAAGGAGCGGAGACGTATTGATGTGATTGTACTTTGTATGAGTAACAGTATATAGGGCTGGAAAGGTTCTCCTGGCTCCTCAGGGCAGGTCCCTGGCAGGACTGGCATTACTTAGGACTTAAAAACCTACTGTGGCCTTTTTGCTCAAACACATCTGTAAGACGTCATGGTCAACCTAAAATTGTCCAAAACCGGAGCCTGCAGCTCTGACGCAGATTGTGACTTCTGCGGCTGCCTTCATGATAGAAGTGGTTGAAATCCATACGCCAGTGGTTGTGTAAATGCATATGCATTGGTGAATAAAGTAAACTAATAAGCCTCAATGTGCTTTTCATAGGCAGGGTTTGATTTCTTTCCATTCTGCCTTCAAAAGTAAGTGTCTAACAAAACATTTGGTAATTAAAGAAAATAGTGAGTCTGTATTTTCCTGCCAAATGTATTACCAAATGTCTTGGTTGAATAGCAAGCTACTGAAAGGGCCTAGTTTTCTGCATTGTGGAGGTTCTGTCATTTGATTTAAATGCAGTATTTCAACCTTTGTATCCTTCTAGAAAACTGCGAAACAGTAGAGGAGAGGAAAAGAAGGTGAAACAGTTCTGCTTTAGCAAGGAGCATGTGGAAATATTATTCTCAGGTTTGCATTCGTTGCATTTGTAACAGTACCCAAGTGTGCTTTGAGCCTGGGCAGAGGGCTTTCTGGAGGTGGAAGGGTTTACAGCAATCTTTTTACTCTGGTAGTTACTAATTTATCCCTTCCTCTTTAATCTGAGTGTGCCTGGTGTCTGTCACAGCAAACTTTAACTCCAGTGTGGCTGAAGCGCCACACAGCAGCAAGGTGGAACTCTGAAGTATCGAAGACATGCAAGAAGCTGGGGAAATACTTGGTCCATGATGAATTCTGCTCTGTACGACTCTCTTCCTACTGTTACCTGAGCCAACAAGGGTTATCTTTGGTTTACCTGTGCAAGCTGCAGTGTAGATATATCCTTAAGCAGCTCTGAAATGAGAGAGTTCCTCCTCTGTTATAGTAATTTTATCTTATTAGAACAATTCCATTCCACAATGCAAGTGCATGTGCCATGATGTTAGGATTGTGCGTCTGTGTTACCATAGTGAATGGAAAAACAACTCCAGCAGGTTTCAAGGAGCAGTATATTAAGCTTGGACAAGTCTTACAGCAAATGACCTCCTTGTGGCTGCGCAAAAAAACCCTGGCAAGCACCCAGATCTTCTTTTCTGGATAAGTATTAATTGTCTGCAGACTGTCTGGCAAGAAGAATTATTATAATTCGAGGATGTAAGTGTTTATCTGATCTTGCTCCTTTGCAGCCTTGCATGCTGTTTTGAGCCTCACTTTGCCTTGTTGTGATCATTGGCCACAGTTTGCACAGGGAATAAGGCATTGGAGGCTGGTGGTCTGTACCTCTTCCACTGGTAAACCCATTCTGCTGTCTAGAATCGGGGCGGAGGGGTGTGTGTGTGAATAATTTCTGCCCCCAGAGCATTTGTTGCCTAATTTCCTGGCCCTGCAGTTAAGTGGCAGGATTTCTGGGTGACAATGTTAAAGAGCCTGTTTCACAGAGCATGACATTGATCTGCGTGCACAGGGTCAGTGTGAGATTTAAACCTCATTTAAGACCTTTTTAAGCTCCTTGGGCTTAACTGCTGCATAGATTGTTGCCTTGCAGAAGTGAGGGAGTTTGACATGGTAAGAATGATGGCTAAGTTATTTTTGAGGAGGTTTGGGGTTTTTGCTTTATTTTACTTTGCGGATATTTAGTTTTGGAAGGGAAACAATAACCTGCTGCAGTCTGGGAAATGTGAGCTTTAGTTTTGACATGTATTCTTTTTGGATGCAAGTCGCTTAAGACTCAGAATTACATTGCCAAAATAAGTGGAATCTTTATAGGTTTCTTCGGGATCATGAACACCTCTGTTTATTAGTTTTCCATATTGAGAAGGGAATAATCTGTTTGTACTCATAAATGTTGTTGTGATTTGTTCTTTGCCAGGCTGACCTGAACACTTCTGGTAGTTTCCGACTTTTTGAGAAGTCTGAAAAATGCATTCACATAAACCCTTGACTCCTACCCCAGTACTTTATTTTCTTAAAACAAGTGGTTTGTTCATTAAAAGGTGATGAAATGTTTTCCTGACTTTCTGTTACTATGCAAAGAATTTTTTGTGGTTAGATAATGATGAATCTAGTTCTTTGAGTTAGGGATTTTCTCAGTTTTGGGAACTGAGCTGCATAGTTTTTGGTGGTTTGTTTTTTTTTTTTTTGAGCCTTTTTTAGATTTGAGAAACTCCAGAAAGTTTACCGGGTTCTCTTGGGCCATGAATAGCATGTTACCACCAGCTTCATATGCTCCACTTCAGAGAGTTGCTTACAATAGTAATTTTCAGTAGAGCTTGGGGAAGCTGTGTCAGTGGATGGGTGCCTAAAGTGAAACTCCAGGCTGGGTTGTTTCCTTCCAGCTCTAGGTGAGCATCTCCAGGGAGAACAGAAGCTCTTCTGGAGTCTGCAGACCCTGCAGGAACCCAGTAAATAACCTCGGAGCTTTTTGCTCTTTCCCTGCCCCATCTCTGTTTCCTTTCTTTCTGCAGAGAAGCGTACCTGTAAATGTGACTATCTTGGTGCTGCATGTTGTTAAATTGCACCCCATGATTTCTGGAATTCGTGGGATGTTCATGATGGCTGTTCTTAAATATGGGGCAAGAAGGACTGAACTCCGTAGCTTTCTGAGTCTGTGTTCTCTCATTTCATGCTTTAGGATGGGAACTGAACTGCAAAAATGGCCATGTCTGGGCATACTCTTGGGCAACTGGCTCAAGGTGACCCTGCTTGAGCAAAACGGTTGGATAAAGTGACCTCCAGAGGCCCCTTCCACCCTCAACTATTGAGGCCCCTTCCACCCTCAGCTATTCTGTGATTCTGGGAAGAATCAATTCCCTGTGTGCAGTATGTTTAGTTAGACAGTGGTATGTTTAAATGAATGCAGGCATATAGGAATGTATTGTTGCGGAAGAGAGATAATTCTATCACTATTCTGAGGAAAAATTTATCATTTTTACATTTAATTGTGGTGTGTCACTGGGCTCTTAGTGATTGTTTGCTTCATGTTTTAAAGCAGTAGTATCTACATGGATTGTGCAAACTAGTCATGTTTATTTTTTGAGCCGGAAAGTGAAAAGGGATTTAATTCTTAAGGTTTGTCCTTCAAGTTTAAATTCCAAAAATCATTTAATGGAAGAGCAACCCATAGAATGCATTTTCTAATATATAGACCTGATGAGGTAAGAGGCAGCACTCTCAAAATGTGTGTTCTCACTTTCTTTCAGGTAATTGAGAATGGGTCCTCAACGATGCTAAGTCTACAATGGGAAGTGTCACACTTCGCTATTTCTGCTATGGGTGCCTTTTCACATCTGTGACCTGGACGCTTCTGCTCTTTGTTTATTTCAACTTCAGTGAAGAGAACCAATCCTTCAAGAATGTGCCCATCAAGGGGCTGGAACCTCAGAGGCCGTTTCCAAAAAAATTCTACCCCCGTTTTACACGGGGGTCTGTTCATATACCCGAATTGCAACAGAAAGAGAATAAGATAGGAAATGCTCTTGGAAATCATGTCCAGGATCCAGTTAAGGGGGAGGTAGAATTCTCTCCTGAAATGGGTAAGTGATTTTCAGTGCTGGTGACAAAATTAATAAAACAGTAGAAGAAATGAGACAGTAAGCTTGATTTGTTTGTTTTTTAAAGGATCTAAGGGAAAATTGTATATTTGAAGCAGTTTTGTTTGTTAAAATGTGGGTGGTACTACTGGCCCTCTTCATTAGGAATTACTTGACGTGTTGTGTTTAATCAAAAATATATTATTCCTAACATTTGCAGCTGTGCTGTGTAAGTGTTAATGGACTGGATTACAGCAAGGTGTCTACCCTCGATGTAGTTCTTGATTTTGGAAGGCTGAGCCTACGCTTGTTTCATATCTTACTCCTGTGCTGACTGGGCTCAAATACATGAACTTTTATTAGCCACAAAGAAACTCCACTCATATGCAGTAATTAAAAGAAGCTTGATAACAACAGTCAATGAAGAAGATCCATTGATTTGCAGAATATCCTCAGAGTATGAAATAATCTACAAAAAAATGTGAGCGGGACAGATTACAATGAAATATTTATTGAGATGACAGCAGTCAGGGCCAAATCCTGCTTACTTTGTACCAACAAAGGTCTGTATGTTTCATTGGAGCATATTTCATCAATGAGATGATTTGGGTTTGTATCCCACACTAAAATGCTTGTTATATTTAACTGCTTAACAGCTTATTGTCTGCTGTTGTGTTCAGATATGCAAACTGAGGCATGGTCCGTGCTGGCCTGCGAACTTGCTTTAAGTCTGGAGGAAGATGTTGAGTCTTGTGATACTGCTGTCTGCTGCTTTGGGAATTATGGTGTTACCCCTCCCAGCCAGGAGTTTTATACTCATATATGATTGAGTCCTCTGTCATTACCGTGGATGAATGTTGGACCACCAGCTGCAAGAGTTCGTAGAACTTTACCAAACTTCAGTTCATGAGTTGGTCATTAGACCTGTGTAAATATGTAGGAAAAATGCTAATTCATGTTGCCCTGTGGCATTACAAGTGTTTATCAGTTCACTGCAAAAAGCACAAGAGCCAAGTGAGATGAAGACCAGTCCAGAGGTGGCCATTTCTTTCCAACTATTCAGTACTGGCCAGGAAAGAAGTTGGGCTTTTTTAACTGGGAAATCCCTTGATCTTCAGACCAAGTGACTGGTTTGGTTGATGAAAGCCAAGGGGAATTATACTGCCAGGATAAATTCTACATGAATCATCAGAAGACTGCTGGTTCTCTGTTAGAATTAGATCAGGTGCTGCAGGAAAGGGCTTCCTGTCTATCTAGCATAGGGCAGTGATAAATACATAAACCAAAGCATAAAAATAAAAGAAGTTGGGCATATGACAGCCAGATACAAATTGTCCTACCAGATGACAGTTTGTCTTTTTTTTTTTTTAATCTGGTAGAACCACATAACACTGAAGTAAAGCCTAAACTGATGTTTGATTGCAAAGCCCTAGTTTTCCAAGGGGTTTTATCTGCTGTTTGTACTGAAATCTTTCAAACGTTTTGCATGCATTTTGGATATTGTTCTTCCTGAGAATGTTTTAAAAATGTTAGCACTCCTTGTCTATATTCAGAAGATCAGGAAAAAAGTAGTCAGTGGTTGGTTATGGACAGACTGTAGAATGAAACATTTGGTAAGTGGTTCTTAAGCTCGTGCTTTGTATGTTTTAAGTTGACCCAGTGGCACAGTGTTACTGTGGCACTGAGTATTCAAGCATTATGTGACTGAGGCGGGTGTCTGAACTGACAGGCTGGAAACCTGACTTTGGAAATGCCTGTGATTCAAAGGAGGACCAACTGCTGCCAGAAGAGCAGCATTGCCACGGTGAACAAACCTTGTTCCTGCCTGCGCGATGCAACATATCCACAGTGAGAGCACTTATCCGTGAGCGTGGTAGTGTCAGTCACCCCATAAGATACCCTGTGTGGGTGTATCCCATGTCTTTTCCAGATATCTCTATACCCAGCACTTGGTCCTGCACAAATGCCAAGGCACCTGCTCCTGAGGTGTTTGTTGGTGCAGCTGCGCTGCCACTGCTGTGCTCAAGACTAGAAGCGATGGGGTGGGAAATTTAAATGCACAGAATTCCCTTCAGAAGGTCAACTTGTACCTGTAGGTCGACTTTGTTGCTAAAACACAACTGGTACTGACACTACTGTGCTCCGAAGGCAAACCAGGAGTGTTTATTTGGAAAGGAAGAAAGCTTCAAAACATTTTTGATCACCTTTTCTTCTGTTTTGCTTTTTAACCCATCTTGTTTTCTCTGGCTTTGAGCTCAGCTGGCTTTTGCATAGCTGTTGAAAACTAGAGGACATGAGGCATGAAGAGAGCCTGAGAGGACTGGGGTTTTTTCTGCCTTAAAGAGAAGGCTAAGGGGTGAGATTTTATTGCTGTCAACAGCAACTTAATGGGGCACTGTAGGGAAGATGGAGCCAGACTCTTTTCTGAGGTGTATGGGATTATGATAAGAGGAGATTTCTGTTAGATAAGAGGAAAAACATTTTCTATGAGATGGTGGTAAATGCTTGAACAGGGACATGAGGTTGTAGAATCTCCACCCTTGGAGATACAGGAGACTTTCAAAACCTAACTGGACACGTTCTGAACAACCTTATCTAGTTGGACCTGCTCTGAGCAGGGGATTAGACCAGATGGCCCTTCCAACCTGAATTAGTCTGATTCTATGAAACCTGTTTTTCTGGATATATGGTAGCATGTGAATGAGGAACCCCCTTGTTTGTCATTTTCTGCAGATTTTGAACCGTATGGAGATGATAGGCAGGGAGGAAGGAGATAGATAGATTACATGATCCTTGCTCACTTTTTGTGCTGAAATTTCAGTGAAATTGCCGCTGTAGCTTGGTAATAGCTGGTGAGGACATATGCGTCTCATTCTGTGCAGCCAGAATAAAGCATCGTTGTTCCACTACCTGAACTGCTGCAGAAGTGGCTACCAGATACGAGTGGTGGCTACCACTTCCCTTCTCTCCCTCCTTTTTCTCTGTGGAATAGTTGAGTAAAGCACCATAATACTTTGTTTCTATTCACACTGGTGAGTATTCGGCTCGGTGGGGGAGAAGCCTGTGGCACTGAGTCAAGGCAGGCAGGATGGCATTGAGGATTTTGACCTTGGCCTCTCGCACTGTACTTATTTATACCGGCAATTGCTGCCTCTGCCATGCTCAGCAACAGTTGATGCTTCTGCTAAAATAGTCAATGGAGAAACAGCTCTGTTGCAATTTTACTTGCTGTCAAAGTTTCAGGTGATATAAACAAGAAGTTCAGAGTTTTTTTCATAGCTATTTTTATGTTACTGCAGACTTGTGAAAACTGCATAAAACTAGAGCTCTATTGTGAGGGGTTTTCTACCTTTGTAAACGTATTTTCTCTCTAAAATCCCATTACAGACCCTTCATCTATATGGATAGATGCTGATGCATTGTGTGCTCAAGTCTATGTTCTGTTGCTTGTTTGATGTGGATTTTTAGGTGGTGCTAAGAGTTAAGAGACCATTTAAGTGAAGGAAGTGTGTCTGGTAAGGCAATAAACACAATGGAACCGTCAGTCTTTGGAGAATTATTTCATTTTATTACAGCTGCCACTGCTATTTCTAAGTCCTACGTATTTGTAAGGGGTAACAAAAATAGTTGCACAAAAACAGACTTTGTAAAACCAGAAGGATTTTTGAAGAGCATAATGGGTCTCAGGGGAGGTTAAAGCATACATTTCCATCCTTGACTGTTCCCAAAGGATATTTTTGAGCCTGTTAACTGATCCTGGCATGTTTCTTTTGCAGGAATGATTTTTAATGAGGAAGATCAAGAAGTGAGGGACTTGGGCTATCAGAAGCATGCTTTCAATATGCTTATCAGTAATCGGCTGGGATACCACAGGGAGGTGCCTGATACAAGAGATGTGAAGTATGTACTAATTTTTGGTGAGAACGTGGTAAAATTTCATGTGCTCAGGGACTTGTTACTTGCATTATACCTGATGTAGCATTTAACATTTTTGATGTTAAAGGGCAACAAAGATGATTAAGGGAGTGGAGCATCTCCCTTATGGGGCTCTTGAGCTTGGAGAAGAGGACACTGAGGGGTGACCTCAGTAATGTTTGCCAATATATAAAGGAGGATGGAGCCAGGCTCTTCTTGTTGACAACCAATGATAGGACAAGGGGCAATGGGTTCAAACTGGAACACAGGAGGTTCCACTTAAATATGAGAAGAAACTTCTGCTCAGTGAGGGTGCCAGAGCCTGGCCCAGGCTGCCCAGGGAGGTTGTGGAGTCTCCTTCTCTGCAGACATTCCAACCCGCCTGGACACCTTCCTGTGTAACCTCATCTGGGTGTTCCTGCTCCATGGGGGGATTGCACTGGATGAGCTTTTGAGGTCCCTTCCAATCCCTGACATTCTGTGATTCTGTGATTACATTTCTGTTGGGTACTCTTTCAGCCTTCTGTGTGGCTGAAGGCAGATTTTTCAGCTATTTAAACAGAAGTGCTTGAGGCTAGGATTTATTTTCTTTGGTCTCTTCTGTCTTTTTGACTGTCTTTTTGGCTCTTTCTGGAGATCTAATTTTTTTGCCAGCTGGAGCGGTATGTGAAAGGTAAAGCCCCACGGAAACCAGGCTCCATGAAAAAAGAAAGACTGCTACCCCTGAAAGCAAAGTTTTTTTCCGAATTCTTAATTCACTTTAAGAATGCTTAATAAAGAAACAGATTAGATATACAATTATTCAAACTGTTATTATCCTGTTAATTTTTGTGAGTTGTAGGATTGGCAGACAGCTATTTGGATAGAAACAAGATTCTGAAAATAATACTTTAAATAAAAGTTGGTGTGGAAAAGTCCTAAGAATCAAACTTTCTTTTCAGCAATACTTAGAATTACACAGCCTGTATCTTTCATCTCGTCACCTGTGTACTCAGTTACTTAAAACATTCTACAATATTTTTGAAGCTTCATTTTGAGACACTTAGTACTGTAACTACCAGAAGAGATGCTATAATTGTGTTTGGTACCTTTGAAAGATGAACATTAAATGTTCTGGTGCCCAGGTTAATGAGACTTTCACCTTATGTACCATTTCACATTTGTTGTAAGCCTACCGAGGGGAAGATAGATAAATGACTGATGACAAAGGCTCTCTGTTTGTTAAAGGCCTTGCTTGGTATCTGGATTGCACTGCTCTGAATACTTTCTGTTAAAAAGCAGATTTTTTTTCTGTGTTCTGTCTGTATATGGGAAAAAAAATCCCACCCCTATAACAACAACAACAAACCCCCAATGTTTAATTGAAAAATAAATAAAACTGCATCTGTTTTTCTAGTGGTTTCTCTGGTGTGGGTAAATGTAATGACTCATACTTGCTGAAATGTCTCTCCCAAGGCTGAGTTCATTCCAAGTCAATGAAGACTTTTCTTGTATACTTCTGGGTTTTCATTTGTAGTTTCTTATTTTTATTGGATTCCCTCATGCCTGGCATCTTCAAATGGCATTAATCTGCAATACTGTACCCTGCTAGAAGTATGGACAAAATTCAGAAATAAGGCTAAAGAATGAATGATCTTCTGCTTTGAGTGGGATTCAGCCTGCAGTTTAAAATGCTGAAATTTAGATAGCTGCGTGTTAGTCAATGCAGTTAATGGAGCATGCAGAGCTCTTCAGCTGACAAAATGCACTTGTCAGCCTTAGGGTGAGCTGAACACTGTCTGAACTCCGCTGACAGCAGGGACTAGACTTAAGTGTCTTAATCTGCAGACTGAATCCCAGCCTTGGTTGTCTGAATAGGTGTTTAGCACCGTTGGAGGTATTCTGGGATATCCAGCCTAGTCTCCAGCAGCTGGCCATTAAAACTGTGGGGTTTTGGTAGGCCTCATGTCATATTTGTTATTCCTGTACATGGCTGAGCTATCTGAGGGTACTAGACAGTTTTGACAGCTGAAACAAGCCCTTAATGATTTCTTTATGTCTTGAGGATCTGTGATTCTTACTCCCACACAAGTTCATAATATTCTTTGTTTTCTAAAAAGTAGCAATGTATTATATGGAGAATAGTTTACTATGCTGGGCCTTACTACAGATGTTGTACGCCTGGGCTCTTTGTGTTCAAGTTAGGACTTCTTCCTACACATCACTTGTTATGTATGAAGTTTCACTAGTGATCTAGCCCTTTGGAAATCCCACTGAAAATAATGACTATATTTCTGTTTGCAGATGTAGAGAGAAGTCCTACCCTTCTGATCTGCCATCTGCCAGTGTTATCATCTGTTTCTACAATGAAGCGCTTTCTGCCCTGCTTCGCACGGTGCACAGTGTCCTGGACCGCACTCCCGTGCACCTTCTGCATGAAATCATTTTGGTGGATGACAACAGTGAATTAGGTGAGAGAACCTTTCAGTAATATTTCAGTCAATGCTTATGCTTCTTGACCTTTCTGTCTCTTCCTGTGCTTTATTGACTGATCATTATAAAAACGTGGAAGCCATGATGCGAAACCAATTTGTAATGCAGTCCATCTCCGAAAAATGCCAGCTGGTACAGCTGCGTGGTGTTCTGAGAAACCCAAGATGACATCCACTCTGACACCGGTGCCATTTTACTGATGAGATTTGTACCATACAGACTGGGACATTCCAAAACAGGTTTTGAAACTAATAAATGAGGAGTGTATATTTGCAGAGGGGGTGATTAAGCAGTTTATAGATTAGCTGTTTTTAACAGTAGCTTGCTTAGGATGTTCTGGTGCTCAGAGCAGATTATGTTGGTCTTTTCATAAACTTTGTGTGTCAATACGAACTGAATGCATCTGAAAGGAACCGAATGCAGCTGTGGTCTTGCACATAGTTGATGTGGCACTGTGCAAACAGCGCGTCAGAGTTTTTTGTACTTGCTCGGCGTTCGGGACTGGCGTTGAGCTGGGATCGGAGCTCAGCCAGTCCTGGGAGGGCTCTGCCTGGCTCTCTCACAGCCTCTTGTGGCCACCCTGGGAGCAGCCAGCCCTGGCTCTCGGTGGAGGGGCCCAGCAGGGGTAAACCTTGCAGAATTGCTTTACTGTTGATGACAGATTGATGCTTCGGCATTTTTCTCTCAAACGATGGACAAGGCAAAGACAGACATGCAATTCAAGCGTTTGGGCACTTCAAAAGCAAAATGCCTGGTGAGGAATGTGTTAGCGTAGCAGACCTCGCAAGTGGGACTGTGCACATAATCTGCTCACCCCTGTACAAGTCTACAACTTTTTGTGTTTTTGAAATGATTTTTACTTTTTGGGGGCATATAATCAGTTCCCTTGATCTCATCATTTGGTTTCTGTGTTAAAGTTTCTCTTGATCTAAGAGACTGATTAGAAATGTATAATGTAGAATTAAATTCTCTCGTTATGCAGCAAGTTCATTTCTCTGAGGTCAAATCAAATGTTAAGATACAGGAGAGAATGAAGATCAAACACTCTGTCCCTTGCTGATAAGAATGCATAATATTCTGTTTTGTGTTTTGGAAGCGATATGTTCTCTTTGCTACAAAGTGTCTTGTGGAATTTGTTGTTTTAAAGTTTCATAACTGTCGTATTCAGGACTAAGCTTACTTCAGAACTCAGTCTTTGGAACACAGTAGCACATTTAGTTAATGCCCGTGTTTAGGCAGTAATACTATCACCCTTCTGGTCTGTTGCTAATTCAGAGGCCAAATTAGGTTCAAAACATTCAAGTAGCTACTTTTGCCTTTGTGACTTCAAATGAACATGATTTGAAGCTGGAGATGGGAGGAGATATTGTTATACAGAGAATTACTGCTCTCGATGACGATGTACTACTGGTTTGCACTGCTGCTTAATTTTAATGAATGGAGTTTCACTGCTGAAGAAAAGCAAAGCTGCTTTAGTGACTGAGGAAAACAAAGACTTTGGCTGTGCCATGGATCTCATGTGAGCTTCAGCAAATCACTTAAACTCTATATGTCTTTGATTTTTTAATTTGTTTTCTGTAATTACATATTTCCTGAAAAGATATCTTAGCTGAAATTCTGCCTATTTCTACAGCTTTAAATATAGGAGCTCTACTGCACATCAGTGCTGTTGTGCAGAACTTGGGTTTTTGCATCTGATTTTGCCTCAAAAAGCTTCTTACATTCAATCCTGCACAGTCTTACTAGCCAAGCAACTCAACTGAGCCCACTGTTAGAGTTTTCTTTGCTGCAAGGCAGGATTTCTTTTTCTAGTATGTCGTCTTTCTTCCTGATTTAGGCCTTGCCTGTTGTGGAACAGCCTACAGGACACGTTGAAAACTGTCACTGGAGGTTTTATTCTACATGGAAGAAGAGGTTGAAGAACAGATGTTTTCAGATGTTTGCACATGCCATTGGACATGCAAAACTATTTCCTCTTGTATGTCCTTTCCTGCAGCATTATCTGCCCTAAATGCTGAGTTTAGTAACTGACCTTTTCTGCTTTGTGCTGTCCCTCTGTTTGCTGCAGTTGTACGCCGTCTTTCCCTTGCTATGATACACCGAGTGAAGAATGATTCAAGCACTGGTTTATTTTAGATTTCAAATCCTTCTGTCCTACTTAATTATTTCATTTGGGTAGCATCCTAGAGATGACTTTATTTCATGAACTTTCGAGGAGACTTTCTTAAAATCTTTCCTATTGTCTCTGGCATATTATGTCACATTCAAGACCAAGGGAGAGAATTCCTGTGGCCCAGATGAATCCAGTCTGCATCTCTCCAGAGACTTTTCTTTGTCCTAGAATATTCTCTACCACCGTGTTTACTCCGCGGTACCTTCTCATTCTTGATCAATGATGCCGCCTTGCGGCACAAAGGCTGAGGTCTCAACATCTGGAGTTGCTTCTGGGAATCTCCTTTTCAGTCTTCCTGCCTGAAAGTTCTCGTACTCCCTGAAGGTTATAGCTCTGGCTTCCGCATATGTTCCTTTGGCATTTAATCTTGTTAACAGCAACTTTAATGTTTGAACTGAGATTCATCAGCATAATAATATTTATTTTTGCAGATCCTGTGTTGAAAGTCTGTCTGCCTCCCTGTACCAAGGTTCTCTATGAAATCTCAGCTGGCTCTTTGTTGTTCTCCCTCATTTTATGTTCCTCTTTATTTCTCCATAAGTTTATGAACTTGTGTTTTTCCATTACTTCAGTCTTCATGTGTCTGTCTTCTCTTCAGTGGTCCTGCTTTAATATTAGAAACCACCATCCTCAGCTAAAAAAAATGATTGTTACTGTTAAAATTGCTGTTGATGTTAGTTAAGTTACAGTAGTGCCTATAGATTTCAGTGGATTTTGCTCTTCTTCCAAAGCACATACTTGCCAGAAGTGTCTTTGATCCTTTTGGATTTTAGAAAAGCAACCACCCATGAGTGAATTTTACTTTATATCTGCCGCGGTATCAGCTGAGCAGGTACAGATAATGAAAGATGTCTTCATGCTGCTTCTTAAAGTTGTCAGTGTTTGCCTTAGTGTATGGAACATAGTGCTTTAAATCACTTGCCAGTGTGTAAGGGCTTTTATTACTTGTGCTGCAAATGACAGTCGCCGTGAGATGAATTTGGAAATGCTATTTCTTTGTGTGGTGCCTTTTATTGTATCTGTTTTTTTAGCAGCAGTAATTCCTTTTAGCATAGAATCTAGTAGTTCAAGTTAACTGGAGTCATATTGTACTAAAGGCTTTGCAAACAGAACTCAAAGATAACAATCCAGTCTGTATTCAGGAAACCAAGGCTAAGAACAAAAGGTGAGACAGTGGCAGTGCATAAAAAGTTAGTTGGGAAAATACAAGTAGATGTTTCTGAGCAGGAGCGCACCCTGTGGAAGGCCCAGTCCCGTGGTCCATCACCCTCTTTGGTGCAGGGTGCGTATCTGCTTTCTCCGTGTGGATTTCCACAACGTAGCAGGGAAAAGTAAGGCAGGTAATAGGAAAATGTGCCAATAAAACAACAAAAAAAGGCCACAGGAATTGGTGGGCGGGTGTAGGATGTGGAATGACTGAGTGTCCTTTTGATACCCTTGGTTTGAAGCTGTGCTGTGTTGGAGGAGCCTTTTGGTCAAGTTTTGGCTGGTTTTGAGTTGAACATCTTGGGGCTTTAAGCAAAACTTTCACAATTTCCATCCTGTTGTTGAACTTGTGTTTTTCCCTTTCTCAGCTGACTTGAAGAAAGACTTGGATGAATATGTTAAAACTCAGCTTCCAAAAACCACAAAATTGGTAAGAAATGAGAAGCGGGAAGGTTTGATTCGAGGAAGGATGATTGGAGCCTCCCATGCCACAGGTAACCTTTCTTGTTTCTCTTTTCTTTGCGTACTTTGCCCATGTGTTAATGGGGCGACTTTTCTTTCTGTAGTGCAGCTCTTTCATGTGTTGAATATTTGACCTGTGATTGCTTTAGGTGAGGGCTCTGCGTGTCATGCTGTGTTCTGAGCTACACAACTTAGTGCAGGGGAAGAAAGATTTGGGATAATGCTATCTTAGGCAAGAGACCTTTTAGCAATTATTTCAGAAGATCAATGACTTTGAAATGAGTTAATTGCATTGATCTTTGGCTGTTATATTAAAAACAGCTACAAAAAATGTCTTCAGTGATACCTGTATAATGATAATCGGCGACCTTAACTACCATTACCTGTGGATTTACATGTTTACATCATGCAGTTGACCATGATCTCTATAAAGCTTTCTCCAGGATTACCTCAAAGCTTTACTGAATTAGTCCCCACCTGGGGTTTTCCCTCTTGCTCAATGAGAAGGAAGCAAGGAGGACTTGGTACTTGCTTATATGTAAATAAAGAGTAGATATGATAAATCCACTGTTTTTATAGTTTGTAATTAACTTCAGGAAATCTATGCCGTGTAAGAGAGGGGAGATGTTTTTTCAAGTCACCTACGCAGTGACTTCACAAATTTGGAGCTGAATTTAAGTGTGTTTTAAACCACCTCCAAACTGTTGATTTTTTTTCCTTGCTGTGGCAGTTTACTTTTGATAAAATGAGTTGGGTTTTTTTTTTGAATGGGGCAGTGAAATACTAAAACAAAACCAGTAATTGCCAAAATATAGTGAGGCAATGTAGAATTTTCCCTGTTCCTGCCCTGAAAGTCTGTTGCCTTGGGAATATCTCCATCTGCGCCAGGTATTGTGGTTGCAGAATATTTTCTGCATGTTTCATGTGAAAACTACCACTCTAAAATAACAATCTTCTTCCTTATTAACATACACACTAATCTCGCTTCTAATTCACCCATCTAATTCTAGTATTTCTCATACAAGCTTTTCTGTTGTTGCAGTGAGTGTTAATTGGGAAAACTATGTTTGGTGCTTTATATACACTCTGTGCCTTTTATCATAATATGCTCCCCAGTTAAATTCTTTGGTGTCTGGGAAAGTATGTGCTACTCTCTCAGATAATTTTGAGTGGCAGATAAAGTCTCTTAATTGGTGTTTACTCATTAGCATTGTAATGGCATAACCCAGAGAGAAAATTGTGCTTGTGGTTTCCAAGCTGTGCTAGGATTCATTTGAGTTAGTGCAATTTTAAGTCGTTTTATTGCTTTGTTTTTGAGCTGCCAGAGTCTGTGTGGTGTGGGGTTTTTTTTGTTAGTTTTGTTGGGTTTTGTGTGTGTGTGTTTTGGTGGTTTACTTGGTTTTTTTCTTTTTCCCTCTTCTCAATCAAATACTGTCTGTTCTTAATGGGTGACTCGTATGTTTCTAAGTTGTTTTCTTTAAAACTCTTTCCTGTCTTTTCCACATTATTCTAGTGTTACATGAAATTTGTTGTGTCATAAAAATTCAGATGACTTTTTAGACCAGCTGAGCCTGAAGGTCTCTCGTGGATCAAACTGTCCTCTCTGACCATTGCAAATAATCCCCATGTAAACTGATGGGATTGGAGTGTTGCTTGGTCTAATAAAGCTGAATTTGGCTTTGTCCATTTAGGGCATTCACTCTTCTTTTTAACTGCTAGGAATTGCAAATGTAGGAGTAGTTACATTCATACATTCAGCCCTTTGAAGGCAACTGCAAGGCTGATGTGTCCCTGGTGAAAATGAGTTGAACACTCCAGAGCTAATGAAATAGGGAGATGCTCTGAATTCCTTTTTATTCAGGAGCCGAAATATTGTGGCCTGTATCATGGCTGAATGCAGATTAATTCATCAGAATGGCTTGGTTTAAAATCCCCAGATTTTAGGTGCAACAGTGACTGGATGGATGCTGAAGTGCGATATGAAGGGAGCCCAAGGTGATTACAGTCAGTGGGCAAAACCAACTTTATTATAGAGATAATTCATCCAGCCCCATATCCATCCTCTTGGGCTCAGGACCTGCTCTGCAACAGCCCAAGTGCCTGACTGAGTGCTACTCTGGGGACGTTTCATTTAAAGTACAGCAGCTTTGCTGAATTGGGCTAGAACATTTGATGACTATAAAACCCTGGTAAAGAAGTGCAAATTGTGGCCCTCTTGAGCAATTAATGGCTAAATGTGAACAGCCAGGATCTACCTCCTGCCTTTGTGACTGAGCTAATCCCTGTGCAGTCCCTGGTTTGTCAGTGTTTGAGTGCAGACAGCGTTTTGCCTCTGTTACACAGGCTGCTGAGGATGCTGCCGATATAATTGCCTGTGTCACCACGGATCTTTGTGTTTTCTGTTATTTGGCATCTGCAGGGCAAGTGCTGGTGTTCCTGGACAGTCACTGCGAGGTGAACGAGATGTGGTTACAACCCCTGCTGACCCCCATCAGAGAAGATCGCCGGACTGTGGTGTGCCCCGTCATTGACATCATCAGCGCTGACACGCTGACCTACAGCTCTTCGCCGGTTGTGCGTGGAGGGTTTAACTGGGGCCTGCACTTTAAGTGGGATCTTGTTCCTCTGTCAGAACTGGAAGGACCCGAGGGAGCCACTGCTCCGATCAAGTAAGGTTCCTCCTCCATGGTGTAAAGCTCTGTGTAACGCATGGACAATCAGAAGCACTTCAGAGTGTATCAGGGTGTGTAGTTCTAGAAGCAGATGCCTAACCTGGCAATACTTGACTTGTTTATTTTACTTAGAAATAGTTTTGCTTACTATTACCTAATTCAGTTTAATTTCTCACATTTAATCACAAATTTGATGTATCTATCCTAGTAGGTCAAGAAAACACACGCGCTTTTAGAGAATACTTACACAAGAGTCTTAAGGGGCTTATCCTATTCTGTATTAAATCTGTCCAATAATTTCACTTTTGAGCTATGTATTGATGTCTGTTTCCAGTCTGTCAATGTGTTTGGCTTAATGATGGGTTTGATAACCACCTTTGTGCTAGTAATAGCCTGCATATCCCACTAATATAGGCTCTGTAATTTCAGTGCTAAAGAGTTTCTAGATTGGGAAAATACGTTTTTGTGCTAATAGGAAGGTGGTTTCATAGGTGATGGGTGAGAATATCAGACCATATGGTAATTTTCCATGTCAGCATTTTTTTCTTTAGATTTCTTCTGTTTTCCTCAAACAAGCAATTATTTTGTCCTAAAGCTTCCTAAACAACTACACATGGATGCCAAACTCTCTTTAAAATGCTGCTTGTATTTTACATAGTGTGGCAAAGGCCTCAAACTGTTAGAAATCTGTCTATATTGTTTCTGTGGTCTGAATTGCTTGAGAGTCGTTCTGAAACAAAAGTCTTGGTAAAGCTTCACGCTAGGGCTTGGAAAGTTACTTTCTTTAGTCTTTCAATTGTTGATGGCTGTCTTGCCTGTAGAGAAGTGGCAATGTCTGGTTCTTGGTGGACACAAAACTGTTATAAAATGTCAGTAGACACGTATTTTTTGTATCAGACACATATGGCTCAGACATGAGAATAGAAGCTGTCCCGGTGTGAATCCCTTCATGAGAAGGGCCAGTGCTGCCGGAGCAACGGCAAGGGGTTGATTGTGCTTTTTCTAGTTGCAGGTATCCATCTCTCTACAGAATTGAGGTCTGTGAGGTGGAATAACTGAATATATTATATGTATGTATATATATATATACAAAAACATATATTTTTTTTTTTTTCACAAACTGAGAATAGGATACTTCTATACGATTTACAAAGCAAATCAGAACTTGAGCAGCCTCATCTCTCATTCTCTTTCCTTGGGCCGTAAATGGAGAGCGTTTCAGGCTGACGCAAGCAGCTCCAGCACAAGGTTCTCTGCTGTGGCCAGACAGCTCTGCAGTTTGTATTCCCACATCACAAGATGTGGTCTGAGAAGCCAGGAAACTTCTTGAGTTAGTTAACAGTTTGGCCACTTTGAAAGGTGTCGCTGTGACGGTTTCTGAAGTGCGAGGGAAAGGACAGACTGGGAAAATCTGAATGCGGAACCTGCATAGAAAGTCTTACAATCCTTATTCTGTGAAGAGCTGTTCTCACAGTTAATCTGGGGGTGCCTGAAGGTTGGTTCTTGCTGTGTTCATCCCTAGTGTTGCATTCCTTCAATTCACTTTTAGGAAAATCTCCCATTGAAAAGGTAGGGAACGTCGTAGTTAAAAGGTAGTCTAATCTAAAACTATTACGTTTTCTGAGTGTGAAAGTGATTTTTCCTACTTAGAGGTCTCTGCCTGCTGTGAAAAAGAAGCTAGATTGCTATTTAACCTTTGAAAATGGCTTTCTATCAAATGGAAAGTCTTAGGTTTTACATTTTAAAGGCTTTCATCATGAATTATTTTGGTGTCAGGGATGGAAAAATTGAAAGCAACCTTCCAACCCAGGTTTTAAAGTGACAGAGACTGTAGTAGAATGTTGTGTGAGAACAAGCAAAGAAATCCGGACTTAATCTTGGTTTCATTGTAGATTTTTATTAACAAGGATGAGAGAAAGCACATTGTATGTCCCAATTATTAAATAATTTTTATGTAGTGTTTTTACTCTTTTATACACTTCTAGGGCATCCACATATTACAAATGTGTGATACAGTAGCAATTCAACCTAGACACTGTACAATGATGGTTATATAGAGATTTTTTACGAAATAGGGCACCATTCTAGTAACATACAGGCAAGGTGAATAACTAGGAAACCCTGAAGAGAAAATCTATCCAAATATACAAACTCTAAATAACTTACCAATAAACTGCTCATTGTATGTATGATGAAACAACACTGCTCCTGGTACTTAATTTCTATCCATGAAATAGAGTAAGATTTCTTTTAGCAGCCTCTTGGCTTCTGTAATTTAAATTTAGACCTTGTTTCTTGATGCAATTTGATGTTGGAAAGTAATTTATACTCTGGATTCTACTTCTTCTGTAGTTCAGACGAGCTTGGTCTGTATAATTCACCCTTGTAAGAGGGGGAAGAACACATTATTGTGTGCAAGTGCACACCTTTGTAACTGTAGGGAAAATAGCTTCTAGTTAAGATAGATCTGAATATGGTTTATAGGTATTGGAACAATGAAAGATCCCAGATACCACTGACAGATCTACTTTTGAAAATGTTTAAAGCCTTGAAGCGTGATCTGATGATTTCTAGTGTTTGTAGGGTTTAAATTGTGTTACGTAGGTCTAAATTTAAGCTTTGGGACTAGCTGATTCAGCTAAAATTACTGGTGTGTTGTGTTTTTTTTCACTAAAAGTAAATGAGCTTCTTTCAATATTCCTTTTTAGGTCACCTACTATGGCTGGAGGCCTGTTTGCCATGGATCGCGAGTACTTTAATGAACTTGGACAGTATGATAGTGGCATGGACATCTGGGGAGGAGAAAATCTGGAAATATCATTTCGGGTAATCTAGCTTTTATGTGTACTGGAGTATGAACCTCAATGTCTGGCTGCTTCTCTTCCCAATGTACAGTTAGTTTCTTTAGCACTGGAATAGCTATTTGCACACAGAAATATTTGGGTACTTTTATTCCCAGGAAGGATGCTTTCAGCACACAGTAGCTGCCTTTGCAATAATCTTCAAGTTAAGTTTTAATGGGAAGATTTAAGAGAATTTTGAGCTCTGTAGTTACATATTTGTGGCTTTTTCTTTGTTTGGTGGAGAATTTCGTAGTACGTGTAGAGAAGCAAAAGGAAAGAAGAATGATGCAGATTGCTTATGAACTCATTTCAGGAATGTCTAATGCATTTCATAAGTCAGTTAAAAAGATGCGTGGCTTACAGCAACATGGATGATAAGTAAGCTTATTATATTTCCTTAGACATGTTTGGGGCTTTTGAGACACTTCAGCCTCCTTTTTGACGTCCTGGAAATGTAGATATTTAATAACTAAGGAGTCATGTAGAGTAGTCAGCTTTGTTGGGAAAATAATGAGGAAGTTGTGATCAGATGTGAAAGTGATGCTTCATTTGGCTTCTATGTTTTATCTCATCTTCCCTAACTCCAGTGAAAGAAACAAACAAAAAACCAAAGCAACTCCTCACAAACAGACAGACCCAACCAAACCCCACACCCCCAAACCAAACAAAACACAACCAAAAAAACCCACCACACAACCCTCAAAACTTTAGGGAAATCTGTCAAATTGGTTCATTAGAGAAATCAAGATTAGAGCTCAACAAAAAGAACTGGCATTTCATATATTTCAGTGACTTTACAAGGGTATGTACTCAATAAATAAAATCTTTCAAGTTTTTAGTACAAAATATAGTTATTAGATACCTGAGTAGAAGTGTATGGAATGCGAGGAAATTATTCTCTTTACCGTGTAATACACAGTTTCAATAAATAGGGCTTTGACAAATTGGAGTATGTTCAGAGAGCTTTATAAGGTCTGGAAGGCCTGGCTCCCTGGGGGAGAATTGAACAGGACTTGAGTCTATCTTATCCAGGAGTAGTTTTAGAAATGACTTGATTATAAACTGCTGAGACGAGAAGCTTTTTCTGAGATCAGAGAGCACGTTAGTCTAACAAAGGGCCAGTGACGATAATTTGCAGGATGGTGAAGTTTAAAAAAAAAAATAAAAAATAAATGGAAGTAGAGTGTAATGGAGATCGATTAAGGCGCCTAAATGTAGTATTTGAATGTGAACAGTATTTCTGAGTTCCCATATACTTAACAGAAACAAACAGCTGTGTAAAATAGGTGCTTATACTTAGCTGAAAAGCTTTGCAGGCTCCCTTGCTGGTACTGATAGATCTTCATGTCTACTGTGGAAGTACAGACATGTCATTCTCACGTAGGCAAATAAATTTAGATATCTTGATCTGCACGTTGAATCCCAGCCCAGTGTTTTTTAATAGGTAATTAGATTATAATATTTTACATCATCTCCTATTTGTTGCATGGACAGATCTGGATGTGTGGCGGTCGGCTTCTGATCATCCCCTGCTCCAGGGTGGGGCACATTTTCCGTAAGCGACGCCCCTATGGCTCACCTGGGGGACAGGACACTATGGCTCATAACTCCCTGAGGCTGGCGCATGTGTGGATGGATGAATATAAGGTAAGAGACTATTCTAGGTCACAAAATAAGGTTATTGACTGGCTTGTTTGTCAGAGGAAGCGGGGTCAGTTTGCATCTCTAATGGGGTCTTCCTTCTGGAGTCTGAATTCCTAATTTTGATATGAATTCCTGTATTCTGTAGGATTGTTGTTTGGCTTTTGAATGCTCAAGTCTTCTCTCTGTTCCTTCTGCAGGAGATTCAGTTTTCTGACTTTTTAATGATGTAAAAGTTGATGAATGAGTTCTTGCAAGCTCTGCATTGCTTTGTGTCCAAATCCGTGTTACAAGGCAGCCGCATTCTGCTGCTATGTGCCTTCAGGTAGTTTCCACGTTGGTGAGACAGGGATTTTGATGGCTGGTTGTTTGCTTCTGTTTTAATTAGCAGGCTTATTCTTTGTCTTGTCCTGGAAGATCAATCAGGATTAACTTCTGAATTCAAGGACAAGCGTATTCCTTCCTTCGGATCATTGTACTGATGGTTTTAAATGTAGATCAGGCTCCTGTGAAGTTCTGATCTCTATGATGCTTGAGGTCTTTTTGCCTTGTGAGACCATAGGATTTGCTGTGTGGCCAGCTCCTGTGGTCCCTACAACTTCTATACAAGGCATATTTTATTAACTTTATATTCTTTAGAGGTTTATGTTTCAAACCCCATTCTTTATCTTGATATTCAGTCAGTTTGAGGAACCTATTAGGGGTCATTAATTTTCACCTCCATTCTCCATCTCCATAATGTATTGGTAGATTTGATCTATCACTTTCCCTTTTATTGGTGTCTGGGCACAGTTGTTTTGTGATTAATGCTGGGTGTCTCTGAAGCTTGGAATTGATTCTTTGTTGTAATTTCCAACTAATGCTGCTTTGTCCAACGAGGACTTAAACTGCTGATTGTAGCCATCTCTTATCACAGGCTTGTTCTGAACTTTTCCAGCTGTTTCAATCTAATTATCTGATAGTTGCCAGAGACTATTATTATGACAGATTTACGTATGGAGGGCAAGGCTGGAAATATTTTTGTAAGTGTAATGCAAATATTTAGGGCCAGTATCATTTACTGATGTGATTGTATGCTGAATAATACAAAGATAAGGCTTCAAGGACCAGTTTTGCAGTAAAGAGCAAATATCAATATAATGTATTATAATATATACTAATAGAAATATAATATAAATAATATAAATAATATAAATAATATAAATAATATAAATAATATAAATAATATAAATTAAATGGTGTGATGGAAGGAAACAGCAAATTTTTCGTAACTGTCAAAAGCAAAATGTAAAAAGTTCATATATACAATGGAAATAAATAACACAGGAAAGGCAGGATAGCAAAATTTGAACTTTAACTAGGAAAAGGCAATTGGAATATCAGAGCTCCTTTTTTTTGAAGCAGACCAATGTTTTATAGTAACATCCAGCCTATCTCCAAACGTTCCCAGAGTTGTCCAACAGTCCAGTGTACTTGATGCCTCCCCTACTGCTGCTATTAGAACAGCAGTGATACATCAAGTCCTTCCAAATGCTCAGAGATCTGGAAAAGGACAGATGTGCCATTTGTCTTGAGATGGTGCTCTCTGTCATCTGAATAGCAGAGACAGCGGTAAAGTAATTGAAAACTGTCAGAACCACATTATGGTAAGTGAGTTCCAGATGTCTACTAGAGATTAATCCAAGAAAATACCATAGCTCAGTCCCCTAAAAACTGATTTTGAAATAATATCTAGTAAAGTAGTTAATGTGCAAATACAATGCCTTTTCTATGTAAATCTGGCTGGAATTAAGGACTCTACAAGGGGATTTTTCTTCTAGTTTCAGTAATAGTATTCATGCCACATTGTACATTCATGAATTCCTGTTTGTCCCCTTTGTCTCTGCATTAGAGTTGAACAGCATATAAGATTAAGCTGGAATCTTAATCCATCCTTGCCTAACTAGGTAAAATTCCGAGTACAATAATAAATCAGAACATGAAAAAATAACATTGCAGGTGCCTTTCTGGAGATGGTGTGGATGAATGGACAAACCAGGCTTCACAGAAAGCCCAGGTGACAGTTCTGGTTCTTCATGTGAATAAGTGGGTGATCCCACTGACTGTCACGAGATAGTCCTACTTATATATCTATTGCAATATGATTTGGCTTTCTTTTGTCCTCTTAACCTGTCAAGTTGGAAGGCTGGAAATCATGGGAGACAAAAACCACTTGAACCCCACAACAATGGAAAAAAATAATTGGACAGTCAAACTAATTTAAAGAAACTTTGGTCAGATGAGGATAATGATGATGTACCCGCCTGTTTCTGACCTGACGACTCCAGGATGCATTTATTGCTCATGGACTGTAAGGCTGATTTGTTTCCTCCTCAAGCAGGAGTCTAAAAAACATAAGCAGATTATTGCCTGAGAAGTGTCTTCATCAAGAAAAGGATTAGCTCAGGGTTAGGCGGGATAAATCTCACCTCCTGTGGCAATCTAAACACTGGAGTTTCCTAGTGCCAGTTTTGAACTTAATGGCTGAAAGCACTAGCGGAATGAAGCTTTTGGAAGTTCTACAAACAGGAAAAAGTTGGAAATCAATAATGCAAAATTCTTCTTCCCTTCCTCCCAACCTGTTTCTCTTAAATACAGGAGCAGTATTTTGCTTTGAGACCCGAGCTAAGGATGAGGAACTATGGAAACATTACAGACCGTGTGGAACTGAGAAAAAGATTGAACTGCAAATCATTTAAGTGGTATTTAGATAACATCTATCCTGAGATGCAAATTTCTGGGCCTAACGCCAAAGCTCCACAGCCAGTTTTTATTAATAGAGCACAGAAACGACCAAAAATAATCCAGCGTGGAAGGGTAAGAGAAACTTTCTTAAAAATATAGTATTGTATTTTTTAGATTCTTTTGAGATTCTTTCTGAAAAATTTGCTCAAATACAATAAAATCAATCTGCTTCCGTAGAGCATAGAGATTTAGTTTTGCAACAAGCTGTCTTGAAAAATAACAGATTTTTCATCTTTAGGCAAAGGCAAATTAGTTTCACTCTGATCTATATTTCAGATTATTTTCAGGCTAGATACTCCTCAATGAAGTTTGTTACCTCAAAGCTCAGAGTTACAAAGTTTTGATGTCTTTAGCATGCACTTTCATGGCAGTTGGTTCTGAAGATGGATTTGGATAGAGAGAAGTTTGGCCTCAAATATTCATGCTCTGTTGGTTTGTGATAAGAGTACAATGTAATTAGTTTCCAAACTCATTGCTTTTACTGGATAATTTTCTGCAGAGATGAACATTTGCATCTGAGACTGATGATGGCTTTTCTATTCTTGACTGTTAGATAATGAAAAAAAATGAGGCTTGGTCCTTTTTTCTTCAAATAGGAGTGAAGAGATGTGTTTTCATGTGTATTCATGAAGGAAATAATGATTGCTATTTGTATTTATAATGCATGCCTTAACTCGGACACCTGTGTTCATGGGTTTGTATGCAGGCAAAGCCAGCACATAGTTGCATCTGTTCTCTCCAGTGCCAAGCTCATCCGATGTGTGCTTTTTATGCTTCCCCAAAATAATGGAGAACTTCAAACCCGAGACTTCAAACACCGTGAAAGAGAAGACCTTTGAATAAACTATGTCACGTGTGCATGGATTATGGTTACCAGATTCCTTTCTAGCTCAATAACGGGAAGCACTAAGTAGGGATGTAGCGCAGGCTGCTGTAGCTGTTGGCAGTTGCTGGTCCTGCGGGTAGATTCAGGCTGGAGGACCCGAGTTTATGCAGAACCCATTGACATCATTAGATTATTTTGCTTGGAAGCAGCTATCTGGGAATCCACAATTTGTGCAATATTTTTATCATTGTATCCTGGCCAAGCTATAAAGTTATTTATCATGTAGTTTCCCTGAATAAAACAGATAGAATAGGCCAATTCCTTAGTTGTTAAATGCTGTTATTCCTCTAGTAAGAATTTTATTTTTTTCCCATTATATTTAATGGCTTTCTGCTTTCATTCAGACAGAAGTTTAACTAAGGAATTGCTGATGTGGGGGAAGCTACTGAGGGATCTGAATCCCTCAAAAACACTTCAGGGGAAATCTTCCCAGCAATAATTTCTTGAGAAAAACTCAGTGCAACCTTTAAGAAGGGGGAGACAAGACACAGAAAAATGCAGTTCCTTGGCTTGGTTCTCTGGGGTTCAAGAATTATACCAAGCATTGTGTGAGAGAGTCTGCTTTGGCTCTGGTCGTTATATAAACTATTTCCAGATGCCTACGAGGAACAGAACGATCAGCCAATGTTACCACTGCGTGCCAGACTCTTTAGGATTTGGGATGAACCACTCCAAATCCCAGCTTATTCTGAAAAACTAATTGGGCCAGAGATAAGTACTGGTTTGACAGCTGGGGGGAACTGTAATGATCACAAACTGTGACAGTTCTTGACAGTGTTATCAAATGCTGAGCATCGTGGCCAATAAAAACAATGACAAAAGTCCTATAAAACTCATGGAGCTGTATGGTTTGAAAGCTTCTGTTGAGTGAGGGATGATGAAAATGAGATCTCTCCTAGAAGTCTCTGGGGTGTGAGGAAATGTTACTTAGAAGGTTTTATGTAATTGGTTTCAGATGTGTGTAGGGAACAGGAGAAATGTGGTGCACTTGTGGCTGCCGATGTGCCTTGGGACAGCCATTGCCAGAAATGGCTTTTAGCAAAGAATATTATTTGATATTTGCGCTCTCTAATTTTTGCTATGATGTGATGGAACAGTTCTTTCCTTTTATTACTAGAAGTGTCTTTTTGTTTCTAAAACCCTGTAGAATCAATACAAATGCAGAGACAGCTATATATGTCTTCATAGTAAAACACAGCTAGCTAATGAATCTGCCTGGCCTTGAGTTCAGGGCAGCAAATTCTTTTTTCCTCTACATTTCCCTCCAGATTGTAAATAATTATTTTTAATGTGGATGCCAGATCTGGGGCCCTGTCACCTCCACACGTGCTCGCACCCAGTCACTGTCAAATGCACTCGGTAGAGAGCAGCTCTGCTGTAGAAGTGGCAGAATTGTGACCGTTGCTCAAATATTAATAATCGCCTTTCTCTTTTGCACCGTTGGCTGCGTGCGGTGCAGTTCGTGATGTGCAGGCAGTGATTGCTGCCGGAATCACCTGATCCCCACCACAACGGGGGAAGAAAAATAATCAGGCTGAAAAGGAGTCTTCTGCTGACCACCAGTTAGTTTAGGGCATGGGTATAACTTAAAGCCAGAATAGATGTGGCGTGTCTCGTTGAGTAACTCTATGGGGTTACAAACATCAATGTCTTAATGATTCTTCACTGCTGGAACAGGACAACCTAATCCTCAGGCTCTGCACAAAATCTCTTGGGTGACTTTTAGGGTCAAACCAGAAGAGATTTCTGACTTGCTGGGAACCTCCTCATTCACTTTGGTGGTATGTGCTTACAGTTCAGTACCCCAGGACAGGCTCCTGACCTGAATCTAGTCCCCTGATACAACATTACTCCAAATCAGACTGGGTGCTGCATTTGAACTGGAATGGGCATTTGGGCATCTGTAAAATTTTCCCTTTTTCCCTGATCTGTCATTAAAATAACTGATCAGATAACTATGGCTTTTCGGTTACCTGAACGCTCTTGAAAATCAATCTGCAAACAACATAACTCCCTGAAGTTGCTTGTACTTGTGTAATTCCTTCTCCTTTTTCAAAGAGGCAGTCCTGCTTCATGAAGAAAGGCTGTAGGATGACACTTATGTTTAAACTAAACTGTAGTAAAATGTAGTTTCTACGGTATAGTTGATATTCCTGAGGGTAGTGACGACATGGGACCTGAGACTTTCAAGGAGAGTGAAGAGCAGAAGGAAACTTGGAGTATGGCCAGTATGTTCTGAGCCATGTTGTGTGTCCTGCATTTGTACCACAAAGAGGGAAATCTTGATGTAATTAGAAAGCAAAATGGAACTATTTAATGCTGTTTTTCCTCCAAATTATCTGAAAAACAAAATGGTATTTGAAAAGGGAAGGACTTTTTTTTTATGTATTGTAGATTGTTTGCTTTTCTCTGTGAGCACACCAAGTCCTAGGGCTTGCAAGCATTACCATATGTTGCCTTTGGTGTGTGATGTTTGTTGTTCACTTTGTCCATCAAACTGTTTTCCTCTCACAGTTGTATCACCTTCAAACCAACAAATGCCTGGTCGCCCAGGGGCACCCCAGTCAGAAAGGAGGCCTGGTAGTGGTTCGGGAATGCGACTACAATGATCCAAACCAGGTATGATATTCCTAATTGTACTGAATAGCGATTCACTTCTTACAAATTGCTAATATATTTTCCTGCTGGTGAAGTGCCCTAGGATAACATCTCATCAGCAAGCGGGCTGATGTATCGTTGAAACAGCAAGGAAACTGTGGAGCTTACTGCTCTGTACCTGCTAACGCTGAGTGTTGGACAGTACAATCTGTCTTTACGGCATGAATCTCGGTGTGTGACTGAAGATTATCTGTAAAAGGCTCCTGGAGGCTTCATAATCCACTGATTGACACTTCAGAATTCGTAGAAGTGCTTTCAGTCAGTTCCTCACACTGGGCAGCCTTTTCCTGGCCTGCTGTTCTTTGCGTGCTCTACAACTGCTCCTCTGCTGCGGGACTGGCTGTAGGTTGGGGTGAATGAATGATTTGTTGGTATCTTTAAACAGAAGGAATTATAAGGAATTTAGAAAATTCTTTGGCTACAGGTGAGGATTAATTTGGGATGGATGTGAAAATCGAACGAGGATTTTCGTATTGCTACATGGAGCCTTTGCTATTCCACTTCTGTTCTTTCAGGCAACAGCAATTCAGGACTTGGATAAACAATCTCCAGGGTAGAGAGATCTTCACCTAATGCCATAAAGACTTTAACCTAGCTAAGAGCTACATTGAGAACATGATTTAGGAGCCCATGGGCCCCAAGTCTAAAAACTAGATCACATCTGAAGAGAAAACTAATCATTGATTGCAGTTCTTTTGGTTGGAAAATGATCTTCTTTTCACTGGAAAATGTGTAATATAGACAGTTGATGCATGCAAGACCCGTCTTCAACAAGTGGGTGTGTGGGGAAACCAGACTCACTGAAGTCAGATTGGCCTTACAAGCAAGTTTTTGTCTTTATTTTATGCTTGCTTTGTTTTCTCTACCCTTCAGGGCTGCTAAGAAATTTCAAATTCTCACTTAAGTGCTTGATTTAAAAGAAATAACAGATGCTGTGTAACTTGCAGTTGTATCACCATTGTGGATAATACTTTTAATTAAAATTGACTTAGGTGATCGTCATTAAATAAAAATTACTCAAGCACTCGGTTATCCTGATTTTTAGGACTTGACATGACTGACATTCCATTCATCTTTTTGCTATAGAAAGAAAACCAATAAGGGAAATGGTTCTTACAAAGGAGATGCATCTAGAAAATATTTAAAATATTTAGGTTATAATGAAAACTAGGATGTTTCATTAACTGTAACAGAAATACGCAGTCTGGGATAATACTGGGGATTCAATACAGATTTAGAAATAACTGATGAAAATTTTGCAGTTAAAATAGCGTAAGTAGAAGAGGTGACAGGATCTTATAGAATGAAGGTCAGTGCAGAGAGGTCTGAAGTAACAGAAAGAGAACTGGATTGTGAATTTTGCAAATGGAAAACTAACACGGAATGAGAACTATTGTAGTTGGAGAGCGGTCATGTGAAGGAGCCCCCAAGATTGCCAAAGTGAACGCTCTCCCGCAGCTCAGCAGTGTGTCTGATTTCTGGGAACAAAACCGAGAATGCACAAGGTAGCGCACACCACAAAAACTGCGGTGTTGAAATAGGGTAGAAAATATTTAAGCACGTGGAAAGATCATCGTGAAAGGCTGGAGATGTCTGAAAAGTGGAAGGAAAAAACTGTGGTGTGGATTCTAGCCAAAACCATCATCTCAGGGTTAATCAGGTGGCGATTCGGGGATGAGGATGCTGAAGTGGGCTTTGGGCTAGATACTGCCCTAAAGGAGGAGGACAAGGAGCAGTTACTGACAAAGTTGGCAGAGAAGCATGAAAGAACACTAAAAAGAAAGGTTTTGGACTGAAGCCCAGTGGCCAAGATAGGACTAACTCGTGGGAGTGCTTGTGATCTAACAGCTAGAAGAAGATTGGGTTTGTCATGTAGCTTCTGTGTGCTTGCCTTCTTCCTGACCTAAATCCTTAAAGCCCAGTTTCTTTGCTAAAAAATCTCCTCTTAAAGTCCACGGAATTATGTGGATTTTTCTCCACTGTTTGTTTTTGAAAACACTAGGGTGACTCTTAAGCTTTACTTTCTGTGTTGTTGTAACCTCTCCTCAGTGTATCTACTTCATTCCAATATTTTAACCTTTCTCTTACTTAGCAATATATTAAGCTTTAAAAATGTGAGTGTTGCCAGTCCAGCTGGGGATGGTGCTAAGGTGTCTAAGCGTGTGCATCTGTAACCTGGGACTTCAAAAGACCGCTGATTTGGGCAGGTGATTTCAGAAAAGCTCTGTTAACGCCCTTGTAGCACTTTTATAAATATAAGAATACATACTTTGCAAACTGTTCCAGAATCAATCTAGAGGGATGCGCTCACTTGTGCAGTTCTACTCTAAGATCTTTCTCCCTAAACAATTCTTCGTTCCCTCTGACGATTGTCATGAAACATCAGCAACACACCGAGCTGTGAACCAGAAAGCATGTGTCTGCTTTTGAGCGACCTTCAGGAGGACATTGGATTTTCAGGGTAGTAATAGCTTAAAATAATTATTATAGATCACGGAACTTTGCTGTTCCTGATTATTTCCATTGGTATCCATGTCATCGGTATCTGTAATAACAGGAGCTGAAGTCTATGCAAACATCTGTGATGATGCAAATTGCCAGGCACATCTCTTCCTCAGTGCTGAGGCAGCTTTTTTGTGCTCTTTAGCTGAATTTTTGTCTTTTAAAAACTGTCTGACAGAATAACACAATAGCACCAATCTAAGCAACAGATTGTAACTGATGAAAGCACCAGGATGCTGCTCGTCTCAGCACGGTTCACGGCAGGGATTTTCTTTCACAAAAAGGGCTGTTTCGGTAGTAGCTGCTGTCTTGTATTTACTGAAAACTTTCAATGCATTCCTCTAGCACTAATGCCATTTGCAGAACGAATAACTGTGTATATCTACAGAGCTGTGCCAGCTGGCCAGTGCTGCCTCTTGCACTCGGTTGTGCGCCAACAGCCGAGGGGTAGGCGGCTGCTTCCTGCTTTATTTCATACCATTTTGAAAGATTTATTCCTTAGGAACAGTGAGCTTCCCTTTTCTACCTACCATAGATCATTTGTTTTATTGTTTTTCCTTAGCGTGAAGATACATTTTGGTTTAATACAGTCATCTGTATTGAAAGCGATTTCAATCTCCTAGAGATAACTCCATTTTTCAAAATTAAATGGTTGTGTAGGCCATGCTCCTAGGTGATGAGGGACTATTTGAGCCCTTTCCTCACTTGAATTTCTTCCGAAGTATTTCATTTACATTAATTAATCTCACTGTAGGAATAACTTCATCTTTCACCAAAAAAAGTTCAGTAATACAGCACTATATCTCTTTGTTACGGTAAAAAGCAATCCCATAAGTGGGGTCACTGGGATACAGGGGTTTATGGAGGCAGTGAAGAGCACACCAGCTTTGCCAACAGTGGAAGCCTGAAAGCAGTTAGGAAATCCAACTATTAGTAAAATGAGAGAGCAAAAAAGCTCCACTATCCAGTCTTTCTGCTGCTGTCCTGGCAAGGAGTTAAACTGAAGTTGTCACTGAAACTGTTAATTAAGCTGTATATGAGGAAAAGCTGTTTCTAACCACTCACCTGTGTGTAAATGAGATTAATCTTAGCAGTCGGCTGGGTGATTTGCTTGTGTTATATGGGGGTGAGGTAAAGCCCTAAAGTTGCTAGAAGCCTAGGAAACCTCAATCTTACATCTGTAATTAGTCTGAACTACCTTTTGAGGGGACTAAATTAAAAATCTAGTTCTTCCGAAGCTGCACCTCTGTAAAAAACAAGGCTTATACTTTGAATCTCCTTCCATTAATTTTGTCCACGAGACCTACCCTAGCTTGTGCTGTGTGTCTGTCTGTCAGTGACCAGAAGTATGCTCAGAAAATGCTTACCCCAGATCTGGGGGTCCCATTTCCACTCTGGGAAAGTTGAACCAGCTGCTGCGTGCCTGTGTCTCTGCAGCCAGAGGAGAGGACATCGATGGATTTATCAGCGGTCCTGGCTAAACAGGGACCTTCCAGCTGATTGGAAGTTGGCAAATGCGATGCCCATCTCAAAGAAGGGTTGGAAGGAAGGAATTACAGGCCTGTCAGTCTGACCTCAGTGCCAAGAAAGGTCGTGGAGCAGATCATCCTGAGTGCCATCACACAGCACATACAAGACAAACAAGTGATCAGGCCCAGTCAGCATGGGTGGCCAGCAGGACCAGGGCAGTGACTGTCACCTTGTACTCAGCACTGCTGGGGCCAAACCTCAAATCCTGAGTCCAGTTTTAGTCTCCTGCTGACAAGAAAGACCTTGAGGTGGTAGAAGGAACTGTAACTGCCTGAAAGGAGGTTGGAGCATGAAGGGGGTTGGTCTCTTCTCCCAAGTAACAAGTGACAGGATGGGAGGAAATGGCGTCAAATTGTGCCAGGGAGGGGTCCGATTGGATATTAGGGAAAAATTTCTTCCTGGAAGGGGTTGTGAAGCACCAAAACAGGGAACTGGTGGAGTCACCATCCCTGGAGGGGTTTAAAAGAGACATAGATGAGGTTCTTAGGGCCATGGTTTAGTGCTAGAATTAGGCTGTGGTTGGACATGATGATCGTAAGGGTCTCTCCCAACCAAAATGATTCTATGACTTGGATGGGTGGGAGACTTGGGCAGGCACCTGAGCAGCACCAAACCAGAGATGCTGTGCCTTAGGGAAGGTCTCTAGGTGCTTCAGGGACTTCTAGGACCTCAGAAGGGTTGGTTGGCAGCTGGATGAGTCTCTGCACTCCAAGGGGTCCTTGCACCTTTCCTGTTATGCTGTCCCGTATGTTAAGAGGCAGGGGAAAAAAGGGCTGCTAGTAAGAGGCCAGTCCAACAGCATTCAGCAAATTCAATCTTTTATTTAACGCAAAACTTGATCGATTTCACTACAGAGAGAGGATTTCCCTAACATCTGCCATTTAATTTTCATTTGAAAACAGAAACAATTCATTATATTCTAATTGCATCCTGGTGTTTTTCTCCAGCTCCAGTGAAAATAGTGATTTTCCTTAGACCTGTGGGGCAGATCAGTCATTAGCCTGTGTCTCTGGGACAGCACTTAAAGGTGCTGCTCCCCTCTGTGCTGGGAACTGGGCACGATTCCGTCTTATTTAAACGGAAATCTGACAGTGATGCTCTCCTAGGTGTCAGGATGTAGGTGCAGGATGAAAATATCTACACCTCATCTCTTAGGTCTTTTGTTTTCTTTAAATAAATATTTTAAATTATGGGGGTTTTTTTGTAGAAAATACATAGGATAAAACAAGACCACACTCGGAACTGAGTGTTATATCCTAGACAGGCACCTTATTGGTTATAGACTTTTGATATTGCGCATGAGCCTGGACACAAGCCAGTCATGGACAAGTTGAAAATGAGAGCGGTTTATTCTCCTTGTAATCAGATCCCAGCGGTGCTCCTGCCAGGAGAGGTTTCCTTCCCATGCTGGGCTGTTGCTCCTGACTGCCTGTAGCAACCACAGCTAAACATCATCCTCCCCTTCTTCAGCAGCACAGCAGTTAATAAGTGTTGGAGTATGCAAAGGCTTGAACTTATATAACAAAAATCCCAACCCGTGGGGTGGCTTTGCTTTCCCCATGCTTCAATCTGGTAATAATCTGCAAGTTCATATTGATACTCTAATCCGAATTTGGAACCATAATGTGCCCCAAATTCACTTTCTTTTTTTCCTTTGTTTGCTACACCAAACACATAATCAGTTTGAAATTAATTTTGGCTGTCTGGTATAAATCTTTCTGGAGAAGTATCACACTGGACTGAACCGCTGTTGTGTGTTCTTTGCTGTTACTCAGCTTCTGATTAAAGAGCTGCTCCCTGTGTCACTGCAGTCTGCTCTCTCAGTTCTTACCAGTTTTGTCTGTTGTTTGGATTTGGCTCTATCGTTATTCTTCTTTTAACAATAACACTCTTCTGGCAAGTCCTGCTATTTCTCCGTTCTCTCCTCTTCAATCTTGCCGTGCTTGCTTTCTTGTTACACGGTTTAAACATAAAAAGTGTGTTAAAAGGCACAGAACACCTGGGGTGTGGGAAAATTTAAATGTAATACCTGCGCTTCCTCCAGTGAGTCCTTCACTGTGTTATAGTGGTCACTGTGATAAGGAATGAGCTGTGTGCTTTCCAGTTGTGCTGTCCACACGAGACAGTGTCTGGGTCACAGCTCCTTCCAGAAGGCTGGTTTTAGTTTCATCAGGAAAAAAGAAATCAGAATTAGATTAGAATTGTGACATACTTTCTCCTCCTTTCCCCTACCCCTTTCTAACATAGGTTATTTTGAGGTGCACATACCCAAGTTCATCCATTTCTTTGCTTTCTGGGCCATGGATCAAAGTATCCCATTGTTCATGAGATCTCCAGGTCCTCTGCCAAACTGATGTTGGCCCAGGACACTGAGGGAGGATGGTAGGACCAGCAGCTCCTGCAGCGCGGCCAGACTGATGGTCCAGCTCCCCTGACCAACCTCAGACACAGGATCACAGAACAGTTTGCGTTGGAAGGGACCTCCAAAGCTCATCCAGTCCACCCCTGCCATGAGCAGGGACATCTTCACCAGATCAGGTTGCCGTGCTCCAGAGCAAGGGTTGGGCAGCGAGAGCCCACAGGGGCTGGGCAGGAACTGCAGCAACCGAAGGTGCTTAACACTGTTTTATGCCAACAACAAAAATACCTGCTTGTGGGAGGGGATAAACTGACAGCTTGAGCAAGTTCTTACTTCTCCTTAGAGGTGGTGGTGGTGGTTTTCAGTGTGATAACAGAGGTTATAAAGGGAGACCTGGACAGGCTGGATGAAATTAAATATAACAAGGGAAAGGGTAGATTCTTGCATCTGGGCAGGAACAACCCCAGGTTCCAGTGTAAGTTGGGGAACAACCTGTTGGAGAGCCGTGTAGGGGAAAGGGACCTGCGGGTCCTGGGGACAGCAGGATGACCATGAGCCAGCACTGGGCCCTTGTGGCCAGGAAGGCCAATGGTACCTGGGGTGGATTAGAAGGGGGGTGGTCAGTAGGTCAGAGAGGTTCTCCTGCCCCTCTGCTCTGCCCTGGGGAGACCACACCTGGAATATTGTGTCCAGTTGTGGCCCCTCAGTTCCAGCAGGACAGGGAACTGCTGGAGAGAGTCCAGTGCAGGGCAACAAAGATGCTGAAGGGAGTGGAGCATCTCCCGTGTGAGGAAAGGCTGAGGGAGCTGGGGCTCTGGAGCTGGACAAGAGGAGACTGAGGGGTGACCTCATTAATGTTTACAGATATATAAAGGGTGAGTGTCAGGAGGATGGAGCCAGGCTCTTCTCAGTGGCAACCAATGACAGGACAATGGGCAATGGGTACAAACTGGAACACAGGAGGTTCCACTTAAACTTCTTCTCAGTGAGGTGCCAGAGCCTGGCCCAGGCTGCCCAGGAGGTTGTGGAGTCTCCTCTGCAGACATTCCAACCCGCCTGGACACCTTCCTGTGTAACCTCATCTGGGTGTTCCTGCTCCGGCAGGGCGATTGGACTGGATGAGCTTTTGAGGTGCCTTCCAATCCCTGACATTCTGTGATTCTGTTTCTCCGACCTGGAAGTTCACATAAATCTGAGAACTCAAATGCAGTTGAAGCTGCGGCTGTGGGCCCAAAGCATTCTCGCTTCAGACAGATGGGCCTCAGCGGGGGGCTGAATTCAGTTCCCACCACCCTGTGAGCTGCAGGATATTGTGGAGGTTCTTGAGGTCCAGATCAACACATTTTCATGTTGGCTCAGCCAAAATGAAGTGGGTGGGACGTGCGAGGGCTGGTGTCCCTCTGAGCATGGCACAGCCAGCAAAACCAGTTTGGCTGGGGAGCAGAGAAGGACAAAACCCTGTCAGTTACGGAACATGTAGTTTTAGAATGGGAACGGTGAAGCAGTGATTTCTCTTGCTCCCTGGAGAGGAGTATGGGAAGTTTTGATAGCATCTGGATGTCAGTGCTCATCTTCTAATTGAGTGAAAATCCCTGAGCACCAGGCCACCAGCTGCAAGGAGCAGGGCCCTGGGAGCGGTGTGGGGACCGATGTAGCTGCTTGGCACCAGAATTTGCACAGCTGATGTTGGTTTTTCATCATTCAGCATCTACAAGCTGACCCCAGGGTACAATGTTAAATAAATTTCTCATGTGGTTATGGACAAATGCAGCAGTTTCAAAGCAGACTGGAGATCCCTTTTGGCCTCGTGTGCCTGCCCAGCTGCTCCCCAACAGCTCTTGGGCCATCTGCTGTCACCCAGTGTTCTCTGACCGCATGAGAGCTCTCTGCATGATGCTGAGGCAATCCACCAGCCGCTGCTCCACCCCTGTAGGATCATCCACGGGTAAGGGGATTTACTGCCTGGTTTAATGGCTGTGCTCGGAGAGCACCTGGTCACCTGCTCAGAGATCCACCTGTCACCTTGTCCTGTCTACACGCCTGGACAAGAGGAACACGCAGGGGCTGCTTAGTTTTGGAAATGCTAGTGCAGAGCAGGGTCACAAGTGGTCCTTGTAGTGGCTCTGCATGGACTAAGGCTGCGTGATGTTGGGCAGGTGACAGAGCGCTGCAGTGGAGTTACAGGTGCTGCAAAAAAGGCAGCAAGGCAGCAGAAAGGGTTGCACGATGGAGCTCTGACATCCAGATGTTACAGCTCTTCTGTAGCTGCACAAAAGGTATAAGGTACCTGCCCCAAAGCATTGGAATGAAGGTGTTTCTATCTCCTCTTTCAGGTCTGGATTTACAATGAAGATCACGAGTTGATTTTAAATAATCTCCTTTGCTTGGACGTTTCGGAAACTCGCTCATCCGATCCACCTCGTCTCATGAAATGCCACGGGTCCGGCGGCTCACAGCAGTGGACCTTTGGGGTAAGTGGAGTGCTTGACATAGAGCATGTTGCTTGTAATCAATGTCTCGTTAAGTGATAATAGTACTAACTGGCTATCAGGCTTGAGTGTAATCATGACCAAATCCCCAATGTCCCAAGCTGGTTGTGCTGACTAGGCCCAGCCCACAGTCCACACAGCTTTGGTGGCTGCATTTCAGTCTCAAGGAGACTTTCCCCGAGCTCTGGGACATGCAGGTGTTTTCCTTTGCCACCCAGGCAGGTTTCTGCAGCTCCATTTAGGCCTTTTTCTGCTTGTTACAGCCACCTCCAGCACTGTGGCTCACAGGGACATGCCAGAGAGAACAAAATCCGCCCCACAGCTCTTTGTTGTGTTGTGTTTGTGGGACCGGCAGGCAGGAGCAGTCCATGGAGTAATTTCTGTTTAGTGCTTGAAGAAGCACAGAGCTGAGGATTGAGAGAGGAGGTTTTGTGCAGTTGCTTCTGCCTTATAGTGGCATCTTGTTAGTTTAATCATTTAGAGCCTCAAGTGGCTGATTTCACAAAACTGAGAAAGTGTATCCAGGTGGCCAAAAAGGCCAACAGCATCCTGGCTTGTACCAGCACTAGTGTGGCCAGCAGGACCAGGGCAGTGACCGTCCCCCTGTGCTGGGCACTGGTGAAGCCAGACCTCAAATCCTTGTTCAGTTTTGAGTCCCTCACGCCAAGAAAGCCCTTGAGGTGCTGGAGCGAGTTCAGAGAAGGGAACGGAGCTGGTGAGGGTCTGGAGCACAAGTGTGATGGGAGCGGCTGAGGGACCTGGGGGTTCAGCTGGAGAACAGGAGCTGAGGGGAGACCTTCTGATCTCTGAACTGCCTGAAAGGAGCCTGGAGCATGGAGGGGGTTGGTCTCTTCTCCCAAGTAACAAGTGACAGGGTGAGAGGAAATGGCCTCAAGTTGCACCAGGGGAGGTTTAGATTGGATATTGGGAAAAATTTCTTCCCAGAGAGGATTGTTGGGCACTGGAACAGGCTGCCCAGGGCAGTGGTGGAGTCACCATCCCTGGAGGGGTTTAAAAGATGTGGAGATGATGTTCTTAGGGATGTGATTTAGTGGTGGACTTAGCAGTGTTAGATCAACTGTTGGACTCAATGATCTTAAAGTTTTTTTCCAACCAAAATGATTCCATGATTCTGTGAAATTTGGCTCCTGTGTATGAACTCAGGGGCTGCCCCCTCACATTCCCCACACAAGTCAGCAAGTCTGTAGTACAGACACCGCAAGGAAGAGGAAGGCACTGCCAGACCTGCCTGCTGCACTTCAGGCCAGCTCTGCATGAAGTCTCGGGTTCATACCCTGCTGCTTGTTGGCAGCACAAGTTCCTGAGCGCAGTGAAACGGAGGTTGTTGCAGTCCGGGGTGGTTTGGAGATGCAGAGGCAGATGCTGCTTGAGCCCAGGGCTGTGTGTGTCTGACACTCGTGGAGATGCCTCACAGCTCTGCCACATCCTGTGCCAGCTGTGCCACAGCCATGGCTGCCAATGGCAGTGGGAGCAGGGAGCTGAAAAGTTTTGCTGCTGGTGAGAGATTATTGAAGTTGTTCAGTTTCAGTTAGGAGACAAGGATTTCACAAGATTGAGAGAAGGACCACAAGCCACAAAGATGCTGAAGGGAGTGGAGCATCTCCCGTGTGAGGAAAGGCTGAGGGAGCTGGGGCTCTGGAGCTGGAGAAGAGGAGACTGAGGGCTGACCTTGTTAATGTTTATAAATATATAAAGGGTGAGTGTCAGGAGGATGGAGCCAGGCTCTTCTCGGTGACAACCAGTGGTAGGACAATGGGCAATGGGCACAAACTGGAACACAAAAGGTTCCATTTAAATATGAGAAGAAACTTCTTCACGTTGAGGGTGCCAGAGCCTGGCCCAGGCTGCCCAGGGAGGTTGTGGAGTCTCCTTCTCTACAGACATTCCAACCCGCCTGGACACCTTCCTGTGTAACCTCATCTGGGTGTTCCTGCTCCATGGGGGGATTGCACTGGATGAGCTTTCCAGGTCCCTTCCAATCCCCAACATTCTGTGATTCTGTGTGAGACTTGTGTGTTTGTGCCTCCTGTGTTCCTGGATCTCTTCTCACACCTGCCTGGGTCTGGCCGTGCAGGACAGCCCTGTCACACCGTGTGGCAGCTGTGGGCGGCAGCATCGCCGAGGCCGGGCCAGATACAGAGCAGGGTTGTGCTGCCGGTACCTCCTGGGCTCCCTCTTGCAGTGTTGGGGGGCAGTTCTGATCATCCCGGTACCTCGTTGAGAGACAACGGTATAAGCAGAGTCTGAACTGGGTCTCTGCGAGGACACCAGAGCCCTTGTTCCGAGGTCTGAAGGTGGTTATGTGTTTGCTGTGCTTTGCTGTGGGTATCGGGGAGGTGCTGAGAGGCCATTACACATGGCTTTCACCTTCACTCGCACCATGGAGGAGAGCAGAAGTTGTAATAAATAAACCCCGCCTGTCTTTGTCTTCTCCAGAAAAACAACCGCCTGTACCAGGTCTCGGTGGGACAGTGCATGAAGGTGGCAGATCCCCTGAGCCACAAGGGGTACGTGACCATGGCCATCTGCGACGGGTCCCTTCCGCAGCAGTGGCACTTCGAGAGCTGAGGCAGCGCGGGCGCGGCTGAGAAGGTGCTAAACCGAGACCCGATTCCCCTTCGGCCGCCGTTCCCAGCCGTTCTGGAGGGCTCTGCTGCCCCAGCGCCCGCCAGGACCCTCCAGGAGGAACGAGAAGGCCCAGGGGTCGCTGTCCCTGCTCCGCTCCAGCGGCCCCACTGCAGGACAATGTCTGGAAGTGCAATTTAGCAGCGGCTCCTTGGGTTCTCCTGGATTATTGAACTGGTTTTAAGTAAGAGAAATTATTAGAGCGACGTAATTTAAATGGTGAGATTTTAGCTTTGTGGATCCTTTAAATGACAGTGACAGCAAGGAGTCCTCTTCAAGTATTCCATTGGCAGTATCTCATTGATTTGTGTTTTAGTATGGTTTTACTGGCCAAATGATTTTACTTTTTCTGGAAAATATTTTTATTCCCTTTTATCTTCTGAAAATTGTCATTTGTAATATTTAAATTTAGTTCTTTTAATTCACAATTTTAGGACATCTCATGTAGCTTAAATTCTTCGCTGTCATTCGTCGCTTCGTATTTAAAACAAAGTAACTATTACAAAGTCTATTTTGATGACTCATGACAGTAGCTGCATTAAAAATAAAGTATCATTTTTTTATTAATCTGTATGGCCTTGCTCTTTGTAGCCATCGCACCAGAAAGCACCAACTAAGATAAGGATAATTTAGGTCTAGTTTTCACTTTATTTTCTTGGCAGCCGGCTCTTTCTCCTCTCATTTCTTGGAATGTTTGACAGGTAATTTCTTTATTTATGTTCCTCTTTCTCTTCCCAAGTTCATTTATTTCACTATTTACCTTCCTTTGACTTCTGCCTCAGCCCCGGATGCTTCTTCAGTGCGTAGAAGCTGCTGCAGAAGCTGCTTTCACCCCGTGTATTTGTTCTCAGCCGCGTTGGCCTTGTTGATCACCCCGCAGGGACCCGCGGTCACCAGGCGCTGCTTCAGACACCAGCACAGCACAGACTCTCCGGCCTCCAGTTATTGACATTTCGGGCAGCGTGAGGCAATAAGGATAGTGTTGGAGTCATTGCAGACGTTGTCTTCCTGCAGACAGAGCGTTCGCTTGTGACAGATGGTCAGAAGAAAATGGGCAGCTCCTCGCCTCCAGTCGTGGGCAGGGAGGAACCAGGTGAGCAGGGCTTATTGTAAACCACAGCGCAGGCCTAACGTGGAAATTCTTCCAGGTGAAGCATTACAATGGGAGTCGACAACACCAAAAGTCTTCTAACCCAACCCCAGCCCCTCAGCAGCAGCACATCCGCTGAGGCTGGTGCCGTGTGCCCCGAGGGGCACCCGGAGGCTTGAAATCAGGGGGACACTGGGGTGCGTTGAATTAACGCCAGCCTTTGACGGGCTGCAGCCGCGCTTCTGCCCCAGATTCACTGCTGCGGAGTTTCTTCTCCCGAGGTGTCTCCAAGCAGCGATGGGGTCAAACACCAGCACTCCAAACTTCCCCCTTTTTACTTCTTCTTCCTCCAGCTTTACGCACTGACCATGATGTGACATGGTGTGAAACGTCCCCTGGGTCGCCGGCTCAGCTGTCCTGGCCGTGTCCCCTCCTCCCCTCCCTGCTCCCAGCACACCCCCCCAGGAGGAGCAGCAGCTCCCAAACCAGCACACTATTTAATTTATTGGTGTTTTGGGCAGTTTCCTGGGGAAACACGACAGCGGGAACGGCGTCTGGTAGGTGCTCAAGCCACCGCGGTGTAAAATGTGGGGCGCAGGTTGTGTTGGAGGGCGGAACGGCCCCGCTGCTCCCCAGCACCCAAACCATGACAGCCCTGGGGAGCCATCGCCCCAATGGAACAGGAACAGAGAACTTACTTATAGATGTAAAATATTTTTATTTGTAAATGCTGATCTTCTAAATCTGTTTCCACAAATTCCAAAACCCATAACACTCTGTATACTTCAAAAAGGTTTGTTTTTTGTGATGTTTTTGTTGTTTGGTCTTTTTTTTTTTGTTTTTTTTTTCTTTCTTTTTCTTCCCAACATTAGATACTATTATACAGAACAGAAAAAAACCTGTAGGACAAATACTGGTAGGATGTTGGAATATTGTACAAGAGAAGAAAAATATTCAAGAAACAATTTCATACAGCTATTTATCAAGAGAAAAATATATACAATTGATTTATTCTGTAAGATAAAAATACATCATGCCATATACATTACAAGTTCAGAACTGTATTACTGAATATACCAACAGTTTACAGTCCACTTTAATTGTGCACACGAAAAAAAACTTCATTTTTTTTAAATTTTATATTTAGCCTGTGAAGTGTCAGTACCAGAAGTTTTAAGTACAAAATAAAAAGCTAACCTGCTTCGAAACGCTGATTAAATCTCTACAAGCAAACACAAAACAGTGTTTATTTAGTTTAAAAGAAATGTAAACAAAAAAAAACCAATCCATACAAACACATCTTTAAATTACATTTTCCAACCCCCTATTGCCAGAGTCCTGCAGCTGCAAGCACGACAGCTCCGTGTCCTCCTCGTTCTCCTTCGCCGAAGGCTGCGCACCCCGGTTCCGCTCCGCTCCGTGATTCTACGCCCTTTACATGATTTAATCTCAACTACTTTTGCTGAAGAGAAAAAACCAGCGTCCAGCCTCTATTTTGGGTGGGTTTTTAGCAGTTATTCACAGTTATCACAAATTGTAAGCACAAAAAAAAAAAAAACCTGACTTAAGAAATAGGGATGCAACAATATAATACAAATAAAATTAATCTAAATTATTACCCAAACATCTACAAAAGTCCGAGTTGTAATGTACACGCCCTTAGCAGGCTTAAGGTTTGCTTAAAAAAGTTCTAAGAAGACCACAGTTGTGACTGCTTGAAACATAAAAAACCCCCCTCTCTTTAAATTGAGATTTTGGTTACTCCGTCATTGCAATCGCATGTCTGGTAATACATGAGATCATATTGTAACATCCCTACTGACAGTTTATAATCAGCACCCGAACTGCTGCAGAGTCTCGTAGCATTTGGTCAATAACTATTTTTATACTGTATTTTTTTTTTTTTCTCTTTTTTTTTCGCAAAATATTTACACTTTTGTACAAAGTAACAGGGTTTTTTAGTTCTGCAGGTAACAGCAGCAGCTTGGCTTTCTTCTAACTTTCTTTTTAAAAATAGCTTCATTCACTTATTCAATAATAAATACAAAAAGGTTCTCTTATTTTACAGAAATCAAAAACTACAATAAACTGACTCATGGAATCAAGTATTTAAATGTATTTTAGTGCAAGTTATTTTTTCCCTTAGCTCTATCCCTAAGGAAGTCGGTTCAGTACATTCCTTGTTCAGTGGTGTCTACTTTATTTAAAACTTTTCTTTAATTAGAGGGCCTGCCCCTTTATCAAATAAGGCTGTGGCCAGCACTTTGGACTTCTCCCTTTCGCTGGTGATTTCAGTCTTACATTCATGTGCCCCGCGGCCCCGCGGCTCGGCCAGCGGTTCTTTGCCCAAGTTCAACAGTTTCTCCTTAGTGAGCTCAAAAACAAAAGTGCTGGACCATTCTGTAATTGGGTTTCACCTCCATGTCTCTGGAAAGTTGGCTTCGGATTTTGCCGGCTCGCTTCTGCTGCTTGGTTATTCGGTTTTTTTTTTCATTTTTCTCCTTTTCTTTTTAAATACTTGAGTAGAAATCTGTACTTCCAGAAGTGATTTCTTTTTTTTTCCCCACCCCGTTCCCCCCTTTCAAAAAGGCAACAATTTTCCATCGACAAAATCAACGTGTGAATCACTTCTTCCTAGGGACAAGCGACCCTCAAAGACAGCAAGGAATGCGTTCTAGTTCATCCACTTTCGGCAGTTTACAGCTCCACAGTGACATGGAATCTTGTGCTGGTCGTCTTCAAAATCAAACTTGTAGTCGTAGCAAAGCTGCCAGAAGAGGTGGGAGAACAGTTACAACTGGGATTTACCGCAGGACGTGCCCGCGGGTTTAAGATCGATGATTAAGCTCTAGAGGTTGAGCTGTTAAAGGGAAGAGGGGAAGGGAAATGTTGCTCTGCCCACCCCAGCACAAACCGGTTACAACCGCCCGTAGAGCTCACTAAGTATTTACAACGCGGTGCAAATAACGGGCGGGTGAAGGCGAAGGAGCCCGTCCTACCTCCTCCCCTTTCTGGATTCTCCTGCTGGAGCTAATGATGATTTTGTGTCCTCTCTCGAAAGTCACCACCTCGGCCACGCAGTTCGGCGCACACGAGTGGTTGATGTACCTGCGAGGAGACAGGGTGGAAAGGGAACGTTTTAAGAAAGCGCATCCCTGCAGGCAAATGTAACCAAACCTTAGGATGGCCTTGGCTTCAGGGGTGCACTGACTTCCCAGCTACTATTATATTACTCTGCACTTGTTTCTTTACCTAGAAAATGTCAAAAAAAATCAAGCATTAAAAAAAAATCCCATTCTTTCTTCATAGCTGCCATGAAACATAACCAAAGGTGAGCCAAGCTAATGAGAAAGGTGACATTACTTCACTGGAACAGTCCAAAGACCGAATGGACCAGCTCAGAGAATAAAACCCACCAAGAAAAGCCTGAGCTCGTGCCCCCACAGCCAGGCCCGGGGACACCCCGGGATGTGTCTGGTCACTCCAGATACCCACCTGGCAGGGCCTCCCGTCAGGGTGGCATCGATGACGTGGTCGTTGTCGATGCGGAACATGTACACGCCGCGGTTCTGAAAAACACAATCGGAACAGAGACTCTTGGAGACTTCAGTAACTGTCGGTGATGAAAAGGCAGCAGCGGTGGGGGCTCCCGCCACCTGTCCTCCCGCCTTTGGGAGCAGACGCGGGTCACGCATGAATTCACATATAAATTCGTATGTCCATAATTGGTTCTGTACCACCTCTCATCGAGGAGCTTGAGGTGCTTCACGAATACGTCCTCACTGGTACAATACGCTGAGTTCCACAATTTAAAGAATTTCTCATTAAAAATGGATGCTCTGACATGTCTGCTTCTCTTTCTGGGCCAGGGGACGTGTGTGACGCACCTGGCCAGGGTGCTCAGACACTTATTAAACATTTAAACACTCTGATCCTTTGATGAGAAACACCACGGACTGTTCTGGTTCTCTTTTCAGCCTACTAAGGGGGGACCTCATTAATGTTTATAAATATATAAAGGGTGAGTGCCATGAGGATGGAGCCAGGCTCTTCTCAGTGGCAAACAATGATAGGACAAGGGGTAATGGGATCAAGATGGAACACAAGAGGTTCCGCTTAAATTTGAGAAAAAACTTCTTCTCAGTGAGGTGCCAGAGCCTGGCCCAGGCTGCCCAGGGGGGTTGTGGAGTCTCCTTCTCTGGAGACATTCCAACCCGCCTGGACATGTTTCTGTGTGACCTCACCTGGGCGTTCCTGCTCCAGCAGGGGGATTGGACTAGATGATCTTTTGAGGTCCCTTCCAATCCCAAACATACTGTGATACTGTGATACTGTGATATTGCTCTTACAGCACAGCAGCAAACAGAAATCAGGGGACCTGAGGTGATGGAACAGAAGAACATTTGTTTTGTTGGACGGTACCTGAGATTCATAAAGCTTCTCCTTCCTGTTCGCCACCTCGTTTCGGATAATAGTTCCGATATACTCAATGACCATCGTGTGCTTTTCTATGTCTCTAGCAGCATACAAGCCCAGGCCCTACAAAAAAAACACATTGTGATTTAGAATTCTGTAATAAATTTACACTTACACCGCGTTGCTCGCCGTGCCCCAAACCCGGTACTGCAGGGAACCATAAAGAGCCAATGGCCCAGGAAGAACGAAGCAGCAGAGGGAAGAAAGCGGTGCTGGAACACAGAACTCAGCTTCACGTTCAGTTTTTAAGATGCAAGAAAATGTATTGGAAAGTTTTTCTCATACCTCTGACACCTGACCAGGCAAAGACTGTAAATTCACTGAAAAATAAAGCGAGCCTTACTAGGCTGGAGAAACCGAGCAGGAACACAACGGCACAGTTAAGTCCAACCTAAAATCAACAGCTGTGTTCATACACAGCAAGATTCATTAAAAGCTTTTGCAAAACAGCCTGCGGAGCAAAAGCACCAACTCTGGAAAGCAACGAGCTTCTTATTTTTACACATTCAAACAAGTATTGGACTCTTCACGCTGGTCTCGTTCCGCTCTGCTCAACCTGGGCTGAGCGCGTCTGTACACGGGCGTTTTTTAGCAAGTTTTACAGAAATATGCTTAGAAAAAACAAACAAACTTGAAACGTTTTTCTAGATGACTGTAACAAATTGTTTTTTTAAATATTTACAATAATTAGAAAGAAATCTTAAGATAAATCTATGGAAGACAGAAAAATTGCCAATTTTGGGATGAGGCTTGAAGGAATTTTTGCCATAGCACTAGTTGCAAATATAAATTTTACGTAAGTATGTATATATAAAATATATGTGAACGTAAAATTTATATAAAATAGACACAAATAAAACCCTAAGAAACAGATTTTAATCTATAACCCTGAAATGAGAACGGACCTGAATACGCGAGCGAGCCAGGTACACGTTGGACTTCCACTCGGTTTTCATTTTGCGGTACTGAGAGGACTTGGAATGGACGAACTGTTTGCTGTACGGCGCGTTCAGCTCCCCCGTGACTGTGCTCTGAAAGGACTTCGACGTGCTGGTGCTGTTCAGGGTGTGAGGCCTGTAGGAATTGGGCATACACCGGGAAAGAAGACAAAGGAAAACTGAAGAGTTCTCCGAAAAAGAGCCGCAAAACCCATCCAAAATTCCTGGGGACGCACAGACACTGAAAGCCAGCTAGCGGAGACAACAAAGCGACTCCCTCGCTCCGGGCATGCACATCCACAGCCAAAGACGACAGGGTTTGTAAGCAGCAGACAAAAGCACAAATAACCCTAAGCAGCCTATAAACCCTGGGCTGTACTATGTGAAATTAAAACAAAATACCTTAACACAAACCTCTTGACATGGGTACTCATTTTAGGCTCGGCACGGGCGCAGCCCGTGGGGTTGATGGCAAGAGGGAGTTCCATTAAGGGGTTTCGGCCATAGCGGAAAGTGTAGTTCTCGCAGGCCTCAACCCCCGGCAGCTGCAAAAAAGCAGAGAAAAAGAAAAGAAATCCAAGTCATTTTATGTTAATTGTGCGTAAGGAAATATTTACTTTTCCATACTTCTTCCTGTTCCCGTTCTCTCGTGTCTATCCGACGATTTGGGGTGATGCAGCGAGAACAGGGCTGGTAAGACTCACCGATTCTGCAATCCTGGCCACGGCAGAGACCGTCAAACCAAAGAGGTCTTCACCCTTCAAATAGCTGGGAAACAGCTGGAGCATTTCCGATTCTTTTCTAACAGAAGCAACGGGCTCCAGGATCTTATCCCACACACCTACACGGCCATACGGGCAAGAATTAGTGATCACGAAAATACAGGTGTTAAAATGAATGTCTGAGGGTATCAGGAACCAGAAACCAACACTGGAAAAGCGTTCTGTCCTTGGCTACATATGCAAACAAACTGGTGTTCAAAAAGCGAGGTGGAAAATCATTTGGTGAGTTGCTATTTTTTCCTCAACAAATCCCAAACAAACATGACATTCCTACTGCACCCTTGATTCTGGGGAAGAAACCTTTTGGTGTTGGCATTATGGAAATTTATAGTCCTCTGACAACAATAACGTGGACGGAACCTCCTGAGAGAAACTGCACAAAAAATTTGCTGAAAATAAACGACCTGTTGTGTTTCCACTGATGGATCACACTCCGCTCTCAGGTGTACGGGGTGATTCCCCGGCAGTGGTTTGACGGGGCAGAGCAGGACCGAGCGTGTCCGCAGCACCAAGGGGTGAAGACCCAGAGCCTCACGGGCCCCATGGACATTCACCCGCCATGGTCCTCAGGAGGTTCCACAAGGTCCTGCACCTGGGCCAGGGCAACCCCTGCTATCCATAGACTGGGGGATGAAGGGACTGAGAGCAGCCCTGCGGAGAAGAGCTTGGGGTGCTGGGGATGAAAGACTGGACATGAGCTGGCAACGTGCCCTTGCAGCCCAAAAGGCCAATTGTATCTTGGGCTGCAACACAAGGAGCGTGGGCAGCAGGTCAAGGTGATTCTGGTCTGCTGAGCCCCCCCTGCAGTGCTGGTCCAGCTCTGGTTCCTCAGCACAGGACACACATGGACCTGCTGGAGAGGGGCCAGAGGAGCCACAGGAATGATCCGAGGCTGGAACAGCTCTGCTGGGAGGACAGGCTGAGAGAGTTGGGGTGTTCAGCTGGAGAAGCTCCAGGGAGACCTTAGTGTGGCCTTTCAGTGCTTAAAAGGGGCTGATAAGAAAGATGAGGACAGACTTTTTAGCAGGGCCTGTTGTAATGAGACGAGGGGTGATGGTTTAAACTAAAGGAGGGAGATTCAGGCCAGACATGAGGAAGAAATTTTGTACACTGAGTGTGGTGAAACCCTGGCCCAGGTTGGCCAGAGAGGTGGTGGATGAACCATCCCTGCAGACATCCCAGGCCAGGCTGGACGGGGCTCTGAGCAACCTGAGCTGGTGAAGATGTCCCTGCTCATGGCAGGGGTGGCACTGGGGGAGCTTTGGAGGTCCCTTCCAACCCAAACTGTTCTATGATCCCTCAGAGATGCCCCATTTGTTTATGATCTAATGTATCACCCCTCACCCTGCCAGAGACAATGTTACCTGCTCCCAGAACGTGGTCAACTCAACTGTCTATTGTTTATGACCTTCAGCCCAGCTGATCTGAAGATAATTGAGTGAAGCTATCGTATGGAAACAAAGTCACTGTTCATTAATGGAAACCTACGCTGACATTTCTACTATTTTCATTCATTTCCAATACTCAGGTCTCCCCTGTGAACTTGTAACAAGTCATCTTATTTGCAGCTTATACAATTTCTCCAAGGGTTTCCTCAGTCTTCATAGCATGATATTTAAAAGGGTCCCTGGAAGCTCACTAGAAACATGACATTGAAACAGTGTCTGCAACACAAGTATCAGTAGCAAGAAAACAAACAGCAAACCCACAGAAGTCATGATCTTAGCTCACAAGATTTACCTTTGGGTGTTGTGTCGGTCAGGACCAGATCTTCATGGCCTTGCTCCACAACCTTGATGACAAACAAGGGCAGCCCGTCCTTCTCCTCGATGGAACAGAGATAGCGGCAGCGCCGGTTTGCGTACCTCATGCTCCAGTAGAGCCGGCTGGCCTCGTAGCCCACGGGGAAGAGCGCTTTGGAGGAGTGGAACGCCTGCATCTGCTGCGGCAGCAGCTGCCCCACGGCGTGGAAAATCAGGCTCCCCACACGGAAAGTGTGGTCCCGCTCCCCTCGCTGGACGATGCTGGCGATCTGCCGCACCTCGTCACGCTGGACGTAGACCCTCCTGAAGACCGCGAAGTAACTAAGTTCTTGCTCATGAGTTCCCTTTGGTTTGTGCATGGGGCAAAGCATGGTCTTGTCTTTAAAAAACATGCATTGTGCTTTAATGGCACAGGTAAAGTGATAAATATTGGTGCACCTTAACCTGTGACAACCGCTGGTGGCGCCCATTTTGTGACAAAACATGCATTTCATTTGCAAGCCTCTTCGCAGTGCTAGTTCCACGTTTATTAAGGCACCAGCTTGTGTCTCGTAGACTTCTGTAGACCAAAGGGCACAGTTCAAATGGACCCAAAGGTCTAAATCCAGGTTAAGAAGCCTCGCTGGTCCATCAGTTAATCCATCACCTTCCTCGTGACAGAAGCAACATTTCCTGTAGTCTTTAGGCACAGGATCAGGCTTAAGGGTTGTGCCGAGTTTTTTAAGAAATTCATCTATTTCTTCTTCACCAGGAGGTTTGAATGATCCTTTAGGAATCACGATCTGAATGCTCCACTTTTTCCATTTCATCCCTTTCCATTTCTTGCTCGGAGGCCGACAGTCATCGAGACTGCTGTGTATTGCTTTTAACCTCGGTTTTAGTTTCACCGTTACCTTAAGCTCATCCGGCTTCGCCTCCACCTTGGCCGCTTCGAAGGCGGGAGGGAACATGATGGGGGGTGAGGATGGTGGAGAAACCTTCTCCTGCAGCTGGGGCAGACAGTGGACGTCCAAAGTGGAGATGTTGTTGCTGTACTGGTGAAACGCTTTGGGCGGCCTCTCCTTCATCGGCGACTGCGGCAAAGACGGAACCGATTCCTGCTGAAGCAATAGAAAAGTCTTAAGAAAAGAAATCCCAAATGTGGGGCCCTTGAACAGAGAAGAGGAAGCACCAACGATCCCTTGTCCACCTCTTGAACCAAAATCTGCTCGCTTGCCCCAGACGAGCTTGTTCAGAGATGTAGTTCTTAGGTACTTGTAGAAAGTTTTGTTACAACATGAAATAACCTTAAAATACGGGTCACAGTATTAATCTAAAGAGTAAGAATCTTGTTATTTGGTAGAAGGGAAAGATTTTAAATTTAAGCCACATATTCTTCCCCGAAACAAGTGAGGAAGAAATTCCTGCTGGGCTTCAGATTAGATACAGCTTAAGGAATTAACGATTCAGTCCTAACAAATAAGAGCTATACCTGCAGAGATTTGCTAAAGAACAAGAAGAGAGAACAAGAACAAATGAAGTTTAGATTAAAAAGTGCTTCATGTGGTTTGTATGAGTAATCTTGAAAAAGTAAACTAAAGGATCAAGAGGCTGAATGTGACATTTAATTAACTTAATTACGTACACACTGATGCGCTTGTGCAGAAATGTTACCCTGTTTAGGTACTAGTGAAAATGAGCTATGTGGGACACTAAAATAATGTGGATGTGCACACCTTTATCTTCTCCACCTTTGTTTTTTCAATTTCTTTTGAAAAATATAAGTAGGATGCTTTGAAGGAAGGCTGCAAACTGTACAGTGAATACAGGACCACGAGAGAGCATTGATTAGGTGATACCTGAAGCACATGGCCTGTTCTGTCCAGTGGTTTAGGGGCAAAAAAACCCATCTCATTCTTCCTCATCACTGTCAGTTCACAGGCTCTTTATGAGTGTTTCGCTAATTACAAAAGCAGCTTTGCCCAAATTAAGTAAGGGAATAGGACTGTATTCGTCCAGTTACACCGAACAACTAAAAGTCCTTTTGCAGACTTGCCGTTCAGTTGTTACGGGCACAGTTGTAATTTTTGTTTTTACTGTGTAAGCCAAATCAAAATGCAGGATATAGCCATTAAAGACGGGTGTGTGGTTTTGCACAATGCCCAGAGAAGCTGATGGACTATGTTTTTGAGACTGCACCTTCAAGCCTGTGAGGACAAAAGGTGGCAACTGTTGTGCCACGGGGCCGCCAGGCAGAAAGTTCTGCAAATATGAATTTCACTTCATGCCGCTGGTTCAGAATCTCGACAATGCATTTATAACCCTCTAAAACAAAGTGCAATCTTCCCTCTTGCCCCCTTTCTGTTCTTCAAAAAATAGCTGCAATAATTCTACTCACCAGGGTTTACCAGCGTTTGGTACTTACTTTGTTCTCTGAGTTTTTTGCTTGCACAGCTGCTGAATAAAGAACAAAGCAGTTGTTGCTACAGAATACAATGTCCTTCATTTTATCAGAGCCTTCCTGGGAATCCTGGGAATCAAACAGGGAAGATTATCAGAAGTGCATTTTAATACCATCCCTCACATAATAAGTGTAATGAAACAGTTCTTCCAACCTGGCTATTTGTAGAACATTTTGAAATAATGAGCGATATTGTGATATAAACACTTGATTATTTGACAGATCTAATGCTACCACCACCTACAACCATGTTCTTCAGCGTTTCGTGCCTTTAACAGAAGTTTAACAATCAAACTGAAGCATTCTATACCATGCATGCATCTGCTCCATAGCCACACTTGCAAAGTAAAATCCATGTTCTTTTATCTTTAGATGGCAAAAGAACATCTCGTTTCAGCCTAATCAAAGACAGATCACATTGTTTTATCTACCGATCCATCTGCAAAACACCCCTGGGAATTCAGCGCTTTGCTGACTACATGGACCCTTTACTTTTGTATATAAATTCTGTCTATACAGCTTTGTTGCCTAAATATCTCCATCTCATTGAAAGAGCAATGGTACTTTTTGAATGAATGACAGTTCCCCATGAAAATACAAGAGACCTAAGTCCAACTCCTTCTCAGAAAAGTACAATTATTCTTGCTGTTACAGTATTTCCTGACATGGCAATATGGGGCTGCCTTGCCAATAAGCTCTTTGCGAATAAAGGTCCCTGAAGTGGTCATGGAAAGAGGTTAGGAGCAGAATTTAGGAAGCTGCCATGTATGGGACCTGCTTTATGAGATTTACTGAAATTCATATTATATAAGTAGCAACTTTGACATTTCTTATTTGTACAACAAATGTGCCCGAATGTCCCACTCTGAATTAGTCCACACACAGAAGGGAGAGCACAGTTATTTGTCTTTGTCGCTTGGTTTGCTCGTTCAGCATCACATGCAAGAAACGCCACATCCCCGGCCGCACCTGTTTCAGGAAAGGAAGGTCCTTCAAGGATTTCCGCACCCCGCTGCCGAGAACCACCACTTTGCAATGGGAGCACCAGCGAGGTCTCAAAGCTGAGCCTTCTGCTATATTCTGACCATGATCCTTGTAGCCAGCTATACCTAGAAAATCCATACGTCTGTTAGAAGCTGCATCAGATCGAACCCAGTTGCTGAGATGTCACGGTGTTCTCCTGGGTAGGGCGTGGAAGGCAAGCTTTAAACTCATGGGGAAATGGTTTAAACTAGACCAAAACCAACTGTGTGAACGAAGCAAAAATACATTTTTGTTTAAGATATTCATAACTAAACCAACATAGGAATATATGCTTAAACAACTAGTCAACTTTTCCAGCACAGGAACAATCTTTGTGAATGATGGATTTAAAATCAGACCAAAAAACCCCTGATGATGCTGGGAACCACTGGAAGAAATACCTCTCTGACAGTGATGTAGATAACACAATGGAAACCAGAGGTGGATCAGACCTATGAAGTCATGGTTAAGATCAGGAGCAGGTGCACATGCACTGATCACTTAAGTATTATTTAAAACAAGAATCAATTATTAAATTCTAGAGAGTGAATTTATAAGGCTCAAATGCATTAATACAGACTCAAGTTAAAATTTTGGTACTGAAAACTGAAAAGAATCGGTGTCTACTCATAGAACCATAGAACATTTTGGTTGGAAGAGACGCTGAGGATCACTGAGTCACACTCACCGTTGCTGTTTGCGGGGAACGGCACATTCGGCTGCTTCAGCCCGTAGGACCCGATGCGGGCAGGTCCCCCGGGCGCTGCCGCGGGGCCCTGGAGCAGCAGGCGCTGCCTGTACTCCAGAGACGGGGTCACCCTGTGAGTGCTGGCGCTGCCCACGGAGGACGGGACGTCCGGAGCGTTACTGACCTCGTAACTGTTGGGAATTCTGACGTGGAGCAGGTTGGAGAACGCCGCTACAACGCCACTAATGTTCTAAGGACAAGAATAAAAACATAACTTTGTTTTCATCAGGCAGTTAAGACAGCACTAATGTAAATTATCAGACTGAGACAGCTGCTTTATGGTACTATGCTATAAGCCCTTCAGATTCACTATATATAAAATACATTAAATGTTGTTGTACTGCAGATATGTAATACAAACTTATTTATTTTACCTCAGCAGCTGTGGGATGTAAAGTAATTGCTACAGATATAAGGCCAGATTTAGGACCATTCTGGGATGGTCCAAGCTGAGAGGCAAAGAAGCCAGAACCAGGTAACGCTCCTGAACCGGGTTCTGATTTTATGTAATCCCTTTTGGCTTCTGAACCTGAAAATTAAACAAAATACACCAGGTTAATCCTACAGACATGTGAATGCAAAAAAAGCCCAGCCTAGTTCTGTTTGCTCTGCTGCAGTCTCACCTTTCCCAGTACTGCTGGGCAGGATGGGAATGATGGGAGACGGGACGGGTTCTGGGTTCTCCTCCTTCACCACCGACAGGTCGGGATACCTACTGATCTCCATTCCCACCACGCTTTCAGGAGAGGAAGAAGGAACAAAGCTGTCAGGAGTGTCCCTGTCCTCACAGTGATCTTGAACCCTGGAACAAAACCCAAAATAGACCATTTGGAAATGTTCTATAAATCTTGAAGAAGCCAAAGTTATAAATCACAACAGGGAGCTACAATGAACTTGCTTCTCGTGACTAGTCATGGAACACAATGATGGGGTAGGTCATTACTTCTGGGTACCTCACACCCCATTGCACATGGTGGTTTCTTGGGAAAGACGTATAAAGAGAAGCATTCTTAACCATTTAACAGAATGTAGAGTCCAGCAATGGCAGAAGTCACCCATTTCTCTATGCTGCTCTTAACACGTGGTTAACCAGGACAAATGACCCCATTACCTTCTCTGTACTGTGACAGTTTCTTTGTCTCCTCCCACCTCCACAGCCTCATCTCTACTAAAACATCATAGAATCTGCCCCAAATACGGTTTTGAAGATGTCAGGGAAAACCCACCTTAACTCCTCCTGGTTGTTGTGAGGTGGTGTTGGAAGCGAAGCAGGAACATCCACAGTTTTAGGGCCCTGAGCCATCGCTCTTGCTAATAAATCATCTTGTGGTCTGAAAGGCAACTGGAACTGCTTTGGTCCCAGAGCTTTGGTAACTAAAACCAGAAACAGCACAATGAGACATCTGCACAGCTCTCCATTGAGATATATAGTGTATATCGGGGTATCGGTGGCTCCCTGATACAACCCAGGTGTTAGAGCAGATGGTAACACCACTCCCATCCACTTGGAGTTCAAACATTTTTGACCATTTGTGATTAATCTCCATATTTACAAAGAACTGCAAATTTTGAGCAAAAAGGGCTTGAAGGGCTCTGGAGTGTGCCTTCTGACAGTACCAGAGGATTGTTGTTTTACTTAAAAAATAAATCAAAAACTTTGTTACAAAAATGGAAAAGGGGCAGGAAAAGAGGATTTTAGTCACTGAACTCTTATGAAGAGGCAGTATAAAGTTTTACTGAATAGAAAGCAATTTTAATTGACCAAATTACAAGTATCAAAAACCTCATGCTGATTACATACAGAGCCTGCTCAGGGTACATTTTGGGTAGTCCGCTTTTGAGCTCACTCAACCAACTGGTCATTTTACTGGACATAAAAATCTGACTTCAAGGTTTTCTTTTTAATTTCTTAAGGGTGCTTCTAGCTCTCAAGATGCTTTCAAAAGGGCATGGGGCAGAGGCTATCATTTGACATTTCTCTTTAGTGACCGATGACAGAACCCAGGGAATGGCAGGAAGATGTGCCAGGGGAGGTTTAGGTTGGACATCAGGGAAAGGTTCTTCACCCAGAGGGTGCTGGACACTGGAACAGGCTCCCCAGGGAGGTGTCACGGCCCCAAGCCTGACAGTGTTCAAGAAGAGACTGGACAACACCCTCAGACACACGGTGTGAACTGTGGGGTTGTCCTGTGCAGGGACAGGAGTTGGACTCGATGATCCTTGTGGGTCCCTTCCCACTCAGGACATTCTATGATATTATACCAGTGTAAAACAAAGCTGGATATTAATGATTACAGCCTTAAGGAGTCTGGCATCCCAGTTATCTATTTCACAATTTGCTACAAGCATGGCTCATTTATTACAGAAACAATACACATTAGTCTTACCGTCGTGACCTCCCAACATCCCAGCCTTGCCAGCCAGCTCCTCGGTGGTTGCAAAGCCATTTACCAACTTCTGGCACGGCACCGGGGGCGGTGTGGGAGGAAGAGAAGCCGGGGGTGTTGGGGGATTGCTCAGATTGTTCTGCTGCATGAGAGTAAAGAACTGTAAATCAGCTGTGGAAGACAAGGTGAAAACTCGCCTTCTAATACTAGATAATATAACCCACTCAAATACTTTAACACCTAGAGGCAGCACTGATAAGCAGCGATAATTAATTGTCAAGTATGTGACCCAGTACATAAAAGTAGCTACTATAAAAGACACAACACTTTGCTTTTCTTGTACCAGTGATATTAACAGAGAAATAGTTTACACAATGAGTATGTATTACTGAAAGAAGATGTATCTAAATTATTTACAGAAAAGCACAGAGAATATTTTTAGGAAAAGTTTGCGAGCCCGAACAAGTTCCTACAGTTTAAGCAAAGGCCTGAACTTAAGATTGGGATCGCTATTCTGCACTGACTCTCCATCAGCACAAACAAGTCAGCTTGCCCGATTTTCACTAAAAGAGAAGCTAATTCACATTTAGCTCAGGACGAGCTTTCACGGAAGCAGTTACCATATTCCAGGCTCCTTCTCACCGGCTTACTTAACTGCTCATATTTTAAATGAAAATTAAAGGAGAACTTCAGTATCTGTTCTTGTTGCAGTCATGCCTATGAAACTAATACTTATTATTCACTTTTGACCACAGCAGCTATTTCTGCTGGGACACATTCTCAGCTTACATGCCGTGTAAGGCTGGAGTAACCACCACTGGTTTTAAAGAAGTTACTGAAGTTTTTATATAGGCTGTTTCAAAAAGATGGACCCAGTTTCAAAGCAGAGTGATTTCAAATTGGGTCCATCTTTCTGAAACGCCCTGTGTTAGGGCAGCCAAGCAGCAGATTTGATTCTGTCTGTTTGCTATCTTGCTGCTCTGCCAATATTGCAGCTTTCATCTCAGAGACTGAGTTTTAAATTCTGGGCGTTATTAGCTCGTCAACAGTCTATTTTGTTCAGAGTTCTCAGGTTCTTTGTTAGGGCCTAGTGGACAAATGAGGAAAGTCTTTTTCCCATTTAAATCGCATTAAGAAAAGCTTTAATGCTTTCAGTGATTGTGAACTACTGCAAACCCAGCCTTTTCTGCTTCATAAAACTGTAATTACAATTTTCACCATTTAGCACCCATTTGTAAAAGCAATACTTGTAGCTTTTAATTAGTTTACAACACAGTTCCCAGAACTGATTTCCACTTTCAGTGTAAAACAATGGTGGCTGTTTCAGCACTGCACCACCTAGCTAGTCTATCAACAGAAAGCTATTTTCTGCTGCCTTCATAAGAAGCAGGAACTCTACCCAACTAGTAGTAATAAATGTCATGAACCTTTTTTCCCTACACAATGGAAATCCAGAGTTAAGCCGCACCTTGTAAATGAGCTGGGAGTAGTAATCTGAAGCCCCATCAAGAGTAGCACTGCCAAAGCTTCCTACAAGCCGATTGCCACCATTGAGCTGGCCGCTGCCATAGGGGAGAAAGTGTGCAAAGCTCACTCCAATTATTGGCTCCATCAAAGGCAGAAGAGAAAGTTGCTGTATTGAAAGAAAATAAAAAGTTAGAAATTAATATAACTATGACATAGAAACATTGAAAATCTCCATACATCAGCCGAGGTGCCAGGAACCATGTAGCTCTGAGACTGCCCAACACCATGTCAGCACATCTTCCACATGGAAATAACCCCAAAACTTGGAATGTCCTGGTTGTGTGAAAGTTTGCATTTTCTCCACTCAAAAATTCAGCTTAATGACCAACTCCATTTCCATCAGGAGCAGCCCGCTCTTCCAAGTGTTTTCGTGCAGCACCTGCGCTCCTACCTGTTTTAACTGGATGAATGTATCAGCGTTCGGGTAAATAGCTTGTTTCTCCTCTTCCTCTTTTTTCCTTTTCTTGGAGCGAGGCGCTGCCTTCTCTCCCGTCCTCTGAGCGCGCTTGTTTCTCTGTTTCTTGGTTTCAGGTCCTCCATCTGTTCTCTGCAGCTGGCTGTTACTGCACCCAAACGCACCTTGCATCTGGTTTCCTGCAGTTTGCTGGTCAAAGAATGGGAAGTGAAGCAGAATTTTTGACATTTTAATACACGGTTCATTCAAATTTACTGCACGATCATCTAAAAGAACACACACGCTATAATAAATCTCATTGATAACCAACTGTATTTTACGGTTTGCTTCCTTTGCTGTCTCACTGGCAACTGTAACTGTCCCCGCACACAGAATTATGATTTATCGTTAACACCAATGACATCTGAAAACGTCATTAAAAACTCACACACCAGAAAGATTTTCTTTTGAATACTCGCCAAAGTAAAGTTACATGTGCACGCAACCGCAGAGATTTTCACGTGGCCATAATGAAAGGCAGACATGGGGACGGATAAAAGCTGTGTAAGTTAATACGATACAAATGTATTTTGAGGTCAGAAACAAAAACAGCATAGTGAAACAATTCTGGTTTGTAACACTTGCCTAAATATGTACAGTATGAATTTGCAAAACCATATAGGTGTGGAAAAGCAATCAGAATGGGACTTGGTAATGCAGCAGATGGTGGTGAGCCAAAAGAAAGTCCCAGTTCTTTTTGTCAGTTATTATTTTAAACAGCTTTCCATGACCCCCACAAGTGCTCTCACATATTCCTGTTTTAACTGTGAATCTTTAACACCTACATTACCTGCTGCTCACAATTACCTTTATTTTTATTAGTCTTTATTTATTTGGAATGTGCTTAAATTTTGTTTCGGGTATTTAGGCAGTCAAAACCAAAACTGAGTAGAGATTAAGGATTAAAATAAAACGACCAGCAAACCTAAGTGTAAAGTGTATCCTACCTGCACAGAAAGCAATTTCCTTTAGCTCTGTTTTTAAGAACTTTATAAATTGTTAAATCACATAATGCCATTAATATAAAGAATTAATGCTCCCTTCCATTAAAGTAAAATTAATTAGAAAAATATTCTGTAACACAGAAATCCAGCAATTTTAGGAGATGTAACGATTTCATGCTTTTGATAAAAATCCGAGAGCATAGTCTCTACTAACATTAGAGACAGTATGTGATTTTCACAGGCTAAAAATGGGCATGGACTTGGTTCATTCACAGAAGACTCCAGACCGTGCAGCTGAAGGGGTGTGAGACCCAGAAAAACCAGCATACAGATATACCATATACTGTACAGAAACATCCTAATAGGTAACTAAAATCTTGCCTTAACCTTGGTAAACGTTAGGAAGTGGCATTTTTAAAGATGTCAATCTAGGGAAAATATAATTCCATTTTAATAATTTCTGAATACACTGATCTACGTAGTCATATTCAAACTTGTTTTGTAACACACATGATTTACTCATGGAGAAAAGACAGGAAGGGAGGTAAAAGTTGCTCTGAGCTGCTTATTCCACCCTTGTGCAGGTAGGTTATCTCCCCATTTATTCCCCAACACCCGCTGTGAAAGCACAAACCAGCTTTTCCTTGTATAACAAACCCAGCCCAGGCTCACCATTCCCTCAGCTGGATTCTGCTTCTCTGTTAGCTTTGGATCCCCAGAAGCCTCCTCTTCTGTTCGGCCGCTGTTCTCCGATTTCTGATTTAGAAGAGATGAGGACTTCTTATTTTTAAGCAAGTGTTTCAGCAATTCGTTCCCCGACTCCCCTTTCGCTGCTGGGACGCTGGCTGGTTGTGCCGGACTCGGAGCTGAAGAGGCAGGTTGTGACGCGACCTTCTCTTCTTCCACCTTAATACCGGCTGGATTTTCTGGTTTAGGCTCAGCTTGATCCGAGCATTGATCAGCTTCCGCCTTTTCTAGTTTAACTTCCTGAATGCTGGTGGGTGTATCTGGCGCAGCCTTTTCAGTCTCTGGATTTAGGCTGGGCTGTTTCTGGGGCTGGCAGTCCAGCTCGGGAGAGCTCTGGCTCTCTCCTGCATTGGAGGTTGATGGGCCCGTTATCTCCGCTGACTCTTGCTCATCTTGATGACGGGAAAGTTCATTGGGGGTGTTAACTGTGGGGGTGGAGGTAGAATCAGAAACGGTTGGAGTCGATGGCGCAGTTATATCTGAATGCGGAGTTGACGGGGCTTTTATTGACTCGGCATCATCGTCCTTTTTCTTTTTCCGTGTCCTTTTCTTTTTTCCTTTCTCCTCCGGGATGATGTCAGAATACAGCTGGATGAGAGACTGGCTGGACCCAGGGAAGTTCGCTGCCTGGGGCGCACCAGTGTCCGAACCACACGGGGCAGCGCTGCCAAGCACTGCGGGGGAAGGTACAGCCGAAGCAAACGGAGACCTGACTTGGTTCTGCGTGAAGGTGGCCCCAGGGAGATTCCCATGAGTTTGTTTCACGTTGTGGAAATTAGGGGCTCCACCTGGAACAGCAGATCCATCGGGTCCAAAAGCTGTAGGTCCCACTGGCCTTCGCTCACCGCTTTGCATAAAATTCGTGGCGGGAGGCGAGGTCACAGGACCTTGCTGCAGGATCTGCCCCATCTGCTGCTGTTGGTGCTGTGGAGACTGCTGAAGAGGTCGGGGGGCTGGTATGAAATCACAAGGTAGATCGGAATTAAAGAAAGGTATCTGAGATAAGGGCGGTTTGTTATTTAATTCAGAGCCCATCATACCGTGCTGCTCCAGTTCCATTCTCTGCTGCAAAGCCCTCTGTCGATCCACCTCCTGCATGAGCTGAATGCGTTGCCGTTCCTGTTGCTCTCGTAAACGCTCCTTTCTTTCCCGCTCCTGAAAACTTTCACTAAAAGGGTTATTGTCCTCAAACTCCACCCTCGGTGGTGGCCCTGACTGTGCAGTTGCGTTTGGAGCAGGCACAGGGGCTGGTGTACCCGGAGTAATTGGCAACGGCGTCATTGGAGGCTGCATCCTTGCTGGGTTAATGGAAATATGACTCGCAGGGGCATTTCCAGGTTGCCACCCAGGTAAGTTTGGCATCCTGGTTGGGTTGGATTGCCCGGGGATCACCACTGCGTGTTGCTGATGCTGGAGCTGTTGTGCCACCATGGGGAAGCTTTGCTGATTCATTGCTGGTGTCGTTCCTCCTGGAACCATTGGCGGTGGAGCCTGGACACCGGGCATCATCGCGTGGGGGGCCATCCCGCACTGCTGCTGCTGCTGCTGCTTGATGCGATATTCCTCAATTAGTTCCGCATGCTCTTTCTGCTGCTTTCGAATCTAGAAATTAAAAAAGTCATTATTCATCTCTGACATGTACTGACTACGTAAGCGGCATAAAACGTGTAACTCACCATTACCATTTCAGTAGACAATGACCTGCAGGCAAAACCAGCACTTCTGCACAGCCTTAATTTTGCTCCCATTTTGAGGCTAAATGTTGTTATTCAATTAGAAATATTCTCCATCCCAAAATTTCAGAAAAAATAACAGCGCCTCCAAGTGCAATTTATGTACCAAGACTACACTGTGCTACAGAATACACAAACCTAAACCAAAAATGGTCCTTGTCTTACAGATCTTATCAACCATGCATGGTCCTTGTCCTACAGATCTTACCAACCACGCACGGCAAAACAGTTGGGAACAGACAGGAGAAAGGAAGCAGTGAGGTGGATGAACTTCAGAGATAAGCAAAGATTTTTAAACTACATAATTGAAAAGTTCGTGGCAAAACAGTGAGGTACATTCCCATTTACTCACAGGCAGATGCTCAAACATCACACGCAGCAGCTGAAAATGGCTTGAAAATTTAAAATTTTAGGATGAAAATAAACTCAAGTTGGACATTAAATGTTAAGCTTGGTAGTTTATTTTTAAGGCAAGCAGGAGAAGCCAATGGGAAGATACAACAGTGTCAACCAGAAAAGAAACACAACAGATACCAGCTATACCACTCTGAAAAAATAAAAGGCTTCGTAATCCACTGATTAATAACACATATGTTACAGAAAATCTCCCTCTCACTTCTGTTCATTAGATTGTGACTTTCACTACTTCTCGTTGCTGTTTGTATGATAGAAAAAGTCCATACCATAATTAAAAATGTTTGATACACTCTCATTTATCAGAGGCAAGGGACAAGCCAGAAAGCTCAGGACAACGGAGATACTGCAGGAGAAACTCCAGAACACAGGACCAGAAGGCTACTGACGTGGTAATCTCCAGACCAAGATAAATTATAAGCTCTGGCTTGGTACTGACACCATCAGGGTCACTGCGTAAAGCCACCGACGGGATGGATCTGCACGGCCCAGTCCAGCGCTCTGGACTTATTGGTGGTGCAGAGCATGAAACTCCTGTTGGCTCCGCACGCCTGGACAAAGAGGTGCCTAAACCACCGTGTCCTCCCAGCATCTGCAGGGGCCCATCAGCCACGGGGCTGTACCTGGAATGAGCTGAGATCGGAGAGGACCCAATGACACCCTGCGCAGATTGACATGGTGATGTTAACAGTGTTGGGGAGAACTATGAGCAGAGCTGATGAGCGCGGGCTCCGCGCCACCCGCAGCAGTTGAAGTGTCCCGGCCGCAGGGACAACGTGGCTGTGTCCGCACGGCTCAGCACCTGCCACCCAAACCCACGCTGCACATCAGCTCCGGGATCTTAGAGCCCTTCTATATATACATAAAGACTTGGCCTTATTCAAAAACTAACAGAAGCTTGATTACAGAAGAATTACTTGATCTGATTTGAAAGAGAGTGAATTGCTTCAAATAGAAGGTCCTTAAAAATATACTTCAAGAAAACCCTATTTAAGCTCTCACTAGGTGTGTAACAAAGTGCTGATTAGCATGTGGACGACTGGTCTAAATCAGTAACTGGAGGGGAATGAATGGCATTTACCAGCAGCATATGAAAGTTAAGTTTAAAAATGAGAAATAAAAGAACCTTAATTCTGGGGCACTAAGTGAATCTGCCAGCAACGTCACGATTAGCAGCTATTACTTCAGTGTAACTCCCCTGTAAGACTAGATTGACGTATGTATAAGACCGCTTAAAGTGATTTCTTTTGTACTTTTTCTACTTATGATTCATTAAAAAAAAGAAAGAGGAAGAAATGATGTGGACAGAATTTATCTGCTCTATCCCCCTTCCACATAGTGGAGACAAGCCAACTAATATTCTACCCAGTGCATACCCAGTCTTGAAGCAACACAGGAGCAAGAACTTGAGGGTCAGATATCACTAAGGACTTCATTTGAAGTCATCTACTCCCAGTTTTTCCCCTCATAATTATAAAGGATCATTCTAAAGTATTTTCATGTTCAGCATGTCTGACTACGAAAAGATTTTCCACCCAAACTGTAAGAAACATCACGCCAGATAATTTATAAATGATGTCTTGAAGAACACAGCATTCAGTACTGTTGGCCAAACCATAGATTCATCAAAGCTATCACAGGTCTAACTTTAATCTCACTTAGTATAATCACTGTTACATGATGAAGCAACTGAAATTCCCATTGAATATAAAGAAAGAAAAAAAAAACCACAAAACAACCCAGTTAAAGTGGTTACACGTTGGAACTGGAGCCCAGAGAGCCTGGAAAATCTACCCTTGGAGACTTAGAAAACTTGACTGATAAGGTAACATGAGGTCAATTCTGCTTTCATCAGGAGACCAGACAATCTCCAGATATCCCTTTGACCTGTAATATTCTATAATACGATAACAGATAACACACTGATGATCAGAGTCTAGGAACCAGACAGATCATAAAACTACACTAACATTAAAGATGTAATGAAAAGAGCTTTTCAAACAATAACATTTAACTGGTGTATAACCAAGAGGTTCTGATCACATAAGGACACCTGAAAAAGCCCGAGCTATGAGGTTCATTCAAGCCTGAAACACAGAGCCCTACACTCCCAGAATTTCCTCCTCCGCAGCCCGAATCATTCATTTGTGCTTTTCATGGTGCCAGGAACTCGGATGCAAATGGTTTTGCTAAGCAACCTTTCCTCTTCCCAAAGCACAGCTTTTTGTCCTACCTCGTGCTGTAGCACATTCTCCTACAACTCGTGTCCCCAGCAATTCAGGGTAATGCTGTTACACACAAAATATGACAGGGAGTGACTCCCTTTAAACAAGTTCCACTGTATTTAAGCATTTCAGCTCATCTTTTAGGAGATTTAAAGCAGTGAGTCATACCAGTATGACAGCTTAGTATTAAGGTGATCGGTTTTGATTCCAGATGATTACCTGTTCCAGCTGTTTTTGGACCATACTTTGCTGCTCAGTAACATGTTTAAGCTGTTCTGCATCTTCTTCTGGGAACTCGCGGCCAGCTTTCTTGGCTGTTCGCTGCTTTGCTGAGAGTGCCTTTTTCGATTTTCTGTGTGCTCCAATTTGCTCCTCCAGGTACTTCTGTTGCATTTGAAGAAGCTGTTGTGTATCTTGCAGCCATTCCTCGTATTGCTTTCGTTGAGAATCATCTAAAGAGAAGTGATATAAAATATGATCTCATCCTGGGGGTGAGTTCTCAACCCTACTTTTTAGGGACAAAGTTTATCAGGTTCTCCCCTTGTTTTATGAAACTGTTGACTAGGTTCAGCCAAATGAGACTGAGGAGTTGAGCCCTCAAGACATACTAAGCTCTTGGAGTGATTTGAGTAAAGCAGAGATCCAAATTACTGCCTTTATTGAGAGAAAGCAGTTTCAACTTAGTCCCTTACTTTCAAGAGACACCAGCTCACTGTCTAAGCAGTAAATGTGCGCTTGCTGACTTTGGAAGCAGCTACAGAACCTGGTGGTCCCTGCCCTGCCATGGAAGACAGGACGTGGCAAGACTCTGAAAGCGCCCAGGTAGAGGTAAAGAGATTAGGGAGTGAGGACACAAATTTACAGGAAACACGGCCTCATTAATTCTAGTGTCTGCAGAAGAGTTTTATACATAAAAATCTATTTTTATTACTACTTCACAGAAAAAAAATCTTCAACATCCATCAAATATTCATGAAATGAAAGAAAGATATTGCCGCCTTTGTAAAAATAACCTTCTCTCAGTCTTCCGCACCGGTGCCTTTTGCTCCCCGCAAACAAACGTTCTCTCATTTAGGTTGTAACTGGGCCATTACTCTTTAAAAATGAGCAATGCTCATCTGCTATGAGCTCTCAGATGTTTTTCTCAAGGCAAAACAATCCTGTCTGGTAACATTTGATCCGCAATACGCCCAGAAGTCAAGGGAGAAGGTTTGGTGACCGTATCTTGTGTCATGATCGCATCACGGCAGCGAGCTGGGTTGCCAGGAATACAGTGTGGATTTTCCTTGTAGAGATAGCTTGTTTAATAAAGATACCTACACAACAGGGTGATTTCAATATAACCATGTGCTCCAGTCCCCACCACCATCTACTTTAACAGCCACTGTGGTAGGAACAGCCATCGACTCCAGCAGCTCAACAAAATCAATTCAGAGCCAGCTGCAGTCTCGAGGGGCGCCCATTCTTTCAACAATAAATTCTGCAAAACTAATCACCTAAAGGGACAATTGAGTGGAAATGATGGAGAACAACTGCAGATGGGAGCAACGTGAAAGTGCAAATGAGAGTACTGAAATATTAACAAGTTCCAGGTAAGAGTAACTACTGTTGAAATGAGGAACCGATTTTCTCAAGTGTGGTGAACCGTCATCCCCCCCAATCAGAGCGAAGCCACCGCTGAGTGCCACAGCTAATTTCACCAATAATTAATACAGAGAACACTACTAAAGCTTCTCATGGCATATTTAGCACTGCTATTTTAGTTACTGGAAAAGGCAAAGGTCTTCTGTACTTTATTTATAAATATCAAGTAAAGTCTTTGCAGTGAAAGAAGCACTTTTTTACACATGGTCCTCCTCTCCCAACATAGGCTCAGTTTTAATTTCTGATAATAAATCTCCTTCTCATCATAAAGACTAGGACTTATAATTGATCTAGGGCAAGCAGAAATAAGGAATGCAAAATACTGTGTATTTCTACTTTCAAAGATTGTGTTTCTTGGCCAGTCTTGCTTAACTAATGCCCGGTAAGTCTGTCAGTCAATAGACTACTATACTCACACAAACCAACTAATGATAATTTCCTGTTTATTCTGTTTCTGTCTTTCCTCGTGGTGTTTTTTTTTGGGATAGCTTTCTAGAAAAAATGTTAGTATCTTTTACTATGTTCCACTTTCTTAATTGGTACCGTAATGATGAAATGACACAATTTTAAAGAGATTTTTTTTTTTGAGACATGAGCTATTTATGGTCATTTTATTTAAAAAAACAACAAAACTACAGAAAGAAACATAACATGAAATAAATTGTTCAAGCTGTACTTACTGACAAAACCAGGACCGAAATTTGGAGGGTTAGGCCTAGACATCTGAGGTGTCAAACTTCCGTCCTAGAAATTTCAGGAAAGCATGCAGACAAGGAAATTAAATCATGATTCAATTTAACCCCCCCATTAGTTATCATTATGAAGCAATTCTGTTGTAACCCCCCCATCAAGTTGTATTACCTGGGCAATCGCCTGCTGCATGTGATTTTGGCCATCGCTGGTCTGAGCCCCTGGCACTGGCTGACCCATAAAGGGAAACCTATCGATACATAAACAGAAAGTGAAAATATCATTTGAAAAGCTGGTGGGTATTTTAGGGGAGAGACAACCTCGTGTTTCACTGAGCTTAAACAAAGCGTCTAGATATTTTACAGACATCTACCTGAACTTCTGTACCAAACTTTTTCAACATCTGGAGAATACTAATTCTCATTTGATGCTACAACATTTCGCCGTTGGTTGAAACTATTGCATTTTACACTTGGCAAAGAGATTAAATATGACGTACTGTGCTACAACAGTGAAGATATACAAAAAAACCCCCACCAAAATGGATTTGAATTTTATATATAATGATACAAAATAATAAATGAGAGATTTAACAGATTTAGATATCATGGTGAAGCCTGCACTGTTCATAGCTCCTTTTGTCCTCAGAACAGATTTAAGAAAGGATGAAACTTCCATTACTTGGGCTAAATCTTAATTGTAGTTCACATTAAATGATATGCTGCAATGTGAGATTAATGGTTACATCGCCATCAAGACTTTTCAAACACAATGCACAGGAAATAAGTGGAAAAACAAGAAAAGCATCAGCAGTGAAGCCATGCTGACTCTTCTGACTGATGACATTACAACTGGAACACAAGTCTCCTTAGTTTTATAAAAAAATATATAGTTTCCACAGCCACATTGGTTTTATTCTTCGGAGGTCATTTTGTATTAGCATGGCCTACGAACTACGACAAAAATATCTTTTCCCACTTTGCAATTTTCCATTTCCAGTGCAGTTTCCCTTAGCTCTATCATTTCCTTTTACATTTTGTAGCCCTAACAAACGGTGTCAAGCGTTGCGTACCTGTTCATAACCATTGGTGGCATCCCCATGTTACTCTGTGCCATGACTTTGTTGATCCCCTTTAGAGCCACCATTTTTGCTTTCATTATGGGATCAGTAATTGCATCAAAGTCTATAAAAGAAAAACAGTAAAAGTGTATTACATGGCTGAACATCACATGTTATTAACTGGAACTGACTTATTTAGATCTAGTCCATGCATCAACCATCGGTAAAACAACATCACCGCATTACTATTTCACACTACTTGTCTTCTCCACTTCAAAATTCATGGTTAATATGTAGTTTCCTATATCCCCAAAGGAAAATTAATCCAGCAGCAACTGTTCTTCTCAGCCATGACATGCAAAGAAAAAAGCAGGTCAATCTGAGAAGGGCTCTAAACCAAACTTGGCCTATGACCCAACAGGTTAATAAATTCTATTTAGAGGTTTAAGAATCAGGAAGACGAGTTGTTTCTGTGAGTTCGGTTGGCAAAACCGACACAGCACCACTAATGTACAAAGAAAACCTGTTCAGTGGCTCTGTAATTACCGGTAGCACTACAGCCAGAAGCCACATACAGCACCTGAAAAGACTATTAAGATGGAGAACTTGGCCTCTTTCCTGCCGTCTCTCCCGGGATAAATGGGATTACAGAACGGCTGAGGTTGGGAGGGATCTCTGGAGGGCACTGCACCCCCCTGGGGTGGCTACAGCACGTCCTGGCCACACCACAAATGATGAACTGTGATTTAGGGGGCAGGTTAGATTTCTATCTTGAACCAACAGCCTTGATGGCCAGTGAAGTCACAAATAACACATTTCTAAAAATTTCCTTTTTCATTAATAACAAATAATAGTGATGGTCTTGATCTGAATGCTCAAACTGCTATGTTACATTAAACTGGATATTATTTCAAACTCTTTGAGTATGTGATATTATTGGTGATATTTCTGCGTCACAGCTGCATTGTGAGTTAGTAACACAGCTTTTACTAATTCTTTTCCTTAAGAAAAACTAACACTGAAAAAAATGTAATAAACCAACCATAAACAGAAAATTGCTAGATCAAACATCAAAAGGTCAGCTAATGCACTTGATCATCTAATTTCATTTACAAAGGGTGCATTTAGTCCACAACACATATGAGAAATCGAAGTATAAAGAGAATATGTGACAGAATTGATGCCAGAAAAATTAGCAGTAACACAGTTACCCTGATCCTGGTAAAACCAACAGCAGCCTTGCCACAAGGGTTCAACATTTCACCTACATCCTCCATTTCCAGACCCCCAATGTACGACTAGACAAGCTGGTTTTTGTTATGCCACCTTCAAGCTCCAAGTATCTACCTGTTTCCTTCAGTGCTATGGATTATTTAGCTATTTATTGTTGTGTTTTTATACAACTAACTGGGACACACACACACCAGTAGATCAGCCACATACCAATATTGGGGAAAAAGGGCTCCGAGCGTTGGCGAATCATGGCTTGCATCTGTCGCTGCTGCTGCTGCTCCTGTCGCTCCTGATCCAAAAGGTCCTGCAGAAGAAGCGGCTGTTCCTCCAGCAGAAGCGGTCGCTCTCGATTTTGTTGCTGAGCTAATGGTTGAGGGAGCATCATCTGTTGGGGCCCAGATATGCCACTAGGGCCGGGACGATTTGTTACAGCCACAGTTTGATTAGACGTCTGTCCCGTCCCAAAGTTATGATTAGCTGTCTGACCCTGAATAAATCCTGCATTGGGTGACCCTTGAGAAAAATTATGGTTTATCCGTGGAACCATGGCCAAATTGGAATTTAAAGTGTTCTCCAAGATCTGTCCGCCAGGTGTCATGAGTGTTTGTGGAATACCTGGTGCGTGGTTTATTTGTGGTGTTGGCAAAGACTGAGATGGAGATCCCAGAGTCGTCGCTTCGGCGTTATCGGAGCTTTCATTAGCCAGCAAACTGGAGAGGACTGGTGTGGACCCAGAAATACTGCAGGAACTTACTGCTCCTTGGACAGGCAGTGGAGCAGATCCCTGAGCATCTGGACTGGGCACAGTTACTTCTTGACTAGGAACAGCAGTAGTTTTATCAGGGAATTCTGGGTTAGCAGCCTGCACGGGAGCCTTTTCTCCATCCTTCAGCTCCACTTCAGCAGCCTGTTGAGCACTTGTGGATTCAGCATTTCCCTCACTTTTTTCATTTTCATTCTTCTTTTCCTCCTGAGTGTTTGGGGAAAGTACTTCTGTTTTAATTTCATTTGTTGCAGCAGATTTCTTCTGTGGAGACTGGGTCTCAGAAGGGGAAACAGTTTTATCACTTTGTTCTTTCTGTTTTGGTTCCTCTGTCTTGCCCTGGATATCTAGTTTGTCATCAATAGGGACACTAAGATCTAGTTCTTCATTAAACATTCCTTTCTTATCCCCCACATCAAGGTCTGGGTCTGTGTATGCAATTATATCGAATTCCCCAGATCTTAGAAGATCATCAAGGTGAGGATCATTGGTTTCCAAATTATCTAAAGTGTCCAGTTCATCTCCTTTTCCATCCTCTGAGTCTAGATTCAAATTTTCCAGATCCTCGTCATCTAAATCCTTGACTTCCACCCCCTCAAGGTCTTTCACATCCAAATCCTTTACAGCAGGATCATCAGGATCCAGCTTTTCTTCTAGACCATCACTTGGCTGGTTGGGAATCTGCAAATTTGCAGATTCATCACTTGGTGCAGACGTAGACAAAGGTGGTCCTGGGAACGCATCAGCAACTGGTGGGTGACTTAGAGAACGTATTACAAGTGCAGGTGGGTTGTCAGGATTGATTTGATCCTGCTGGGATTGTGACATGTGCTCCAAACTCGTCGACATCTGCAACTGGTTAGGTAGAGCTTGCGAATTATGTCTCAGTGGTTCTGCCTGTCTGGGGCCCGGGAACTCCTGCCTGGGTATGAACCCCGTGTGTCGCTGGTGTTGTGCTGCTGCATCCATCACGTTTGGAGTGGAAGGATTAAAAGGCAGCCTTGGCCTCCCGTCAGGAGCTCTGTGCCGCAACTCGATAAACGCCTGACCCAAGATGTTGTGCTGCTGAACTGGAATTCCCTGCGGAGGAAAATGTTGAGAGATCCCAGACGCGTTGTTCATTTGCGGGTTGCTCACTGGCCGAGGCATGTCAATAGACAGAGATCTTCTGAGCTGCGGGGGAACTCCCGGGCGTTGCATCGGCTGCTGAGGACCCAGGAAACGTTCTTGGCCGGATGGTGGACCATGGCCACCTCCTGGAAACCCATATCTGAAATCAAATATGAAAGACTAAATCATCTTTGGTTTTTTTTTTGGTCTCAGGACTGCCTAGTCTAGCATATCTGACTAAATAGCTATTCACCAAAATGCTTTACATGATGCATTCATTAAGATATTTACATAAATATTTTGAATAATTACGCTTACATTTAAATGAGCTTTATGACTACAATAAAATAATTGCTTTAATTATGTTTAATAAACAACCTGTTTTCAATTCCAGTAATAATAATAATGGATGGAAAACACTGACATTAAGAACTATCTTCATAAATAAACTACATGTTAATGCAACTCAGTGTAAAAAAAATAATATTGTGTGGATTTACAAGCTACTGAAATAAAACCAAAATACTGAAAAAGATTAATCCTGAGATGCAATGTACGTCAATACTGGCATTCATTTTACACCACAGCATTCACAGTAAAAATGGCACAGGCAGAAGTTGATGTTTGATAACATATACATTATAAATGAAACCAAGAATACTATAATTTCTGTAAATGTAGAACTACCTTGTAATATTCTGGGTTTAGGAGAAGAAAGAGCTTACCTAAGGCCATGAGGTCTCATCCCCATGGTGTTCATATCACCTGGAAACTGGGGCCTGTTGAACTGCCCATCAGCGGGAAACGGTCCACGTTGGTCTTTTGGGTACACGGCGAACCTCGGTCCACCCGGAGGGACAACAGAGGACCGAATATTCCCAGGGTACGGAGGAGGAGGGCGGTTAAAAATTTGATTTAAGTTGTCTTGCTGCCAATGCTGAAGAGGAGCTGCATGAGCAGGAGCTGCTGCCTCCTGCAAGGCTTTTTCCTGACGAACCGCGTTCTTCTTCTGCTGCTGTTGCTGTAGAATAATTTCGCGTAATTTCTGGCGCTGTTTTAAAAAGAAAAAAAATCATGGTGCTTGACACTGCAGTTGACGTATTTTGAAGTGTTACACTCCGCTAGGTTAAGCCTTTTGGAGGAAAGAACCTATGGTAATCAACTCATAAATTAGAAGAAGGATCAAATGGTGCAAGATGCTGGTAACGCAACTTAATCTCCAGACCTTTTGTGAAAGTGTACAGTGTAAACCCATTTTACCAATTAACATATAAGCAACCCTTTTCCTTTTTCTATTCCAATAATGCAGGCCCTTTTATCACAGGAAGAAAGTGCATTCTGAGGCAGAAAGGTGACTAGAGGCCCACTGAATTAAATTCAGCAAGAGGATTACATGAAAGCTGCAGAATTTACCCTGACTCTGTGTAATAAATCTTATAAATTTTTCCCAATATATCCACTTCCCATCGCTGCTTCCAAACAAAAGACTGAGCAGTTTTCCACAAGCTGAATGGAATTCTGTGTCTCAGGAAGAGCTGTTTGCCAAACCTCACTGGCAAAAGCCTGGAGCGAACGTGCCTCCAGAAAAACAGTGACCAATAGTAAGATTCACCTCAACACATCAGCCAGCTGAAGAAACGAGATGTGTATTCTGAGATCTTTGCCTCTACTCCCATTTTCAGGCAGTGAACAAATCACTGACAATCAGTTCTATATCTCATCTATTATAACATAAAATTGTCCTTTCAAGGTGTTTTTTTCTCACACTGTAAATAAAAGAGCTATTACAGACCAACCATCTGTATCTTCAATGGCTTCAAAGAAGGTCTTTGCTTCCTTTTCAAATCTTCTCCTCCAAACTCCTTAAAAGTACTGATGTTTCTATAGTCTATATTTTGTGGTTCTATTCAGGAGGACCAAATTAAAATACTAAGTGAATGAAGATAATTCTACATTATATAGCTGTGTTTAATGGCAAGGAACTTCAAATATTAACAAGAATCGGAGAAATTCTTCTACTTACGAAATTTTTATACCATTGGAATTAAACATTATTCTCACCTGCCTTAACTTCTCAGTATCTGCTTGAGACATATTCATGGTGTTCTGCGTATCCGTAACTCCTGCAGTGGGTGCCGGGCCAGGAACTTGTGAAACTTTGGGAAACTGTTGTCCTTGAGAACTCATTGGAGAATTTGCAGATGCATTGAAGCTGCCCTCCGATCCAGGCCGTGGCTGTTCAGCAGCGTCATGGGCCAGCTGAGCAGTTCCAAAGGATTCTGGCTGAGGTCTCGGAGTCATGGGTGGTTGATCATACGGGTCACGTGCTGGAGCACTTGGGCCATGGCTGAATGAATCTGTAACTGCGGGTCCTGGGGGTCTGGGAGTCTGAGAACACGGGTCTGATGGCCTGACAAAAGTGCCCTGCAACCTGCTCTGTGGTGCCTGCAGGAAAGGATCTCTACTTGGCATCAGTCCTGGTCTTGTCATTGCAGGCCTGTTAAAACTCTCTGGAATCCCTGGCCTTGGAGTTGCTGGTTGCTGAGCATAAGGATCATTAAGAACTGGCCTGGGTGTTCCAGGAGGTTGGGCGTATGGATCAGAATGTCTCTGATTTGCCGGGGACTGAGCAAATAAATCCGCTGGCTGAGCAGGTCTTGGTGTTGGTGGCTGCTGCATGTATGGATCAACCGCGGTGGGCCGAGGAGTTCCTGGAGGTTGGGCGTATGGATCAGCAACCGGGCGAGGAGTCCCGGGAGGCTGGGCATAAGGGTCCTGAGAAGCTGGCCTCGAAATGGGTCCAGACTGGGCGAAAGAATCGCTCTGTTGTCGCACTATCCGGGGCGGGTGGGCAAAAGGCTCCTTTATGGCAGGGTGGGGGGTGAGGGGAGGCTGGCTGTATGGATCGTTAGGCTGATTATGGGAGAAGTTGTCCACCGGCCTGGGTGTCAAAGGGGGCCTCTCGTAGGGATCGACAGCGACTCGCCTTGGTGTGGATGGCATCGAGGTGTAAGGATCTTGCGGGGACTGAGGTGGGCGCATCGGGGTTTTGAAAGGCCCAGGGCTGCCATCGACGGGAGTAGGAGTAGGAGCCAGCGGTGGCCGTGCGTACGCGTCGGCAGAAGTTACTCTCTGTCTTGGAAACGTCTCTGTCCTAGGTGCCGGCTTAGTGAACGGGTCGCTGCTCCCAGGAACCTTCCCCGACTGCTCCATAGCTATAGGCAACCTTGGGACCCCCAAGGGTTTGGAGAACTGCTCCGGTGCCATCACGGGCCTGGGTGTGTCTGGGGGCTTTGCATAGGGATCGCTGCTGCCTGGAGAGGAAGAACACGAGTCCCTGACGGGTGATGGCCTGCTCGCTGATGCTTCGGTGACCTGAGCGGGCCTAGAGACGGACGACTGCGGTGCACAGGGATCTAACGGCGCGATGGAACTCCTCCTAGCAAAGTTTTGGTTAATGGGTGCTGGTCTAGGCGTTCCCACCATTTTAGCATATGGATCCATCGGAGAAGGAGGCCTTGTGTTTGTGGAACCTGGAGAAAATATCTGTTGTGATGACGTCTGAGGAGTCTGAGACTGAGCCAGTGAATCGTGTACTGGGATTCGGGTCGGGGTAGGAGGTGGGGCTTGCGGTTTTAGGAACACATCGTCTGAGGATGCTGATGTAGGCGCAGCAGGTAGCTGCTGCTTCGTGAAGAGATCCTTATGGAATGTCTGTTGTGCAGGAGACATACTGCCATTGCCAGCCTGGGGCGTTAAGGGGCTCTGGATCCCGCTGCTCGGTGTATCTGAGCCAGACTGGTTCAGAAGCTGTTGTGAGCCAAACTGTTGCTGCTGCTGTTGTTGCTGCTGCTGTTGCTGCTGCTGCTCATTTTTCACTTGTTCAAGCTTCTGCGTGGCTTCTATTTTGGCTTGCTGCTTACTTTTTTGCCGCATTTGCTGTTTTAAATTATGAGGAAAAAGGTGACACTTGTAAGTCCAGCGTATGCAAAAATCTTTCTGATGACTGAATCTATAATTAAAACCTTAGGACACATCGAAGATCAATTATAAATAATTGTAAATTGCAAATTTAAAGGCAATGGGAGCAGAGAGCCTAGCTGTTTATAACGTTCGATTACCTTGACATGCACCTTGACTGCCTAGGAAGAAGCATTTCCCAGGCTGCCTAAAGAGCAGCGCTGCTTTCCACCCTCAGACTCAGATGAAAGGTTACTGACGGGAGGGAAATGGGCTCCCAGGGACAACCAGCCCAGTTTGAAGCAGCAGTCTGCAGGACAAGCGCACTGCTATATAGGGTACATAAAAAACCAAACTACGGCACTAGCCAGCCATACAGAGAAAGAACAACTTATTTTCATAATAGGCAGGATTTAAGAGTTTTAAAACAAAGTTTTCTAACATTTATAAGCAACATCTCTTCTGATAGCACCTATTTTCTTCCTACGCAGAATGGCTGACTTCATACTCTTCTACAAAGAAAGATGAAAATTGATTTTATTACAACAGATTCCAACAAAGCAATAAGAAGCTGGAAGAAAAATAACAAAACACTCTAAACGCAACACACCTGTCTGAATTTCCATTCCTGCTCATGTTCCGATTCCCTCTGTTTTAATGGATCTTTAAAGAGATCGGAGTCGATGCGTGAGCTAGGATCAATGCTATCCTGTTGCTGCTGCCTTTTCATGGAGTCATTTGACATCTGTACTTTATTGATGCGCAAAGCAGCTCTATTATCTCTGGCTTTTTGCTGGGAAAAGATTAAAAAAAATGCAGTTAGCCTTGTTTTCTTCTGCTAAGCGTGAACGCTGTATCTGTTATTCCTACAAAATCTACCACCAAATTATTTGTACAGCCTGTTTTAATCACACATGTGCTCGTGAAAACTCATTCATGCACTTTGAAAGGAAATCCAAACAGAACATACTTCACCTCTATAGAAACTTTGTGTTTAACATACATGAAAAGAACAAAGGAGTTACGAGCAGTAGAGATTTTCTATATATTAGTAATGTCTGTGCAGGGACTGTGCTGTGCCAAGGAGGCACGAATCCTACCAGTTTACCTTTCAAATCACATACTGGTGTGGTCTGCAATCTGAAGACATGAGCACAGTAGATGATGTTTCGATCAATAAAGGCCACTAATGTGGAGAACTTCAATGACAAGAAAAATACAGTCTACTCCATTAAATAGCCACTATAGATCTCAGTCTGTGTTAAGTTAGCAGTATAAACATAGGATATGGGCTTATGGATCAGGAAAAATTGGATGGAAGAACAGCAATTCCTCTTCAATGAGGCATTTTACAGCCATCCTGACACTTTAAAGCATCTAATGGAAGTTTCAAAGAGTCTGTTTTACCACCAATCTAGGATGTGATTCCTTTTCTGAATCAAACCCTCTGATCTTCTTTTTCACAATTTTATTTGCAGTTGTCAAGTAGAGGTTGCCTAGCAGAGAGGCTTTAATCCTTCCCCTCCAACAATGAAACAGTGACACGGATGAGAGCACCAGAGTCACAGCAGCAGAAAAATTAAGTGTCATTTTTCCCTGTAAGTGATGGGATTGTGCAAATAAAGAAAGTAAAAAGCCTACAGTGAACATTTACTAATGTTCTTCTGAATTTCATTTCTAAGGTAGCCTGTACTCATCCCCACAGAGTGTAAGTCCCTCAGGAGAGGAACCACAGCAGCTTCCTTGCAGGCACAATGGCAGGAACACCAGCAGCACCTGAATGGCAAGAGCACACGGACTGTGACTTTGCTGAGGAAATAACTGCTCCTTGCTCTGTACATACTCACGTGTGCATCCTCCTCCCAAACACAAAGCGAATTATTTTTGCAGTTGCTTTTTTGAATATCCATCGGGAAAATAGGACTGTGTTTGTTAATAGCAATGAAAAAGGAAAAAAATCAGTAAAGGAAATAATTGTGAAGTGATAAATGGACAGGGAACTGCTGGAGAGAGTCCAGCGCAGGGCAACAAAGATGCTGAAGGGAGTGGAGCATCTCCCGTGTGAGGAAAGGCTGAGGGAGCTGGGGCTCTGGAGCTGGACAAGAGGAGACTGAGGGGTGACCTCAGTAATGTTTACAGATATATAAAGGGTGAGTGTCAGGAGGATGAAGCCAGGCTCTTCTGAGTGACAACCAATGGTAGGACAAGGGGTAATGGATACAAACTGGAACACAAAAGGTTCCATTTAAATTTGAGAAGAAACTTCTTCTCAGTGAGGGTGGCAGAGCCTGGCCCAGGCTGCCCAGGGGGGTTGTGGAGTCTCCTTCTCTGCAGACATTCCAACCCGCCTGGACACCTTCCTGTGTAACCTCATCTGGGTGTTCCTGCTCCATGGGGGGATTGCACTGGATGAGCTTTCCAGGTCCCTCCCAATCCCTAATATTCTGTGATTCTGTGAAGAATGCCTGGATAAAAATCCACCCATGTAAGTGGATAGTATCTTATAAATACTACACAAAAGGAATCACCACCAAGATTAAATATAACATAAATAAGATGACATAGAGGCCTAAAGGTGCTGAAGTTACAGCCCTAAATAAAATGCAGAATAATGATGATGCCTCAGTGATACACAGAAGACAACAGAGAATTATTCTTTCAAATGGAAAGGAGTTCAGAAAGATCAACAACTCCACTTCTCACATTGAGTCTGGGGTAATGATTTATCCTCTACAAGTTGTCAGCTAGATAAGGGGATTTTTTAATTTGGACTGTAGGAGATCATGTTGGCACTGTTAAGTTCTGAGTCATCAACATATATGGGAATCAGATTTACTTACTAATGGGACTGTATTAAAGAAGTGTAGGTAGGGGGAGGTTAAGAGACTGAAAATATAACCCTGAAAATTCCACAGACATCTACAAAGTCTGAATGACCATCCAATTGTGTTTAGATAAGGTTCTTGGGGACATGGTTTAGTGTTAGAGTTGGGTTATGGTTGGGCTCGATGATCCTGAGGGTCTCTTCCAACTGAAACGATTCTATGATTCTGTTCTATGCTGTTGTGAAAACATGAAGAAAAGATAAGAACCAAGAGAGACTGGAGATGTGACAGGAAATGAAAGAAAAGGACATTTGCTAACAATAGCTGGGATGGTCAAAAAGAATGAATAATAAAGGTTCTGAGATTTGGATGTGAACAGGCTTCAACCAAGAGGTTTCAACAAAGCATAAGGACCACCCTCTGAATGGCAGAAGTTCTACTGAACGGAACCAATGACCATGTAACTCCAGATAGCTACAAATACGTCTGTTCACTTGACTCAGGTGCGAAGAAGGTAAATAAATGCTTTTGGAGAGAAATGCAGAGCCCTTTACATCTCCCACAACATGGAAAATATCAAAAGAGTTTCCACTTCCAAGTAACAGCAGAGAGTAAGTAGTGAAGTGGAACAGCAAGGCAAGAACACGGGAGGAGAAGAAAATGAGGAAAGTTGGGATGTGAGCACTGATGCCCCTGGAAATGTTGGTTCAACAGGTGAAAGACTTCAGCAACACTACTGGGGCAAAAAAGATGAGTGAGAGGGGAAGATGAGAGAGAGGGAAATCACATAATGATTTATTATCCTTCTGAAGAAGCTGATGAGCTCCTGTGCAGAAAGAGACAGAGCAAATCAGACTTGAGGCATAAATCGAATGTAGCAAAGAGGCTGTGGGAAATACAAAGGTTCTTGTCTCAGCTGATGTCTTCAGATGGCACAACACTAATCTAGTTTTGGCTAATCTTGGCTGAAAAGCCAAGAAAACAGGTAGAAATATTCAGAGTTGTAAGTTACAGAGGCATTCTTGGAGTAAGTGAACTTTCACCAACCCTAGAACTTCATTTATTTAAAAAAACACACACACACAAACGCCCCAAAACAAACAAAACCAGACCAAACCTCACACAAAACAAACAACAACATAAAACATCACCAAAAAGTGAAAACCTTATAAATGAACTATATTTTTGCTGGAAGTATGCAAATGTAGGTGGTAGTTGTTCTTACCACATAGGGAGCCCTCTCCTGGGAGCTCGCCTTCCTCCACAGTTTAGCAATCTGCTTCACTCTTGTAGCCCAGTCTGCAACCAGAAAAAATAAGTTAATGCACAAAGCTTTGGTAAGTCTATTTTCCATTCTTTCAAACCAAGATGCATACATTTCTACTTTTTTTCAGTAAATCGCTTACCTGGGAATTCTTCCTTTAGGTTCGGGAAGTTGATATTTGTATAGAGAACAGGTGCTACAGTTGCCATTTCACCCAAAGCTTCTTCCTTTTCCCACTTCAGGGTGCTTCTTTGAGCGTTGGACATCGTATCGCCTTCGCCTTCCAAAGGTGGAGCAGATGGTGCCCACGAGCTGTTCGGATCGCTTACCATTGGATTGAAAGCTGGATTCTTATCCCTGACAAATTAGAAAAGGGTTCTGTTTTGTAGATAGATTGCTCTCAATATTTAAAAATTTAAAGAAAAAGCAAAAGCAAAGTACTTAATTCCATTTGCTATTTCAGCAGTGAACAGGCTGCAAAAATGGCCTGAGGTTGCGCCAGGGGTTCAGATTGGGTATCAGGAAAAAATTCTTCATGGAGAGGGTTGTCAGGCATTGGAACAGGCTGCCCAGGGCAGTGGTGCAGTCACCATCCCTGGAGGGGTTTGAAAGGCATTTACACGAGGTTCTTAGGGACAGGGTTTAGTGACACTGTTAAGTTAGGGTTGGACTCGATGGTCCTGAGGGTCTTTTCCAACTGAAATGATTCTGCGATTCTATAACACGGATATTTTTGTAGAGTCTTTCAAGAACGAAGTAGTTCAATACCAACATCACGGTATTAAAAACACCACCACCACCTCACGGGATAGATGATAAACAGGTATTTTTTATTTCCCGCCTTGACTCACCTGGTGTCAGTGTATGGTTGCTGTGTAATGGGAGCAAAAGTGCCCAGGCCACCTCCAGCAGTCAAAGCCGTGTGAGGAAGATGAGGGTTTGGCCCAATCAGACCATTCATGAGGGGCACTCTCGGGAACGCGTTCTCTCCTGGAATAAAGAAGTTTAAATTCCTGTTTTAAAGGGTGATCACTTCTAAGGTAGAGGAGGAAGTTTTCAGTGAAAAATGATGTTTCATCTAATGAAAAATTAATGGCTTTAAAATGTTACAGTACTGAGCTTATATTTTTGGGAAAGATTTTAAAACAGTTTACACTGCTTCACTGCAAGCTTAAGGGATTCTTTTCTATGGTATCACATCCCTGTTTTTCTTGTCTGAGAAATCAGTTTTCCAAAACTTTGGCAGTAGGCCACACTATGGTACTGCCTTTCAAACTGAGGTGTAGTCATCAAGGTTAGTGGTCTGTCCTATTTGTTACACCCACATCCAAGCAGCAAACATGGAGAAGGCTGTTTCCAGTCCTTGCAGAACTATCATTAGTCACACGAATTAAACATCTCCTCTTCTGAGCATAGCACTGAAGTAAGCCTCGTTATCTACTAACTCCCTAATTTGTAGCCAATGAAACAGATAAATCTAGTCAAATGAGCATCAGCATTTTCTAATTCAATATCCAGCCTAGCACTGTGAAGACAAAATATTTTGTTTGATGACAATATTAGGCAAATGTGGAACAGGTAGGTTCATTCCAGCAGATGGTCTGTGCAGGTATTCCAACACAGAATTAACACTGGCCTTTGAAACTCTGTCAGTTCAGTAAAATTATAACTCTTGTCCAGGTATTTTCTTAAAAGCATAGAAGTAGCAGAGGAATGAGATGCATCTGTAGGATGACACGGTACCATTCTCTCATGCTACAGATGCATCTAATTCCTGTGCTACTTCTATGTCTTCTGATCTATAGGTTATATACATTACGCAGGATGCATCGTTTGGATGAAAGTAACTCCAAATTTAAGAGAAGGTGCTTTACGATAGCTGCTAAAGAGATCGAGAACGGTAACTGTGAAGGCCTGGCAAGCAGGATGGAGAGTCAGGCCTCTGGTGTGCACTGCAGGATCACGTCTTTGTGAGAAGAAAGCATTAATTTTATTTCAAATTGCTGAAACTTGATGCAAGCTTCCCCTTTACTGAAGTATTTATCTCACAGAAGCATGCAGATCATTACACTGTGACTTAACCAAATTATAAATCTAAAACTTCGTAATTATGGCAGCTCCCACACGGAGAAGCCAACCAAGCCTAACAGAGCTCAAATGCTGAATGAAGTTATCTCCAAGTACTCAAGTAACTGGGAAACAGGCAATGATATCTACATTATCTTTTATTTAAATCACCTCATTTTTGCTTTAAATTCCCTCCTTTCTGAGACTTTTTGAAGTCTTTCATCTTCATGGAAATTCATCCAACTGGGAAACCAATCATTTTTCTTCTTATGATTAATTCACTGGTGAAAGCAACTTGCATACTACTCTTTGTAGTACCAGTATAACATTATGGGCACTCTCTACGTGAACTCAGGGAAAATCCACTAGAGGTGATATATGATGAGAAAAGAGTGCATTTCATTATGCACATGCATACTGCTAAAAAAACCATCCTCTGCTGGTAAATAAAATATAATAAATCAATCTGCCCCTTACTTTCAATATAATATAATGCTGTATCAACTCATTGTAATTTTAGTAGTAACAAAGAAAGAAATATAATCTCCCAGATACATTTCAAAATTACTTAGCCTTCCTCTGTTATTTGGATGGGGCTAGTTAACATGTTAAACTGAATTCTTAAAGGAAATTAAGACTCAGTAAATCGCTTTTATACAACTCTTTCCTTACCCTTGAGGAGGTACTCGAAAGTAATTAAAGAGTAAAGTCTTTTAGAACACATGCTTTATCACAGACAAACTGCAAAAATATGAAAGCATCAGCTAAAATAAATACTTACATGCATGTTAATCACATACCCCCTTCAGAACAGTTTTAGAATAGTATTTCATTGCAAAAACGGCATTAACAATGGCAGATTCTACAAATTACCAACAGTAGGAAGTAAAGCACGTCCTACTTCCAAGTCAATATTTAAAGGAATTCCCTGACCAGGCTGCTGGTTTTCAAAGTATCAAAGGAACATACCCTGAGTGTGCAAAGGCATAAGTTGTGGTGGAGGTGGAGGCTGTGGCAAAGGAGCTGGTTGTGTGGTCACTGGACTTAACACAGCTGTGAACAAATCTTCAACATCCTTTCCTCCCAGCTCTGCAAAAAACAGCGTGCCTGAGTTGCCTGGCATGGTTTACAAACTATAGTTTACAAAAGACAACAAAGAGAAAAGCACGTACCTGGGATTTTGTACAATTTGCCAAGAATAGCACCTGGACAAAATAAAGACAACACAGAATGAGTAATCATCAAAAGATGCAATAAAATCTATTCCGCAACCAAGTCCAAACAGGTATGCTACAAAACAGATAGTACTTTGAGGTGGGGTTGGAGATAAGATTCCTACTTAAGTTTTCTAAAAGAACAAAAGAATTACCGTCTGTGACCATTTTGTCAAGTTCTGGACTAAGGATTCCATCCAGCTGTTCTTCAGTCAATGGCCGTGAGCTCTGGTTGACATTTGGCTGAGGCAGAGAAGAAGGATCATCAGAGATGGGACCAATGTCCAGTCCAGCTGAAGGGAGAAAGAATATTAAGTTAGACATAAAAAATAAAATAGATTGCTACAGAATAAAGAGCATAAAACAAAACTCTTCACTATTTCCCTCCAGTTTACTGTATTGTTTGTGGAATGTTAATTGACTAGAATGCAACTGGAAGAATGGGAAATTTTTATTGAAGTAAGACTATGGAGTTTTGGTAGAGTACATTTTTGAGGGTATAATTTTCATCATATAGATACCACTATAACTATTTTTCACATTTTAAAACCAACTACATCAGCAGTCAATATGGTTCATTTTCATGTACCTCAATGCTCACCCTAACTGTTCTTATGATATTACATTAAATATCTACTGAAGTGTAAACAATATCAAACAAGTTATAGAAGTTTCTGTTTCAAAAACAACTACTGAATGTTCTGGGTTCCATCAGACCAAGTGGTACTGAGAAAATGTAACTTAGGGCATCCGCTACAAGTCAATAAGTCTTTCAAATGAGAAAGATCTTTGAGAAAAGAACTACACACTTTAATATTTAAAATATATTTCTGTATTAAATACCAAATAAAACCAAATTTCAAATAACGAAACATGCTGTTCTACTTATTTTCAACCTGTGTTTTACGTCAAGCGCTGAATCATCCAGTGGAAACAAAAAGATTGATGCTGACTGCTTTATTCATGCTTTTAAATAGTAAAATCATTAAAATGCTTTTAACTTACACAAGATACCACTATGGTAAAAACTACAAGCTACTACTAACAGTAATATTATCAGTGACAGCAAGAGGATGCATGGGTTTGTCTCATGAAACACAAAAACTCAGGAAGGTTTTGAAAAGCTCTAAGCAAAACTTTATGCGGTATCCGAAATGCAGAGTGTAGAGGTTGTGTTAGACTCAAACACCACGAGAAGAGTGGAACGTGAAAGCACGAATTAGTGACACAGAAAAGGAGTACGAGTTTCTACACATGCAGTTCTGCCAGCTAAAACCACCAGGAAAGGTGAACTACTTCTACCCATGGATCATCCATTGTTTAGTTTCTTACCAAATGGGGAGGGTGAGTTCTCAACCTGGAAAGTGCATAAATCAAGACCTACAGGACCCAAACCAGATAAAATGGATGATTATAACATGAAAACAAAACAAAACAAAACAAAAAGCAAAGAAAAAGCTGCATGCTTGAAAAAAGCTACACAGGTATGATAGACAACGGCAGCTATGTTTTATTCTTTCTTAAGCAGCAAAGCAAAGAATCAAGTAAAACAAAATGCTGAAAAGGTCGGGGATTTATTTCTTTTTTCGTAGAAGTCAACAAAATCATCTCAATCCAAGTTATTCTTAGGATATGAATATTGTATCTGAAATCACCTAGAGCATAACCTATAGATACAATACAATAAATACATCCATAATAAAGAGGGAAAAAAGGGAAACAAATACTGGGGAGATTTTATAAACATACTTACCCGAATGATCTCCAGACTTTACCAAATCATCAGAAAGTATCCCAAGAATATCATCATCAGTATTTAAGACCTCAGAAAGATCAGCTAAAGGATCGTCAGTGCTACCTGTGGAAGATGCAATAAATAAAATCAACCAGTCGAGGCATTTACACGTGACTCTGGTGATGTACTGTAGCTTGAGCTATATGTTCCAATACAGATTTACCAGGCTATAACGGTTTCTATAGTGTGTTATGTATGGCAAGTCGCTCTGGGGTGAGTGACTCTACCGCCAGCACTGCAGCCGCCTTCATGTGCTTACATTGTTCAGTATTCAATACAGTCAAAGTGATAACGCCATCACTCATGTAGAAGAAATACCAGATTATTTGGGGGGGGGGGGGAACCCAAGATCTAGCGAGAACTTGGAACCTCTAACACAAAGGTCTCTGAATGGAGAAGTCAACAAATAGGTTTAATAAAGGACACAACTCACAGCAAATCAACATGGAATATTTGAAAATGACAACAAAAAGCTAAAAACGGGATCATTAACTTCCCTTACCATCACTATCTATCTTAAAACTGCAGAGCAACCAGCTACTACACCCTGATAGAGAAGTGACATCTAAGAGTAAGAAGCAGGAGTAAGTAAATGGAAATTGGAGATGCTGTTTTTAAGATCAGAAGAAATCCTGAAGAAGTGAGAACAGCCAGAGGTAGAAATGTCATGTTTGTTTATTGTCTAGGAGGAACTGGCCTGGCTCTAACAATAAATTATTTAATATTAAATAATACATTCTGGATATGATTATCTTCTTGACATCCAATTCATTAGAGAGAAATGACTCCAAATGGCCCATCTGGTTTTATTAACTAGTTCTTTAGAACTATTAGAGATGCACAACGTTGGAAAAAAAATGTTTGACCAATAATTAGATGTTGAGAAAAATATTTTTCAGGAAAACTGCAGACTATAATGACTACAGGAGTAATCACTGCCATACCCATGAAACTTGAAAGGTTGGTAAATACATATAATTAAACAGAGAAAAGGGATTAATACAAACCATAAAATGTACAATGTGGAAAATGACTATGGGCAGGTTGAAGAGGGGCCAGCAAGTCTAAGAACAAACAAATTTCACACATATGGGGTCCCTTTCCCACTGTTAGAACCCAGCTGCCCCAGGAAGGTATTTCTGGGTTAGTTCAGAGGCCTGGTACGAGGATTTACTTATAGCATCAGGCTCCTTTCCAAACTACTGAATTTTAGTGACGTTTAAGTTCCTTCTGCTGTTTTTCAGAGACAACCCTTTTCCATTCTACCATCACCGAAAGTCAAAATGAAAATGATTTTTCTTCACTTCACTGTTTTTATTCTTTATTTTGATCCTTTCTAATGCAGACAAGACGGCAGCATCCTAACTACATCATGTTTTATGTTTGCCACTCCACGGTGGATCCATGTGGCGGTGCAGACCAGTCCATTTACACGGACATAAAGAACACAGTTATTGGTATCAGAAGTATTAAAAAGTGCCTCAAAACCACATCGCTTTGTGGGTAATTTTGTGTACCTGAGAAAAAGTACTATGAAATGTCAGGTTTTAAACAGAAACTTTGTTTTTTCTCTCCTTTGTTGTTGTTGCTGTTTGTTTGTTTGTTTGGAGAGACTTGTTTTCCTGCTGGCAATTTGGCCTAATTATGCAATTATCTAACTAACACCAGGCACTGTGAGGTGATGTTAAGATAGGCAAAGGACTGACTTGACCCATCCTTTAACTTCCCTGAATTCCTATTTTAGCAGGTAAGTATCAGGGAGAAAAAACCAACCATATAAAGCACTGAGACTATATCAGCAGCCTTTAATTCTTCTGTAATATTTTATGTTACGGTGGTTTTCTCCAGAGCCTGCAGTAATGTGCTTGGGAACAGCTCCTAAAAATTCCACTTCTAATTTTAATATAAATACATTGAAGAAGTAGGTAGAAAGAGTAACTGAGGAGTTTACCACCCGTAGCTACGAAGTGGACGTGAATAAATTCAGGTTCCAAATTAGAGGGCTTCTAACTATTAAGGCAATCAGATTCTTTAATGGCCTTCCAATGAGATTAATAGGTTGCAAAATCTACCTGCTTTCCAAACGGAGCTTGTTAAATCTATGAAAAGGCTGAGTATCAGTGATAGCAGAGGACTGGAATCTATGATCCGTAAGTCTCATATAAAACATCTAATCTAAAGCATACTTTAACATGTTTCTCCTGTTTTTTTCCTCGTTTTAATTCCATGTGTGCTAAATATTATCTTGGTAACAACTAAATCACTTCAGTCAGCTGCTTTGGATCACAATCAATAGCTGGTTGACATCTGCTGCCAAACAAATAGCTCAATACCGCTCATTAATTCCACTCTTTCAGAATGGAGATGAAAACTAAGACAAAGCAAAAAGGAAAATAATTCGCTTATAATGTTGCATCTATAAGAGAGCACAGTTCTACTGCTGTCTTGTGATCCTGATTCCTCCAATGCATTTACTTTATTTATTAAGTTCTAAAAGAACAAAAACTCTTCTCCCAAGGCTGCAGCCACTCTAAGATATTTAATCACCAAATACCATAGCTAGTTATAAAATGTCCCAGCAGCACTGGCATCAGCTGCACACAGACTCGGATGGCTCCTCTCCTTTTGTCGAGGAAGAATTTCTTCAGCACTCTCTGGAGACTCTATTTGAGCAGCTGACTTCTTCAGCGTCCTCAGAAAAAATACACTGAATTTAAGCCACTTCAAACTAAAGGCAAGATCACGTTGCCAGAGCTGCAACCTCTTTGCCAGACAGAAATCAGGACTGGGAGCCTAAAGCTTCACTTCACTCACAGTTACTAATAATAAATAGTGAACAGAGGACTCCAAAAACCTTCTTCTGGCCGGCACTGCCAATCTCCATCTCTACTGCAATCTTGTCTAGCAAAAGCCTCATTTCCCTTAACCAAGCTCACAGTCACACAACACGGAATTGAGATGTACTGTCAGTTCACGAGCAGACTGAACACATCACTGTCCCATTCCCGAGCAGCCCTATGCACATGTTGAAAAGCAAAGCTGATAGAATAACTTCATTTTTAGATGCCTGAGAGCTCTTTGGAAGATGATCAGCTATATCCAACCCTTAATCCTGCCCCAAGGATGAAAGGAAATGGCCTCAAGTTGTGCCAGGGAAGGTTCAGATTGGATATTAGGAAACATGTATTCATGGAAAGGGTGTGAAACACTGAACAGGCTGCCCAGGGCAGTGGGGGAGTCACGACCCCTGGAGGGGTTTAAAAGGCATTTAGACAAGGTTCTTAGAGACATGGTTTAGTGCTAGAGTTAGGTTATGGTTGGACTCTATGATCCTAAGGGTCTCTTCCAACCAAAATGATTCTATGATTCTATGAATTCTATGGAGTTTTCAAGAGAACATCTTGTGGCAAAGACCTCTCCAGCTAAGCAAGGATGCTCACAGGAGTCAGCAATCCTTGTGAGAAACAGCACTGCAGGAAAATAACACGATCCGTAACAATACAGTCCTACAGCCTCCCATTGCAGCGAATAAAGTGGTTTGGGTTGTTCCTCCACCAAACCAGGTCTGTATTGAAACGATGACAATATCACAGGTGCTCTTGGACACCTCCAGCTCCTCTGCAACACCAGCAGATGGAAGATGAGGGTGTTGGTACCTCAGCAGCTCACCAGTGTCTCCACCACCCAAAATGACTCTGCCTCTCTCACATGTGTGGACACTATTGTGGCAATAACTGTCTCCCACAAAGCCACAGTGAAAGAAAACTTGCACTGGAACTGATCGATCCTGGCAGATGATTTCACCCACTGGCACTTCAACTACAACAAACGGCTCCGTCTGGACAGAATTGTGGCTGCAAATCTGAACGGTTGAGAACATTCCTATGGCCAGAAAGCACCGTCCTTTGGGTCTCTCATATATAAAATGGGAAAGACAGCAGGTTATCCACTGTAACTGTTGCTAGTGATTTATTGATTGTCACCTTGTTATGTTTCTGAATAAAAAGAGGAAATGACGAAGTTTTACAACTTTGCTTATTTATAAAGAACAGGTTTTTTAAAAAAATTCCTTTCAAACTTTGAAAAAAACAGGACAAGAAATTAACATCAAGTTCACTAATTTCTAAAACCTCATACTGCTGTAATATATGGACATTAATGACTTTAATTTTGCAGCTGGACAGACCAGCAAGCACTTCTGAATCTGTACTTTTCTGGCTTTTAAAGAATACTGGAGTGACAAGAATCTATGTGAGCATATTTTCTTGTAGTGTTGGACCCGATGAAATACAGACCTTCAAACACTCCATTTGCAGTGGTTTCCCATTCCGGGGAAGTCAACTTTTGCATTCTCTATTATCCACAATTCCAACTGTACAACAATCAGCGTTTAATTATAATGCAGCGTTTTGCTTTTCATTTAGCAGCTTTGCACCAAATAACAATCACAAATAAGCGACCTTTCTTCAAATGCCTCTCTGGATATGGGAAACTATATCAATGTGTGTCAACATTTTCAGAAGGAAAAATTTGGGAGGACGAGCTGAAACACAAGCCACAAATTAACTACCATACACAATAAACAGTCACAGGTTTTTAAAAATACACCTCTAGCTAACAGCACATACTGTAAGACACAGAGAAAAACTAATTTGGAGGGGACAGTGAGGTTTTCGGTTCTAATTGCTCCTTTGTGTGAAGCTGCTCTTTCAGCAGCACTTTACAACCCTTTGGCCATTTGCAAAACTCTCAGCAGTAACTTCAGGAAGGTTTTGCAATAGCAAAAAGATTGCCTGGGGGCTACAATCTGTACCTGGAAAGGGCACACATGTTCACAAAGTACATGGTGAACCAAAAACTCCAAGGAGACTGGCAACCCAGAATAATCTAAAACATTAAAGAAAATAAAAGTCGGATGATATTCACCCAACTAATATCCAGCAGACTACTAAAAATATCTCTTAATTAGAGTATTTTTGTCTTTTTCTATAATGGATCTGTATGCTTATTCTTACATGGAGTTAATTCTCATACAGAACTAATTCTCATGGATTTTATTGACATGGACGTTACTGCCGAGGAGTTTCAGATTTGCATGAAGTGCCAGTTGTGCCATCCACTGCTCTCTCTGAAACAGCTGAAACCCTGGAGCTGAGTATCACCGAGTATCACCATAACTTAACCTCACAAAGATAGTTAATATACAGAATGATGAAAAATACATCAGCTAAACACTAAGAAAAGAGTGGAAAAGCCCCAGTTGCAACAACAAAATCAAACTATGGAATTATCACTAACTTTAGCTTTGTATACCTTGAGGTCCCAGTTTTGCCTGAGCTGGAGTGGAGGTTGAGCTGAGAAGGGGGTCAGATGAAGGATCCAGGAAACTGGTGGTCAGGTTTGTTTTACATGAGAGGGAAAGTGATTCTTCAGGTAAATTATCCAGGCTTATCTTGTTCTGTCTACTGGTATCTAGTAGGTCTTTCCCAAAGAAAGCTTCCTGCAAAGAAGACAGAAAGATTCGATGTAGGAAGAACGCTGCATCTATTGAAAAAAGCTGGGTAAATGGCAAAGATATAATTAAAAAGTCAATGTTTACTAGAAATATAAAAACAATCTCTGTCCCACACGCCTTCCAGCATGGCAGATCTTTTCCAGGCTTTGAGGCCTTACCTGAGGTAGCCACATTATTAATACTTTATTATTAAATTCATACCTTAAATTATACAGAAAAACTGCTCTCACGTATATGTGGCACAGACGATGTACCAACAATGTACCCAGCCAGCATGGGTTTAGGAGGGGCAGGTCCTGTCTGACCAACCTGATCTCCTTTTATGATCAGGTGACCCAGCTGGTGGATGAGGGGAAAGCCGTGGATGTGGTCTATCTGGACTTCAGCAAGGCCTTTGACACTGTCTCCCATAATATACTCTTGCAAAAGCTGGTAGCCCATGGCTTGGACAAGTGTACTCTACGCTGGGTTAAGAACTGGCTGGAGGGCCGGGCCCAGAGGGTGCTGGTGAATGGGGCTGCATCCAGCTGGCGGCCAGTCACTAGTGGTGTTCCCCAGGGTCAGTGTTGGGTCCAGTCCTGTTTAACATCTTTATTGATGATTTAGATGAGGGGATTGAGACCATCATCAGCAAATTTGCTGATGACACCAAGTTGGGAGGGAGTGTCGACCTGCTGGAAGGCAGGAGGGCTCTGCAGAGGGATCTGGATAGACTGGAAAAATGGGCTGATTCCAATGGGATGAAGTTCAGTAAGGCCAAGTGCCGGGTGCTGCACTTTGGTCACAACAACCCCCTGCAGCGCTCCAGGCTGGGCACAGAGTGGCTGGAGAGCAGTCAGACAGAAAGGGACCTGGGGGTACTAATTGACAGGAAGCTCAACATGAGCCAACAATGTACCCAGGTGGCCAAGAAGGCCAACGGTATCCTGTCCTGTATCAAAAACAGCGTGGTCAGCAGGCCAAGGGCAGTGATCCTTCCCCTGTACTCTGCATTGGTGAGGCCACACCTGGAGTATTGTGTTCAGTTCTGGGCCCCTCAGTTCAGGAAAGACATTGAAGTGCTGGAGCGGGTCCAGAGAAGAGCAACACGACTGGTGAAGGGACTTGAACATAAGACCTATGAGGAGAGGCTGAGGGAGCTGGGGTTGTTTAGTCTGGAGAAGAGGAGGCTTAGAGGTGACCTCATCACTCTCTAGAACTACCTGAAGGGCAGTTCTAGCCAGGTGGGGATTGGTCTCTTCTCCCAGGCAGTCAGCAATAGGACAAGGGGGCATGGGCTTCAACTCTGCCAGGGGAAATTTAGGCTGGATATTAGAAAGCAATTATTTGCAGAGAGAGTGGTCAGGCATTGGAATGGCTGCCCAGGGAGGTGCTGGACTCACCGTCCCTGGAGGTTTTTAAACTGAGATTGGACATGGCACTTAGTGCCATGATCTAGTAAACGGACTAGAGTTGGACCAAGGGTTGGACTTGATGATCTCTGAGGTCTTTTCCAACCCAGTTGATTCTGTGATTCCGTGAATGTATTATTATGTACTGAAAGCTTTTCGGTATTTAGAATATTCCTCCTCACACAAGGACAGCGGAAGGAGCTGAGCAACCTGGTCACGGCCACACAAGAAGGTCATGAAAAACACACAAGCTCATAAACCAGAAACCATACACTGCAGTTCACTTGAAATCATCCTTATGTCGAACTGCAGTAGCAAAACACCTAAAGCTGCCTAACTTCCATTAGCATCGTTTAAAACATTTTAAACCATCTTTTAAAACAGCTATCACCCACCTAAGCCTGAGTACTCGGTAATTTGACAACAACCCATTAAACTTTTAAGCCAGTTTTTACTCATTAGGTAAAAACTTCTTCCTGTTTTCTTCTAGTCTTTAAAATCTTGCTTTAGGATACAGATGCTAAAAATAAAGCTAAAGATAGATTTTTCCAGTATTTTTCCAGGATGAGCAAAAGAAGAATGTAAGAAATATCCTGGTTTACAAGAGTAAAATGTGCATTGGGGAAAAAAAATCCTTATTATTGAAAGGAAATGTTGCTTAAGTATTTTCTTTCCAACTCACTTCCTCACTTATGAAATACAAATTATTTGCAGACAGAGGTTGTTCTGCCTCTCTGTCACCTCCGCGCTCTCAAACCCAATACAGTCTGTGTTGTGACCTACCTGTTGGGGACATCACCCCATTAATGGGGGGGAAAGAGCAGAGATTATTGCGATAGGGAGATGCAGGGCATACAAACCCACAAAACTGTAAGAAAACACATTTCCCCTTTCAAATCATGTTCTACAATCTTCTGAAAAGAAAAATGAGTATCTTGAGGAAATGGCATGAGCAGGCCAAGATGTCCTACAGAACTGAATGTGGAAAATGTCACTGGTCAGTTCAGAGAGAAAAGAAAAGCTTCTTCCCCCACCTCAGAACAAGTAGAGATCTATACATAGAGAAATAACACCAGAGGACTGGAGATTTAACATGATATACAGCTTTCTGTACAAACTTGGGAACATTCTTTACAGAAAACGCATTTAATTTGAACAATAAATCTGGAATCTGAAAAGAAACATTAATTGATTACACAAAATACAAATCAACACACATAAAGATAAGGTTTTAAATAGATTTACATAAGATGTACACCAATAGCTTTACCTGCAAGTAGGCAGGAAAGGTTTCTTCCAGTTTATTCTTCTTTTTTCTGTAACGCTTTTTTATTTTCTCCGTACTTTCAGAAGCTGGGGTGGACTCATCCACTGGAGTGTCCGGCAGCTGTTCTGTCCAACCTGAAAAGTAACATTCAGGCACAAATAAGTAAAATACTCCGTGTCTTCCTCTACAGGTCCCGATGCCTCATGCATCCTCTCTGGTGCCTGGGTTTGTTGGATATCACTTGAGAGTATTCTAAAAGCGCCTTCTGTTCAGCCAGATGTGAACTGCATCTGGGCTCTGGCACTTATACCAGTCACAGCGCGACCTTGTTGTACCTCACTGGCTGTAGAAGCACCTTCAACTTCTGTATCTCCAAACCAATCGAAGAATTTGGTAATTTGGGAGAAAGCATAGGTGCCAATCAAGCAGATGTTTGCAAGATAATTGCCCTTCAGTACTATCTCCAAAATCATCCATGCTGAGTTACGTGTGAATCACCTTTCATTTTATACACTGATGTTTCCAAAAGTAGAAAACCGTTTTTGTTCTAAATCTGAGAAATTCCTGCCATATAAATAATAAACTGGCCAGAAAAAGAAATCTATAAAGAAGCCCTTCAATAAAAATTAAACATTTATTCAGCAATCACATTCTGAAGTGGCACTGGTTTTTCTAGTAAACGCAAAAGCACACTGTGCTCATCCATCATCCAGTATTTTATTTCAACAGACCGGGGAAAACACTGCAGGTAAAAGCACAACTTTTACAGCCCTCTACTTCCGTCTTGCTAAAGCTAATTACATGAAGTTAATGGCCCTGGGAGGTTATTTAAGAAACTATATTATTGTGGTAGTAAAATCAGCGATGGTTTGTACCGTAGCGCTCTCTGGTACCGCACTCAGAGGACAGTGGGAACGATGCTCACCAACGCTGTGACCTTTGCGTTGCTCAAGAGCGAGTTGTTGCAGAGCAAAGGGGTGGAATGCGACCAGAGCAGCAAAACTTGGCCAGGCTGCTGAGTACGGGCAGCTGAGAAGCAAACTCTCAGCAAGCTGTGATGATTTAAAACATACAGGGATTTTTCTGAGTTATTTTCTTAACAAGCAATTGTGCCCGAGCAGACAAAAAGAAGCTTTTAACTGAAGAGTATTTGTTTAAGAACACTGTTTTTTAACAATACTCATTGTACTGCTACCCAGAATGGGGAAATCACTTTTTAACCGTTTGGGTTTTTTTCCTTAGAGGAGCAGATCCCTATAAAAATGAAAATCTTCAAAGCAAAATTTCCTGCATGGCCTGAAACAATGTAGTATACTATACTGAAATAATAACACAAATATCAACGAGAGAGCAAGCACTATATCTGAATAGGAGAGACAGATAGAATACTGGGTTGCACTGATGAAAGAAACATTTGTTGGCTTCATAAAGTAGTTCTAAAATGCAAAGACAATATTTAACTATGAGTTTTTAACACTGCCTGGATGTTGTAGTGAAGATCTGGTCTCCACCATGTTGTACAAATACATAGCAAGAGACTGCTTAGGTTCTAGAAAAACTAAAACCTCAATGGCCACAGAGAAATCAAAGGTCCAAGTCTTCAAACTGAGATGGAATCAGCCAACCCTGAGAAGCATCTGCCTCCCTCTGCTGACCTTATGGGAAACGGGCGCTGAACTAAACACATTCCACAGCTCACCTTAACGACGCCTCACTATTTTCTAGATTAGATAGAGTGAACAAAGCCAGGAGCATGAAATAATTTAACCTAATCGCACATAGCAAGCTAGAGAACAAGGCCCATAAACAAAATCCAACATCTTTTTAGATGCCCGATCTACTGAGTACTACAGTGTCAGAGGCATTAAAATGGCTTTGCTACGAGAAGAGAGACCGGAGTGGGTTTCTTCAGCCCTGGAAGAGACAACAGCTGATGGGGCAATGTGACACATATCTAGAAAACCTTTCTGTATTCCAAATTAATACAGAATTCTATTTTTTAAAATCACCTTTCATAACATAAAATGTGAAGGTAGCTTCTGACACCCAGTTTAAATGAAAAGGAATTATTTCCTCATGCAACAATAGTATATCATTGAACTCACTAATACAGGATTTTCCAGAGCATAAACAGACACAAAAGTACCAGGCACATTTGTGGAACACAGAACACTGATGAGTATTAAAAGAGATGATCCAGAAGACAGCTCTATATCAGGACTACATCCTGAAAAGTGTATCAGAAAGGGGATTGTTCCAAACCTACCTCATTTCCTACACTTCTTTTTGTCTTCTTTACTGGTCAAAGCTGAGCTAACCAGAGTGCTCACACTACACAGCAGTCCTAATAATCCTTGCTATTTATCTCCCACAAGAGCCTGCAATTCATTGTTTCAGTTTCTTTGAATATCACGGGCTCTACTGAAATTCTAAGTATGTAGGAACAAGTATTTTCACTTGAATTAATAAAACCATCAGGACAAACACACAAAACACTTTTCTGGAAAGAACTGTATGTCGATGAGTTCCATTATTTTTATTGCATTAAGCATGAAAAACATTTAAAACCAAGTTTCTGTATTTACCTTCATCTCTGCCAGGCAACTGCTCAGAAACAGATCCAGAAGAATCTTTCCTGGAGAGAGATCTTTTAGCCTTCCCCTGCCCTGTGCGACTTCGCTGACGTACCATAAACCCACCAATACCTAACAAGGAAGCAAAAATGCAACATATCGATTAAAACTATGTTTAACAGTAAGAATGGGAGCCAAGATTATTCTGCAGGTAAAGAGGGCTACTGCAACTGCGGACGTCTAAGAATGAATCTGAGATACCAGTGTCTTCATTCAGAATTTACAAAACATTTCTGAATTTTAATGTCTCAGTGGATATAAAGGTAATTATCAAAAAGGATCAGAATTTTAGGACTGTAAAACATCCACAAGAAGCTCAAATCACCAAACCTGGCAACTTTCAGATGTTGGTCTTCCCCTCCCTGGGCAAGCTGACGAATTTCTAGAATTAGAAGTCAATCCACCAAATGACACCTATTAAAGAACCTTAAAGGACCATAAAAAACCCTACAGATTGCTGTAGAGAGCCCACCACCCCAAATGACAAAATAGAAAGATAATTAATCAATATAATAGTGCCTGAAACTCCAGAATCATTCACTAGAGATGACTGAGGTGCTCCTGATCCTTTAGAGCTGGTGTGTGTGTACGTAAGTACATCTATCAGATTTGGGTTTGTTTCTTTCTTTCAGGGGAATTGTTGGCTAAAGAACAGTAATAGATGCCTGCTCAACTCATTGCCCAAAACCGCTCCAAGCAAACACAACGCTCTTCTCCTGAGGGCCCAGCAGTGTAAATAAATGGTTTGTTGAGGTACATTACTTACAGAGAAAAAGGAAATCTCTGTTAACAGATGGGGGTTTGTACCAGCATCTCCCCAGGGTGGGCCACGATGGAAGGCAATAAACTCACGGGCATTCCCTGGAGGTGTTTAGAAGATGCGCAGTTGAGGTTCCTAGGGATGGGGTTTAGTGTTGGACTCGGCAGTGCCAGGTAAACAATTGGATTCAATGATCTCAAAGGTCTTTTCCAACCAAAATAATTCTATGACCTGCTAAGACAGGGCTCGTCCTCAGCAGTGTGGGGAAGAGAAAAGGTGGGAGAGATCTGTTTAGGTACTGAGAGAGAAACAAGAGAAACTGGAGCATGTTGTAACTCCTGCTTCCTTTTTCCCTTCACTGTATTCCTTGCCTTCACCTCCTCAATCATTTCACTGCCTCTGTTCTCCTCCCCTACCACCTTCAATACTCAGAGGATATGGCCCACGGCAGCAAGTAGGGTGGGTGTGACTGGTGAAAACATGAGTTGTGACTCCAAAGACTACAAGCAACGTGTTATCCCCAGTAGTGAGAGGCTGAACCTAGAACCACAGAACCATCTTGATTGGAAAAGACATTTAAGACCACCGAGTCCAACCGTTAACCTCACACTGCCAATTCCACCTGTGACCCATGTGCCTGAGAACCTCATTGACACATCTGTTCAACCCCTCCAGGGATGGTGACTCTGTCTGTTCCAATGCCCAACAATCCTCTCTGGGAAGAAACTTTCCCTAATATCCAATAACAAAACACAAACTCAAGGCATTAACACAGATTCTGAGATATACACAGGTAAGTGATACAGGCGCTCTTCAAAAAGCCACTTGGTGTCTAAGCAGAGCTTATTATCTTGGGTTCAGTTTTAGGCCTAATGAATCAGAGCTACTTCCTACGGAGTCAATTAGGTAACTCTGGCTTTTTCAGCCTGGAGACAGCTCAAGTGTTTCTGCATCCAGGACACACAGCTAATCCACAGGCAAGATGATTAAGAGTCAACAGCGCTAATAAATTGAAACAAATTAATTCATCCAATAACTGAATTCATTAAAATTCACAGCCAGAAGTCATCTGCAAATATTTAGTAAATTACTTTTATCAAGTATTTCAGAAAATAAGATACCTGCAAAAGGTTCTCTGAAGTTCAGATATTGTCAGACATACATACATAGACAAAAAAATGGCCTTTGTCAATTATGTAGATACAGTGCATTTTCCTGTCAAGTTAAGAATCAATACAAGGTATAGACTGGAACTAGTAGCCAGTAATTGACAGCATACTCAGAACAGGCAGACTGCTGAGCAGCAACTTCTGGAAATACATTTTGATAATAGGACTAAATAGTATTTTAAACAGAACAGAAAAAAAATCAAAATCAACAATTAGCAGCAGAATACTTCAGAATTCCATAGTATTTTCTATTTTTAAAAAATTAATTATACAAGGAAAAAAGCATTAAAACAAACAATGGACACACAATCATATAAGTTAGTGTATCCTACCAGGTCTATATGGTTTTCGCTTCCTTTTTTTAATCCCATCAGCTCCTTCTGCCACTTTGGTATCATCATCCGCAGCTTCCCGTTCTGGGCTGGAATCTGATTTTCCATCACAATCCATAAGATCACCTTCTGCAGAAAAGAGGCAACGGTAACATTAACTGGAAGAGGGAAAGAAGATAATTTTCCAGATTTTCTGCATCTGACTGATTTCTGAGAAACTGATTGAGAATGCCAGATTTTTCAGAAGGGTGATACATACCCACACTCTAAACACTTCTGGGAAACCCACCCTGTCTACACACAAAGACCCAGGATATATATAGATGTTATCTACATAAAACCAGAATAAATGCTATGGTTACTATAGGTGAATCTGAGAAAATTTTTGGTGCCCCTTTCAGAGCCGGTTTCTAGCCATACATCAAGAAGAATGGATGCAATATATACAATCCATTTTCTTTACTGTCGTCCTAAATTCTGTTTGGTAGGGCGTTTTTTTTAGAAAAGACAGGCTGAAAAAGTGCAGCCTGCACTTGGAAGGTGATGTATAATGCCTCTTAGTTTGGAGGGTTCTTGACTTGAAGCTGTGTGACTGACTGAAAACAGACTCATCTATGCAGAGGAGTTTGACATATAGTAGAAAATGCAGCCCAAAGGAATTACTCAGCCTTGAAGATAAAGACTGTAATTTTGAGTTAGAGTTTATATTCTGTGGGAAAGCAGGGCATAAACAGATATAAAGTATGATGGCATGAAAAAGCCTTTGGTGTTGAAGAGAGAGTGAGTTAATTCTGTTTCTGACATCCCCAAAATGTCAACATAATAACGACCTTACATCTTCATCTTATTGTAAAGCATATGAAACATGTTAAATATACTCCAGCCTCTGAAAAGATACTGGATTTCCAATTCCCTGCTTTGTATTTAGTTGTATAATTCTATGTGGTCTAAAGCCACATGGAGTTGTTAAGAGGGAGAAATACTCTTATACCAGATGGAGCTGGACTTCATTCGACTTCTGCTGTGGTGGAACCACAACCCTTGCTCTTCCACAGGCTGGGTCACTGACCAGACTTTTCTGAGTTGTACCAACAAAATTGGTGGCTTGGGGAAGGTGAGTCCCCAGCGACCACCAGCTCCCTTGTCCCCTTAAGAACATGGGTGAATCCTCTTTGCAATGTGTCCACTTCCAGGAGAAGAGAAACCTGCTGGAGCACCAACATGTGCCCCTACACAAAGCAGTACGTCGAATGCCAAACCGCACAGCGGTCTGTCCCACTTCCTTATGAAGAACAGCTCTACAAATAGCAGGGGAAGTGCCACATGAAGTTTACTACCAAAGCTGAAGCTCCCAAGGTTCCAAGTGGACTTCAGAATGTGGAACACCTGAGGAAATGTTGAACCTAATGGAAGGCTGCAGATGAGACCGTAACAAAATTACCACAAGCTCAGTTTTCTCAGATCCAGCCTCTTTTTTCCATCTGGAACTTCAGAATGGTAGTAAGGGATATTCCTGTTTGCCAGGAATTACTACCCTATGTTGCTCTCATCCAAGCTGTGTTCACAGCTTTGTTCATCCTGATGCCCCCACAAAAATTCCAGATATTCCAAGAAGAGGCACCAATCCACTCTATAGCGCACACTGAGCTTCCAGCCCGTCTACCACGTACGCTGCGCTGATACCATCACATTTATGAATGTGCTCTCGCAAAAAGGCAATGAAGGGTGATCAGAACTGAAATTAAAGTCTGCGGAAGCTTTGGCTCTCCCTTTCATCCTCTGCTATTACATTTACCTATCTTGTTATCTAGTTGAAAAGGGATACCTACAAAAGCCAATAAGCAGTTAGTTAGACAAAGTTCTACAGAAAACAGGCACACATTTGTAAAAGTAAAGATGATTAACACTGGAAAAGAACAACAAGGGAAGCGGTTAATTCTCTGTCTTGGTGCCTTCAAACTAAAACCAAAGCTTTTTTGCCTTCAACAACCCACCTGATGGACTATATCGAAGCATGATATGAGGTTTAAGTCAGTGTAATGCTAGGATAAGGTACCAAACCCTATGAATACTGAAGGAAATGAAAGGCAAGCAACTAGTTGACTGTTTGAAAGGTTATAAACAAACATCAGGAATCTATTATAAAAAACAAACAAACAAAAACCCAAACCAAAACAAACCACCACAGTTCTAGTCAACAGCAGGAGGTTAGAAATGTGCTAATCGAACAACAGGAACAATACTTCTATCAACAAGTTAAAAGGGAAACTGCACTGACGACTGATCTACACAGTTATCTCAAGTACATTCTCTGCATCTAAAAAAAGCTTCTTATGACATTTAATCTGATTAACAAGAGGCAATGTTGCATAAACAGAAAGCACTCCAGACTGGGGTGAGATGGGGTGCCTGTGCTCCTCCTGCCACAGACACCTGCACCACTAAGTAATGACTTTCACACCTGCCACTGAAGCAAAGCCTTTCCCCAGGCCACGGATTAACGCCTGTTCCACCAACACACTATCAGGAGGAACAGCTGGATCATGGCAAAGAGCGACAGGAGGGTGGTCCTGCATCATGCTGGCTGCTGCTTTTAGCTTTGAATTGGGGCTGGTGGCTCCCCCGCGCCTTTCCCAAACTTCTCCCACCTTCAGCTCGTCTGACTGGGGCTGCTGTGCTTGCTGAGCAGGTGACACACATATTGGTGGCCCTGGGACTTTGCTCCATGTCTAGACTTGTGGAAGGAGCTCCCCCAGGGGCTTCGACCACTGACGGCAATGTCACCCCCGTCCCCAGGGATGTGTTTGGCTGGCCAAGCCTGTGCCCAGGTCCCTTCATCTCCCATCCGCCTTGGAGGCCAGAAAAACCACTGCTAGATCTTCCCCTCCCTTCACACTGCACAGATCCTGGACCTGAACCCCCTCAGAAGGGCTCGATGTACAGCTTCATCTACTTGAACTAGAGCAACACCCAGAACTCACTTCCAAACTCAAATTCTGACTTAAATTCTATTCGGGACATGAGGACTAAGAAAATGTTCATTTTGTCAGCGGAAATGCAAGGAAATTATTTTTTCCTCCGACTCTCAGGTCAGCCCACCTCATTTCTTTCAGAAAAAAACAAATACTCTCAGCAAAGAGCTTTTTACTCTACTTTCTCCTTTGTTTTAAATACCAGCATTACAGTGATCTAAATGTTACCACTTTCAAACAGCATGTGCACTAAGTTTGGGAGCCTCAAAATACACTTGTACTCAGTGAGCGCACAATATTTCTCAGAGTTAAACCAAGGATTAGACAAAAAGGCAACTCTTATCTCCAGTGTTGCCAGCCTTAGAAAGGTGAGTTTCCTATAGGATGGATGATCCATAAACAGGAAAACAAGAAAAATCCCTGATATGGACAACAATGAGCCATTACTATTGTCCAAATATTTTCCATAAAGCATCCTGTACAGAGCATATGAGTATCAGTATAATAAAAACTCTCAGGGATATCTGCAACATACACATGTACTGCAACACTCCGGGATACAAGACATGCCAAAAGTAGACTGCTACCTCTACTGTCATCCATCTCCCCATCTCTCGAGTGCTCTGACTGGGCATCTGGGGGTGTCTGAAGCACAGCCACACTGTTCTGATTTATAATCTTCAACTTAAGCTTTGGTTTCGTCCGTTTTCTTCTCGGTACTGTCACAGTTAGGCTCTGTAACTGAGACATGCCGGATTCTGTCAAGCAGACTCCATCCTGGGTGTATGTCTTCGGTGGGTCTATAAAAGTTAAATGAATCATAACAGTAATATAAAACTCTTTAATGTACAAGTCTTAGATTTTTAGGAATAGCACTTTTAAGAGTTAATAATCCACATGTATGGAGCTGATTCATGAGTGATGAAATTGGTATAAATAAAACAGAGCTATTGGATACTGTCTTACACATTACAGTTACAGCTTTAGAATTTAGAGTCTGATGTCAAATCCAGCAACAATCCATTATAATGCTACAAAACAACTTACTTCAAGGACTCAGTAGAAAGAACGATTTAATTATGGAAACTGGTGCCTTGCAGGGTATTTTGGTATCCCTGGCACCCACAGAAAATGGTGCAAGTTTTAATTCAGGTCCCTGCTGCTGATCGGCCCAGGCCCTCATCCAGCCCTCAGCACTGTCCCTTCATCTCCATTAATGACCTCAGGACTCCAGAACTCTTGGTATCTCAGGCAAGTTATTTGCCCTGTTTTACAGGCAGACAAAAGCCAAATTATATCAAGTGAGCTGTTTAAGATCAAACTAGAAATTGTGGGCAGAACCCAAGTCTCCCAAGACCTGCAAGACTGCCTCCTCCTCCTCAGGCTGCTACGTGACAACTGAGTCTACCCATAAACTCCTCCAGGGAATTACCAAATAATGAAGAGGCTGCCATGATGCTTCTGTTCTCTGGAGGCAATTTGATAATGATTTGATAACGCAATTTTTAAAAACATATAAACAATATAACATCTGTTCCCTTCAGCCAAAAACATTTTCTTATGTAACATCTCAGGCCTCAAAACACAGCTGGTTCTGAACACAATTCTTCCCAGATGACTGTTGTGTTGAAGTAAAAGAGAGTTTGTTTTAAAAAAATCACACTCTCAGATTGAAGATTTGATGGGAGACCCTTCGCTCATAACTATATTTGTGCTCTATCAAATGGTAAAAGAATTCTGACCCAATGGAAGCTGTTGGGTACTATCATTATAAAAAGTGACTTGTGAGTAGGCTTGCCATGATTCTAAATTCCTAGCACAAACCAGGCAAATACAGAAAAGTTGTGTCCCCCTACAGCTTGAGCCTGTAAACATTTGTGTACGTGCTTGACTCAGCCTCACTGTGTTATCGCCGCTAATATCAAGGCAAGCAACTAAGTCTGCGGGATCAAAGCATAATTCAAATTATTACAGTGCAGGTATGGCAGGCAAAAAAGAAGCAAGATGAGAAAATGAGGAAAAAAAATACAAAGCATGCTGCAGTAACTGAAGGATAGTTAATGGTGTGGGTTATAAAATTACAGAAAATGGAATTTTTGTCTGGTGTAAAAATATACCCTTGAAATATGCTAAATGATCAAAGATTAAGCATTTACATTCTTTACCTAGTTCTTTTGATTTTGAATTAATCTGAGCTCCAACTGATGAATCACAACAGTCCAAAGAAGGCACTGAAAAATATAAGGAACATAATTTCAACTTTAAAAAATGGCGACTCGATTTAAACTGAAACTATCAATTAATTGTCCTTCAAACAGCTCCATTAAATTCCCTAATTTGTACTGTTGGCAACATTCACTAGCACCTTTAAAATAAGGTGCTTTTCAGCGCCACAGAAGGAAGCCTGATAAAAACTCAAGTTCTCCAGCTTCCTAGAGCCAAGAATGGCATCGAATCAGCACTAAACTGGATGGTAAATGTTCTCTTTCTAAAGTAACCTCCACATTGGTCATGATGCCCAGGTTTTGCCTACATAAGAGTGAAAAATGGGAGGGATTTGTGAAGTCGGTATCGACACAGCTTCGCACACAAGATTCCAGCTGTGTCTGCACTGTCAGGTCTCTTATACAATGCACACGAGAAACAAAATATGGCTAAAATATCTGGGAATGGATCATACATGATTTGGGGAAGTTAGGTGGGGTAAATCTTATTCAAGGTAAGAATATCAATAAGTGGAACAGCAGAAAGTCAATTTGAAAACTACAGCTTGTGTGCTTCAGGGAAGCACCGGAGCAGGGTGACTGAGCAAATACTGATGAAAATGTCCTATGACACTTGGATACTCTTGTTGTGGGTGGAAATGCTGTTCCTGTTTGCCTAATTACATTAACTATAATCATGCCTCACTAACCTGTGATGTGCAGACTAGACTTCTAATATTAGTAATGACTTCACAGACATTACGTAGCCAGAGTAAGTAAAGTGAAAATTAGAAGCTTCTTCCTCACAAACACTGAGAACTAGAACCAGAAAACCTGTTAGTTTGGCATGGTTAGCACGACCATACAGGCAACGTTATCCACACTCCTTTCTTTTTTTGCCTAGAAATCTTATCCATGGTCAATTTAGGGCTCAGAGAAACATCTGGAGCATTTACTTTGCATCTGGCACTCAAGATGTGACCATTGAGACAAAGGACACGTGGGAGGTTCGGTGATCCTCCAACATGTCAGACCAGTGCGCATCACACAATCACAGACTGGTTGGGGTTGGAAGGGACCTCTGGAGATCATCCAGTCCAACCCACCTGCTCAAGCAGGTTCACCAGAGCAGATCACACAGGTGGGTTTGAATGTCTCCAGAGAAGGAGACTCCACAGCCTCTCTGGGCAGCCTGGGCCAGGCTCTGGCACCACAAAGGAAAGAAGTTTCTCCTCATATTCAGATGGAACCTCCTGTGTTTCAGTCTGTGCCCGTTGCCCCTCATCCTGTCATTGGGCACCACTGAACAGAGTCTGGTCCATCCTCTTGACACCCACCCTTGAGATATTTACAAACATTTATGAGAACCCCTCTCAGCTTCTCTTCTCCAGCTGAACAGTCCCAGCTCTCAGTTTCTCCTCATCAGGAAGATGCTTCAGACCCCTCAGCATCTTCATGGCCCTTGGCTGAACTCCCTCCAGTGACTCCTTGTCCTTCTGCTGACCAGCTCACACACAGTGTGGGGGTCAAGGGCAAGAGTAGGATACGCACAGAAGCTTTCAAATAACACTTGAAACCTTTGCTAAATACAATAACAAATATGAAATCTAGAGGATGCTTTCTAAGCCTATGTATCAAAAAAAGTGGAAGTCTATCTTCCAGAACTACAGTCCAAATTTTATGGAAGGTGTAGCTAAAGTATGTGATATAATCTACAGAAAACCAATATTTTATGGTAAACGAAAGCAGCCTGAGAGAATGACTGAAAAAACTAATACACAGGAGCAGAAGGAAAATACAATGAAGAAAATAAATTGAAAATGAGATTTTGAACAAGACACTGAGCTGGAGGTAAACAAAACAAATATGGGGCAAGCTGCAGGATGGAAGATACTCAAAAGCACTGAACTGAAACAACAGAAAAAGGCAGATTGTAAGAAACGCTCAACATGGAATAACACATAATCTGTTCATTTAATAGGTTATAATTTACAGGATGTTTTAAGACAGATAACAATTATTGAATCGGAATCTAAGGTAAACGGAAAATTCAGAAAGAGCTGTGAATGGGAATTTGAAATGGTTATTTAAAAGTCAAACAACAGGGATTGTTATTCTGGTGCAGGTCAGGTTGTGAATAATTTTAGCTTTGGAGACTGAAGAGAGCTGAAATAGCCAAATAAATCAGTGACCGAGGTAAGGCCTTCAGAGACCAACTCACAAAAGCTGCAGAAACAAACAGCGTTTGAAGACAGTATCAAACAGATTTCCAGAAGAAGAGCTAATGAGAGTGCAGATTAAGGGTTAAAATCAATAAAATGGATAACAGCGAGTCAGAGTATTGTCAGAGGAAGACTCTTCAATGGAAAAAAACTTAAATAATTAAACAAAAAAACAACATTTCTTCCTGAGGCACTTAGTTGAAGTTTAACCAAAATTATTATGCTTATTTGTAAAAGGGTTTAAACATGCTGAATATTGTGCAGGACTCAGTAGCTTCAACTGAAAACAAATAATTGCACAGAATACAAGACAATGAGAAGAATCACAGTTTGGAAAAAAAAAGGGGGGGATGGCATTTGTAATGCTGTAATAGAAAAGAACAATTCTAGGAAGAAGGGACATCAGCATAAGGGACAGAGCGAAATGGTTGATGTAGTAACACACCAGTAAGAGCCCCATGGGACGCTTGCAGAGCTGTGAGTGCGATGCAGGGATTTCTTGGTAAGTACAGTAACTTACAAGAACATAAGAGCTGCCATAAATGTGCCAAATCATAACAAATTCAAAAGTTAATTTTTTAACGGAGTGTTATGTTGCTTTTGTATCCTGCACTTGTGAAGTACATAGAATTAAGTTTCAGAATGAAGAAAAATTTAATTCATCTTCATGAAAACGGTAGGGCAGAGGCTCCCAGCCACAGTGTGCGTATCACTGGCAGTGCTGAGGATCTCTGAGTGAGTAGGTGATGCCAACCCCTCACTGCCTCTGTGGACATGCGTACTTGAGCCACAGAATGAATATGTGAACATAGACACTTACCAGAAACTGCTACCGGATCAGGCGTAACTAGCTTCAAACAAACAAACAAAAACCCAAACAAAACAACAACCACAAAAAACCCCACACAAACCAAAACAAACCAGGCAGAGCTGGTCGTTTTGACACCTGCAGAGAAAGAAAACCAGCGCCAAGGGAGAAGGAGGCTGGAGGATGTGGATGGAGAGAGGATGGGTAAGTGTGGAAGGGATGAAATTTGCAGCTGGGGCACGCGACGTACGGGGTAACGACAGGAAGGCAGAAGTGATGGGTACCTGGCTGAGAATTGCCTGTTGAGGAGTGAACATAGATGAGAGACGCACATACAGCCTTCCTGAACGTGCAGGAATTACAGCACAGAGGAAAAGCTGTTGCTACGTAGAGCATGAGAATATTCAGGCAATCTAAATCAGAAGATTTTTCCCACAAAGTTATATGTCCCACAGCAATATGCTGGGGGACATATAACTTGACACCACACTAAAAAGAACCTGATGAGACACTGATCAGACATGATTATTTCAAAAGAATCTAGTAAAGAAAGTTTGTGGTATAGTGCTTTGGAGCAAATGTTACCACATTCTGGCTTTTGATATTTATGTATGTTCGAGAAGAAATAAACTATTTATCTTTTATTTCTGTTTCCCGAAGAAGACTTTGTAAGATTATCAGATATGCATCTGATGTTCTTAAGATGAGCTAAGGAAGAGCTCTTACACATTTAAAACTTTCTGGTTTCTGATGTGAGAAAAATGGAAGCTCTTTCTCAATACTTAAACTATTTGCTAAAACTATTTGCTCCTTAACAATAGTAAACCTGCAATGTACTAGTAATTTACTAGGCTGAGGGGCTCTCGCTGCTTCTACAAAGAAAGTAGTTAAAATGTTTGTAATAATACTTGCAACACATTAATATCCTCTGGGATACATCAAATGGAAAGAGCAAGAACCATCCCAATAAGAAACCCATAATATGGTACATTTAAAGAAGCTTTCTACTGTTAAGTAACATTTCTATCTCTAAGTTTATCAAATGTTAATTGTTCTCACTTTGAAACGAAAAACTATAGAAAATTTTCAAAGGAGTTGTAGAAGCATTAATGAAAGACCAACACGTCTCATATTAAAGTACATGCAAGTATTTCTGTGGGCATGCATCAAATGAGATATGCAGACATGCAAGTGTGCAAATGTACACCTGTTAAAAGATGTATTATATATAATGAGTCAAAACATGAAAGAATAAGCAGAGAAACTCGTCTTATTAAAAAAAAAGGCTGAAAAAAATCTGCAAAGAAAGTTTTGGAACTCGCTCACAGGTCTTGTGGGACAGGTTTCTGCTCCTCAGAAGACAAACCTGAGCAACACAACCTCACGCTGGTGTGTAGGAAGGACTAACTCAGGGCCCAGCTTACGCCTGGAAGTGAAACCTCCCCAATAGCATCTTGTGAAGTTGGTCCATCTCTCATATTATGGGCTTTAATTACCCCTAAAAGTCAGCTCTGTCAGCTTCAATGAGAAAGGAAGAGGCAGCATCTTGGACCTTTTTAAGTGCCCAAAGCTTATTACCAAAATAAACCAAAAATCTGTGACATAGCTGCAAGTTCCTCGTTTTTCCCACTTACAAAACACTCTTTCTTTCTACATTTGTGAAAGCAGATCTCAAAAATGAAGTGTCTTGTAGAAATACGTAAGTCATTCTTACTTCTAAGTGGTAGTGCTAAAACACTTGGAAGCGTTCCACAGCCATGAGTAGTTGACAAGAGAGTACAGAGACCTCCAAGGTCACATCACCAAGTTCCAATTCCTGCCAGGCTGTTCTGAGGACGTGTCAGTGTAAAGGGACAGTAGATGCTCTACCAAACTTTTCTTGGCAGACCTCTCAATCACGGCCCGTGATCAGGAAAGCCAATCTTACTGACATCTTCTTGCTATTTGCTTAGTTCTTGTGCCTTCTTCCTACCATACTCTCATGATACCCCAGTAAAGGCTTAATGTGAACACTTTAATGTCCTATTATGCTAAAAATGGGTATAGGTCTCAAAGTAGCAGAACGATGCAGAAACTCCGGTGAGCTGACACACGGATAACACAGATCTGCGATACAATAAATCACGTAAGAGGCCAGTGGGATCACTGCCAGGCCACTCACAGTAAAATTAACCATCTCCCAGAACCAGGCGACGTAGCTGCGCTTAAAATCTGCAGTAACCTCAGCTCCGGAGCTACCACTGTTATGGAACGATGTAAAAGAGACTAACGAGGAAGGTGGTGTTTGTAGCCACTGATAACAGGTGCAGAAAAGAACCGAGTTCATCAGAAAGAACTCAACATTTAAAGTAAGGAGAAAGCGGCGACTCTTGACCAGGGCAGTACAGTGGATTCTTTCACACAGCGCAGCTGAGGAGGGAAGCGCTGGTCTGGAACACTGGGAGAGCTGAGGGAGCTGCATTAATAAATGAGGGAGGAGGAGAAAAACGCTTCTATAGACTATTGTTACAGCTACTGCTGCTTCAGACAGCCCCAAAGTTCTGTTTGGAATTGGTTTTCAGATTCTTCTGCAGTTAATAACTTTAGAGAACTGGGCTTTCTTCCTTCTACTTAGCGAAGTGAGATGCCTTTTACCTTTTCAATACCAAATGCTTTTAGTAATTTACCGCAATTATCTTCAATAAATCTATCCAGAATTCCCCCCGCTAGGTTTTCTGTGGCCTTGCAGCCAATCCCCACATCACGCAAAAGAGCTGAGGACACTTCCAGAAAGCCCTTTGAATAAACACAAAAAAATCATCTTGCTTCTATCATATGAGCCAAATCTCCACCAGAGAAAAGAACCGTAACGCATTCCCAAACTTATTTATCACAGTGTGCAACCCTGCCGCGGGTTTCAGTTGTCTTCTTACCGTTTGTTGGTGGTATGTATGGCCTACAAATGGTACAGTCAAACCCCATATCAGCTATGTTTTCCACTTCCTCCTCTGTGTTTAAGTTCTGACAGATTGCATGCATCCATCTAGAAATTAAGTGGGGGAAAAAATACAATTTAAAGGAAATATGTGGTGTTTTAGGAGACCTAAATACCAGTATATGGTCCAAGTAAATGTGAAATACTTGTTCAGCTTAAATTATTTTAGGGAGAAATGATGAATCAGGTTATCTGTATATAGCATTCCCCTGTGGTGGCGTGTGGTAATATTGTACATACAGTATGAGATTACATATTTCTCTTCACAGGAAGGAAATTTCAATAAAATGTCCCGGAAGCAAATACGTCTTCGTATGATAATTTTCTCCCTATATTGCAATCATTTCAAGTACTTACTTGATACAGTGTAATCTAGGTCTAGCCTCACAACAATAGCCTGGCAAGGTAAATTAGTTTTGTTTTTACAGAAGGCGAAAATGAGACACAGTGATTGATTAATTTGCCCAGAGTTGTATAGGTAAGTCTATGGTACAACTTGAATGAACTAATAAGAGACTTCTGAGACTCAGCCCAGTCCAAAAAATCATTCCCTCCATCTTTATGCTTTTACATTAGGGCAAAAAAAATCTTAAAATAGCCTTAAATAGGAAAAACCTGTAAAATATTAGAAATCCTTACCGATCACATTGTCTACACTGAATTATAAGCTCTTCATCCCTGTAAGTGCGACAGCAGATTGGGCAGGTAGACAAACTTGCACAGGGAGCACACTGTGTGTAATTATTTTGCCATTCACATCTCAAGCCCGGAGAAGTCGCTCCACAGTGTCTGCACCAAACACACCTGCAGAACAGACAAAATCGAATATTACTTTCAGTTCACACGACGATTCTACATAGAACCGGGTAAGTAATCAAGTTTTACACCACTAAGCACTTCAGGAAGGGACAACAAAAGGGAAGGAAAACTCATTTCAAGTCAAACATTATTTTAATTGAATGAAAATGTGTTCTTTAGATTTTTAGTATTACCAACATTTTTTTATACATTTAAAGAAAGTTCCTAAGGGTCAGTCCATACAGGTCAAAAGAGTTCCTGCTTCCAGTTACCATCCTCTTTGAGACATGGAGATTAACCACGTGACAAATCTACTCTGCTTGTGTTTCACCCAGATAACACAAATGGTTTTAAGAGGGTTTTATTTCGAGAACAACGGATTGAGATGTCCACTCATTTTTCCAACTGTATGTTGGAATGAACATTCCAATGAACATAAATTATGGAATCACAGAATCGTGTTGGTTGGAAGAGACCCCCAGGATCATCAAGTCCAACCATAACCTAACTCTGGTGCTAAACCATGTCCCCAAGAACCTCGTCTAAATACCTTTTAAACCCCTCCAGGGATGGTGACTCCACCACTGCTCTGGGCAGCCTGTTCCAATGCCCGACAACCCTTTCTGAGAAGCAATTTTTTCCCAATATCCAATCTGAACGTTCCCTGGCACAACTTGAGGCCATTTCCTCTTGTCCTGTCACTCGTTACTTGGGAGAAGAGACCAACCCCCTCCATGCTCCAAGCTCCTCTCAGGCAGTTCAGAGATCAGAAGGTCTCCCCTCAGCTCCTGTTCTCCAGCTGAACCCTCCAGGTCCCTCAACTGCTCCTCATCGCACTTGTGCTTGGATTTTTTTTTCGGTTGCTTCAAGAGAAAAATTTTGGCCACCTCTACTTACGTGGTTTTTTGGCATGAAGAACCAGTCTTAAGGGGAGGTAACAGCCTTCCTGTTAAACTGGTAATTGAATGAATCAACTAAAAAAATATTTCATTTCTTTCTTCAGTACACCTGACTTAAATACCATTAAAACATTCTAACAGCTCAGTCGGCATTGCAAACACGAAGCGACAGAAGAGGCGGGTGGTTGGTATTTCTGACCCCAGAAGCAAACCCACCATTTGCACTTCCAGCCGCCCTTGGGCACTGTCTGCAGGGGGGGGTCCAGGCAGTACGTGTGGTAGCTGATGTCGCAGTCGTCGCAGAGCAGCAGCCGGCCCGGGTCCGTCGCCTTCCCGCAGGCTTCGCACACCGTGCACTCCAGGCACCTCCAGCCTTTGCTAAGCACCACTTTAGTAATCTGCAAACGGCAAGGTGAAAACTATTTTGAAGCTGCTCCATGAAGCGCGATCGGTGTATCAAATTAATGTCTGCGGAGCGCAGGAGGCTCTTCTGTGCACACGATCCACGTCACACGGAGCCGGTTATCAATTAGACTTTCTGAAGCTTCAGTAAATGGGCATGGATTAAACAGAAAGCAACTGTCATTACTGACATGATACTGCCTCAGAATATCATTTTTTCGGATAAACTAGCACATCAGAGAATACATACTGCACTGGATCTACATGTAAGGAGCCCTGTTTACTCCTTATAGGAGTAGCTGGTCCTGTAGGGATGAAGAAGAACACAGGGCTGTTTTCCTTCAGCTGTGTGGTAAAGCCAGGATTCAGGTCACTACAAATCCTGTCTCTTCTGAATTGTCTGTGATAACCAGAGTTGGGGTTTTAGTCATCTGAAGCAAACGACTAATTTACCGTAATTAATATATCATGAAAGAGTAGTATATAAACACAAAGCCAAATTACAGTTGCATTAAATATGCATATGGTATTTCATAAAGTACATTTAAAATAAAGTTTTGTGACATGCTTCAAAAAACCCCTCTTTTACACAGATGTACTTACATAGTAAAGAATGTATGGTGTATATATTTCAGTAAATAGCTTATTATGTGCGTGCGAAGTCATCTCATACCATTCAAATTTAATTTTCACACATTCTCTCCCAGACTAATGAATGTAAAATGTATTAATTAACCACTCCAACTGCTGTCAATTCTGACAGCCAACAGACAAATTGAATCAACTAAACCTTATGCCCCTAGTAAATGAAGATGCAGCATACATTTTTTCTTTGGTTTTAATTCTGCTTGTATTTAGGTGTTAAGCTTATATCTCAAACTGTTATTTTGACCAACTGCTGGATAATCAGTGCTATTTATGGTTGTGAAATTACAAAAAGGTTAATTTCTCTTGAGGCAATGCATACTATAAAATGACATTTAATTAAAGTCTTTCAGAAGTCGCATACAAATAATGGTCACATTAGCTGATGAATATCTAACAAGTTAATGACTCCCTTAATTACCACAAAACCAAAGGCAGCACAGCGCTATTAATATGAAAAAAAAAGTGTAATCAAGTCATTTTTTAATGTGAACAAAAGCACTCACCTTAATACTGACACAGTATGGGTGGTAACACTGACCGCATTGAGAGCAGGCAAGTAACCTGCCCTCAGCACCTTGGCCAAAACTCCCACAAACTACACACATGTCCTGAAATGATAGAAAACAGCCCATTTTCAACACATGCCAGACACTAAATTCTAAAAACATGTAACTGTACAATCCAACAAGCTTGCTGTATGATTTAATTCCTAGTAAGGACATTCATTTACTTTTTTTCGCATTAAAAGCAGAGAAACAAAATGAAAACACAGTCACTATTATCCTAACCTGATGGAGAGTGAACTTGTCGCTGTTCGAGAAGAGAACAACTGTGTTATGCATCGAGTTTTCTTCCTCATCTTTGTTAGATGAAATATCCATAGTTGTGACCTATTAAAAGAAACACACCACATAAATAGCAAGCACATCACGTTTTCTAAGACATGAGACAAGATGAAACTTATTTTCTAAATAGGCTGATTTTTAATAGTACCAGAGAATACAAGCTTGGCAAATGTTTATTCCTACAGTGTGAACTCTCCTAAAAGTCACCTTCATCAGAAATTACTATATTAATTCATATTTTCACATCATCACTGTTTCAGTTTTACAGACAAATTCTCTTCCTCTCCTTTATTCACCTTTACACATCATCTCATGGCACTTTAACATGGAAATGGGAGGAAAGAGGTTGTCTATGAAAAAAACCCACTAAGCAGAACTTGTACTGTGAGCAGTCTGCTCTGTTGTCTCCATATAGACACCGAAGTTCTTCTTGGCCAAAAGTTAATTGCAGCAACACACTTTTGAGTATTAATTCAATTGCAGTAAGCAAGGGCTTGCTTAGATCCACTTTGGAGCTGCAGGGGAGATGGTAAAGCTAACCATCATCTTCTCAACTGTTTCTGGAGCTGTGTACTGTCCTACAGAATATCTGATATCTGATCTCAACAGAGGATGTGCAGCCACATTGATTAAATATTTGTTAAAGAGTCACGGAAGCTTTAATTATGGTAAGTTGTGATCTCTCGCCGCTGTCTGAAGGAGTCAGAAAGCCCAGGGAGAGGGAAATCTGATTGACATAACTAACTTTGCTACTAAATTCTTTTGGCAAAGTCCTCCACCAATGCTCCTTAAAGGAAGATAAACTAACATAGAATTAGAGGAATGGACCCTATACTGAAGACATAAAATAAAGAGTAGAATGAATTATCAGTTTTCTATGTGGGACAAGAGAACGAGTGGGAATCTAACAGGGGATCTCAACCTGAAAAAGCAAGCGAGAAGCAAGGTGACAAAGCTTGCCAACAATACTAAGGTGTTCAGAGTAAGAAAAAATGAAAGACAACTGTGAAGAACTGCACTAGAACTTCATAAAGCTGAGTGCTGGGCTATAAAAAGTCAGATGAAAGTTGAAAATGTAAAAGAAAATGAACAAGACAAAACAACTGATAAGGATGACAAAAAATAAGGAATAGCTTCCAAATAAGGAACAGCTCTAAATGCTGGGATTCTCCAGACAAGCATGGAAGAGTGGAAGGAAAAGGAGGAGACATGAGGGAGATCTATAGAAACTGAGTGCCAGGGACGGAGGAGGTGAACAGAAAACACCTCTCCACGGCCTGGTCTGTAAGAGCACTGAGGAGCAGGCAACAAAACCAGCAAGCAGCGATTTAAAACAACAGGCTGGTGGGCTGTAGGACCAAGAAAGGTTAACACAGTTTTTAGAAGCGAAGAGACAAATTCATGAAAGAAAACTCCAAGCCAGGCTGCCCATGACAAAGACAGCGGCTCCTGTTCAGCGAGTCCCCAAGCCACAAAGCGGTCAAGCGCCTCCTTCTCCAGGCCAGTTGTCCCGTTAGGTGGCAAGAGCTGCATAAAATTGCTTCGGGTCCATTAAACTACAACGCTCTAGTTCTTCATCACTTAGTAAGAGCCAGGCTCCATCAAATACCTCTGCTTCTAAGGACTCTTTGGTTTGACACGGTATTTTAATACAATAAAATGACGCTAGTTAACAGGCTGCAATATGACTTGAAAACCAATGTTCTTACCCCTGGAATGACGACAGTCCCAACTCCGTTTTTCAGTTTTGATCTCCCTCTGCCGCCTCGTCCTGACAGACCCGCACCGCGCGGCCTGCGCTTCCCGGGGAATCCCGAGCCACGGCCCTGTTCAGTACAACACAACCATTTAAATGTACCTACAGTTCTGCCCTTATACGGGATATAAACTTGTTCAATGCATCTGGGGAAAAACGCAAGCAAAAATCAGCTTATGATTTCAAGTGGATATGAGCACAGTAGCCATCGTCATTAAATCACTGCATAAATAATTGGGAAATACCCCTAACTACTTACATGACAAAATAGGATCAACTTTATTACCAGTGAGAAAGCAGCCAAAACCAGAAATTTTTATTTGCTGCTCAGGAATTACTGGAAATACAGGAATGTATTTTTTCCTCACAGTTGTATATTATCCAAAATAAATACCCTCTATTCTATGATTAATTTTTCTTTTGTTTTTAAACAGCTCAGACAGTCACGGGCCGTGTGAAGAGGCTCTGGACACTTGATCACTTGCAATCATAGATGCTTTTCTTACGCTATGAATAATTGTGCATAAAGCTGGAATTTATTAGGACTCAAACCTGCGCCCAAACTGAAGCAGGAGCTGGTTCCAAGAAACTCTCTTAATTCAGCAGATACAGAGAGAGCTTTTTATATTCATTGTATCAATTACACTCAATCAACATGCTCCATAATGTGATATTTTCCTTAAAAAATATCCACTTATTTCTAGACAGCCTCTTGTTCCGTTCTCCTTATTTTTGATGCAGATGCACAGATGCAGTGTTTTGTGCTCTGGAGTGTTCACAGTATGTTCAACTACAATTAACTGTGGATAAGCAAGCATATTTTTAATAATAATTGCTTGAAATTAATATTGTGACTTGATTTCGATTTTCTTTTTCATGTCAAAATGAACTAAACACAAAGAGGATTCCTAATCCTCCCTAATCACAAGAACATATTCACAACGTCCCCAAGTTCTGGCTAGTATATCAGACACTTTTACAACGTGCTTCAGAGCCTCTGATTTGTAAAACTGACAGTAACTGTGGTATATACTCAAATAAGCACCTTTCCTACTGTGAAATAAGCAATGAGATACTTTACTGCATTTCAAATTTGGGAATAATCTCGGCTCTTAATACGGCCCGACTCCATCCACGGGGTATCTAGATATGGTGCCTGTACCCAAACCTTTGCTGGAAACTACTTTTGATACCAAGGCAGAGCTTTTATTTGAAAACAACGTTGACAGAACCACAAAGCTCCCTGGGGATGGTGTTGCCAACAGATATGAACAGTCTCTACTGACGGAGACAGGAGCTCCCTAAGCAGCACTTTGGGCCCAATGTTATCAACGGTATTTTTCGAATTTGCCAACTCCTGTTTCAAATCCAAGCATCCCAATGTGAAAATTGTACTAACATCTATCTATGAATGGAAAGAGAAATTAAATGGACTTACTCCTGCACAACGAGGCAATGTAATGCTATTTTAGAAAGTGGAAGGAAGGATGCTACTGAGAGCTGAAGTATTTATATGTACTAAGGTGAAACAAAAAATGTCCTTACATATATGGAATTAATACATATGCACACACAGGACACACAAGCATTGATATTTTAAGATGTGAACTCTTCTGGCATGTTTCTCATTTTGTCTGTTTCAGAGCAGGTATCAGTCATGTTATCTTCACACAAGTAGTAACAGGAATAAGCACATACTTGTATCAATGTTAATGCTGAATATTAAGCTGAAAATTAATGCTTGAAGCAGCAAAAGCTAAGCTAATGTCAAATTAAAATAAAATTAGCATGACAGTTAAAGTGAGATGAAAATAAATCATTTGGAAGCTACAGATATTTGTCAGAGTTCCACTATTTAGCTTTTTTGCCTTAATTTTTAAATAATAATTGAATTTAGTTTCTTCAGGTGGTTTTAATGGTAAATGTCACTGTGGATACAAGCTTTGGTCCATCTAATCAGGCAGGCAAGTTGTTAGTTATTCCCCTATGAGCTAAAAATAATGTCACTTTGAATCCAGTCTGCAAGATTTCTCCACAGCAACAAATCGAAGCCACCTTTCAGATCTCTGCTCCTTTCTGTGCCTGGTTTACCTCACTGCCAGTCTTAAGGACCTTTTCCTCCTCAGGTGATTTATTCTGACAGCGATGTAAAGCCAGACACAAAAAGTGAAGTAATCAGCACATAAAAAGTTGGCAATACAAGCTATTCCTTGCCATTGAGAAATCAGGGCAATGCCATCATACTGTACACTCTGGAAAGCAAATAGTTTTTAAACTGAAAGCTCCAGAGTTCCAGTATTTTAAAAGGTCTTTAACAGTACTAGAATGGGAGATTAATTCAGTTGTGAGATATGCAATTTCATCACTAGTCTCTACAGCAGAAAGATAGCAATGGATACATGAAAAGAAATTCAAATTATTTACCACTTTGATGCTCCAAATGGCAGTGCCGGGAAGCTGTCTGGATTTAAAAATGTCCCGACCTTCTGAAATGTCTGGGGACCAGGAAGGTGGGCTGACTGTATTATTGGTACTCCAAGCCCCCTAGGATACGGTAGGTGAGAAAATAGATGTATAAAACTTGGCAACATAAAAAGAAAAGGCAAAAAAAAAGAAAAGAGGCAAAAAAAGCAAGCAACAGAAAAAAAATCTGAAAGGCAAAAGCACATGCAGGCATTGGCATTTCTGTGTTAAGTAGTCAATTAGTTCACTGAGTGAGAGAAAGGTGGGAAATGTTTAGGTTCTCATTGAAACACACACTAAACCAAATGTTAACCTCTGACTGCAAAGCGAGATTTATAAACAAAGCATGATACAAACAGAAAGCAAGCAATCCGAACAACAGCAATCACATCCCTAAGTTTTCCTGCACCAAATGCAGACAGTAGTTTCAGATGATAACATCCCCTGTTACACTTCAAACCCCCGTTGGAAAGAACAGATGGCGTTAGTCCACTTTTGAGTCTGAACTACTGACAATCACAGCAATAACTACTGTGAGGAGCGGGTGAAACAAAAGGACTATAAATAAACCACTAAATAAAAATAAAATAAAACCAACCATGGTAATTAACAAAGTATCCCTGTTCCTGCAAATTTGCCACAAATAAACCATTATAAATCCCCACTACTAAGTTTTTTTCACACCAGTGTTTTCATGTTACACTGTAGCATCACATATAATTTGTTATTGTATACATGTAATAACATACAACTATACAATGTATATACAAAGTCTTTTAAATGAATTTATTCTTATCCCTGTTTACACAGTTGCCATCGTGGTGAGATACTGTATAACTGTCACAGGAAATATGGCAAAACAAGGGAAAAAAGCTAAGATAGGCAAGAAAAAAAACCACTCAAGCTCCGCATATATGTTAAAATCCATGGAAGATTTTCTCAAACCCTGGGTAAAGACTGCAGGAAATAACCAACATAGATTTACACATTAGGATACTTAAAGGATAATACGTTTTCATAAGTTTTTGAAAATAAGAAATGATGAATACCGAGATGAGAAGCAAAACAGATGCCAAGTACAGGTTTACCTTTGAGAATGACACTCAGCAGCAGAATCGCACCCTGATATGGAACAACCTCATGCACACTAACAGTCCCACCTATGCACACACACACCACTGCTCACACAGCCAAGCCCAAACACATTTATGCCTTTGGATACCAGTCTATACAATAAGAAGAATAATAAAGAAAAATGAGATAGTTTTGCAAAACACTTTTTCTTTTTTTTTTTTTTTCCCCTGAAATGAAATATGCTCCATCAAGAAGGTGTAGGAAACAGTTTATTTGGAATCAACAACTCATCAAAACGTATTAATCTTGGACTGTAAACAGGTATCTTGCTAACAGCTGTGCTGACTGAAAACAGGGCTGTTCCTCGACTGATTTTGGGCTGGAAGGATCAAGGGCAAGACCTCCCTTGTCCACACAGGGATCAGCAGCTGCTGAGGGTGAGGAGGAACCAACATCTTGCTTCACAGAATCACAGAATGTCAGGGATTGGAAGGGACCTCGAAAGCTCATCCAGTGCAATCCCCCCATGGAGCAGGAACACCCAGATGAGGTTACACAGGAAGGCGTCCAGGTGGGTTGGAATGTCTGCAGAGAAGGAGACTCCAGAACCCCCCTGGGCAGCCTGGGCCAGGCTCTGCCACCCTCACCATGAAGAAGTTTCTTCTCATATTTAAGTGAAACATCCTATGTTCCAGTTTATACCCATTGCCCCTTGTCCTACTGTTGGTTGTCGCCGAGAAGAGCCTGGCTCCATCCTCCTGACACTCACCCTTTACATATTTATCAACACTAATGAGGTCACCCCTCAGTCTCCTCTTCTCCAAGCTCCAGAGCCCCAGCTCCCTCAGCCTTTCCTCACACGGGAGATGCTCCACTCCCTTCAGCATCTTTGTTGCCCTGCGCTGGACTCTCTCCAGCAGTTCCCTGTCCTGCTGGAACTGAGGGGCCACAACTGGACACAATATTCCAGGTGTGGTCTCCCCAGGGCAGAGTAGAGGGGCAGGAGAACCTCTCTGACCTACTGACCACCCCCCTTCTAACCCACCCCAGGTACCATTGGCCTTCCTGGCCACAAGGGCCCAGTGCTGGCTCATGGTCATCCTGCTGCCCACAGGACGCCCAGGTCCCTTTCCCCTACACTGCTCTCCAACAGGTCGTTCCCCAACTTACACTGGAACCTGGGGTTGTTCCTGCCCAGATTCAAGACTCTACACTTGCCCTTATTATATCTCATTAAATTTTTCCCTGCCCAGCTCTCCAGCCTGTCCAGGTCTCTGATGACAGCACAGCCTCTGGCGTGTCAGCCACTCCTCCCAGCTTGGTGTCATCAGCAAACTTGCTGATAGTCACTCTATTCCCTTTGTCCAATTCATTGATGAATATATTGAATAACACCAGCCCCAGCACTGCCCCCTGAGGCACTGCACTGGATACAGGCCTCAACTGGACTCTGCCCCTTTGACCACGACTCTCTGGCTTCTTCCCTTCATCCAGTTCCCAGTCCACCTCACTACCCGACTGTCCAGACCACACTCCCTCAGTTTAGCAGTGAGGATGCTGTGGGAGACTGTGTAAAATGCTTTACTGAAGTCAAGACAGCTTACCCTTGAGCAGATGAGGAAAGCTCAGGCCACCTTCTGCTCACAGAGCTGGGCAGCACTAACCCATGGCTGCTCAAACTGGCACAACAGAGCCCAAAGAAAAAGTGTGTCTGTGACCAAAAAGCCTAATTACACATAAACGTTGCATTTTAAAAATGGTAACATTCCCCAAGTGATACAAGCCACAACATGGACACGGTATTCAGTATAAATCTCCTTCCAAGAGTTCTGCTATGCCTGTATGGGAAAGGGAATGTGGACAATGTGCACTTAAAAAAAAACCCACCTGCCCCAGCCACTTTACAGTTTTGTCCACACAAGGAGGTATTAAAGATACAAAATCGATGACCGGCTTAGTGGCCAGAAGACTATCTCCGTGCATTCAGCTTCCCACCACTGACCTCCCTCTGCCAAGGTGCTTGAAATGAATACTCCAGATAAACTTCTGGTGCCAGAACTGCTCACCCGCACCTGGGCAGGTGAGGGTGCTTAGAATCGCAGAATCATTTTGGTTGGAAGAGAAGCCTAAGATCATCAAATCCAACCATAACCCCACTCTGGCACTAAACCATGTCCCTAAGAACCTCATCTACATGTCTTTTAAACCCCTCCAGGGATGGTGACTCCACCACTGCCCTGGGCAGCCTGTTCCAATGCCTGACAACCCTTTCTGTGAAGAAATATTTCCTAATATCCAATCTAAACCTTCCCTGGTGCAACTTGAGGCCATTTCTTGATGAAACAGCTCACATAGTAAGATTCTTTGCTCCTGTTTAGGTAGTCATCACTGAGGCACCTCAGCAGATCAAAAGGATCAACAACCTCTAACAGAGCTTGAGCTAAAATTAGTAATGCATAGTAACTTTTTATAATAAGGCAACTCAAAGAAAATCTGTATAGCAACACAAAGAAAATCGGTGTATCATAGAAACAATCTTTACATCAATTGGTAAGGGAGGCAACATGCTGGCGAAGGGTCAAAATCCAAGATCTCAAACATGCTGAAAATACTTAATCAACAACTAGAACTACCTACTCTTATTTGTGATGTACAAAATTATTTCCCTCTTACGAAGATACACTTCTCTAGTGATTAAGTATATTCAAAAGATTTAAAAGCTAATAGAATATGAAATCTGAATACAAAATATTTTGTCTTGCAAAACAAAATGAATTGTATATGATTCGTGAACCACATTGTTAAGAATTAAATTGGAAATTTAATCCAAGTTTTATTGTAGATCAGAAACATTTGAATTCTTTGTCAGATAAACTTAATTAAAAACACACACTTCCACAATACCACGAACAAATGAATTACATCAAAGGGATGCATTAATTATATTTTGGCTTTTAATTAATGCCTATTACCACACAACACTGAAGAGAAAGTTCTATTCAGTTCATTTACATCAGAACCATGGCAATAATTATGTACTGTGACAGAAACAGGAAGTTCTAATTCTCCATCATATTCTTGAGTCCTTGGAATTGAACAACACAGCTGCAAGTAAATTATAACAAAAGGAAACCCAGTGTCAGGAAGGGTCAGGAGATCTCACTAAATTACCACTGGCTGTGCTGAGCTGCTTAGTGCTTTAGGAAATCTGCTGCAATCACCAACGCACAAACCTGGATTTGCATTTTAATAGTTCATGTCGTTTGAGGGTTGCGAACAAAATTTCATCTGTTCAAAATATAGCTCCCCTCATGACAAGAAAAATCATCAATACGGTAACAAAACTAACCCTTGAAAAAGACCCTTTTTCAACATCCACCACTACAACAACGTACTTAGTGGTACCGTGTAATTCAAGACAGGAAAAAAGCCATAATAGCTAAGAAAGAACACACATCCGAACTCATCATGGTCCTTCCCGTTTTTCAGTGTCGATTCAGAAAACCTCAAAAAACACCTAGAAATCTGTAGTGAGCCATATAACAGTTATCACCAACATATTCATGATGAAAATTAAACACCTCTAATCATCGTATTATCCATGGAACACATTCTAAAATGATACTTACGGTGAAACTAACAGTAGAAAGTTATTATTTCCTATTTGATATTATTCTACAGAACATTCTCAGCTCTTTACCTCCCAGTCTCAGAGTGTCGCATGTTGCAATGTCCTCCATTTATTGATACATATTATGCTTTCCAGTACACAGCAAAAATAACTATTTCAAATTTGTTCAACTCAGATACACAGAATATACCAAATACTATTTAAAGTGTATCTCCACAGAATAAAACACCCATTTTCCATGGGAAGATTATTTCATACTACACGTATGTCAGACTAGTTATTAATAAACTTACATGATAATCTAAGACTCCTACTTCAGAAATATGAAAAAGATGAAGAGCGGTTCTGCCCCCAGCATAAATTTTCAGTTTATAGGTAAGGGTGGAGAATTTGCGTATTCTAACCTATATATATTCTGACTCCACCTATACAATGATTTATACACAGCTCCCCTTTTGTTTAGAAGATGGATCTTCTCTTGTTGCTTCGAACCCAAGCAGCGATGGCTGCAAAAACGCAGGGGGGAGAGGGGCTGTCACAACAGCAACACGACAGTGCAGCCCTGGGAGGGACTCGAGAAGCCTTTTTAAGCAGAATATTGTCTTCACTGTTTGTGAGATGGGTTTTAGTCCTTTCAAACCAGGAGTAATGTGGTGGTGCTGTAGATGCAGCCCTGAAGCCTATTACAAACGCAATACACTAGGAAATCACTTCAGATCACGCATAACTTCGCAATTAATAGCAAAACTGAATAATTATTCAAATGAATTTTACTAGCAATTCTATTAATAGGTTTTGAAGGAAGGGACAATCATTCAGCCTACTGCCCGGCACAATACATTAAACTTAAGGAAAACAAATCCAAATCAGAAACTATTCCTTTCCATGGACTCCCGTGACTCCAGTGACGTGTGTGTCTTACAAAATTGAGGAGAAATATATTCAGGATCCAGACAATTTTTTTTTCCTAGTCTTCTTCCTATGCACGTCCATAAATCTATTACAATGGATCCATTACACGACATTCCAACCAAGGTAAACTATATATTAAAAGTCTTTGGGTTCCACAGGCTATCCGGACTCTTTATAAAGAATTTATTTTAAACCTCTGCAATCCTGGATAAGCAACTAGTTCTGCAATGACAGTTCCTTTGTGCTTTAGAGCCACCGTTACCAAGTATTGGAGCCACAACCAATTTAATCAATAAAAATAACCCAAAGCTCTTTAGTGTGACTTCTCTCTCCTATTTCACTGTCGTTTAAGGTTGCTAAGAACTCATCCAGCTGCAAGGTAACATCTGTATCATGTAACCCAAGTCCTGACATAAGTGACACAGAATCACAGAATGTCAGGGATTGGAAGGGACCTCAAAAGCTCATCCAGTGCAATCCCCCCATGGAGCAGGAACACCCAGATGAGGTTACACAGGAAGGTGTCCAGGCGGGTTGGAATGTCTGCACAGAAGGAGACTCCACAACCTCCCTGGGCAGCCTGGGCCAGGCTCTGGCACCCTCACCAGGAAGAAGTTTCTTCTCAAATTTAAATGGAACCTTTTGTGTTCCAGTTTGAACCCATTACCCCTTGTCCTATCATTGGTTGTCACCAAGAAGAGCCTGGATCCATTGTCCTAACACTCACTCTTTACATATTTATCAACATTAATGAGGTCACCCCTCAGTCTCCTCTTGTCCAGCTCCAGAGCCCCAGCTCCCTCAGCCTTTCCTCACACGGGAGATGCTCCACTCCCTTCAGCATCTTTGTTGCCCTGCACTGGACTCTCTCCAGCAGTTCCCTGTCCTGCTGGAACTGAGGGGCCACAACTGGACACAATATTCCAGGTGTGGTCTCCCCAGGGCAGAGCAGAGGGGCAGGAGAACCTCTCTGACCTACTGACCACCCCCCTTCTAATCCCCCCCAGGTACCATTTGCCTTCCTGGCCACAAGGGCCCAGTGCTGGCAACAGCATTAAGTCTGCGGAAGGAGGCAGACCTCAGACTCACAAAATCCACCTGATTTGAGAAGGCAAAATTCCTCTTTAGTGACACCAGAACCACACCTGACCTGCTTTATTCTAAACTATGACACAGAAGAATTTTTTGCTTTCAGAATTGTTTTCTCCACTTTTTACTTGTTTGGTGTCAACATGATCATCTCTGGACAGACAAGCAGTAAAACACTGTGTTAGGCTAAAATGTTTTAAGTGTATGTCTCTTCAGTGCCTGGACCATGGAAAATAAGAGAGAACAGCAGAAAGCAGCACTTTGCTCAGCTGCCCAATATGAGCCTTTCCGTAAGCCAGACTCAGGAGAAAACATCTATTTTGGACACAAAACCACCAAACCTGCCCCAGAGAATTGTCATGTAGCAGAAACCAAAGCAGACGCCGGCATATGAGGTGTCTGGGGAGCACTGAGAGCAGGTAGGAGAGAGCAGCAGAAAGAAGATTATTATAGTTACACATAGGAGGCTTCTTTCTTTTGCCAATTTGTCAATTGGTTTCTAAAATCATACATAATGAGTTGATTATAAAGGAAGACATACATACATACATACATATATATATATATAGGTATATAGGGGTTCTGTCACAAATATCAGCATTTTTTTCCTCCAGAGAACTGGAACAAATATTAACAAAAAAATCGCAAAAGCATTTTTTTAAGATGACATAAATTGAGCACAATTAGATATAAATGCAAAGTGTTCTTTGGCAATCAAATATATTTAGAGGTTTCTGCTCCAATCCGCATCTCTTCATTTGGAAAAGTACAAAATTCTTTAAAAAACCTGAATGTTTACAGCAAAAACAAACACAAAAACCCCAACACTAAACCAATTTCTGTGTGCAATCCAAAAGCTAAAACATTTAACCACATGCCTTACCCACTGTGGATTTGCTTGAGTGCATCTTGCTCAATAGGAAAGCACCTACCTGTAACAGAACATTTCTAAATCTCTTATTTATAGTCTCCAAACTGCTTTGCAACAGGTTTCAGTCCCTCAGCAAAGGCCCAAGTTAACACGGTGAACGTACAGCACCTGAGATAGTTCTGTCATTGTTTTGGGCATATATATATATGTATATATGCCTACAAGCATGATATATACCACACTGCACAGTGACCTAGAAAAATCCAACTGCAGTAAAACAAACACAGAATTTCCAAACTCAGTGGAAACAGAAGTCCTAATAATAAAGTTGGTTTTAGAAAACACCTACTATGCACAAGCTTCTCTTTTTTTCAGTCCTTAAGACAATTTTTCACCCATTTCCACCAGGTGCCAATTGTGCTAAAACTGAATAATCAACTGAAAATAAGAAAGCGCACTGGGACTTAAAGCCTGCCCATGCTTTTCTTAGCAGAAAATTGCTATTCCCTTCACATTCCATCTCAATGGGTGTTTAAAGTGTAAGACACCGATCACTGAAATCAAAAGAAAACTTCACAGACTTCCAACACACTTTTACAAGACAGATCATGAATTTTGCAAGCAACTTGTCCAGTTCTACAACAGATACTGCTAAGCCGCTAAATACCTTTTTATTTTAAAACATAATGTGCAAATTGTTGAAATGATTGTATTGATTGAGCATCGCAGCTAGGAGTTGGTGTTACAACTGACTTCTAAACCGTAATTCAGCTCAGTTTCATTTGCATTACTCACACCACAATGTCTATACTGTACTGTACAGACCAATGTCTATACTGTATAGATCAATGTCTATACTCTACTGTACATAGAATATACAAACTGCTATTTTTACAGCCTTTTTTTTTTTGTAAGATGTGTATCTATTCTGCTACAGGCATTTACAGTTGGGGTTCGACCTTCATGTTTTGCTCAACAGGTTCTCAGGTGGTGAACTGATTTTATTACCAGCATCATGATGTTGGTTCCAATGCAGAGCAGGGGCAAATAGCACAGAAAAATGAATACAGCTCTTACTGGAACACAAAAGAAGAGAAATAAACTTCCCCAAAAGAAAATCTGAACTCATTTTAGACTACCTAAGAGGGTCAAATGTAATTTTAGGACTGTATGAATGTAACTACATCTACATTGGTACAGTCCTAAAATTACGTTGGGCCCTTTGAAGGCAATTGCGAGACTGATCTGGCCCCGGGTGAAAATGAGTTTTGACACCCCTGGTCTAAAACCTTCCCAATTTAATTGCTTATGTTTGTTACCTTTATTAACAGAAGTCTCTCTCCTATATTTTCTTAAGAATCAATAATTTTGAACATGAAAAAAGGAAAGAAGCGTTCCATAAATAAAAAGCTTTTTGAACACTAAGTTCAGAAAAGCACGAAATCACCAGAAGTCCCAAAGACTAAAACTTAATTGTGATGAGAACAAAAATGAAACACTAATTTGTCACACTGATGTAACTTTTGTGTAGAATTTTGCAAACACAAAATAAATCCTACAGATTGATGAACCATTTTCCCCACGACTACACGATTCAAATATAGAGCAAGATGTTGCAGAAGGCGACAGATCTGAGGATTCATTTCACTTATCAAATTTAATCCTGGTCAAACCAGGACAATTTGTACCACTCAGTTCTCACGTGGTATTTGCTAATGTAAGAAAACCACAAAATTATTTACGCCACCATTAAAAATGTCTATCAAGAAAATATCCGGCAGCGTGATGGAAACAGAGTTGTGGCAGATTTTTCTATAAAGCCAGTTTAAGAAACTTTAATATACTTTAAAAGTACTAGTGAAAATAAATATGTATATGAAAAATACTAAGAGGTAAGCTAAAAGGCACAGCATTATGTATATCTGCATTTGTAGCGTATGTATTCACAGAATCACACAATGTCAGGGGTTGGAAGGGACCTCAAAAGCTCACCCAGTCCAATCCCCCCACCAGAGCAGGAACACCCAGATGAGGTTATATTAAAAATATAACAAATTTTATTTTATTTTGCTCTAAGCATGAGTTAAAAGAAACTTTAATTCTCACTAGAGAACCTTTATGATGTCTGGTCTTAAAACTATTTAACATGAAATTATCTTCTGGAAGTAAAAATACCACACATTGACTTAGGAGAATGCATTGTAGAACCACAGAATGGTTTGTGTTGAAGGGACCTTAAAGATCATCAAGTTCTGACCCCCCTGCGCTGGGCAGGGACACCTTCCACTAGACCTGGGCTCAGAGCCCCATCCAGCCCAGCCTTGAACACTCCCAGGGATGGGGCACCTACAACAAAAAAGTTCTAAAGCCCAGATGATTTTAATGCATTATAACAAAATTGGAACTACGTGCTTCATAAATATCGAATGAAATATCCTACATGCTTACCTGTCTTGATCTGGGTCTTCCAGGAGAAAACTTGCGCTTGGTGATGGCCGGTTTCCCCATGCCGATTTTTGGAGTGACTGATATGTAGGTGGTTGGGAGCGCGGATGCGGCAGCGGGCGGCACGGTGGGGGGCTGGCCGTGCTGTACGTCCCGCGCCGGATGCAAGTCTATCAAAACATCTGGCGAGGAAGACACATTTGTCTTGTTTATATTAACTGACGGGGGAAGCGACGGGCAACTCTCAGCTGGTGATTTTATGGGTTTGTCTCCAACTGATGAACTACTTGCAGCACTTTCACTTGCACAAGTAGTTTCTACTTCTAGAAGAGCTGGTGTTTCTGACTTTTCATGTGTTTCTCCTCTTTCTACATCTCTTTGCACTGTTATTATTTCCAGTTGTTGTTCTATGGGGATGCAAATATCTCCTTTATTTTCAGTCTCCTGAATTTCTGGCGTCACAGTTATGGTCTCAGGTACCAAAGACCGAGAGTCTACTGTGGGTACTTCTGATCCCTCCCCACTACCTTGTGGTAGCTGCGTCTCTTCCACTTGTTTGTCTGACTCCTGCTGTACTACAGCTTGAACACCTTCTGGCGCTTCCAGCGTTTTCTCAGGCTGACTGTCACCAGATGCTGCCATCTTTTTAGGAGACGTTTCCATTTCAGCCAAATTAATTTCAACAGACGTTTCTGTTTCCAGTTCTGGGGCCTTTTCTTCTGGTGATGTGCCTGTAACTAAGAATAACCATGTTAAAGGCTCAGTCCAAAAACTTACACAGGTGTACTGGTCAACAAGTGTACTTGGTACACATCAAGTACACCAAGTACATATCACTTTACTGACGTGAATTTAATACATAGCTTAAAATATACTTCATAAATCTCTTTCTTCATATCTACATTTACAGTAGTCTATGTTTTTAGTATATATTCCCACTGTTTGAACATTATTTTTCTTACTTGGAAACATGGCAGAGTAAACCACAAGAAAGAAGACCCAAGTTTAATTTTTGAGGAATCTGAACACACATTTCCAGGTAGACAGGTAAAAGCAGCTTCTCCTTTTTAATTTCTGCGTATTGAAGATGTATGCTAGCATAAATTAATGTATTTTAAGCAACTCTTCCAACACTTCCAAAAAGCAGACAGCTAAGAAGAACAGGACAAATACAAATAAAGAAAACATTTCCCTCCTATCGCTCTTTCAGACCTTAGCAAACCACCTGAAATAAAAATATTCAGAGCTTGTTTTTAATTTACTAATGTCATGGATTTCTTTCAAAATATCTGTCTAGCCTTTCAATGACCCAAATCAAGCACCTTTCATTCCCAACTTTCTTCACCAAGGAGTTCCAGTGTCTTGTCTCCATTCCATGGAGAACCACGTTCTTTGCTCTGAATTTGGTTCTTCAGATTGTCTTTTGATGGACCCTGATTCTCTCACAGGCCACTTACTTTCTATTATCTTCTTAAATTCACACTGCTACAACCTCTTCAGCCACCACAGTTCAAAGCCCAGCATTTTATTATGAATCTGTCTTCATTGGTAGAGTTGATCACAACTAAACTGCAAGATAATTTTGCTATGGCTTTAAATGCAGGTTTCTTGACTGACTTAGAACCACCCAGCACTGGCTGGAGGTGGATGGGACGTACTGGAAAGTTCTTTGCCATCAGTCACTAACACATTTGGAGGACTTGACCCAGAAACCATTCTATTTGTATCCTTTTCTTTGGCTGGTATTTCACGTGTATGAAGATGTATTTATTCCCAGAACATAAATGATCAGCTAGTGCAGCACACCCTGTCTGGTTGACTATATTTGTTTATTAAACAAATTATCTTTATTTACAAAGGGAAAAAAGAAAAGAAAGATTCCTTAACCGAAGATACTTGTGAAGTTACAACCACGAAGCATGTAAACTGGAACTAAGTTCTACAGTGTGGCCCCCCAAAAATGAGGGTAACTAATGCAACCCAGTTACTTGCAGCTACAAACAAAAATGACTTGAGGAGAAAGTCTGAGAAACTGTATTTAAATAGTAACAAATGGTGGTTTTTACTATAAACCTCCAGTGTACAAAAGCATTTAACTATATCTCCAGCTTTTGGAGAAAGCCAGTCCCACCAAACAAGTGAAACAATTCTCTCTTCCACAAATATTCTGAAGACTGTCTCTGCCTCCAAAACAATAGTTCTTCAGCAAAAAACTTCACACTCTTGCTTGAGAGTTCAGGTAGTAGAAATGTTGTAATTTCTCTCCTACCATTTCCAGGCACTATTTCTTTTTCAATTTATAAAGTATCACAAACGTTACTGAATGGAAATGGGTTCTGAAGGTTTGGTACTGGCATTTTCTCAGACTGCAAATCTTGTTCTTACCATCTGTGCCACATCCAACAGCTGATTCTTGACCAGGGCCATCACCAGCAATGGGCTGCTGCTGAAATGTCACATCCTCTCCACCACTTTCCATTTCCATTTCACTTGTACAAGCTTAAAGAGAGGCAAAGAAGTTATCAACATTGATACGATGTTTATTCCATTACTCTGTCATCCATAGTTCCTGTCGCTGTTTGACCTTTTGGCTAAAGAGAACAATATTTAATGGAACAACAGGAGTTAGGACAAATCAGGTCAATTAGAAGGTATGGGAGACTATATCATATTCCTTAAAGAGCCTTCTTCTCATTAACATTGAAGCTATTTTATCTTTCAGACACTGAAAAATATCTGTAAAGCAATTATATACAACTAATCGTGACAACTGAATTTACCCAGTCACAGAATCCTGCATTACCTGAGCAATAAAAAGGGTCTTTTCTCAAACTCCAGCCTGCTAAATTCAACACAAAATGTAGCATGAAGGCTGCAAATATTTATACAAATACTATGATGGCTTATTGCATAGATATGAGGTTCCGTCTACTGTCACCACCTGGAACACTGATCTTCAACTTACCTGTTCAACAACATTAAAGTTAAATCTGTGTATTATATATCTGTGTAAATCTTAATATTAAATCTGTGAGTTCCCCACATTAAATAAGGTATTTGCATGGAAAAGGTGCTAACGAGTGCTTCTTTGGCTGACAGTATCGTTACAGAGCACAGAAACAGGAAATACTTAATTTTTTCTTCACGTAAAAGATTTTTCAGTTAATAAAATTCATTAAAATGCACAAGACAAAGTAGAAGCAGGAAAAATAAAGAATATGCTATGTGTTAACTCAAAAGCAACAGATCCTCCATGGATGTAAGCACAAGAAAAGTCAAACAAATAGAGCTTTCTGTTCAGGAAAGTCTCTTTAAAGTTCAAAAAGGCAGGAACTATTAGGTGATGCTACTTTTAGCACCTCAAAACTGATCTCAGACTCTGCCAACTTTCAAGTGATATTTCAGCTTTGAGGAAATGATCATTTATATTGGCTCCAAATCTGATTTTAATGTACAAAAGTGCTCTCCTGGGTATAAAACACGGCATGACTGTTCTGATGTAATAGCTCCAGATTACTCCTAGTAGTTGAGATGACAGTTCTGTTCTTCCTTGGGGAGAAGAGGATGCTTGTCAGAGCTTCTACCAGCTAGAAATCCGAACAGAACTATTACTTCAAACTTCAGCCTTTCAAATAAACCTCTTACTTATTCAAAAGGGTCTTCAGTAGAAGACTGGGAGTTTTTCCAGTGTTAAGTGGCCAGGAAGGCCAATGGTACCTGGGGTGGATTAGAAGGGGAGTGGTTAATAGGTCAGAGAGGTTCTCCTGCCCCTCTACTCTGCCCTGGGGAGACCATACCTGGAATATTGTGTCCAATTCTGGGCCCTTCAGTTCTAAAAGGACAGGGAACTGCTGGAGAGAGTCCAGCGCAGGGCAACAAAGATGCTGAAGGGAGTGGAGCATCTCCCGTGTGAGGAAAGGCTGAGGGAGCTGGGGCTGTGGAGCCTGGAGAAGAGGAGACTGAGGGGTGACCTCAGTAATGTTTACAGATATATAAATGGTGAGTGTCAGGAGGATGGAGCCAGGCTCTTCTCAGTGACAACCAATGATAGGACAAGGGGTAATGGGTACAAACTGGAACACAAAAGGTTCCATTTAAATATGAAAAGAAACTTCTTCTCAGTGAGGTGCCAGAGCCTGGCCCAGGCTGCCCAGGGAGGTTGTGGAGTCTCCTTCTCTGCAGACATTCCAACCCGCCTGGACACCTTCCTGTGTAACCTCATCTGGGTGTTCCTGCTCCATGGGGGGATTGCACTGGATGAGCTTTTGAGGTCCCTTCCAATCCCTGACATTCTGTGATTCTGTAAGTTTTGGATACTACTTGGATATCCTCCTAAATCTTCCTAATACACTGCCTAGGAGTCCAACTGGGTACCAACCTTTAAAAATACAAGTGACTTTCAAAGGTTAAAGTCACAGCTTTTTCCTAATTTAAGTGCACGTGTTCACCAACAAGAGTTTTTCTAATCATCTACATACATTTACTTACTGCCACTGCCTTTCATTCAGGATCATCTCTTTCATCATTTCTTTGCTGCTCACAAAAGGCATGCACTGACATACACAGGCTAACACCAAAGAGAAAGATTTATTTCCACAAAACATCAGTTTGAACACACAAAATGTAGACTCTAATTCAGGGTCCTGAAGCCGGAAAGCACATTGAGAAGGCAGTTCAGCCACGGATTGCTTGAGAAGCTGCTGCTAAATAAAGGAATAGATTAACTCCATGGAGTAGAACATGAGTTTGGCTGGTTCACCACAGACCTAGTGAGACAGCTGCAGGTATTTGCATTTGACATCAGCATTTTGGAAATATAAAGATTACATTTGCTTACCTGTTATACTGTCAGGTTCAGGAATGAGTTCAGAAGTGTCCATGACATCACAGGACTGAGTCTGATCCCCTTCCCCTTGTTTACAAAGAGTGCAGACGTAGTCTTTCAACTGAGACTCCAATTCACTACCTGGAGATCTGTCACATTCTACGTGAATCCACCTGGAGAGATTAATTCACTGTGACTATGATCTTAATAATAAAAATATAAAGTATCCTAGTAAAAAAATCAAGAAGCAGCAGTGTTTTCCATTCCTCTGAGAAAATAAAAAATTGTGCGACCAATGCTTTATTACGGAGTATTGTAGAGAAATAAACATCAGTGTATCAAGCAGTGAACAAATTTAAACGTGACCTAAACTGTCATTAAAGCCAATTGGACACCACAACGTGTACAGCAACATCGAGACGCTGCGCAGCAAGATACAATAGCACTGAATACGAAATAGTCTTACATTCTTACAAGATTCTCAGTAGTGCTTTTCTTTCAATTACTGGCATAGCAAATCCCACAAAATTAAACAGAGAACACCTACTTGAAAAATTAACAAAAACAGACTATTGCAAACAATCCTGTTTATACAAGTCTTTACATTTAGGACGATGACTCTGCTAGTCTCCTTACTCACAAAATAGGTTCAACATACAAAGCAGCAGCACATATTTCTCTGTATAGCTCAGGTAACTGCCAATTAATACTTATTTACTAAGATTAAAGTAGGACTAGCTACTATTGTTCATTGTATTCAGGGCTGAAGGATCAAGATGTTGCGCAACAAGATCCTATAGCTCTGTACATCAAACAAACACAGCCCACACCCTGCACAGAAATGCATCCACGTCATATAGCTCACCATAAGCTTTAGGCATTTTAGTACATTTTAACAAAAATCAGGGTTCTTACCTTTTGCACATGTGACAATGCAACATATCTTTCTGGAAGTCTTGGAGGCACAGTTTTTCACAGAAAGGACAAGATAAGTTGTCTTGCTGTTGGTAACAACTGTCACATACCAAACAATTATGGTGCCACTGACAACTTGTTCGTGTGCCACACTCAGCACATATTCTACAGTTCTAGAGATCACAAGAATTTAGTTGTTAATTATGATATTTCACAAGGTGATAGCACTGCCATTAACTGACATTTTCCTGTTTTGAATTAAATTAAACAAAGTTTCTGTCCTTGATTACATTAACAAATTATGCAGGATCTGCTAATGGAGCATGAAGATCCTGTGCAACACCAACAACAGTTTCCTTACATTACTCCTTGACTTGAAAGTCAGGGAGGCTGTTTCTTATGAGACCAAACTTTATTATTCCTAACCTCAGTCATCATCTTACGGCTGCCACAAACTGACTACGAAAGTACAGACATCTCACACACAGGGAGTCCCATGGTTACGCTGAAATCATATTTTTATTATTACTTACACTTACAAAGTTACTGATAAAACAACAAATTCATCCTGACCTCCTGAAATGCAAAGGAACCCTTGAGCCAGTAGTAGTCGAATTTAGAGAGCCTTTGAGTATAGATTACACGTATTACAGCATACATTTTAGTTTACACTAGATCATTAGGGCAGCTTTGATTAAGTGCAGGTGATCTACCTCTGTCTGGATCCTCCACTTCTCTTTTCCCCCATAGGGACTGATTTACTATCCTACGTAGGCCTCACAATGAAACACAAATGGGATTCCTTCAGAAACTACAAGCAACAGTCATTCGCAATACACTTAGAACAGCATAACGTGGATAACAAAATTTGGGACCCTATAAAGACAAGGAATTATTCTGAAACCTTTCGACTTACTTTACATTTCCAACCATTTGTTGGCACAGCGTCCATAACTGGTTGTAGACAGAAAGTATGGTAGCCTTTGTCGCATGTATCGCACACCAACATCTTGTTGTCTTCCCCAGAATGTCTACGAAAAGTAACATTATTTAAAGAAGCTGTAATAAAAAGATCTATTTAATGAAAAATTTGAACACAAAGACACAGAGCCAAGCACATGAAAATATATGAATACCACTTACTAACAGTTCCAAAGATACATGCCCTACGATTACTATGATTACTTTAACAAGTGCTGAACCTGTGCAACCATTCCAGCTTCTAGAAATCAGTCCACACATACAGGGAGATTTGTTGGCCTTTCTGTACTGAGATCAGTTCAGAATCTGCAATATGTACCTTATTTCTTTCTGAAAAGAAGATGCAATTGTACTTGTTCCTACAAACAGCCTATTTTTTCCAAAGAGGAAAACAATCCATCACCTCTTGACTATCAGAGCACCTACAATGTTAAACAATATGACTACAAGAGCACAAATTTCAGTGATAAAATAGATTTGCAGACAACAAGACACACTGTTTGGTAATATCTAAATGCATTGTGTTCTGCCTTAGTGTAAATCACTTAATTTAATAAATAAGTACGCAACAAGATTTACCTGGGTAACTTCAGAACATAAGGCATCACACATACTAAGTATGTTCATTACCTGGGAGAGCTCGTATTTTAAAAACCAGTCAAAGCTCCCTCTTTGCATGGAGATATGCTTAAAGTGCTGTTCTTCAACACCGGCATAAAACTGCCAACCTGTGTAAGGTAACAGGTGTGAAAACATCCCATTTTCTTCTGTTTTTCCACCTTAATGAGGGTTTGTTAGCAAACAGGGTAATTACCCAGTATGACTTTTTTAGGGATACCTTTTAGAACGTGCTTCACTATTATCTTCATTGCTGGCATTTGCTATCAGCTGGGTGGTATCAGGGAACAATCTTTAAAGTGGTGAATCCGAAATGGCGAGTGTGCTGCCTGGAAAGCAGCAAAGTGCTGGCTGAGCAGCTACGCAAGGTGGTAGTGAAGTGGCTTTTTTCCTTCATACTGTCCCAGCTGCTATGACTAAAGCTGGACTAAATTCTTATTTCTTTTCTAGTAAGGCCTTTAAACCACAACAAGCAATCACAAGCACCCTGCAGTGCCCATCAGATCGGGTTATATGAGAACAAGCATGTAAGTGCTCAGAGTTTTCTAACTGAACACTTCTAATAATGCAACAACATTTCATTGTCTGACTGTCTGGTGTAACAATTCAATCATGGTCACTCATGTCACTTTGTTTCTTTGCTCAACTAATCCATGTTTTTATTCTCATAATGACTCATTAACTACCTCTGAAAGATATTACGAAATAGAAGAGAAGGCCTAATGCAAGGCGCCTCCCCAGTACACAGTACATGCACGGCCCAAATGTCGTCTTTTGATTTGTTAATCTGGTAAATTTGAGGAAAACCCTCTTGTCTAAAAGGAGGAAAACATCAAAAGGCTTTGCTGCTCTCCAGAACCTGCCAAGAGAATGATAACTATGGGGGTATAATGTGCTGGAGTTCCAGCTCAGCTCTTTCATAATAACGCTTCCAACACAAGGGTTTGTTCGGCTACTTAATATAATATGATAACAGATATATCCGGGCAAATAAACAGATGTTTTAAAATCAGAGCGCACAGATCTCACCCCATCCTCCTCCCTGCCCTTCCAATCCCACTTACTTGCAGTTCTGGCACACTTTGCAATCGGGACACTGCCAACCTGCTCTTTTCAAAGGCGTGACTTGTATGTCCAGGCACATCCCATGGTAGTGCTGGCCACAGGTAGTACAAAAGAGTTGATCCAAGAGGTCTCCAGGGCTGTCGCACACTGCACAATTCGCTTCTTCCTTTGCTACAGAGAAATCATTTTTTCCATTATTATTTCATTCAAAATTACGAACAATTCAATGAACCTAATGAAGCCGAGAGATTCTTCAGCAGTTCTTATGCAGAAGAAACTTGATCGTTCTTATGAAATTCAAATTTAATTAATATACTTAATAAGTAGCCCTTTTCATTTGGTTTTCTGATATACTCAAACTAATCTTCTTGTAACAAAAAGACATTCATTTTAAATCTTAATAAAGTCTTACCAAAAGAAACAGTTTTATTCTCCTCAAGATAAAACTGAGAGCTTTAGGACCAATTCTTCTTTGGAACAAGAACAAAATAAAGCTCCTAACACAGATCTAAACCTATTACCTCGCTGAAGTGTTTGCAGTATGGGTGCTCTAACTTGAGTTAGGACACGTAAGCAAGTCTACGGATTTGACCTAAAACCTGATGGAAGACAACCCTTATGAGTAAATAAAAACCAACAAGAAAAGCCAACTAACTTTTCAGTGCAACACTGTCAGTCTTTAAAAACAGAAGAGTATGAACTTGCATCTTTCTCATACCTGAACACACACGAATTCTGGGGTATGTGAATGACGAAAACAGGTCTAAAAGCGCTCTTAAGCTGGTCCTATCACAGAGCCGCTTTCATAAAACCTGGTACTAATTGTACCGTTTGAATACTGAGTACTTACATCTTTCAGGAGCCTGATCAATATGGTCTGGACAAAGGAGGGACAAGTTACTGAAATCCTGAAATGTGCCTGCTCCAGCAGCACAAGGGTAATGGTACATCTGGGTACATTTCTCTTCACAGCATTTGATAGTGGCTCCAAGGTGCTTACAATATGCACATCGCTGAAAGACAAACAGAACAACTTGTTCAAAACCTGATTTTGTTGGTAGTTTTTCAGCCAAATCTGCTCCCCGGGCTCATTTAACAGGCAAACACCTCAGCCAGCACAACTGAGTAGATATTGAGAAGAAAACCAGCAGACTCTTTCAATAGGACTCCCAGATCTTTCCAACTTAAAAAGTTCAACAAAACCCGCTCTAAATGCACCCTGATGATCGAGATTCTTCTTTTCACAGCAAAGCATTCTTATTCTATGTTTTCTAAGTTGAGCTACGCCTTCAGTAAAGAGCTTGGAGGCTTATTGTGAGGAATAAAGGCAGATCGCACTACACTGCCAATAGGTTGTAACTAAAACCCACATAGCTCCATAAGCTGCAACGTAAAACTGTCGATGCTGTGATCAGAAACGCAAATGGAAATGAAATACCGTGTTCTACTGAAAATCTTATTAACATTATACAGTTCTCCCTGGGATTATAATGCATTACATAAGCTTGCACTTTCTTCTCGCCTCTCCTTTCAAGGCTACACAAATATCACCACCAAACTTTGAGAAGTCATAAATACGCACGATTATTATTAGAAACCAGAGTCATGTATGTGGAGAAATAATTTCTCAGAAAGAACTACCCAATAACCCTCCAGTTCTCTAGTCAGGAGGGAACAGATTCCATCAGTCTGCTTGTAAAATATCAGCCCCACTTTTCTGATTCAGTAATCAGCCGCTTTTCTTTCTTGGGTTCATTCCAGCCCCTGAAGCTCTGTAACATGCTTTTGCACTTTTTCACCAAGGCAACGACACTTTTTAAGGCTGGAGATTTGGAGTAAACTTAAGAAAAACCAGGTCAGTGGCTCACAGGAAGGCACAGATAACACACAGTAACAACTGAGCTCGTTTTTCATAATAAAAATATAATATTAACACTGGCATGTTTGATTGCTAGCTCAAGTGTCAAGTAACATGCACATAGGAACATAAACCAAACCAAAGAAAAGCCACATAGTGCATCTGCGTAATTCGTAGAATACGGGCAATATTTATGACCATAATTCTTCTGTGTTTCAAAGCCTGGCATGAAATTGGGCATGAAATAGTGCTACAAGTCGTCCACAGGTATCAAAACCAGCCCATACAAAAATACAAATCACAAAGCTACCAATGTTAACTGTTACATTGATATTCTTGAAACCAGATGAAATTAATGTCTTCAGCAAATATCTGCCTGCACCACAACTCACGGACGAGAGAAAGAAAAAATATTACTGTATGCTAAACACCACTGCAGTGTAAAAAGGTAAAATGCTTCGGTACAGAAATTAGAGCGGGTCACTAAGGAGAGTTACTGTCACATTCCTCTGCTACAATCCTTAGTCTAGTCTAGACTTGCAAGACATCTCACAGAATCACAGAATGTCAGGGGTTGGAAGGGCCCTGGAAAGCTCATCCAGAGCAATCCCCCCATGGAGCAGGAACACCCAGATGAGGTTACACAGGAAGGTGTCCAGGCGGGTTGGAATGTCTGCAGAGAAGGAGACTCCACAACCTCCCTGGGCAGCCTGGGCCAGGCTCTGGCACCCTCACTGAGAAGTTTCTTCTCAAATTTAAATGGAACCTCCTGTGTTCCAGTTTGTACCCATTGCCCCTTGTCCTATCACTGGTTATCACCGAGAAGAGCCTGGCTCCATCCTCCTGACACTCACCCTTTACATATTTATAAACATTACTGAGGTCACCCCTCAGTCTCCTCTTGTCCAGCTCCAGAGCCCCAGCTCCCTCAGCCTTTCCTCACACGGGAGATGCTCCACTCCCTTCAGCATCTTTGTTGCCCTGCGCTGGACTCTCTCCAGCAGTTCCCTGTCCTGCTGGAACCTGTCCCCATGTCTCTATCACCTACCAACAGGATGGAAAAGATGGATTCTGGTACTTTACCAACCAAAATGTGGAGGTGAGGAGAGGGGACAAGGCAAGCAAACAATAACACAGAGCTCCTGAAGCAGGTGAAGAAGGTAGCAATAGAAATTACATCGAATGACCACCAACAAAGTCACACAAAACAACCTGGTTTAGGAAGCGATATATTCAGTAAACACTCACTGAGGATGTTGTAAAAGATAAATCCTGGATATAGATGTGAAATCACAAAAGCACAGCCCAAAGCCTGCAGTGTGATGACCAGCACACGGGCCCCTGTGCTATTTGGTACCCGACACTCCCGCAGGCCGGGGAGGTGACACCAACCCCAGGTCACTCTGACGAGCCGCACACTTTTCACAGATATTACTCAGTAAGAAACAGTCATGTCAAGGAAGTATTCAATAGCGACTGTCAGATCCTATAATTAACCCTTAAGAATTATCTAATCGGGAAAGAAAATCTGAAAGAACTGCAAGAACTCTAAGAATCTAACATTTACTAAAAGCGGAGAACAATGGATTAAAATAGCAGTATTACAGTATTTTTAAACGTCACATCTATTCTTCAAAACCACCAATCAACAACGGTACATAACAAATGTAAAATCAGGATACAGCTTTTTCCAAATGTTATATGACTAAATGATGAAATTATTATTAAAAAAGCAAACTACAGGATTACTGCAAAGCCTTGAAAAAATGTTGATGTTGATTTAAGGAATTGTGTAAAGACGATGGAAGAAAAATGGAAGCCCAAATTACATTTAATTGAACCCTTCAAACCCATCTGCTAAACTGCACTGGCAATGAAAAGCATTTGGCAGCTAAGTAAAACACACACTTTAAAAACAATGTAGTATATATAATCTGAAGCAAATAAAACCCGCAGAATATCAACATTTGCTGAATTTATAAGAGAGATAAAGCAGTCTGAAGAAATAGAGGCCCAAAGGGATTTTATTTTGGCAACAGCTGTTGATGAGAAGAGTTACTTTTCCAGGACTAGAAGCCAACAGTTCTCTGAAACCAGGCCACATGCCGTGACCCCAGAAGAACAAGTAAACAGCTATTACAATTCGCTGACCTTCACCGAGAACGTAAGGATGTGAACAGCAAAAGTATATTAATTTACTAAAAAAAAAAAACACCTCTGCTAAATAAATTCTGTAACAAAAACTGTACTACTCCGTTGCTAAAATATGGCGTCTGGACAGAAGTGTGGACATTCCAGCTCTCCACAACTCACTACTTTGTTTTATCCTTCCCATCAGTTGTTTCCTCTTCCAACCTTTAGAAAAAGCTACATTAAATAAATGGTGTTGATATCAAGGCATCTAAAAATTGGAACAACTCATGTTTTGCAAGGGTGTTTTTCATAATAGTTGTGATAGGTTAACAAGCTGTAAGAAGCAAGTTTGCTAATGGAGATGATGTGTTTTACCTGATAACCTGAAATATGTAGAGCAAAACGTGCGAACCTTACGGCACACAAACCCTTCCTCATACCATCTGCAATGTTCCCAATCCCTTGCTGTTCAGAATCTCCTCACAAGGGTTCGTCTGCCTTGGAGTGGGATTCTCCCATCATTATCTAAGCCAGTGGAATAACCACACGCATACGATTTCCTCCACAGACTCTGCTGCTTTTTTCACACTTTCATGAGGAAAAGTACTTTTTTTAATTCACCTCGACGCTTTCTACAAGATTTGCCATAATGTAAATGTTTTGAGCGAGTCTAAGCTCTCACACAGCAGCCAAAACCCAACTATTCCCTTCATTCTCATCCAGAAGGGCACACACGAGCCTGTTGTTTAGTTCGCGTGTCAACAATGAGAAGGTCAATAATGTTTAACGTAAATTAAATCGTGATTATGAGGCTTCAGCATCAGCAACTTGAGGACAAACAAGGCAAGGAGAGAAATCATCAGCTTTGGTTTAAGGCTTTTTGGCAGGCTCAGAAAAAAGACTCTTGTGCCAGTTCCATCTGATTCATGCTCAGAAGGCCTTAAGAAGTATGTGTAGACATTTCTTTTTGTTGGCAGAGCACAGTCTGAGCCACAAACTGTTGGAAGCTTGAAAAAAATATAATTGGGGGCAACACTGTTACACGCTTGTTGTTTAATAATCTTCTGTATGCATCTCTGACTGGGCATCGCAGAAGATTCTGTGATAGCGTCAACTTTCTGTCGAATCCAGCACAGCTCTTACGTTCTTAAATCACATACAAGGATTCTGAAGTGGTTTATGCATTCTATAGGTTATGTGTGTGCTACACAACCTCTATAGCTACAGCTAAGTTGGCATAATTACATCTGCAAAGCCATTTAACAGAGACCCAGAGAAAGAAGATTTACTGCTGATACCATCACCTTGTGCGTCCAAGCAACACAAGGCTTGATGAGGACATCTGAACTTCAGGCTCTAAATTTTCTGTCTATATATCAGCCAAGTGTTTTAACTCCCGTTACACTTAATAGAGACTTAGTCATTTTACGGAATTTACTTCATCGCAATTTAATCAGCCAAGCAGTGGGTGTCCATTTTTTGGGCTCCACTGACAATACCAGCCAGATCTCCATTGCCTACAATTGGAATCTAAACACAGCTCAAAGGTAGACACATCCACAGAGCAGTCTAAATTGAAATGATAGTCTTGACCTGAAGTCAAGTTGACAAGAGTTCTCTATTGGTAACACAGCAAAATCCACAGACTTCCATATAAACTCGGTTCTAGTCATGAAAGTTTGAATGCTAAAGAGTTGGGCTAAAGCTTCACATAACACATCCCTAAATTCTCTTAAATACTTTTGGGACACTTAGTCAAAACTTCCCCTTATTGTGGGGGATGCAACTTTTGCCCTTACCCTACAGATCCATGCAGATGTGACCAAGCTTGGGAAAACTCTATTTATTTTTTAATGTTGAAAGTTTGTCAGTGAAAAATCACAGAAAAATCTACTCTCATCAATCATGATTGATCCTCTCCAATTTCTAGCAGCGATCGGACTACATGTACCTTCTGCAAAGATTGCTTCAGCCTGACGAGGATTAGGGAGAGGAAATCTGTAATAAATACTCTAAGCCCAAGTACAATAAGCCACTGGAATGGAAAGCAGACATCCCTAAGGCTCTTGATACTGTCACTTAAACTGTCTGGGGAATGAGAGACTCCTGCACACGGGCAGATGGACAAATAGGGGCCAAAGAGACAAACAGGACAAACTACGCCGGATGAAGGAGAAACCATGGATGGAGATGGGAGCTGAGGAGGGGCAGGGATGACGCTTCAAAGGCCAATTAACTGAAATTATAGAAGCATAGAATCATTTTGGTTGGAAGAGTCCAAATATATATATTAATAGATATAGAAATAGATAATAGATAAAGAGCTGAGCGAACGGATGTGCTAAGGCACAGGAAATGGTGAAGGGACAGATCTCAAAAGGAAAAGGGCACACAAAGGTTAAGGAGATGCAGGAAGAACAAGGAAAAGTGGAAGTGGCTAAAAAATCAGCTTAAACAAAAAGTCAGAGGCAAATGAAGTTGAATGAAGACTACAGGGAGGAAAAGCACACTGTCCTCTGACACCGAGTGCCGTATCACTGTCACCTGGCCAGCACAAACAACAGAGGTCTGTGCGCAGCCATAAAGGTTTTAAACCTGCCATCTGGGGGGTCTGCCTGTTCCTTTTTCTCCCTGACACAAGGAAACGATGTGGTCAGACAACTACAGGCAACACACACAGGGATACACATAAAGGAATCAACAGAAACATATATGCACAACTAAATACGTATGTACATTAAAACACAAAAAGGATTGCCAATCAAACGTGGGTTTAGTGCGTAAAATAGACCTCTTAAAAGGAGTCTTTGCTTTAAAAAAACCTGACACCTCTAAGACTGTGCTGAATTTGAGGGGAAAAAAAGTATGTATTGCCAATATTGTGGATCGTTTGTGGGTGAAAAAAGCCAGTTACGGCAACTGAATGATGACCTGCAAACCAATTCTCATTTCACATCTTCCATTGGTCTCCTTTATGATATCGGGCAGGCACTAAGTACATTTTTTCTTAAGTTATTTTGGTCCTTAAGTGCACTGTTAAAAGCTTGGGGGGCTTCTCCCCCTCAAAATACAGCCTTGATTTCTACACAGATTGTGCACTCACAGCCCCAACAGAGTGAAGAAAAAACTGCAATATCAGTGCCACTTTTTAAGTAAGTCCGAGTATTTTTGAAACTCTTTCGATTTGTCATCTGAATCAGCAGATATTTTTAAGTTTAAAAAAACCAATAAACCAATGGTCTTGGGGAGAGTGGAGCCCCAGATGCATATAAAGGTCACATAAATCTGCTATTTGGAAAAATTTACAGACAACTTATTCACATGTTTATTATAGTAGAAACATCATAGAAAAACTCGTGCGGAAATGAGTAATTCTTTCCTTTCAGCAGTATCTGAATAGTCCACATACCTACACGTTGAACAACACTGAAAAAATGGGATATTGAAGAGGGTTTTACCGCGACAGCAACGTCCATCCTATGGACTGCAACGGGCACTCGCTGTTCCGTACACGATCACACAATTAAAGACTCTATTATCAGGCATATGCACCAGGGATACTAATTGCGCGCAAAGGATATTAATTGTGTGCAGACAACTTGACAACTTGTCTTCTGGAATGTCCTAAGTTTGTGTGTTTCATTTTATAGTCTTTATAATGCGCTGTTTTAACAAAGCTTTTGTAGATGTATTGACGTGGTTTAACAGAAGGTTTACGTCAGCGTAAGTCACTATATATTCTCAAAGATACACTTAATTTATAAGGCAGTAGCAGGGATGGGGTGACAAGGAACTCTGGATTATGTAAAGACATAAAAAAATACAAGAATTTCCTGCCTTCAACACCTTCCTCATTAGTGAGCAGCTCCTTAGTATTCCTTCCCCACTGACTGCAATCAGTACCTTATTGTTCATAATTCCTATTTCTTTGGCTGTTCCTAAATTGCGCTCTCCAAATGGCACAGAGTCATCGTAAACAAAATCCTACATCTTCAGTTCACTAATTTTTGTAAATTGAGCTCAAATAAAGCAATTAGGCGGCATACTTTGAAACTACCAGCTTGAAACATTCATATAATTTCTCTTCTAATAAAAGCTTCACATGTTTTATCTGGCTGGGGCTTTTAGGCTTTTTTCAATTTGGCTAAATTAGTCACTTACACATATTTCTCCCATTCCTCCTCCCTAAACACGGTATCCCCCTACATTACACAATCCTTTTCTTAATTCACCAGCTAGCAAAATAAACAAATAAGCCCCTTGTCTCTCCATCCTGTTCCATCAGTGCCATTCCTTGGCGAGCAGCGAGACGTTCCGACCTAGAATTTAGAATCCTCAAAGTGCTGGTCAGACATGTAGCTGCTGTTCTGGGGTGCGGGGAGGGGGGGATAGGAAAGGGCTGCTGGGTTCGTTTTGCAGCACGCTGCCTCAGTAGCTTGTGCGGAAAAAGGCTGCCAAATTTTGTAATGAATTCCACAGAACATTAAGTCTGATGCTTAGCAGAAGCCATAACTGTTAAGTAAATGATATCCTTTTGATGAATACCCTTATTTGAAAACAACATTGATTCTTCTAACCCTTTAGCAGTGTCCCAAAACAGATGTGCACAACTGCAAATTCTGTTTGCTTTCAGGTTTACGAAGTGTGATGACATTTTTACAATCACGCATGAGCCCTTTTACCCAGGAGGAAAATAAAGCACAATAATTCTTCGCCATCTGTTTGTTAATTTTGCATTCACTTAACTTTGCATTTTAAGCTAATAATCATTTTCTTATAATATAGTTTGCTCCATTGGTAGAAATTACAGCTGTTCAATTAAAAAAGAATGGTTTATAATAGTAGACAGTTTTCCTCTAAATACTTCCATCGCTCTTAATTATAGAGATATTAGTGCTATCAAATGGAAAAAAAACTGCCAGGAAACAGTGTTATGCTTTATATGTCACAGATTCCCTTAGTAAATGTACATATTTACCTCTGTTCCAGCACCAATTCCCACCTGGTCTCTTTTCCATTAAAATTCCTTTTCTCCACTACAAGATTTGTTGTCGGTTTTAATGTTGCCATGTACAACAGGCTTCTCACACTCTTGAAGGAGTAAGGCACAGCTAGATGAAGCTCTGTTGATTATGCAGCATACAGTCAAATGAAGCACAGCCCTATTTCTTCACAATGCTTTTCCTTAATCTCTAATGACAGGCCAACAAGACTTTGCTGTTTTTATTCTTATCCAGTTCCAGCTAAACTAGGTCTAGAATAATGTCCTAAAAGCTTTTCCTTACCATGTTTCCAGTAAAATGGGGAAAACCCGTTCCTTTATCAAAAGTTAAAACCGCATTGAAATAACATGAATAACACATCAGAACTAGCGAAGAGGAAATAATGTGGGTCAACAAGAGACATGGGCCTGGAGAAAGAGCAGGAGCCAGCCTGAGATCCTGACAGATGTATTTAGGATTCTCTGCTCCACACAGAGCTGTTGGTCCACAGAGAGGTTATGAGTCTTGAACACACACTTTCCCCACCCTAACACAGTGGAAACTCTACTTCATTGTGGTTCCTAGGCTTTATAATAATCTACAAATAAGCTCTTCAAGAGACACAGGCTGCTCAGCTAATTCATGTGCGTGGTCCAATAGTATTAGAGACACTTCAGATGGTTTAAACAATCCAGATTCAATCACTGCTTTCTAAAATCAATTTTTATCAGATGGCATGGAAATCTTAGCATCAGATGATGATCCTAATTCCCTGCTACTGTTAAGATAACAATGCTGTCACAGTACTAGGATGGATACCTCACTAAAAACACCCATAAGGCAAGAGATGGCTTACCACAAAATGGATTTATTTCAATTAGAGGAGTTTAGCAAAGGTTAATAAGGTGCATAAGAGCGTAACAGCGCACCTACCTACAGAGACGAGCTTCCTGAAGCACCAAACCCAACAGGCTCACATAAAATGAAGAGGGGAAGTACAACCACACGTTACTGTGATGCTCAGCTTCTCGTCTTACCAGAACCTTGAGTATTCTGACCTTTTAGTTTCTCAGATGAGTGAGCATTGCTGCCAGGTCCGACCTTTACAGGGGGATTTATCCATCACAATATTTTAGGTCTGCCAGAAAGCAAACGTTCTGGAGGAGCCCAAGGCACAATCGGATGTGATGGATGCGTAAGGGTAACAGTCTTCCCAACAATTCACCATCTATTTCAAGTTACTCTCATTAAAAAGTCACCTGGTATGGCATTTGGAAAACCTGAAACTCTTACCTATTCAACGTATCAAATCCATTTCCATTTTGGAAAAGAAGCATTTCCTCTAAAAGCTCAAAGAATGATGACAGCAACTGAACTGTCTTCTTGGATTACTTTTCTAAAAGTCTCTATTCACTCTTAAAAGTTTATGATTTGTCAACACATCTCCCTGGAAATACCATACAAATAACACCTAATATTGCCAGAACAACCTGCAGTAATTGAAAGGAAAAATACCCACCAGCATTTGCTCGGATATTTGACAGTTTATTCAGATTCAGATTCACTCTTTGCTCTGCAAAATCTGCCACTCTTCTCAGTTCTTTGCAAGGCAATTTCATACAGAAACAGAGAGGGGGGGGATAATTTTTAAACACGAGGAAATACTATTTTATGAATTAAAAACTAGAAGTGAGATGGCCAGATGTGGAAAAACCTGCAGTATTATAAACAATTGTCTAGACTGCAGATTGAATACAAGTATTCTCATTGTATCTGTCACAGCAATGTATTCTGGGTGCACCGAGGTGTTTTACTGATGTTAAGACGTTCCTGGAAGCAAATATTTATTTATTTGTCTATTTATTTAATTTGTAGCAGCTACCTTCCCCTCCTCATTTACTGAAGAGGGAGATGACATCTTTGAAGGAATATTTTAGTATCACTGAAGAAAAAAAAGCAACAGTAAAAAAGCATTTAGGAAGTGCTGATTTGAGAACACGACACTTCATCACTTCCCAATTAATATTAGTGAATAGGATGCTTATTATTAATATTAATCATGACCATGACTCATGGAACACCTACAAGTCCATTACTGGCGGCAGACCTACCATTGTGTGCCTACATTTTATTATCAGGTCAGATCTGCAGAATGGAGACGACTATTATATAAATGAAAATAAACAATATTCATTCTTTCGCATAAAGAGCTGACTATCAAGAGTAGTCTAGATCATCAGGAAAAACAGCTTTAATGCAAATAAAGTCTGCATTGATCACTGAGCCTTACACACATTGGCCCACATTTGTGAGGATTCGTAAGGTTTCTCTCTCACGCTTGATTTGTTCCATGTTATTAAAAACCCACTCAAGGACACCTGCATTAACGGGACTACTTCATACTGCTGCCTGCAATATTTATGCTCAATCTGCACCTCGGGGACACAACTTAGACTAATGGAAGTCAATAACAAAATCTTTAGGGAGTTCAAAACTATTTTTTGCTAATGGTTTGGTTTTGCAAGCTGCTGAGTGCACCCATCTCAGAGCAGTTTTTAGGCTACTGCTTAAAAGCAAATTGATGCCAATGGACTAATACAAGTATCGCTGAATTTCAAATTAAAACACAATTGGATGATTTTTTTGAGGATGGGGGAAAACACCAAATGAAAACCCATCATATAATTTAGATTAGCAGGAAAAATATTACTCACTCTTTTGATTGGAGTAATCAAAGCCACTTTATAACTCTGATTTCATTAGAGACTGAATCTTGAAGTTCTCATTCAAAAAAAAAGCATGTGACCCACATCCATGAAAAATTCAAAATATATGCTTAATTAAAACACTATTTAAAAGGGAAACTGCTAAGAAACCAAGATGAGAGTCAATCGTCTAACACTGACCAATGCTACAGCTCAGCAAATACCCCCGCAGCTTGTCCCATAGGGGTATTTTTTCCTTTTATTCGTGTGTTATCTATTAAAGAACAGGCTTCTGAAGGCAAGGAAGACACCTTTTTATTCCTATAATGCACAAAGCATAATGAGAACCTGTCCTTGACTAAAGCTAATCAATATTAACTACAAAAGACTGGTCTTTTTTCATAAACGTGACCATCACACAAAGGCAAAATTACACCCTCAGGCACTAACATTAAAGAAAAACCAACAACAAACAAAGCAAAACAACTCACAGATTGATCCACGTTATCTATGGCAAAGAATATTTAAATAAGAAGCAGCCACGACCGAGGTCTTAGTAAGGCAGGAAAATGAGGGTTGCATTCAAATACCTACAAAAGTGAGGAGATAATGTAGTGCTGCTACACTTCCTTATATAAGTTTCTATGGGCTTCCTGTTGGCATCAATGTTAAAGAGATGGGTACATTTTCCTGCCTTTTTTAAAAACGTATAGACCTCCAGTCTTCTTATCTGCTGGAAATATTAACAGGATAATAATTTAAATAAATTTGTAAATATTTTCATAAACTTCTAAAAGAACACTTTGTTGTTTCCTTGTTCCACATTTCAAATATGGAGGCACTATAGTGTGATTTTCTTATTTTGTAGACCTTTGCTACTACTGCTGAGCGTAGGAAGACCCCAAGTATCCATAATTCCACATTCTACAAGATAGCACCAAAATGGGTCGCGCTCCCAGCAGCAAACTGAGGGACTACCTGAGGAAAAAGGTCCAATCTTCATTGAAGAGCCAGTGCAATCTTCCTTTAGTGGGCTTTCTTTGCTCTTCAGAGATCAGGTTCTCTTTGTTTTTAATACATAAGCCCCCACAATAACTCGGTATACACGGATTATAAACTCTTGAAAGCAAATTCCCAGCAACAGGGTGCTCCCCCAACGTGAACTGGGATGTCACTGCCTTAATTCTTAGGGTAACATTTAAGAAAGACACATGGGGCGGGGAAGAGAAAAAGGAATATAGAGTATTTCTTTGGGTGTATTATGAAAAAAGTGTTTTCTACTCAAGTCATGCAAAAAGGAAGAAAAGGCCTTTGTGAAACACACTTCACCAGTTTGGAACACACACTAAACAATTTCACTTCAGAGCTTTCAGTAAATTATTTCAGTGAATGTTACTGAATAAAGGAAACCTGCACTGGAAATTCCTTCAGGAACATAAGGCCTTTCATGTTTCTCAGCCAGGCTTTTTGCTTTTCATTTCTCGGCTGTTGCTGCTTCTCTCTCAGCCTCCCCTGTGCCCCCAGCCCATTTTCCTGCTTCCTACGCCCCCCAGACCGCCCTCGGCATCCGCAATGCCCAGCGCCCGCTCAGCAGCCAAACCCGCTCACAAACGTCCTTCAAGCAATAACATCTCCCTCCCCCTGATTCTAGTAGCCACGCAGTCGGCATCTAGAGTTCAAGAAAGGTGCATCTTTCAAAGCATTGATCATGAAAAGCAAAACAAAAAATTAAGAAAAGCAGACTGAAACTGGAAGGCTGAGTCTGCTTCCCAGCACTGGGGGAGCTCCTGGCACATCAGCGGGAAACCAGCACCACCGCGGTGGGAAAGAAAAAGGAATAGGGGAGGCTGACAAGTGCAACGCTTTCCTTTAGATGAAGCCACATGAACCGTCTCGAGAAAGTAACAAAAGTCTTTTTCCTCCTCATTCGCTACCGTGTTCCAGAAATGCGGTAGTTATGGGAAAGATGGTTGATGTAGCAAGTCACAGAAACTGTATTAACGTATTGGAAAAACTTTATGAAAAGTCCTCTCTTACTCTGAATAAAGTTTATCACTTAAGCCTATAACGTGTATATTAGAACACATGCACTAGTCACTGTCCCTGTGCAATAGCTGCGAGGGGTTAAGCTCTACTTATTTCTTACAGACCAAAGAAGAAACAAGACACAGTTCCACCCTAATCAGTGAAACATCATGTGCATCGACAATACTACTCGCTATGTAGACAAACTCAGAGTATTTTCCCACACGCTTGGAAGCAAAAGGTACAGCTGTTGTTTCACAGAAGGCTCAGGACACAAGGCAAATAAGAAGAAAAGTCTCAAAAAAAGATTCCAAAACTTACGTTTAAAAATGTACATCTTCACCTTCATGCCTGCTTCCTCTTGTAAACAGATTCAACACGTTGAAGACGATATGGAAGTTAAACCTTATTAAACTCGTCTCACATTATTACTTTTTCTAATGATGATGAGAACAGGTTTTGTAGCAAGAAACTACTATAAAGACTGAGAAGTCACATTAAAGTATTTGCACGTGTTATGAATCTACCTCCCTAAACAAGTACCCAGAAAAGGCTCTAAAACACTTTGCCAACATGCGGCACATTGATACTCTGCTGTATATTAGTATATAAAACACACTGTCCTGTTTATGTTTCCAAAGAGAGGAACATTTTCTGTTTCTTGAGATGCTACCTAAAAATAAGTGCTACATTGGGGATGTGTCATATAGCCTTAACAGAAATATTTCTCCTCTTTTATAATAGACTTCTCCACTCTTAAAAATTTGAAAGACCTTAATGCACCGAAGCATAGTAGTAGCTTCAGTGGAATGTTAACAAGAGATATGTTAAATAACGGGAAAATAAGTGAAAAATTGCCTATTTCTTTAAAATTTTGAATAGGCACGAAGTCAGGTAGCCTGGTCTTTCTCAGATTATCTCAGAAACAACTTTTTAATTCAATAGTTTAACGCTGTATCTTTTTATCCCCGTATTTTTCCACTGGCTGATTTGAAAAGTTAGGTAACGACAAGAGCGTATCTCACACCAGATAGTACAAACCTGAAATATTGATCCACCTATCAACTGATGGGGAAAGAAAAACCAGATCAGCTCTTCAGCCAACAAACCTCCACTAGACTATCAGAACCAACACCTAGAAACTCTCTCTCCTCTAGTAAGATACAGAGATTTACTTGAGGATCAAAGGATTAATGAGCGAGCAACTATTACATCAGAAACACTAGGGAAGTAAGTTTTCTTTCCCAACAAAAGGGAAATTCAAAATTATAATCTATTTCAGACCCCTTCTCTCATCAAAAGCATTCAGACTTTGTCAGCCGCATTTCTTCCACATGATCACACTATTCAGACAGACACTTGATCTCAGATCAATCCTCTCAGACTTAAATACATCGCTGAAGATCCACATCCAAGAGTGCACTCCAGCCAGATCCCAAGGCACCCGTACTTGAGGCGCCAAAATAATTACAAAACCATATTAGAAGCTGAGAAGCATAGAGTTCTCCATTCACCTTTACTCAGTCTTAACTATTACTTCATTTTCTTAGACGCCAGCAGGGATACAGAAAAAGGTATTTTCTTTTATACTAGAAAACATGCTCTAAACTGTAATTTTTTTTTTCTATTGTTTTAGTGCAGAAAACAACAACAACAACAAAAAGCACAAAATTCCACTGGATAATTTGAACAACACAAAAAATCTGGCAAATGTGACTATAGGGTTAAAAAGATCTACTAGGCAAAAAGTGTTTGGTTTTGTTTCGGTACTGTTGGTTGGGGTATTTTCGTTTTGTTTTTCTTTTCATAAATTATATCACATTATCCTTTATTTGCTTTGGCTCCAAGAGTGGGATTGTAAGTGAGAAGAGGAAAGGGTGAATATATAAAGATATATAAAGGGTGAGTGGTAGGAGGATGAAGCCAGGCTCTTCTCAGTGACAACCAATGATAGGACAAGGGGTAATGGGTACAAACTGGAAAACAAAAGGTTCCATTTAAATTTGAGAAGAAACTTCATCTCAGTGAGGGTGCCAGAGCCTGGCCCAGGCTGCCCAGGGGGGTTGTGGAGTCTCCTTCTGTGCAGACATTCCAACCCGCCTGGACACCTTCCTGTGTAACCTCATCTGGGTGTTCCTGCTCCATGGGGGGATTGCACTGGATGAGCTTTCCAGGTCCCTTCCAATCCCTGACATTCTGGGATTCTGTGTGAATTTTTCAATAATCCCAGTAATTTCAGATCTCGATGTTCCTTCTTCTCTCCAGTTTGTTCTCACATCTCCCCTGCGCCTGGTTCCTCTATTTTGCTGTATGTTTTTCCAAACTACTGAAGGACAACAACTTCCAGTGAACAACAGGAGGTCATGGTAAACCTTACTTTGGTTCAAATGAAATTATTTAATCACTGTTCACGTGACAATATCAATGAGAATTTTTTTGTCTTACTAAGTGGACAAGTATCTGTTCTCAAAGTGCCGGACATACAAAAAAGTGCCCACACAGGTGCCACGACAGCTCTTCAACCTGAACACATTTAGCAAAGCTGCACTGACATATTTCTGGCGTACAAAGGTGTTCCAGAACAATTACACATAGTAAATCAGAACCAACTAGGATAATTTTAAAGATATTGTGGCTGCTTTGCAGAACTTGGAAAATACAGTTTTTAAATAATGGATTGATAAATAAATAATTGACCTTTCTGATGTCATTAACAAGCTGGAAGAAGAGTCGGATTCAGGTTCTCCGAGACACAAATGATCCAGCTTTAGGTGACTAAAATCCAAACAGTGTAATTCATGGAAGATAATTTACAGTGTTACAACGTTACCAGAGCTGTACTCCTACTGATTATGTGTGTCCTTGTAGTTCAAAGCTTATCATCAAATCAGGGCTACACAGCTCTACAAGAATTACAAAGTAACAAAAAAGGAAATTAGTGGAAACTGAAACACCCCATGGCCACCAATAATGAATTGCTACAGTTTTTCTAAAACATGCAGGGGTCTGAATGAAACTACTGAATTGACCACCAGCATACAGAAGTGTCTTCTGGATAAGACCTCCAATAGAGCGGCCAGGTAGACACTGCCAAGTGAAGGGAGGTGACGAGAAGCCAAGTGCCTTGTGCGTGCAAAAGTACCAGAAAAACTGGGAGAGGAACTTCTGAATAACCAGAGCTGCTCACCGAGCATCACGTTACAAAGCTTCTCCTTGAAAAATGGGCAAACACAGAGGAGCCTGCCCAGCGCTGGTATGAATTACGACAGACGACGTTCTTTATGCATTTTTCCCTGCTCTTGCAATAATGAAAAAGGAAGAAGGGAGTTCTTAGAGCATCCAAGAACTGCAAATCCCACACTCTACCTCAAGAAAACAAAATAAAGACATCCCTATGCGTTCTGTTCAGCTGGACTGAGACATACATGGAGCCCTGTCTTTGGGGTTCTGTCCTCTAAACCATTTTTTCACATGCAGTTTGTATGTCAACAAGAAATTAAAATAACTGAAAAATTGCTATGGCTAAATGGGCGCAATCCTCCACAGTGTATGAAGTATATTAAGATATGCTTAGAAGTTATATTAAGATTTTAACACTGATCTTTACATAAAAGGAACAACAAAAGGAAGTATCGACTTAGTCAAATCAGTTTTCAACTTAAAGTAGCTCAAGGAAATATACATACTACTAAAAACAAGGACAAGTCTCAACAAGGTGAGTTTACTCCAGCTAAGGGGTAAAGGTACATTCAAAATACGACAAGCACTTAAGGTATAAACACTTTAAACAGTTCCAAACTTTCCCCTGAATTTCTCTCTTTATGGTTTAGTTTGGCAAACTTCGTCCTAGAATAGTCTTAGCAACAAACTAAAAACAGAGGATGGAAAGGGCTTTAAGAAACAATTTGAGCGAGGTATTTGATGTGCAAGCCTTGTAACATTGTCCCAACTTGGAAGCATCTTGAACAGCGCAAGCTCCTGCCTCTGGTGACAGAATCCAACAACGCCAAATGCCGGGTGCTGCACTTTGGTCACAACAACCCCCTGAGCGCTCCAGGCTGGGCACAGAGTGGCTGGAGAGCAGTCAGACAGAAAGGGACCTGGGGGGACTAATGGACAGGAAGCTCAACATGAGCCAACAGTGTGCCCAGGTGGCCAAGAAGGCCAACGGTATCCTGTCCTGTATCAAAAACAGCGTGGTCAGCAGGACAAGGGCAGTGATCCTTCCCCTGTACTCTGCATTGGTGAGGCCACACCTGGAGTATTGTGTTCAGTTCTGGGCCCCTCAGTTCAGGAAAGACATTGAAGTGCTGGAGCGGGTCCAGAGAAGAGCAACAAGACTGGTGAAGGGACTTGAACACAAGACCTATGGGGAGAGGCTGAGGGAGCTGGGGTTGTTTAGTCTGGAGAAGAGGAGGCTTAGAGGTGAGCTCATCACTCTCTAGAACTACCTGAAGGGCAGTTCTAGCCAGGTGGGGATTGGTCTCTTCTCCCAGGCAGTCAGCAATAGGACAAGGGGGCATGGGCTTCAACTCTGCCAGGGGAAATTTAGGCTGGATATTAGAAAGCAATTCTTTGCAGAGAGAGTGGTCAGGTCTAGTCAATGGACTGGAGTTGGACCAAGGGTTGGACTTGATGATCTCTGAGGTCTTTTCCAACACAGTCAATTCTGTGATCCTGTGAATTTAAGGGAAGATGCCTTAAAAAACATTTTCAAGATCATGTTACTGTGCAAAAAGCACTTACGAGAGAGCGGAGTGTCAAAACAGCAGAGCGGTTTGAGCTTGGAACAAGGCAGGATGCTATCGATTCACTTGCCTATAAGCAACGCAATGACTCCTACAGTTCTCAGCAACGCTAACGTGCCAAACGCCACCGGAGAAACTCGGCGGGAGCTGCAAACAGCTGCCTCATGAACAGAGAAGACGCTGCCCTGATCCACTCAAACAAAACGGACGCGTGGGAGAAGACGACAGCAATTTTTCAGCTGTCTGGCCCCAAGAGTCTCAGTCCTGAAGAAACACTTGACCACCAATGGAAAAACGAAAGCTGTGAGGTAGATAAATATGCAAAGAGCTATATGGAGTTTCAAAGCAAACAAATCCAGTAATACACTATTTTGGAATTACTGCTTTAGACACTACTTTATCATCATGTTTCGCCTATTCAGTCTTTAAATAGGAACCTCCTTCTTGGTTTCCACCAATACTGTTGTCTTGGACTTCAGCGTCCTTGACAAACGCTCCCGGGCTTGTAAACTGTTTTCTGCTTCTTATCAGAAGAGAAAGCTGGCTGGGAAATGACTGCAGCACTCCTTTCTTGTGCACAGTTTGGTCAAAAGTGGTTTGAACACGTTATCTACTGAGCCTTCCTTAAATTCACTTCTTGAATTGCGGTACTTGCATACTGGGGAGAAAAAGCAGCCCACCTTCTATGGGGCTTTTAGCATATGGAAGAGCTTTGGCTCGACAATTTAAGGCAGACAAGCAGTGAACTTTATTATTTCCTCAGCTGACTGTAAAGAAACAGCCACCTCTTCAATACATGTAAAATAAACAAGGGAATTATATAGTAGTATTGAAAAATACCTGAAAATATTTCAGAAACCACTCTTGTTAAAAGCTGAGCAGATGCAAGCACTAAAGGCCTCCATTTTAAATGGTAATGCCGGGAATTTCACCCTTCCAAATGTCAAAAAGCAGCATAGCTAAGAAAGCAAAAGACTGAAGCCAGAAATAAAAGAACAAGCAGAAAACTTCACTTGTCCACATGTTTTTTTCCGCGAAAACTCTGATTTCTCTTCAATCATTTTCATTTGCTTAGTTTATTTTACTAAGTCTCCGTTTCATACTGTCTTTGCATCTTACCACAAATATCTGTAGGAACACCTTACTGATAGAAGTCTGACTGTAAGACAACTTCTTTACTATGGTAATTTTTATGTACTGAGTAGAACACTTATGAATCACAAGCAATTTAGTTAAGCTTTGGATCAAGCAAATCATTGGGTGTTTTTCTCCCCTTTCTACCTTCTGAGGAATTCTTTTATTTCAAAGTTTGAAATAAAATTACTCAGAAATCCCATTAAAACCTATTAGAATGGTGAGGGAAGGAACTGCCATGTCTGGGTGTCCAGGCTCTTTAACTTACACGCTGTACAAGCTCCAGAGACAAGTGAAGAGCCATCTTCAGAAAAGCTCTGGCCTTGCTCTTGTCACCTGGGCCACCAGCTTTTCCTTAGGACATTTTACACCTAGGAAGTGGTTCTGAGAAAGTCAGTTGCTGAGATACGCGAGGTATCGAGACAGGCAATGAGGTGATGTGAGTCACCTCCACCACCGGTAAGGACTAGAGCACATCTACCACCATAAACTTAACTGTAGATCCCTGGTTTTATTTGTCAGTTGTCACAAAACACAATGCGTAAGATTTCAAACACATGCACAGATGTATGTATGTGTGCTCATTAATATTAAAGAGAGGCAAAGAAAGTCAAAGAATCCACCTATGTCTAGACACAAATATGTGTAACGAATCGGTCGGATGTCTCACTGAATAAATTGCCAGGCCTTCAAAATGAGTGAATCAAAAGAATTGAGGAAGAAAGACAAGCTGAGCAAGGTATTTTGTGAAACACGCACAGATACTGAGATCTCTATGGTATCGCCTCTTAAACCTTCAGCAAACACGGACTGAGAAGAAAACCAAAGTGAATTAAGATACATACTTTGGAATAGGTCAATGAAATATGTCCACACAAGCTTTATTAATGCAATCACAAGTTCAGTGAAGCCAAATGGGCATCTCGACTGGTAAACAGAGTAACAAGAAACACTGTCACATCCAGTTAAAACCGATTTGAAAACAATAGGCAGCCTAACTAATGAGAAACATGAATGTAACTTACTGCAAAGGTCTCTTTAATTTGTAAGAACATCCTCAAAACGCTCTCCACAAATTAAAAGACCTAAACCAATGGACTCGACTACCAGGAAAAAGTTTGTCACATGTCAAAAAATTAATCTGTGCATGAAAATATGGGAAAGAAAACACACTTTCCCAGCTAAGGAAAGATGCCAGGACTGCAGACCACATCATAAACCCACACTGTGCCAGAAGGACTTCCAAGAAGACGGAAATCCCCAACCAAGCAAGCAACAACAACAAGAACCAAAGCAAATTTGGCGGTAAGTAAAGGAAAAAGCATCCAGCTTGCTTTTATCAACTGTTTGTCTGTATGTCCTGAGCACGTACTTGCATTTGCGTTGCCAACAGTGTTCACAACAGTTTAAATAGAACCTTTACTTTGAGATTGCACTAACATCGTATTAGAAAGAAGCCGAAAATTTTAGCAAAAGCAAAGCACAAGCAGCTGTAAATGCAAAAACATACACTAAACTCACTGCTATATCTTTCATTCAAAACTTCAAAAAATATCTCTCGCAAAGAGAATTTCTTCCCTTTTCCACTATCACACAGGATAACCAGCACCCTCTGCTTTTTTTATGTCTCCTTTAACTTAGTGAGCAGTTAAAAAGCAGTGGAAAAATCATTACCAAGCACTACAGCCCGGCCACAAGCAAACACAGGATTACTTGGGCTCCCAACCACTTCGACACAAAGTCTTCGAGCAACCTCCACATTGCTGCTCCATGGGCAGGAACAGAGAACTACTGAAGAGTCTGCTCCTTATTTCTTTACAAAAAGAAAGGCAAAAAATCCCCTGGTGCGGTTGTGGGATAAAGATGCCCCATTTCATTGAGCTATTCCTCTAGAATCAATCACAGTCGCGCTTTTACTCCGCTGTCCCTGGGGATGTCACGAGAAGGATAAAAGAGAATAACCAAAACGTCATTCTTTGCTGGCTGACAGCTGGATTACAGCAAAGGAACCTTCTCAAGGGTTTCAGCAGAGATTGAAGAGAAAATAGGCAGAATGGCACTGAATTCAAACTTCTTTCATCTCTCTGCATTGCACTGAAACACGCGCAAGAGGGGTATCTAAAAGTTGTTTGCAGAATTTGAAATGATTAGTAGAGAAGCTCCAGAGCAGCACATGAAAAGACAAGGCTGAAATGGAAACCAGAGAGACGGGGGATTCTTCAAGAATTCTTATTTAAATATTTGCATTTTAAGCATCTATGCAAAACTTAAAAGGCACTAAGGATGTGACGGTGAGGCACCAGCACCCAGAGGCACGGAGGAGCGAGGTACCATTTCAGATGAACCAGAACTGAAGTAATGGAAACAGGATGAAATGGAATAGAGCAAAATTGAAAACTACAGCAAGGATTTCTGTTAGAAACCAAAATATCACCATGCAAATCACTACAGATGGGAACGAGCTGATCACAAAACGTCTCCAAGCCACCATGACCAGCCAAAAACAAGGAGATGAAAACTATTCAGCAGGGCGATGACTGATCTTTTTTAACCAATTCTGGATGCCCTTTCAATTCTTTTTGTGTTCTTTATACAGATGCACACACACATACAAATGCTTCAACATCTTCAAGCTCATTTAGAACTTAATACCGTCAGGTTCATTCATTCTGAACAGTCTTTTATTTTGAAAGCAGATACACCGAAATCAATTAAATTATTCAAAGCAAAGCATTTACCCAGTATGAGTATATGTAAGAGTAGAAGGCGCAAGAAAAGCTCTATTATATGACTCGTATTGAACGACTGATTTAAAGCAGCTTTTTAGTCCACACAATGGAGACCATTTACTGGTATCTTCCACATCATCTTTTTATTTCAATATAATGCATGAAAAACTTGAAGAATCAGGTACAAATAAGCCTAAGCATGATGATGGGAAAACCAGCATAAAATAAACAGATTGGTTGAGAGCACGGCTGATTAATATAGAAAAAAACTAAAATTATCAAAATAATGTACCAGACATGATTAAATATGGCCAAAAATACAGCTACACGTGGTAAAATCAATGCAAAAAGTCTCTTTATCATTTCAAAATGGTATGACAGCACAAAACCAGGAGGAGACCGTCCTTTTCAAATGTACCCGCTTCTCCAAATACACTACCATTTCAAATTAAAAGACTAAATATTTATATATGTATTTCTATCGATATTTAAAGTAACAACACAGGCTTTGTGGTAAACACTACGGGGTGTTTCAAAAAGAGGAACCCAACTTGAAATCACCGCTGCTTTGAATTTGGGTCCATTGTTTTGAAACACCCTGTAGTTCTCCTATACAAACCAACTTTTGGAAACTGGTGTGAAAACAAGTGAACTCAGTATTGTCTGTATTTTGCTTTCATCAGCCAGGTACTTTCTACATTCTAGTTACCTCAGGACTAATTAATGATATATTCCATGCACCTCCATAAGTCTTTTTAATAAATGGCAAGAGTAGACGTCATCACTAAGACCTGTCCCAAGAAACCTTATTAAAGATACGAGCTCACAGACCCATATGTGGATATTTTCAGTCATACCTTATATTGCATTAGTTTTTTTTTCAACCCCCAACCCCTATTTTCTTACTGGATGGAGCATTGGAGTCTTTCTACTCACTTCTGTGCTCCCTGAGACAACAGCTTTGTCCACGTTCACCGACAGCTGCTCTTCGGTCTGGCAGACGCCCACTGACCACTCCGCACAGCGGTGATGAGCCCAGCAATGACCTACAGCACCGGAAAGAACAAGAGCTTGGGTTGTACAGCTTGGTCAAGCGCTGCCTGCGAGTCTGGAACTTAGTTCTAGGAGTAAATACGTGCCAGATATAACAAACTGTCTCTTCCTCCTGTTTTCCTTGTTGCTACATTTAATGCCCTTATTATCATACATAAATACATTGCAGTTACTCTCAGACACTAAACATCCTGTGATTTTTTTGACATGTAACATGTCTTCCTCTTCATTTTAGCACAGCCTGTATATCTGTTTCTAATTTTCAGCTGCCTGATTGTGTAATTGTAATACTAGGGTGTATATACAGTGTGAGATACACATGCAGAATTACGCTACATCGTGTATTTTGCTGTAGGTAACATTTGTCTATATAAGTACTCCTGACTCAGGATTCCCAAGGACTGGATACAGATCTGTATGTTAACGTAGAACATGCTACATGATGCTTGAGAATTCTACACAAAGCTTAAACGCTCAAAATACAGCGTTTCACCAGCTGAGACTGAGAAAACTCTGTCAATACAATAAACACATTATAGAGATATAAATAGAAACGTTTATCTACATAACAATAATAATGCAGAATTTGCAGAATTCAACCGGTATCTCTTAAAGGAAGTTTCTAATTAATTTATAGGAAAAACAATGCAAATGACACATACTTCCAAAGGAATTCTGTAACAGCTTTACACTAGATTCAAAATTACTCTTTATATTAACTGGGGAAATCAGGTACTTGGTCAAGTCGATCATTCAGCAACAAAAGAAACTTCCCCAAAAATCTCTGTAAGAGCCTGGGAAGTGTCATCTACAAATAATAACAACTTTAAACATTTAGATGGTTAACTCCCCCCCAGCCATCCACACACACTACGGTATAACTATTTAAAATGGACCATTAGATTTTATTTTGTTTTTAATTAGACTTTGAAATTACTTTCCACACTCACAAAAGAATGACATTTATATTACTGCAAAAAGATATTTCCATTTTTTGAGGCAAAACACAAGAGCAGACTAATGGCATCAAAGCATTTGGACATAGATGCTTTCTGAAAAAATAGTTCATAATTGAGTAAAAAGAAAAGTTCCATTAAAACGATAGAGAAGATGACAAACCAGACAGTTTTCTGGCAGAAAACCTGCAGGCAATGGAAACATGCAAGTGTATTATGTCTCTATTATTTGATCAATCCTGCTCTTTTACATCTTCCATTACTTCCGATAACCCCGCATTAGCAGCAGGAGATTAGGTAAGGCTACAGGATTAGGACTTCAAGAATGATATTAAGATGTATCTCACTTCTTTTTCCTTTCCTCCCCAAAATGGAATTGTGATACTGAAGCTATTACTACCTGAACACAGTGGTAGATTACAAACATTTACCCATACAACAACAGTTCTGTCCAGCACTTGAAGACGAGAACATACAAAACCGTCACATAACACCGGCAAAAGCTACAAAAGCATCAAACATTTGATGAACAGCAGAGCACCGAAAACCAACAGCTAAAATAACCTACATGGCTGTCATTGTAGCTACTTGTACTACTGCTGGATGGGAAAAAAGGAGGATAGTGACACTTCTTACCTGTTGGCTCAAATAAGGCTTGAAGATCAACATCATCTGGTAAGCCAACCGAACTGAGTTCATCCCAGAATTTGACAACCTGATCGTCAGAAGCGGTTTGGGTGCTTACACTTGTACATGATGCTATACTCGATCGGGATCTGTAGTGGGGAGCAGAAAAACAAACTTAGAAGTGACCACGTTCTTTGTTCAATAACTAGATACTTGTAAATGACCCAAAACTCAGGGAAAGTCACTACGAATTTTGCCAAACATGATAAAATACACATCAACGTGAACAAAAGTCTTTCTTCCTCATACTGTAGCCCAGCATTTTTCACCAAAAAAAGAAGTTTTCAGTTAAAGCTGCTATACAATAGATAAAAAAACTAGTTGGTGAGATGCCCCTTTCCCCAGCCTGCTCTCTTCTTAATTCTTCAGGACACACACGCTGCTGCTTTTAAAGTCCACTTCTGTTTGATATTAGCACTTGCCCAACCCTTGGAACAGAGAATTACGTAACAGCACGCGGCCTGTGCTGCTCTGGGGAAGAAGACGCGTAGAGGGAAGAAATGAGAGCGGTGGGAGTGGAGAGAACCAGCGGCAGCGCTCACGTGGCCCTTTCCTTGCAGTGTGAACAGCACGGACGGTGTCCCCAAAGGAGGCCGCCCCGGCCAGGGGGAAGGGGCCTGGGTAAAATACAGCACTAGGAGTGAAAAAGCCGCTTGGAAATAAGTATCTTGATCCAACGCCATCAAGACGTTAGAAAAAAAAAGGGAGCAGGGAAAAGGAGGGGATGGGGGCAGGAAGAAAAGAGTGTGGAGGGACTGAAAAATGCAGCGATATAATCACTACTGTATTGTGCTGACATGCGAGGATCTGGTTTATAACCTTATTAATTTGTGCCACAAATTCTAATCTCAACAGACAACGATTAATAAAACTCGGATTACTCCAATATATATATATAAAAAAAAAAAAGCAGCAGCAATGATTCCTCCTTTATTTCTTGGAGGCAAAAAACTATCTTGGACATGTAAGGATGTGCATTAAGCTGAGACCGGGTCTCATCTGGTGCTTCATCAGCTGGTAGGAAAGGAGGTGCTGCGCTCCATATTAAGGTTCTTTAAACTTCATTTCTCTTCTCCACTAGTAACTCAAATGTGTGTATTTGCTGCTACCTCTGAGTTTCTGGAGCTGATGGAGCACAAAAGCAGCTCCTTCCCCACTGCTGTCCTGCTTACAACCTCTGGAAACAGAGATGCTGAAAAAAGACCCACCACCAAAATGATGAGAAATAAACACTGGAATTTTAACCTGCAATAACTTTGCCTTCATGAAAACCATGCATGCTCTACTTCAACAATTTCACTCAGAAATATGCAGGGAAAAAATCAACCCAAACCAAAACGAAAACCTTAGTTTGTGGGGAAAAAGAAGAGTAACATCCCCCTTGCACTGCCAAAGAAAGCTTAGAAGCCTTCACTTACTACATTATATCCTCATGACCCATGTCATGACAGAACAACAACATCCTCACATTCCCTAATTCTGACACTATTGACATTAAGACTCCCCTTATTAACGCACTAAATTAACCTGTTCTCCTCAACAAAGCTGGTTCCTCAACACCACTGACGTCCAGCGGAGACACTGCTAACATTAAGCTGCTGCTCAAAACACGGGAGTTTAAAGGAATGTTAAGAAAAACCTAAATCCCAATTGACAAGGCATTTTTAATATTAAAAAAAAATACTTCTCACAAGATCAAACTGATCCATTTAAAGAACAGCCCAATCCAATCTGCAATTTCATATTTTTGAGTATATTTTGGTGAGATTCAAAGAGCAGCGGCCCAGCGCGGCCTGCCCCACCAGGGCCCCTCTGGAGGCCACGGCCACAGAACCCCTGTACCTACAAACTGACAGAACCACAGGCTGGTCGGGGTTGGAAACAACCTCTGGAGATCATCCAGTCCAACCCACCTGCTCGGGTTTGAATGTCTCCAGAGAAGGAGACTGCACAACCTCTCTGGGCAGCCTGTTCCAGGCTCTGGCACCTCAAATAAGGAAGTTTCTCCTCATATTCAGATGGAACCTCCTGTGCTTCCCATTGCCCCTCATCCTGTCATTAGGCACCACTGAACAGAGTGTGATGGGCAGACAGATTTTACAACACGCTTCTCCCATCAGTCATGTCTTACGTGCCACCACCGGCCACACCATATCTTGAAGAAAACTTGCTGTGCACGTTCCTGTCATGTTTCAGAATTACTGAAAGGTGGAACCACCCTGAGAGGACGGGGGATGCTGCCCTTTCCATGGCTAAAACCAGCCTGCTGGGAAACCTGCCGCCGGCCCCCACTGCTGAAGGGAAAGAACCGCCCCGTGTGCTGTAACAACACTGTCACCATTGCAAGAGTAAAGGGTAAAAAGAGTAAAGTTTCAACAAGATGGGCTCCTAGGTACACCAGTCTATAAAATACACCACATGTCACAAGTCTGTTATCTTCTCGTATTCAAGGAGAGACTGGACAACACCCTCAGACACACGGTGTGACCTGTGGGCTTGTCCTGTGCAGGGACAGGAGTTGGACTCTCTGATCCTTGTGGGTCCCTTCCCACTCAGGACATTCTATGATTCTATGATTCTACTCCTGTGCATGCTTTTACTTCAACCTCACAAGCAGATCTGTGCTTTACAATAACTGTGTTTCTTTTCTATGTTCTTCCAGAGTCAAGATTCTCACTGGAAGGGAGAAGCCAACCAATCTTTAAGAAGGGGAAGAGGCAGCTATTTTTTTCATTACTAATATTAATGAACCATATTTTCACAAATTCAAGTTACTTGCCTATCGCAGTAGAGCATCTGCAAAGATGCTTCCTGACCTTCACGCAAAACAACCGCCCCACATTTACTGTAGAATGCACTTACTTCTGTCCTCTCTGTTTGCGCGGCACTGAGTTTTGCCTCGGAGTTCTCTCACAAGCTCCATCGGTGCTGTCGCTGGCTTCACTCTTATTTAAAGGCTGGTTTTTCCATGGGATAACATACCCAGGAGTTGGACTGAACTGTTTTAAGTCTCCTTGTCCTAATGAGCTCCGTTCTCCACAGTAACAAAAGGCGCAGAGTTGTTCGCTGTGAAAGGGAAGAAAATTACTCCTTTTTCTGGGGGGAAAACAGCAGAGGATACCCCATCAACGAGCAACTTTCGTGCCAATTTAACCCTTTATAACAAAACAATGAAAGCTCCCAAGTGCTGTCAGGTATCAGAATTCAGCATTCAGAAACAATATTTCCAGCCAACTTACCGTTTTGTTAAAATAACATTTTTCTTCACAAAAGTGCATGACTAAAAAACAACGACCGAAAAACAAACCAAAGCACATCCAATATTCTAATGATTAATATAAAGTTCTGTATCTCCATACACGCATTCACTAAAAGGCATCAGGAAACCAGGCCAAAAAAAGATCTTAATTAACACCTCACATCCATTAGGAGAACTGAGCGTTGCCATCACAGAAATGACAATGCTCTGCCTTTTTGAACACAGAACATTAAGACCCATATACCTTTCTATAAGTGAATATGCATTTACTGTGACACAATGTGCAAATACTATTCACCAAAAGGTTTAATGAAATGGAAAAAAAACAAAGAATGAGAAAAATCACAGCAATGGCTACAGTCACACATGCCAGGGTGTAACATACACAAATCCAAACACCCTTTTGACATTCATATTTAAAAATAAAACTATACTTAGAAGTTTTACTAGAGGAAATTCATATTTACAGAGCTGTGATTGCTACAGCATCCCTGTACCCTTTGCAATTGTGTTTTAACACACACAACACAGCAACAGCACTGAAACAACAGCTCTGCAGCGCTCCTTGTGTCACCTCATGTGGGAGCTACCGAAAAATACTTCTATAATAAATATATCCACAAACTTCAAAAGGTGAACTTCTGCAACCGATGCAGTTTGCATTAAAGGAAGGCCATTTAACACATCTTTTTATGCTTAAATGAGCAATTCTGTTTTCATATTTATGCCCCTAAGACCCTCAAAAGATGCCTCAGGGAATGGGGCGTTTAAACAGAGGGTTGGTTTTGCCTGGATCCCACTTAAACAGATTTCAGTGCATCTGCAAGGTGGCACATCTGGGTTCGGGACACTCTGTGTGGGGCGGGTGAGTGGAAGGATGTAAGGTAGGACAAAGAGAAAACCTTATGGCTAAATTCCTGTATAATATATACTAAAATCTGGGTGGAAAAAGTACAGAGTGCCTGTGCTTTTGAACCCAGTGAGGCAGGAGCAGCAACAGAAACGGCAAAAGTAGAAAAGTTCCAGTTCAGAATAGAAGACACGGAAAATCCAACAATGCCCCTTAGATTTGGTTTAATCTCCGAGACAGTTATTTTGCCCTCAACGCAGAGAAACACTAGGAAAAAAAATAATAGGAAGAAATTACAAGTGGGTACACAAAATGCCTTTGAACTTTGCTACTATATGGAAGGGAGCATCATGTCAAGAGCGCAAAATGAAGCCAAATTCTTTTACTTATGTTCTGTAGGTAAGATTACACTTTCCCTGAGGCAGAGAGACCCTTGGGGACACGGGTGTTGGTGGGCAGGTAAAATTGGTCCCATCATGGTACTCAAATGAAGACCCTACCACGGCACTGTGAGGAGATATTCACCCTCATATTCACAGCCTCGGCCGCACAGGAGCAGCACCAGCCAGCGCTACCCCCAGAACTGATGGTGAACGTTCGACACGCTCCAGAAACCTTGAGAAACATGTACCCAAAGATAAAAAGCACAAAGAAAATACAGATAAATGTAGCATAAGAACGGGGGGAAATGAATAGTTACAGCTAAACAGTACATATGTCTATTTTATAAGCTAGTTTCCAATGTGACAGAGCAACAAACAAATTACTATTTGCACGTCAGTGAATGTAACCACTAGACTACCAGTGAAACCTGATGTGGCCTCGCAGCCAGAGCCAGCGAGAAAGGGAAAGCAAAGCTATTTATGCCAGTTGAGACCAGAGAGACTTGTGAGGAGACTTAAGAGATTTAAACAGGCAGCGCCATGGTATATAAATTACACTAGTTACAAACATGAGATTATCCACAGCGGAATAAATAATTATTCATACATCCTGTTAGGACAGACTATCACTGCTCATTAAAAGACTCAAGGATAATTATGACTAGATAAACAAAGCTCCTTAAAGGGAAGTGGTGGCAAATATGCAATAATGTTGAGGTTTATAAACGTAATTAAAAAAAAAAAAAAAAAAGAAAAAAACAAAGCAAAACAAAACAAAACCAAAACACACAACTGACTCTTAAAGTGGAAAAGGGAATAGAGGGGTAAAGCAGATATTTCTGGTGAGGCGGCTCCTGCACCCCAACTTCCAGCAGCAGTTTTATCCCGGCGGAGCGATGCTAAAAACCAGGAGCAGCAGTTTCGCTGCGGTGTGGACAGCTGGGAGGCCGCCACGAATCTGCTGGTTTGTGCTCCTGCTCCAGCAAAGCTGGGGAACCACAGCTGAGCACACCAGGAGGGGACTGGGGAACCTTTTGCTAAAGGTTTGTGATCACAGAGATGCAGAAGTTAAAGGTGGGAGCAGCAGAACATTCCCAGACCGCTGCCAAGAGTGTGCGGCTGAGATTGAGGGGGAGGGTTATAAAAGAAGGGAGAAAAAAGAGTTTCGCTCTTTCCAGGGCGGGTAAGCAGCGTCTGGATGCTGGAGGGACCCTCGGCAGCAAAGCCACTTTGGACTCGATGATCCTGAGGGTCTCTTCCAACTGAAATGATTCCACAATTCCAACACGGCACCTCGCTGGTTTGTCACTCACGACAAAGTGGCCAGTTCCATCGCGTCAGCCTTTTAGGTTGAAGTGCTCAGTAAATATTTTAAGTTACGTCTGTACAGGCAGAAGGTAAGAGGTTTTTTTTATTCCTATCATCTGAGGATTGCAGAAAGTACTTACAAGTCTACTTTCCATATGTCAATATGCAATTAGAGGATCTAAATCTGTGATGCAAGAAGAGCTCTCATATTGAAGATAAGAAAACAGAGATACTGGCAACTCTTAAGATCAAACTCTAGATCTGTTATCATAATTAGCATATTTTCAGAACAGGCTAATTCAAAACGGGATAACAAGCAAGAAATGATTTGTCACATATATTTTATAACCTACTAAGGAAAAAAAGAGAGATAAAGCTCACCAATACTCTTTTTAAGACCTATCTATAATGCTTCAAACAAAAATACAAATTTATCATTATTTGTAAATGCAACTTAATTTCTAAATTTTTCCAGAACAAATGCTACCTTTTTATATAGGTTTAAAATTCCATAGGTGGTTTACTACCAGTAGGTGCTTATACACCTCCCCTCATCCCAAAGGATTTAATACATCTGTATGCACACAAATCTTAATACATGATGCAGATGAAAAAAATCTATTCAGAACAAACCAGACACCTAGGTTTAGGGGATGCAGTAAGAAGCAACAGGGCTAATAATGTCTGAACTAATGTCTGTTCCTACCAAGCCATGAGAGGAGATCCAGACTCAGATCTTGTTAAAAAGATGTTCCTTCTAAAAAGAAGCACGTAGATCTCAGCACTCTGCCACAGCCACTTTCTTCTATGAGTTCTTATTTTATTGAGTTGTCTGGTCAGTGCCCGTTCCTCACGCAGAACGTACTCAACCCCCCAACAAGAATCTCAGATGCTACGATCCTCCCCAGTCCATATCCCGAGAAAGGAAAACAAAATGCCCTCCAGCCAGTTAAAGCTGGAGGAAGGGAGAAGAACAGTCACTATTTCCTCTCCTTGACCGATGACATACAGTCATTACGGCTCATCCTAAAACACAGACTTTCTCATTTGAAGGAGTTCATTTCAACACATTCACTATTGGGCAACTAGTTGCACAATATTAAATTACAACCAGAGAAGGAGAAACATTCTCCTGGCTCGTCTGCAAATATTCAGTTAAGAGAATTAAGGTAAAATCAACAGTCCCAAAGCGTTTTATTTTGTTAAACAGAATTATTCTAAGGCTGACCACCAGCATTACAAACACTTAAAGCACACCGAGTGCTGCTGTAGTTACACAGCGTGAGCAGAAGCCCCTCCGGGACCCTCTCGCGTTGGGAAATGCTACTGGGGTGTCCTGTGTCAGCCAAGGCTCCGTGACAACAAACAGATGTGCAGACTGGCTTACGTAAACATGTTTTGTTTCTGCGGCGTCCCGCACCTCACAGATCTACGCCCGGGTCTGCGGGAGCGCTGTGCTGTGTGGCAATCGTCAGACCGACCCACCTGAGATTGCGTTACCCTCAACAGTACCAGATGTGGCCGCTCACTCGCCTATTCTTCATTCCTGGGTAGAAGGTGCAAGGGTCCGCACTGATATGCAGCACTGCCATCCACCCACATCTCTGTGTATAAATTTCCCTTATTTTCATAGGCATAACTTCCCCCCGTATCTCCTGTACAGCTGAACGCCAAGGAAGGCAGCAAGAAGCCCACGTTGAGCATGTCTTGGTACGACACTTTAAGGCATAAAACCCTGTCAATACTACCTGCTGAAGGAGGCAGACTAATGAAAGTCCCACGGCCGCCTGTTAAAGGTCCCGTTCCTTCAGGAGAACATGCACGGGAACCCCAGCGGCCTCCAGATGTGAACAGAGGCTGTCGACAGCGGGAGAAATACAAACCCATGGACGCGCCTCAAGAGACGCTTTTCTATCACCTCAAGCCTACTGCGGGACACCAATTATCAAAGAAGTTTGTGCATTCACCTTTTCAATCAATCTTATTAAAAGCAAAGGTCGTTGTTGCTGTTTAAAAAGGAAAAGGCAATGGGTTATCTCTGAGAAACCCCAAGGCACAGCAATTCCAGTAAGATCCACCAGCTATAACCATTGTCTTAACAATAAATACAGATGATCACTACTGCCATTTGCCATTATAATGATTGCACCAAAGATTTAAAAAAAAAAGGCGTAAAAACAATGATTCATGCTTTGGGTTGAAAAAGAAGGTGAAGAGGGTACCATTTGATTTTTGCTACGAGTTTGTTTGTTTTTAAAGGAATTATGCAATAATTTTCCTCAGTGTCTGGAAATGCCTTCAGGATGCCTTTTTCACACACACTTTAGCGTTTTTGAAAGGTGAAACTGAGAAGCATAAAACCCGGGGTTGTGTCAGCAAAGGTGTTACAGGAATTTTACATGTTTTTAACATCTATTTTTCACGATTGAAATTAAGCTCAGCACAATGAAATGGAATATCTGGGAGCAAAACAGAGCTTCAGAGCATCGTTTGTACTGATTACCAAAGCAGACTGATGAGAATTGGCCTTGAGAATTCTTCTCCCACCTAACCCTGTTAGCAGTTTTAACATATGTTAAAAGGCTAAATTAAACGCTACAGGGGACCTACTATTTATTTAGCTATGCCAAGTTGTGCTAATGCACAAACTACCTTTGGCTTCACTCTCGTTTTGTGTTAAAGAGTAAATTGTTTTTCTTCTTAGTGAAGATGCACCATTGTATCATCTATGTAAATTCAATTCAAGACCTGAAAGCTGCATGCAAAGTGAAAAAAACGGAATTCTGGCTTAAAACAATGCGGGGGGTTTGCATCAGCATGAGTTCTAATATATGTGAGATATTCACAGAGGTGAAGTTGTTCTAAATCTTGGGGTTCAGATTAGGCTTTTCAGCTTCATTTAAATAGCCTGTAAATATCTGGACCTCAATAATGAAGAGGCTTGAAAGGAAACTCCTGAAGAAAACACATCACAGAATCACAGAATGTCAGGGGTTGGAAGGGACCTCAAAAGCTCATCCAGTGCAATCCCCCCATGGAGCAGGAACACCCAGATGAGGTTACACAGGAAGGTGTCCAGGCGGGTTGGAATGTCTGCAGAGAAGGAGACTCCACAACCTCCCTGGGCAGCCTGGGCCAGGCTCTGGCACCCTCAACACGAAGAGGTTTCTTCTCAAATTTAAGTGGAACCTTTTGTGTTCCAGTGTGAACCCACTGCCCCTTGTCCTATCATTGGTTGTCACCAAGAAGAGCCTGGCTCCATCCTCCTGACACTCACCCTTTATATATCTGTAAACATTACTGAGGTCACCCCTCAGTCTCCTCTTGTCCAGCTCCAGAGCCCCAGCTCCCTCAGCCTTTCCTCACACGGGAGATGCTCCACTCCCTTCAGCATCTTTGTTGCCCTGCGCTGGACTCTCTGCAGCAGTTCCCTGTCCTGCTGGAACTGAGGGGCCACAACTGGACACAATATTCCAGGTGTGGTCTCCCCAGGGCAGAGCAGAGGGGCAGGAGAACCTCTCTGACCTACTGACCACCCCCTTCTAATCCCCCCCAGGTACCATTGGCCTTCCTGGCCACAAGGGCCCAGTGCTGGCTCATGGTCATCCTGCTGTCCACCAGGACTCATCAGGCGATGTACAGCAACTTCACATTGACACAGGATTAACAACCCAATAAATCATCCTTTGGAATGAAGGATACTAAGGATAGTGGAGGATGAAAAGTGCAACATGGAGATACCACAAAGAGAAAGATGCTAAAGCTCTCAGCTGCAAGCCATATTTAAGTGTCTGACACACAAAGTGTTCTCTTTCCAATAGGGAGCAGAATTACAGAACAATTTTAAATTTTGAAACGGTTTGACACTGTCACACTATTACAGAGCAGATTTTGAAATGAGTCTTTAACTTATGCGGCATAATTCCTTTAAAAAAAAGGACAGGGGGTTCATATGAACTTCGGGTGAAGAATTTTAAAACTTTAAGTTTGCACAAAGCAATTAAACCTCATTAGACAATAATTGCTTTCCCATTTTTTCAAACCAGCACGGTTGGAGTTCTACAACCATATAATCAACTTAATGACACTCTTCTCATCTGAAAGAGAGAAAACATTACCCTCCAAACGCCACCACCAAAACAACACCTTTTACTGACATTTTAAAATTTAAAAAATATGAAAATACGCTCTTATTCATCAAATGTATGTGTCAGCTTTAATCTAAACAAATGCTTGAAGCTCAGTTAGGACTTCACAAACCCTAAATGCAGGAAGCATTACCAGCATGTCCGTTCTGTGTAAAGTGATTTCGAGGCTACTTCAAGTCCATTTAGAAATAATTCTTTAATGTCTGACTGAACTGACTTGTACTCTCCACAAAAATCCCATATAGAATGGAACTGGGGCTGCTCGGCCTGGAGAACAGGAGCTGAGGGGAGACCTTCTGATCTCTGAACTGCCTGAAAGGAGCTTGGAGCATGGAGGGGGTTGGTCTCTTCTCCCAAGTAACAAGTGATAGGACAAGAGGAAATGGCCTCAAGTTGTGCCAGGGGAGGTTCAGATTGGATATTAGGAAGAGTTTCTTCCCGGAAAGGGCTGTCGGGCATTGGAACAGGCTGCCCAGGGCAGTGGTGGAGTCACCATCCCTGGAGGGGTTTAAAAGGCATTTAGACAAGGTTCTTAGGAACATGGTTTAGTGCTGGATTTAGGTGATGGTTGGATTCGATGATCCTGAGGGTCCCTTCCAACTGAAAGGATTCTATGATACATCAAGTTGGCTTTAAAGCCAACAGAACAGTTTTTCAAGAAGGTTTCATCAAAATTGTTCAGTTGCATTAGGAAAAGGAAAAAATGCTGTTCTGCAAAACCCAAACTTTGTATTTTTTCTTTGGGAATATGTTTACAGAAGAGCTGAAATAAAACAGAGTGGGGGCTCTGTAGTCAAAAGGGTGCTGGGGCAGATTAAAGGTTCATCAGCCCCGTATGGTCAGTGTTAGAAATACAATAAACAGAAGCACAGGGCAAACATATAATACTACTCGTACCTCCCAGCACTTCAAAGCCTCCCTGTACCAGCTGTGATTCCTGTATATTCAGTAAATCTCAGTTTCTTCCATGAATTTCCTCAGTTTGACCTCACACAAATTTTCAGCAAACCACAACATCCTCTGGCGAGGATTTCCACGTCACTCTAGACAACTATTTGCTGCAAAAAGAATCGCCTCCTTTTATTTTGCATCTAACCCTTTAAAGTTTCATTTGATGTCCCCCAGTTTCTTGAATTAAAAGAAAGTGAATAGTCGACATACAGCTAGCCTCCCCATGCCACTTGTGATCTTGAAAGACTCTTATCTTCCTCACCCAATCTCTTTTACAGACAGAAGGTTACTGGCTTACTTAGCTGTTCCCCACAGGAAAGCTACTCCATGTCTGATCAGCCTTTCTGCCGCTCTGTGAAACTTTTTAAGCTTTACTACATTCATTTTTGAAGTTACAGATACATTTTCTGGAAGCCTATGAAAATGAGTCAAACTCGCTCCTCCAAATGTTTCTAACCTTACCAAGGAGATCACGTGTTTGAGCAAAGCTTTAGCACATCGAAGATACAAGCTCAAAAATTCTCTCTTCACTAAGCACACTCCATCCTCTCACCGTCCCTATGTGAGAGCAGACTCCATATGCACCATCCTCACCCCGCCAACAAACATCCTTCCAGAAAAGGTTAGAGACACTCACTGGGATCATCTCTGCAACTACGGCTTAGGGATGCTGTCAGTTCAGATTCTGTCATTTAAATTATAGAAGCACAGAATCACTTTGCTTGGAAGCGACCCTCAAGATCATTGAGTCCAACCATCACCTAAATCCAGCACTAAACCATGTTCCTAAGAACCTCGTCTAAATGCCTTTCAAACCCCTCCAGGGATGGTGACTCCACCACTGCCATGGGCAGCCTGTTCCAATGCCTGACAGCCCTTTCCAGGAAGAATTTTTTCCTAATATCCAATCTGAACCTCCCCTGTTGCAACTTGAGGCCATTTCCTCTCGTCCTGTCACTTGTTATTTGGGAGAAGAGACCAACCCCTCCATGCTCCAACCTTCTGTCAATTGACTGTGTGGAATAATATACATCACACTGAAAGCCAAAGGAAGCACGAAGAGAACTCAGCCTCAGCTGACAAGGAAAATGAACAGGAAAATGGAGAAAGGGGTAAGAAGAAATATGTCACAAACATCTGCCTGGGAGCCACTGAAGGTGGAGGGAAGGAAAATGTAGATCAGGGTAAGAGCCAAAAAAGAAGAAACCACAACTGAGTGGACACTGAAACAATGATTAGAGCTGATGAACAGAGACTAGGCTTAGAAAAAGAGAACGGGAATATGATGAGGAGTCAACAACATGGGCAAATGCAAGAGTCTGATGAAGAAAGCTGGAAGTGAAAAAAAAAAACAGAAAAGGTGGTATTTGGAAGAAGTGAGAGAAGACTTGGTATTCACTCAACACTGGAACAGAACTAAAGACCCCAGACTCTTCCCGTCACCTGTAACAAACACGTCTCTGTGCAACTCTCTGACAAAGCAGGCATCCCACCCCCTCCTGAGCTTGGTCTACACAGGACACTGTGTATCAAGTGCTGGTATCAGTCCTTCAGCATGGTCTGACAGACTGCCAGCCACGGGATGTTCTGTCTGTCTGTCTCACAGCCTTCTCTCAAAGGAAGGAAAATCTGTGCAGTCAACAGCCCTGACCTGCCAGTGCTGGACCTGCTGCTCAGCAGTGACAGGACAGACCCAGGTGGACACAAGCAGCCGTAGGAGGACGTGAGACAGAAAAACTGCCTTAAAACATCTGTGAGAGGCTGAGAGTGGGAATCCAGAAACCTGGAGCACCTGCTCAGAGAGGGCAGCAGACGTTCCTAAGTATGGTTCTGTGGTGGGACCATCTTGTGTAACAGATTAATTCAAGGAGCAAAGGTCCGTGCAACTCAAAGGCCATGAATGCCATTGAACATGGGTGGCCTCGTCATGAATGCCATTGATCGTGGGTGACAAATTCCACAAGACACAAGTTCTACATTAGAGCATTAAACACATTATAGTCACAATGTCAACTGTTCAACCTAAGGATTGAGGCTGCCTGTGAAACCCTTCTTTGGCCCCATTTGTGCGATATGCATTCTGTGCTCCAAAAAAGACGCAGACCATCTGGAGAGAACTCAGCGAGAAGATTCCGAGCTCAAGTAAACATCAGCTACAGAGAAAGAAGGGACAAATTTGAGGTTTTTGTTATGAAGTAAAGCATGCTAGAGAAACAAACCAAGAGCCAGATCTATCCTTCATTATCCTTGGCAGATGGTACAAGTAGTAGTGGGATAAACCCAGAGTGAGAGTGTGGGTTAGATGTGAAGGAAAGTGTTTCCATCGGTAAAGACAAAGAATACACTGGAAGGGACAGTTTAGGGAAGATCTGGAGGTTTTATGACTGTAAGGCTTAGGAGCAGTTTACATAAACTTTTGTGTGGAATGACAGCGGTAGATTCCTACCTGGGAAAAGAAGGTGAAGCAGATGACTTCCAAAGGTCCCTTCCTGCCCTATGAATCTGAGATAGAGCTCCTTTAACAACCATCTGTCATAAAACTCTCCACCTGACCATCTCCCCAGCCAATGCATGAACACACAGGATGGACAACGAGCAAATATTTAACTTGTCTCTCATTTTTCCATGTGCGGTCTTAGTCTTTTATTACTGACAATATTCCAATTGTACCCCACAAGCCAAATCACTGATTTAATTCCGGGTTAGACTGCCCAGTGAAGAAAGAAAGAAGAAAGAAAGAAGAAAGAAAGAAAGAAGAAAGAAAGAAAGAAGAAAGAAAGAAAGAAGAAAGAAAGAAAGAAGAAAGAAAGAAAGAAGAAAGAAAGAAAGAAGAAAGAAAGAAAGAAGAAAGAAAGAAGAAAGAAAGAAGAAAGAAAGAAGAAAGAAAGAAGAAAGAAAGAAGAAAGAAAGAAGAAAGAAAGAAGAAAGAAAGAAGAAAGAAAGACGAAAGAAAGAAAGAAGAAAGAAAGAAGTAAGAAAGACGTAAGAAAGAGAGAAGGAAAGAAAGAAGAAAGAAAGAAGTAAGAAAGAAGTAAGAAAGAAAGAAGAAAGAAAGAAGAAAGAAAGAAAGAAAGAAGAAAGAAGAAAGAAAAAGGAAAGAAAGAAAGAAGAAAGAAAGAAGAAAGAAATAAGAAAGAAAGATGGAAGAAAGAAAGAAAGAAGAAAGAAAGAAAGAAGAAAGAAAGATGGAAGAAAGAAAGAAAGAAGAAAGAAGAAAGAAGAAAGAAAGAAGAAAGAAAGAAGAAAGAAAGAAGAAAGAAAGAAGAAAGAAAGAAGAAAGAAAGAAGAAAGAAAGAAGAAAGAAAGAAGAAAGAAAGAAGAAAGAAAGAAAGAAGAAAGAAAGAAGAAAGAAAGAAGAAAGAAAGAAAGAAGAAAGAAAGAAAGAAGAAAGAAAGAAAGAAGAAAGAAAGAAGTAACAAAAAAGTAAGAAAGAAAGAAGAAAGAAAGAAAGACGAAAGAAAGAACACTACTTCACTATTATTAAATAACTTGCTTCTGTAACACAAAGAAATGCTGTCTCCACTTTGCAGATGTAGAAGTCCATCACTGACTTCAGAGGAAGGTCCCGTAAATGCTCTCATGGATCTAGATGCGAGAGTGTAAAGGTAAAACTCTGCAATGATCCCGAGTACCCTGTTTTGTGCATAAGGTCCATTCTCTGCACAAAGAATTCTTGCAGAAAAACATGAATGTAAAACTACAAGCTGTATCCTAAGACATATGCATGAAAAGAAATAATCAGAGTTTCAAAATACTAATCCTAACATTGGTATCTTGTAAAGTATGCACTTGACTTTACAACTTTAATGAAACGTATTTTTAATATTAAATATTCATCTAACTCCTTCCTGCCTAAAGATCCATCTCCTCCTTCCATCAATGCACTGTTATTCTGTCCAGATTATCTAATCTCTCAGCCACTCCACAATTTCTTTTTCCACTCAGTGTTGCAAGTTTTGTAATGTACTTTCTTTGAAGATTAAAAAATAATAAAAAGGAACAAAGATAAATAAGTTCACTGCTACTTTTTCACCATTTTCTTTGTTCACACAATCAACAGATGTTCACCTACCACCTCTTTTCAGTGGAATAAAGCCCCCAGCCCTCCATCTCCAGACTCCAATTTGATGTTAGCAGCAGCAGCAACAAAATAGGAGGGAATAGTGCAATTGGTCTGGAATGAAAATTACGTGCTTTGTCCAATTACAAGCGAAGCAGGAAAGTCGGAAGGTGTGTTGCCAGGTTGTTATTTTGTAGTTTTAATGTCAGTCTCATAAGAGCAGATATTTAGCAGACCCAACTACCAAAATCAGACAAGCTGTGTGAAAATCCCAGCTTCTAACTGTTTATTTTAAGAACGTTCTGTCTTTATGATTATGGCGAAAGGACTGAAAATGTGCAATTAATGCAATTTACAGTCTCTGGAAGTAGACAGGGAGCAAAAAGGTGTTTTGTTCTGCTATGGAATTGTGTTTCTAGGCCGTTCTCGTTAGCTTTTAATGCCGATGTGGGAAGCAGAGGAGGAAGGTGGACGCGGCTCGGCCTGAATGGCGGTGGGTTTCTGGCTGCTCGCCCGCCCCAGGGGCTGCGCTTCCCTGCGCTCCGCAGGCAGCACCGGCCCAGGGAGAAAACGCCGTTCCAAGAACCTGCATTGCACTCAGCCATAAGCCCTGGGCTGACAGAAGCTTCTCACAAGGCTTATAAAAAGCAAAAAAAGGGAACAAGCAAAGGAAAAGGCTCCAAGCCCCATGACGCTCATGATATATAAGAGCTGGCAGCGTTACTTTTACCGCTGCCAGGCTCGACAGTTTATCTCCGCTTGACGTTGCTGCCCGTCCCCACATGTGGTCAATAATTCACTCATTCCTGAGCACACACACCCAACTCACCCCTCCCAGCCTCCCTGCCCCACTGTGCCTCAGATACTGGTTATTTTAATGGGGTTTAGTACATTGCTTTCTGAGCACTAATCCTAAATCTGTTGTTAAATTCCCCGCCCCAATCCCATTTGCAGTTCATAGTTCTCTTGGACTCCCCATGTCCCACCTCTGAAAGGTTCCAACATTGACCATCTTCTCTCTTGCCTTTCTCTTGAATGTTCTTAATTTAGCTCCAGTCTCAGGAGGGATCCAGAGAAAAACGCCACACAAGCCAGGCTTTGGCTCATGTCTCAACTACTGAAATCCCAACATCCTACTATGTTAAAATCTCTATTTTTCACAGAATCCCAGAATGTCAGGGGTTGGAAGGGACCTGGAAAGCTCATCCAGTGCAATCCCCCCATGGAGCAGGAACACCCAGATGAGGTTACACAGGAAGGTGTCCAGGCGGGTTGGAATGTCTGCACAGAAGGAGACTCCACAACCCCCCTGGGCAGCCTGGGCCAGGCTCTGGCACCCTCACCATGAAGAAGTTTCTTCTCATATTTAAATGGAACCTCCTGTGTTCCAGTTTGTACCCATTGCCCCTTGTCCTACCATTGGTTGTCACTGAGAAGAGCCTGGCTCCATCCTCCTGACACTCACCCAGAATTGTCTTCTACTCAGGTCTGAAAAAAGTGACGCCAAAGTAGCTCCAAGCTCCACCTACACCTGCATCTACTTCTGGTGGAGGATTTGGCTCTTTTCTGTGTTCTACGCAATTTCTGCACTGTCTGTTATAATATATTTCCATAATTATCCTATGTCTCACATACCTAAATTTATTCCCCAATATATAAACACTTCCACTGGATTAAGTCACTTATATGATAAAACAAAAACAGAAAAAACTTACCAAAAAAAGAGGTGAAGCCAATGAGTATGATTCATTCAGAAATCAGCTTCAAAACCACTTCCCCAAGTTACAGGTTTAAAGTCTCTATGGAATCACAGCTTATCCCAAATCTTGATACGTCTCCTCCCACCGTTACACAACCAAATATCACCAGTGTGTGTTTCAAGACACAGGGCCAAAAAAACCACCCTGATATATATCTTTTTCCCCAAATTGTATTAAGGTGATCAATGACTTCTGCAACTAATACCAATTCTGCATCTAAGTCTGGAACCAAAGTTACTTGTGATCAGAGACACCTATGACTTCCAATTAACTTCTTTGCATCTCCTTCACAGATTTCTTTCCAAAATGTGAGAGACAAGGCCTGATCACTGTTATTGTAATTAAAAACTAACACTATTTAGCTTTTTAATGCTTTGATCGGCCAAAGGAATGGGCCCATAACAGCCTTTAAATCTTGACTAATCAAAGTCAACACTTCCAGTTGGAAGGAAGAGTTGAGGGCAAATGCAGAGGGTTTTTTAGAAGACTCTTTTCCAGCTTTTAAGAAACAAGTTTATGGCTGGGGAAAGCGCTGTCATCAACTGGTCATGATAACAGCAAGAAAGTAACCTTGAGAAGAACAGAAAGCGGAGGAAACAGCTCTAAAACTTCTGCAAATGATCCAAACCAGGGTCAAATAAAGAACCAAAACAGCTGTTTGGTTCAAGCTGGTCCACATATTTACTGCAACTCAATAGTGGCTTCGGAAAACTCCATTAAGAACAGAAATTCTTCTGTGTATTTCATTCAGGTGTACACACAAGATCTATTTAAGTGAAATTATCTGTAAGAAGGGAAGTTCCTCTTGGAATCTAAGAAGTTTGTGAGCATGTGAAACATGAAAATGATGTACGCAGCAAGTAGAAGAAGTCATATTTTGTGCAAGGAAAATATGCCCCGTGTTGGATTAGGAGAAAGTAAAATGATGATGACAATTCCCTCCAAGTCTGTCAAAATATAATCACACCCGTAACTGCAAGTAACTGGTAACAGCAATTTCTGCAGGGGAAAAGACCCAATAATGGGTTAAAAGTTGTTATCAGGGCTTCAAGCAAAGCAGCTCTGCTAGAACTCTGTGATCCTGTTTCAACCGTGATCACCGACAATGTGTTCTGGTTTCCTTTAAATAAGGCAATGAATACTTTCACTGCTTTTTGGGTAATTTATATTGATAAAAAGTAAAAAAAAAATCCCACGGAAGTTAATGTCTATATTATAAATTCTGAAACAAGGAAAAACGCAGTAGAAAAAACAAGAGATTTGTTTTACTTTGTTTCTGAAAACACAGACACACAAGCTGAAACTTCAGAAAGCTTCGGTAATCACATTTTATCTCCCATCGCTTACGTCTGTTTTAATTTAAATGGCTAATACACTGTAATTCAAGGGTTTCCCAGTGTAGTCTGAGGACAACACTCAAGGAATGTGCTTTTCACCCCCATCTCCCTGCACACCAGTGGAGCCTCCATCAGCCTCAAGCACAAAGCGCTGCTGCCAGCACCTCGAAGCACCAGCGGCGGGTCCCAAACCTGCACCCCCAGCGCTCTGCACCCCAGCACCCGGCTCCCAGCACCCACCCCCTCCATCCCTTTACCTGGTTTTAGCTTCCACAGCCACGGAGGCGGTGGAGCTGGCGGACTCCTGGGACACTGAGCGCTGAAGGACTGGTGTTAGCTGCTTGGTGCTCTCCGCCTCCGTCTGGGCATCCTCTTCTGCAGATTGCTCTTTGACTTCTGTTAAAAACAAAGCAAACCAAAAAAAAATCAGCACAATATTTATTTATTTAGGCTATAAAAGCATCCATCTGCTGCAAACGTCCATTTTTATTTATAGACACAGGACCCCATGTAACTACGTTCTCAGACACAAGAAAATTAAGAGGGAAGGAAAATATCCTTCGCATCTAGCTAAAACATGAAATTGTACACTTATAAAGTGATGTCCATGTACCACTGTGAACTAAAGACATGCGATAATGAGGAATGGGGCTGGGGGGGTGTTATTCACTAACAGCCTTTCCAGATGAAGTTGCATTTCTAGACAACATTGTTCTCCCCACATCTCCTCTGTGCACCTGCTCTGCCATCCCTGAACAAACAGCGGGGTCAGCACACCAATCGGCGGTATAATACACATTTTTTCCTCCCATATTAATGTTAACTTTGATTGATTCTCTGCACGAGTTCATTCCTGATCACACCAAATGTGCTGGCACAGGGATGAGGAGGTGAAGGAAGGAAGGACATGCTTTAAGCCAGCTTAAAGTTCATTCCAAGCTGTGGGAATATAAGCAATTTTTGCCATGTCCTTTTACTTCGGATTAGTTGTTAGACAGGAATATACATATTTACAGCTGATAATGCTTCTATCTGCTTAGAAAGTCAGGTGTGGCTCAGAAACATGAACCACCAAGTTGCTGCTGTCTGTGCAACTTCAACCCTCTTCCCATTTGGTTCTTTCCTTTTCAGGGAGCAAGTCGGGATTTGCCAGGAGTTCACAGCAACATGCTGCTGCGAGACAGGCAGAACACACAGGAACAAGGGTCAAGGCAATAAAATGTGTTATTTCTGCACTCCTCCACACTTTGATTTTGTAACCTAAATAAGATAAAAATCTTAGGACTCTGCCAGGCATCGTTTGGCACATCCCCAGGTTCCAGTATAAGTTGGGGAATGACCTGTTAGAGAGCAGCATAGGGGAAAGGGACCTGGGGGTCCTGGGGACAGCAGGATGACCATGAGCCAGCACTGGGCCCTTGTGGCCGGGAAGGCCAATGGTACCTGGGGTGGGTTAGAAGGGGGTGGTCAGTAGGTCAGAGGTTCTCCTGCCCCTCTACTCTGCCCTGGGGAGACCACACCTGGAATATTGTGTCCAGTTGTGGCCCCTCAGTTCCAGCAGGACAGGGAACTGCTGGAGAGAGTCCAGCGCAGGGCAACAAAGATGCTGAAGGGAGTGGAGCATCTCCCGTGTGAGGAAAGGCTGAGGGAGCTGGGGCTCTGGAGCTGGACAAGAGGAGACTGAGGGGTGACCTCATCAATGTTTATAAATTTGTAAAGGGTGAGTGTCAGGAGGATGGAGCCAGGCTCTTCTCTGTGACAACCAATGGTAGGACAAGGGGCAATGGGTACAAACTGGAACACAAGAGATTCCACTTAAATAGGAGAAGAAACTTCTTCCTGGTGAGGGTGGCAGAGCCTGGCCCAGGCTGCCCAGGGAGGTTGTGGAGTCTCCTTCTGTGCAGACATTCCAACCCGCCTGGACACCTTCCTGTGTAACCTCATCTGGGTGTTCCTGCTCCATGGGGGGATTGCACTGGATGAGCTTTCCAGGTCCCTTCCAACCCCTGACATTCTGTGATTCCAGCTTCAGACACTCCTGCCTCCTCCTATCACCACCCAGGCTGCTGCACCTGTCCCCACAGCAGAGCCAGACCCAGGACCTGGGTCACACTCCTCCCAGAGCTTCCCGAGAACCCAGGTTTGAGCTAAGAGGCCAATACATACAGCTCTTTCAAAGAAGTCCAGCTAGAGGAACAGATTGTTTGGAAGATTTAAGCAGAAGGTACATTCACTCTTTAAAAAAATAATACACAACGTGTCAAAATATAATCAAGCGTTGCAAATGATAAAGGCTTCAAGTGGAGAAATGGACGGGTGGAAGAAGCTGCAATGGGTGGGTATGCACAAATCCTGATGCAAACTTTCATCTTATCCATAAGAATAATAAAAGAGAGGAAAATCCTCAGAACACAGAACTGCACAGCTTGGTCTGAAATACTGAAATAATACGTCCACTAGAGCACATGAAGATGGTGAAATCCTTCTTGTTTGACATACAGAGGTTGAAGTAAAGCTACTCTTTAACCTAGAGTGAAGCCATTTAGGAAGACAATGTATAATGTTTAAAACCCTCAATGAAGGCATCTAAAATATAGTGAAGAGAACCACAAAATTAAGAAAAACAAAATAAGAAATTCCTGTTCATGACTGGGTGTTACAGATATTTATTTGAATTGGAGTAAACCAGAATTGCTTCACCTACTTCAGTGAAACTATTCAGTATCATACAGACCTCATAGCAGCCTTCCAACATCTAAAGAGGGCTGGAGAGAAGCTTTCTACAAGGGCAGGTAGTGACAGGACAAGGGGCGATGGCTTTAAACTGAAAGAGGGGAGATTTAGATTAGATATAAGGAAGAAATTCCGTCTCATGAGGGTCACGAAACACTGGGACAGGCTGCCCAGAGAAGCTGTGGATGCCCCATCCCTGGAAATGTTCAAGGCTGGGCTGGATGGGGCTTTGAGCAACCTGGTCCGGTGGAAGGTGTCCCTGCCCATGGCAGGGGGTTTGGACTAGATGAGCTTTGAGGTCCCATCCGACTCAAACCATTCTGCCATTCTGTGATTCTATCTGAAATGTTTTGGAGCATCTGAAACGTCCAAAAATGACTACCTGTCTGAAGGCGAAATAGCTCACGTTAAATCCATTCCACCAGTGTATCCTGAACGAAAAATAAAATGCTCGACATCCATTTGACACCAAATAAATATCCTGTTGTAATACATCCTTTGTAATAGTAAATGTCTCTGTACAGAAAACAGAACAGAATAAATCAAAACCCCACGCCCTTAGTTTTTGGCATGTGTGAACAAACAATCCCTGCAATCGTTCCCGGACAAGGGTTCTCAAAACAGGCAGCGTCCAGTGAAGAAATCCGCAATGGACTGCAGTGCCTTTTCAAAGTATGTTGGGTGTAAAGGGTCATTTTACGCAAGTAACCCCCAAATTTCTAAGTGCAGCCTCACGAAAGAGCACAAAACACAAACACCTGTAAGACGGGCAAGCACCAAATTGCTAAAAGCAAAACCCACAACGCAGCCCAGGACACCCACATGCTGAAGGAAGACCACCAGAAATCCCAGCCTTGCGCTGATCCATCTTGGCGGCTTTATTAAACCTAGTTAAACTCCACAAAAGGAACTCTGCTTCATTGTGTGCCCACAGAAACTTTCCAGTAAGCAAAAGCCATTTACTCTTTGCCAGCTTTCATCTCATTATACATTACTGGGCACCCATTACACTGGAAAGGCAAAGTTCACGGGCGCTAACTCATTCTCAAAAACTCTGGACTGTGTGAGGAGACACAGATTGTTTCACTGCACACAACAACTATATGAGATTACATCCTTATGGTGCTCTTCCCCCTGCTGTTTGCTTCTCTAGGAGAGAAGGGACCCAAATTATCCTAAATGAGACAAACAACATCTCAGCTGTTGTTTCTGCAAGGAACCAAACGGTGTCTCAATATGCCGTTGGAAGGCTGAAAACACGGTGCCCACCAAACAGAACGAAAACAGAGTTTGCGTTAGCTGTGCGTGCCATACTTCAACTGCGTGAAAGTTTTCCAACAGAAGAGTCAGGAAGAACAGAATTATGTATTTTGTGAGTCCAACGCTTGGGAGATGGAGCTCTGACACGTCAAGGGGACAGCAGGTGCCCTCATCACCTCCTCAGAGATGTGCTTGGAAGCACCTGGCACAACATGCTAACTGCTTTGCACTGTATTTACTGAACATTCATCAGGCTTCCTTATGGCATCCTACTCTGAAGCTTCTGGGCATGAAGGAACCACAAATGATTAATAAATGTGAAGCTCGTTTGTAGATTCATATACAAGGCTTTATTTTGCAGCCTATTTTCATGACCATTTCTGTCAAAGCGAAGGTCTTGCCCATTGTCCTGGTTTTGTTAAAAACAACTATCTCTTTCAGTGAATTTGCCTGTCAGCTAAAGCCTTCATATTAACTGCATTTTCCTGGAGAACCAGACACATGTTTTGGTAAACCTAGCAAATGGAATGCAAACTTATTGATAAGCATGGAGGGACATCTCCCGAGAGGGGCGACGAGAAACAAGAGACCAAGAAACTGACCAACTGGGTATAACATCCCATTCACGTGAATACTTCATATAAAAGTGGGAGATCACAAGGATCTCGTCCCTTTTTCCCTTTTCCCTTCTCCTTATGGCCGACATTAGGAGAGGACCTTGCTAGTCGTCCCTGCGAACTGAGGCCTAGTGACAGACTGAATCCAGCTCCGATTGGCTGCAGAGTCCAGTCCAGGACTTCAGGTGCCGGCTCTGCAGTTGCTGAGACTTTCAAGATTGGTTTTGTATATTTTGTATTATTTTCTCTATTCTTATTAGTAGCATTAGTAAAACATCTTTAATTTTTTCCAACTCTCTTCACTCTGTCCTTCTTTTCCTCCCAATCGCCTCTCCTTAGTGAAAAGGGGGGAAGAGGGAGGGGGAAGTGGCGGGGGGGGGGAAAGAGGGGGTTAACAATACATCTGCCAGGGTTTTATTGTCACCCCGCAATCTTAACCCTCGACACCCATGTACAATGAGTTGGTGGGGGGAAATGAGAATTTTAAAAAGCTAATTACGCAATTCCCAAATGTCCCTAAGTTCTTTTCTTACGTCACTATCTCCTACTATAATACTAGGAAACATAGCAGATAAAACTGTTTAATTGCGACAATTCCACCCACAGTTCTTCCCCCCCATGACTAGTGAGGACACTTTTCTTCTTAAGGTTAAAAGAAATGCCCAAAAAGTAAAGTTCCTGTTCGCATGGGCCACCAAAAGGGGTGAGACTTTCATACTTAGAAAGGACCCATAAGAAAGATGGGGACAGGCTTTTTAGCAGGGCCTGTTGTGATAGGACAAGGGGTGATGGTTTAAAGTAAAGGAGGGAGATTCAGGTTGGACATGAGGAAGAAATTTTTGACACTGAGGGTGGTGAGACCTTGGCCCAGGTTTCCCAGAGAGGTGGTGGATGAACCATCCCTGGAGACATCCCAGGCCAGGCTGGACGGGGCTCTGAGCAACCTGAGCTGGTGAAGATGTCCCTGCTCATGGCAGGGGTGGCACTGGGTGAGCTTTGGAGGTCCCTTCCAACCCAGACTATTCCATGATTCTACACTTTACAGCCTGTGTATTGTTCACAGACTCACGTGGCTGAGGCTGGAGGGCAACCCAAGGCCACCATGTTCAGTCCCCAGCTCAAGCAAAGGCCACCCGGGGCCGGCTGGCCAGGACTAGGCCTACACGGCTTCTGAGCATCTCCAAGGACGGACATACAAAATAACAACAAAAAAGCAAAGCAAAACAAAACAAAACAACAACAAAAACACCCCCCAAAAAGATGTATACACTGGGCTTTATGTTGCACAGACAAGCTTTAGTTTTCACACTGCTTAAGAAGAAATTTGGAATTTTCCAAATTAAGAAAAACATCTCTACAAAGGTGCTGTATTTTAAGCATTCATAATTTATTCCCTTAACAATTTTTCATTCTTCTTTCTAGAGCAGAACGCAGTGAACAATCGAAGAAAATAACAAATAGCACACACCATCCTCCGTCGATTACGTGGATTACCCACCTTCCTAACAGCAGCTTGGTCCCCTTATTTACTAGAGATTTACGGCGTTCAGAACAATAACTGTGTTGACAATTTCCTCTTCTCCCGCCTCAGACGCCTCTCCCTGTGTACGGGACACACATGGGACGTGCATCTCACCGGGGGAAGCCCCGTGTTTTGTGACCCCCCCGCGGGTCCCTGCAGACCCTCACACCGGGCTCTGGGAAGGACGCTGACAGCTGGGATTTTATTACACGGTCACACGTTCCTTTGGGGATGTGATGAAGCAACACTGACTAAAGATCCAAAACGTTCTTTTGTTGCAAAGAATTCTGTTTTCTAGCTGCAAGCCACTTGGGTAAACCTACAGCAAGACAAGCAGATGTATGTGTGGGCTCTGCTACGGCAATTGGGCAAAGCCAACACACCAGTATATCCAAAAGTTTTGTGTGTGTGTGTTTGTTTGAAGTTAGAAAACACTTTCCAAGTCAGAAATTGAAAATACTGAAAGAGTTCTACCACCAAAAACGTCTAAAATCTCTGTTAATATCTTAAGAGATAATAATCGTTATATAGTGACAATGAAAAAAAAAAAATCAAAGCAGCTGCCATAAACATAGAATAAATATTCCACTATTGTTTAGGTGCAACCATTTGACTGTTTAACCACAGAATCACACAGAATCCCAGAATGTCAGGGATTGGAAGGGACCTCGAAAACTCATCCAGTGCAATCCCCCCATGGAGCAGGAACACCCAGATGAGGTTACACAGGAAGGTGTCCAGGCGGGTTGGAATGTCTGCACAGAAGGAGACTCCACAACCCCCCTGGGCAGCCTGGGCCAGGCTCTGGCACCTCACTGAGAAGAAGTTTCTGCTCAAATTTAAGTGGAACCTTTTGTATTCCAGTTTGTACCCATTACCCCTTTTCCTATCATTGGTTGTCACCGAGAAGAGCCTGGCTCCATCCTCCTGACACTCACCCTTTATATATCTGTAAACATTAATGAGGTCACCCCTCAGTCTCCTCTTGTCCAGCTCCAGAGCCCCAGCTCCCTCAGCCTTTCCTCACACGGGAGATGCTCCACTCCCTTCAGCATCTTTGTTGCCCTGCGCTGGACTCTCTCCAGCAGTTCCCTGTCCTGCTGGAACTGAGGGGCCACAACTGGACACAATATTCCAGGTGTGGTCTCCCCAGGGCAGAGCAGAGGGGCAGGAGAACCTCTCTGACCTACTGACCACCCCCTTCTAACCCACCCCAGGTGCCATTGGCCTTCCTGGCCACAAGGGCCCAGTGCTGGCTCATGGTCACCCTGCTGTCCCCAGGACCCCCAGGTCCCTTTCCCCTACACTGCTCTGCAACAGGTCATTCCCCAACTTTTACTGGAACCTGGGTCTGTTCCTGCCCAAATGCAAGAATCTACACTTGTCCTTGTTATATTTCATTACATTTTTCCCTGCCCAACTCTCCAGCCTGTCCAGGTCTCTGGATGGCAGCACGGCCTCTGGTGTATCAGCCACCAGTTTACTGGTTGGGTCTCTACTCACACTTACTGCTAATTTGCCGGACAGCCAAGCAAATGTCACGAGCTTCCAAAACTTTCAGTAAGACCAGAAAGTTTTGCGGGCTGGCAAACACCAGTATCACCAAACACCGCGGGGACATTCCAGGGTCTCCACTGTTGCCCACTGTGATGTTCAGCAAGAGGGAATAACGAGCGTTCAACCAGCAGATGCAATTGCTATTTTTGCAAAGGGAAGGGGTAGCGCTGCATCAGAGAACAGCTAACGGGACAAGGGGTTTTGCAGAAGTACAACCACCACCAAAATGCTCCAGCTTCTAGTAGCTTAGACAGAGGAAGAAAACAGATCAGTGTAGCAAAAGCATCAAAAGCAGCTTTAATGAGGGAATGTAAATTATGAATTTTAAATGCCTATCTAGTTCTATAAGTATCAAGTTTAACTTGTCATCCCAACTTAGGAACAAAACAAGTTTCCACTAGTCAGAGTTCATAACTCCGTTACGGTTCAGGACACAATTTAATTGAAAATTCACCTTTCCTGCTAGTGCCTGAGACACAGAGCGATCACTCACATGTAGAAATCTTCCCTATACAATAACTCCACGTGTGTAGGTTTGAGCAGCTGAACACAGGGAACAAACGGGCCCGCTGCAGGTAACCGGTCCCATGCAGATCACCTGCGGCCCCTCCAGACCAACCCACACAAGCCAAATCATTTCAAAATACACACCAAGGGTGATGGTTGTGAACAGCCACTGCCTGGGCTGCGTGGAGCCTGTCCCCATCTATTCCTGCCTGCTAAAAACACAACCATGGCACAGAAAGGGAAAGGAAAAACCATCCTGAAGTTGGAGTGTGACAGTAAGAACCACCGGCACAAACCATTTCTCCACGGACAGAGGCGTATTTTCTTCATCTAAAGTCAACACTGTAAATTTTTATTCACAACAATAAACAACAAAACATACAACTGCATCAGAAGTGTTTTGCTGGGTTTTTGGCAAGTGTTGCATACGTTCTATCTGCTTTTAAAACCGCCACTTATCTATATTTTTCCTACCTGACGGACATGGCAGTGATTTACTTACTGCGGCAGTTGTTCTATGGAGATGAGAAGAAAGCCTAGATCATTCTTTTTTTTGTACATTTCAGAGCATATTTTGATACTTTTCAATCTAACAGAACTCCTATTTGTTAAATACATTTTGCACGGAGAATAACTTTGTGCAAGTTTTGTACCAGTTATAAAATAAAGATCCTGTTCTCAATGTAGGTCCGTTTAAATGACAATTTTGATCATTCTAACCCAAAGACACCATATTATGGACAAGCAGCTCCCAGTGATCCACAACCGAGGAACTTCCTAAGCCAGGGCTGCTATTCAACAGCACTCAGCTGATTATTTTTCCATTAATTTGTTCAGGTCTTTTTGCAACCAGTGTCAAATTTGTCACGCTCAATGCACCCACTAGCAATGAATTCTATAAATTAAGCAGATGCCGAGTGCAAACGCACCTTTGTGCTCTGAGCGTAACCTGATGTCCCCTAATTTTCATGTTGCAAAACAAAATGAGTCATCGTTCCCTGATGGTTTTCTCCATACCCCTCATCGTTTTGTGGGACCCTATTAAATTCCTCCTTGGTCGTATCATTTCAAGCTGAAGTCTTTTACCTTAACTGATCCCCGCACAGGAGCTATTTTTGACTTTCCTGTACTGTCCCCATTGCAGCTCGGCCTTTTGGAGAAGGGGAAGCAGAACTGCCCGTGGCATTTAAAGTGCCATCACACCGTGGGTTTACAAAGCAACACTAAAAAAAAAACCACTTCACTAATGTTTTTTTTTGCCTTACCCCCTTGCCAGCAATTCTTAGAATTTTATTTCCTTGTTCGACTTAAAAAAAGCTACTGCAATTCTCAGAAGAACCGCAGTTGCGCTTGCTCAGGTAGTAACAGCTATTTCAGAGCTGATTTTTGTTTATACAGAATTAGGATGGCAATTTCCCGGGTTCCAGTATAAGTTGGGGAATGACCTGTTGGAGAGCAGTGTAGGCGAAAGGGACCTGGGGGCCCTGGGGACAGCAGGATGACCATGAGCCAGCACTGGGCCCTTGTGGCCGGGAAGGCCAATGGTACCTGGGGCGGATTAGAAGGGGGTGGTCAGTAGGTCAGAGAGGTTCTCCTGCCCCTCTGCTCTGCCCTGGGGAGACCACACCTGGAATATTGTGTCCAGTCGTGGCCGCTCAGTTCCAGCAGGACAGGGAACTGCTGGAGAGAGTCCAGCGCAGGGCAACAAAGATGCTGAAGGGAGTGGAGCATCTCCCGTGTGAGGAAAGGCTGAGGGAGCTGGGGCTCTGGAGCTGGACAAGAGGAGACTGAGGGGTGACCTCATTAATGTTTACAGATATATAAAGGGTGAGTGTCAGGAGGATGGAGCCAGGCTCTTCTCGGTGACAACCAATGATAGGACAGGGGTAAGAGGTACAAACTGGAACACAAAAGGTTCCATTTAAATTTGGGAAGAAACTGCTTCCCGGTGAGGGTGGCAGAGCCTGGCCCAGGCTGCCCAGGGAGGTTGTGGAGTCTCCTTCTCTGCAGACATTCCAACCCGCCTGGACACCTTCCTGTGTAACCTCATCTGGGTGTTCCTGCTCCATGGGGGGATTGCACTGGATGAGCTTTTGAGGTCCCTTCCAATCCCTGACATTTTGGGATTCTGTGACTTCCACCTGCCATGTGTTTTTACATACGCTACTACTGAATTTAAGAGTAATTTCATTTTCTATGGTCAGTCTTCAGTGCCTTACAGGTGGGTATGTCTTTTATTACCCTAAATAAGTTTATTTTACCTACTACTTTCTTATTTTTTTGTCCCTGATGTGGAAAAGTTTTACCAGGGCAGATGCTTATGGGACTCCACAGCAAACCTGGCTGACACTGTGATTTTCATGAGGTGGGACTGGGGTCTCAATTTCTCTAATATTTCTTCTACCAAACTGCAGAGTCAGCCTCAACACAGCGTTACCAAAAATTAAGACGGGTCCGTAGAACTAAAATATACAAAGAAAGCACCGTTTCCAGCGAGGAAAAGAGTGTATGACACACAAGATAGACACTGCTACTTCAACATTCTTGACTGGTCATGTCAACGCAAATTCCCTCACCGTGTCACTAACATCACGGCAACAACGTTAACGTGAAATATTCTGGATCCTTGAAAACTCCTTCCAAAACCTCTTGGTCATGTTTAACAAAGCGTCATTTGATATCAGGATTATCAAGAGGTTGCATTTCAGAAATAACCTCCACAATGAAAAACCCAAGTGAGGTTAGAATTTATTTGGAGATAACGGGTTCCACCTACTACAAAATATTCTACCTACCCTCAAAACACCTGAGACGGAGATATCAGTCAGAGGAAAAAATGAGACTTTGCTAAATGGCCCATGTGAAGTACAAATGATAAGTGTTATTATCAGGTAAGCCTGTAACGATTTTAAGGCAAATACCAAATAACATCCTGTTGTGTCTGGTTTCCTTATTACAAACGATTTACCAGAATACAAAGAAAAACAATAAAATGCTTGTAATAATAACAAGATGCTTCAGTTCTGCTGGTTTTTTCAAGTAGCCAGACAGGTAGGAGTCAGCTGCACCAGGAAGAAGGAACTACTCCTTCTAGGATGAGTATAGGGAATATTCATTGCCTTAAAATCTATTTAAGGGCATTTTTAAGCACGTATTTGTCCCAAATATTTATGGATCATTTCAATCTACAGGCAATGTCCTCAGTGGTGTCAATTCTTCCTTTCATTAATTTTAGAAGTTATAAGCAACATGGTGATGAGGCCAAATGGTCTGGCTGAAAAGCACAAAGTGGATTTTCAAAGGTCTTTGCTGTTAAGAAGTTGACAAGAGCTTTGGCCATTGATTCACCCAAACCAGGACTTGCTCTCAGGTGTATTTTACTTGTCCCAGTGGGAGGTTTTGTTCAGTACGACTCATACTGGTACTAAAGGTGGCTCTTATTTCCTCTAGTAGGATATTGCAGTAATTTTATTCTCGGTACAAGCGCTTTTCAAGCTGCTTCAAAGCTGCTGAGATTCTGAATTAGTTCAGAATTCCTTGGCAGCTTCTCCACAAGGAACTTTCCTCCACGGAGTAGCGTTTGTTTCTGGTTCTGTGCTTTGCCTCAAGACAAAAGAGGCTGGTTAGAGGAAGGCAAATCAACTGGCCAAGCAACGTCACTGCATCTGAAAATAACATTACTAATGAAAATAACTCAGGCAAGGAGCTATCCGTTGATAAAATAATACAGTTTATGTATTATCAGTTTAAGAATAGGTTGACATGGCATAGATAGTATACGGAACACCTGATGGATACACTATGAGTTTCCTAAAAGACTCAGCAATTGAAATAAACTTATTTCATCGTGCTTATCCCAGATGGGGGTCTGAATATTAAGATTTCTAAGTGATGCAAAGACAGGAAGAGTTACAGATTCTAGGAGGAGTTGAATATTTTACAAGTGTTCTCAAAAAAACACGGGATAACCAAAGAACTAACACACAGAACTCAGTTTCAGTCAATTTAAATGCAGAACCAAGAAAATACCAAGTACAGAAAACTGCTGAAACTAAGAGGGGGAAAAAGAAGCAGAAGCTGAGGCTCCATTCATATTATAGCAAAGGGCCACCAAACCCATAATAATCGTACCAGGCCGTATTTGTTATTTCTTTCTTTAGATTACCAATTTTATATTTGCATACAGGTGTTCACACACGGGCACATCTTTTCCAAACTTTCACGTTTTGGGGGTTTTTTGGCCATTACAGAGACTCATCAGAAAAAAACTACTCTTATGGAGAGGAGCAACATGAGGGGACCTACAAGAGAACACACTATTCTACAATAAACTCTGCCTTACTGATCGCTGGAAAGGTGGAAGGTGGTGATGGCTGGAAGGTCTTCACAGGACCAGAGACAACGGGCAAAAACTGAAACACGGGAGGTTCCCTCTGAACGTCAGGAAACACTTTTTGACTGTGAGGGTGACTGAGCACTGGTTGCCCAGGGAGGTTGTGGAATCTCCATCCTTGGAGATACCCAAAAGCCATCTGGACACTGTCCACCAGCTCTCTGGGTGGCCCTGCTTGAGCTGGGGGTTGGACTAGATGATCTCCAGAGGTCCCTTCCAACCACAACCATCCTGTGATGCTGCTAAAATGATGGGAGGGCTGGGTAAGCTCAACATGAGCTGGACAGAGAGATAACAGTGACATCTCCCTACTGGGAACCACTGAGGAGACAAATGAAGGGAGAGATGGGAAGAGCAGTATGAAGCTGAGAAGGAAAATGGTCACTGAGGGAGGACCCAAGAAATCAGCAGGAGAGACGGGGCTGGTGGGTAAAGGAAAAGCGTCTGTCCTGGGGTTTATAAGAAGCTGAAACTCTGCTTATTCCACAGAAGCTGCTGCCAGCACCATCTTTTACAAAACAGTTGATTTGGCTGCAAACGGGTATTTTTTCCAAATTCCAACATTTCCTTTTGCCAATTCCAAATCCTTCCCTCTTTCCAGCTTTAGAATTCTACCTTCATTTATACCGGGCAGAAAACGGGCAGGACTCCGAAATCACCGCAGCTGGCAGGGAAAATCGGCCTCGCTGGAATGAGCAGAGCAGCTCGCGGCTCACCCTGCTCTGCTGCAATTCTGACGCTCTTTACATGCGAGACCACAGAAGTTTGGTAAGGGCAGCGATTGGTTTCCTGGACTGTCCTTAAAACAGCCGTGCCTTAGCGCTACTACAGACACACTTCAGGAAGGGTTTTTAGTCTTTTTCTACTGAGCAAACATTTCTGTTAACATTACAAATCGAAATAATGTGTATTTAGTACATACATCCCCCCCCCCAACTTGCTTTTTTTCCCCCACAAAAGATTCAGCAGCTAGAAAACACATCATTATTCTAGGTGGGATTATATCTCTTTTTTCATTCCCTGTGAGGAGAGATCTCCTTCCTCCCACATCGCTTCTTTCCCTAAAACTAGCGCTCATTATATCAAATACAACATTAATAACATGGATCTCTCTGATTTTATTAAAATAGTGCCTCACAAAAGAGCACCAGTATCGCCACACTCCATAAATAAAACAGAAACAACCTCCCAAACCCAAATGAACAAGGAACAAGAACTTCACACAGTAGAAAAATTCCTGATGATACTCGACACGTGAATGAAACTAAAGGAAAAGAAGCGAGAAATACAGAGACTCGAAATATGTCAGAAGCTGCATGTCAAGCATTTTTGTATGTTCAGATGATCTCATGCTGTTTTGTACTATTACTATATTATGTTTCAGTCTGCCAACTACTACAGCAAATTGCTGGCAAGTCCACTATTTGCAAGAAAACAAAACCCCTTCTTAGTCAAAGTAAAAACTCATGAACTAGAACACAAATACACTTCAAATTGATTAAGTCAGTTTCACATGGAGCAGCAAACCAGGATTACTCCTTCTCCCGCACTTTATTAATAACACAGATAAGCGCTTCAAATAAGTTTAGAGGCAGCAGCCTTTTCAATTAATACAATTAAACCTCTATCGAGTCACACGGTGTTCAACTCTTAAAATAATGTAATTGCAATTCTGGCTCTATCAAATCGCTCAAGACAATAATGCTCTGTTATGTCTGTTCTGGTTCCCCCTGTAAGAATGGGATTTCAGACCTACATATTCTTCTCACTTAAGAGAACAGTTTGCAAAACCACCCTGGGCGCAGCACTGAAGGTGTTGTTAATAATGATACGTAAAGCCAAAGAATTACAGCTGTCACTACATTCCCTACACAGTAGCGTACCAGCAGTTGTTACATTTGGATTTCTTTTTGATTTTTTTAAAACATATTTAAAATTTACAATACTTGCCACTTACAATCACACTGTCTGTCCGCTTTGCTGATTTTCATAAGGCTGTTTCTAGTACATGGGATAGAATGAGTAATAAATCAAATACAGGACACAATCAGAACCCGCCGTCCTTTCCCCTACTCTGTTTTTCTACAGACAAATGCCTGCTACAACTTTTTCGCTTTCAACTTCAGTAACTGATAATCACCTACTTGTAGAAGCTGCAAACAACCATCCAAGTTAACTACGGCCAGCACCTTATTACCATGGGCAGAAAAACAACAGACAGAATAAAACGATGAGATATTCTTGTGTTAAGCTTTCATCTAGACTCCCTCCACAAAGCATTAACAATGCTTAAGCTCAACACAAGTTGTGACTAAACACTTATGACACTCCCCAAAGCCCAGAGGCCTCCTCTTCTACCGCTTTCAGTACCACAACCATATTACTGTATGGCTTATATAAGATGCTGCTGCAAAATGGCCCTTTTGAGATGCTCTGCTTGTTCTCCACACACATCTACACTAAGCACAAGTTCTTGTCTTCAAGGACTTCACAACTCTACCTCCTTTACTCACCAGCTATGAGAGGAATTCAACAACTCCCTCAACCCGGCGGCACTTTCATGCAATTGCCTCCCTGACCAGCAGCTTCAGCTCTTAGCACCACGTTGCTCATTAGACATATAAGGCCACTTAATTAAATTTATAAACCCTGATGTCTCAATGCATTTTTAAGGTTTATTTCTGTCAAACCTACAAACTTCTGCTAACTGGCCATGGTTTTATCATTCCTGGCAGGTTTCATCCTTCTACACATATTCAATCCCTGGTTAGAAAAAGGCAAATGGCTACGACATGTGCCTGGCAAAGGGATGACAGGTCTTCACCACGGCCTTTCACTTGTGTGTTGGCTCATGTTTGTCTCTTTAGACTCTTAACCTGCCAGAACAGAAATCACAGCCTGTTACAAGAGCCCTCGGTGCGGTACAACGAGATCCCGCTGGTAACTGAAGCGTTTGGGTACTATCGGAACAAATATTTACAAAAGAGAGAACAGAGATTTATCTTGTTTTCTAAGCAGCAGTAGGAAGCATTAACATTTGGTTATCCCTTTGGTATATAATCTGTAGTTAGCTGAAGGTCAATACGTAATACTAGATTTCAGCAGGTATTCTGAAAATAGCAGCTACTGCTTCAGAGCCTGTGTTTTTGTTACATACAGACTTGAAAAAACAGAAAAGTGTCTACCTAACCACAGAATCAAAGAGAATCACAGAATATTAGGGATTGGAAGGGACCTGGAAAGCTCATCAGTGCAATCCCCCCATGGAGCAGGAACACCCAGATGAGGTTACACAGGAAGGTGTCCAGGCGGGTTGGAATGTCTGCAGAGAAGGAGACTCCACAACCTCCCTGGGCAGCCTGGGCCAGGATCTGGCACCCTCAACGTGAAGAAGTTTCTTCCCAAATTTAAGTGGAACTTTTTGTGTTCCATTTTGAACCCATTACCCCTTGTCCTATCACTGGTTGTCACAGAGAAGAGCCTGGCTCCATCCTCCTGACACTCACCATTTATATATCTGTAAACATTAATGAGGTGACCCCTCAGTCTCCTCTTGTCCAGCTCCAGAGCCCCAGCTCCCTCAGCCTTTCCTCACACGGGAGATGCTCCACTCCCTTCAGCATCTTTGTTGCCCTGCGCTGGACTCTCTCCAGCAGTTCCCTGTCCTGCTGGAACTGAGGGGCCACAACTGGACACAATATTCCAGGTGTGGTCTCACCAGGGCAGAGCAGAATCACACTACAAAGAACCACACTACAAAGGCATTCCCATTACACTATTTGAAAGCAATAGGTTCAAATAGCTTTAATTAATATGGGTTTAAATAATATAGGTGGTTTTGCTTTTATATCTGTGCAAATGCACATCTTCTACTACCAAATTAAAGTAACTGTTCTTGTCTAGCAAAGTCCTTGTCTAGCAAAAGTCGTTAAATGCATTTCCAAGAGAGAAGCAATAGCCAGACGGCATCAACACTACATTCTCATTACCTGTTTCCACAGTGTTTTCTGTTTCTGCTGCCTCCAAACCATCCATACTGTCTTCATCCTCCACTGCAGTTTTTCCTCTACTCCGAGGCCTGCAAACATAAGAAAGGAAAACTCTTTTTAAGCTGAAAGCCCTCCTAAAATTTCAAAGTTTTAACTTTATCCAGTATTTAGATAATTTCATTTTGAAGGGTAGTTGCCAGCACTAAGCTATGAAACATTTAAGCTAACTCATGACTTCAGTGTGGTACAAATCAGAAGCTTTCTCCCCTTGTTTCCTGTTGTAGGTAATGTTCTCAACAACATACATTTGAATCTCCAGTTGGCCTCAAGTTTTTCTGATTATCCTCACAAGAAAAATACGATAACAAACTTTTGCTGGTCCAAAAATATGTTAAATTAGCAAGACTTTAGGACGCGAGCATCCCATTGGCTCCATACTGGGTGTAACTATAGATGTGAGAGAACACAATCCAAATTCGGCCACTAGTTACATTCACTATTAAACAGATACCAATCCATTCCGAGCATCCTTGGAAGAAATTTCTATAGAACAACAATGAAGGTGGAGGGATTACACTGAAACACGTATTATTTCCAGTGAAACAAATATTTTGACACGTAAAATAAAATGCCATGAGAGAAGACAAGATGTCATCACATTAAAGAGTCATCAGGTGAGGACAGCTCGTCAAAACTAAAACACCTAGCAGACTTGTTTCAATTTCAGCCAAGGTCTGACAGAAAGCAGAGAGGTTTGCACCACAAATTCCAGCTTTTTTTCCCTGCCTGGCTCCTCAGCAACTACTGCGGTGGGCTGGTGAGAAGTCCAAGCATCCAGATTCCCAGCTGTTCAGCAGCCCATTTGAAAGGGAGCCAAGAGCTTGGCACCTCGCCTCCCAAATTTTCAGGCTACTTGGCGACTGGCCCGCGTGCTGACGGAAAAGCCCGGGAGACCCTGGGAGCCGCTGATTCCAAGTGCACAAATTCAGAGCGGTTTGGGGCACCTCGGTGGTTCCGACGTCCCGGAGCTCCCAGGCAACCACTGACCCGACCAACGGGCCGTGAATGGGGAGGCCGGCAAACAGACACCCCCTGCCCCCCCAAAACAGAAAACCGCTCCGGTTCCTCTTTCACAGAGGACTCTGAAAGGCTTGGGTTTAGTTCTATGTTGGGGGAAGAAGGTGGTTTTTTTGGTTAAGTCATTAAATCATTCCAAAAGCAGCATTTCCTCGTTTTGTAGAACCTCTTATAATGCTTAAATCTATCCAAACTATTTCTGCACAGCTAGGATCTGCTAAATGGGCTATGAAATAAACTCTACCATGCAAAACCTTTGGTTCTCATGGGTCAAAGAGGACAATGTGCAGAGAACTGGAACCATCTTTTGAGTCTACATGTGCTGCTCTCCTGCTAGAGGAGTCACTGCCTTGGACCACAAACAAGAAGACCCCTTCAAATTGTGTTTGGACCAGTTTTGTCTCTGGGATGGAGGAAAAGAAGAATTTAAATGAGGCTCAAACCAAAGCCTGAAAAAAAACCCTCTCAAAAAAGAGACAGAAGGAAGAGGAAAGTGAGGAGAGATGATGGACAGATGGACTTTTCTTGGCAACCCTACAAAATGTCTTCAGGACAATGCTGAAAATCGAAGGGACAGTGAGAACCGCAGGGATACAAGTTTATCCTTCCCCTCCCTGCTCATCATAAGCAGCGACAACATACACATAACTCACAAAATAAGTAAAATCCTTCTTAGGCAAGATGGAAGCCAGCATGGCCTTCAGTTATTTGTCACTTTACGAGCTTCCAGTGCAGTTTCTTAAAACTCAAGTTTCACAAACATTTAAACCAGAATACACTGAACATTGACCAGAAGAAACTCTCTTACACTCCTCCCTTCAGCCACCACAAAAGCCCATCCATGCGTATGGTGACCGGTGAGCTTGATGGAAGGTGGACATGTGTTCTGGAAGTGGGAAGGACACGAATGTTTCAGTAGCATCTGCGATCATTGCACAGATCCATTCCCATCCTGAATGAAGAGTGGGGAGTAGAGCAAAAGGATCATCAAACTCATTGGATAGAATAGGATCATGGAATCAGAGAATCATTTTAATTGGAAAAGACCCTCAAGATCATTGAGTCCAACCATAACCCAACTCTAGCACTAACCATGTCCCTAAGAACCTCATCTATGCGTCTTTTAAACCCCTCCAGGGATGGTGACTCCACCACTGCCCTGGGCAGCCTGTTCCAATGCCCGACAGCTCTTTCTGAGATGAAATTTTTCCTAATATCCAATCTGAACCTCCCCTGGCAAAACTTGAGGCCATTTCCTCTCATCCTGTCACTCGTTACTTGGGAGAAGAGACCAACCCCCTCCATGCTCCAAGCTCCTTTCAGGCAGTTCAGAGATCAGAAGGTCTCCCCTCAGCTCCTGTTCTCCAGCTGAACCCCCAGGTCCCTCAGCCGCTCCCATCACACTTGTGCTCCAGACCCTCACCAGCTCCGTTCCCTTCTCTGAACTCGCTCCAGCTCCTCAAGGCCTTTCTTGTTGTGAGGGGCCCAAAACTGACCCCAGGATTGGAGGTTTGGCCTCACCAGTGCCCAGCACAGGGGGACGGTCACTGCCCTGGGCCTGCTGGCCACACCAGTGCTGGTACAAGCCAGGATGCTGTTGGCCTTCTTGGCCACCTGGGCACACGCTGGCTCATGTACGTCATTAGATGCATAGATGAGGTTCTTAGGTATATTGTTTAGTGCCAGAGACAGATTAATGGTTGGACTTGATAATCTTGAGAATCTCTTCCAACCAAAACGTTTCTATGACTCTGAGATCAAAGCACAGCAAGAAAAGGTAACACTCTTCTAACACTCAGAAAAACAACACGGTTGGTAAGAAAACAAGAGCATTTAAGTATTGCATTTCTTCTGGCTCTCCACACCATCCCAGCACATCAGGAACAGGACTGCAGGTGGGTGAAATCACTGCCCTTGGTGCAGGAACGCTCAGAAGCTTTACAGAGCACAACCGGCTAAGAACAGGGATTATTTCCAAATCCCATCCCAATTACTCTGCTACCAACTACCCATCCGCAGAGCAAAGCTACAAGTTAGTGCTAAACCAGCTTTACTCTGAAATCACCACAAATGTAAATGATCTTTCTGCTTCTTCACAACTGCCTCATTTCTGGATCCTCCAACACAACCCTGTATGTGAAGGTCACCGGCCAGAGGAGGATGATGATTGTTTATTTAATAATTTACATACAGCTTTAGATTTTCTATTAAAACTACATTTCATGTATTAAACACCAAAGTACCTCACAAAGCCTTTTGAAACATTTTGTTTAAAACAAGAGCAGTATTCACTCCTTGAACTCCCTACCGTATTTTAGCAACCTATTTAACGCTAAAGAAAATCAGAGCTTTCAATTAATTAAACATAATTGCTTCTTTCAGCCAAAGATATAACCATGTCTGGTGTTTTCTCGCCATCCCCTTCCCCCAAATATTCTACAAAAAGCCTTAATAATGCCGTGCAGGTTTTAAACAAAACTGAAGTGGTGGTGGAAAAAATACCGGATTATATCATTAAATTATCTTTGCTAGTTACATTCATTTCACCATCATCAGAAGAGATTTTACAGACTACAAATTTATGTTTGGCTTAGAGAAAAAAATAATTCAAGTCACAAAACAGTGAAATATACACCATACTGACAACTATAATTTAATGTTTCCACAGAAAATGCCATTTGGGAAGGCCATACAGCATACCTAATCGTTGCAATCAACATTTGTAGTAAGAACGGATTGTTTAATGTTACTTGCATTAAATTTATACATTTAATGGTTTTGTACATAAGGCTTTTGGCTGGTTTGCATAACACTAGATTTTTCCACTGACAAACCTTGTAAATGTTTTATTTTTCTATCTACTTATTCCACTCTGTCTTAAATAAAGTGGACAAAGCAACCTGTGCTCTGTTCTCCTCCTGAGACTTGACTTTTCTTCTCAAGTTCATCGTCTGCAGGAGGATGCGACACGGCTGCTGCACCCGACAGCAGCAGGGCCAGCGCCGGCTGCTCCACACAGCGACGGGACAGCAGCCCCGGGCTGCTCCACATCTCAAAGTTCAAACCCCCTGCAATTCCGCCTGGGGAAAAGGATCTGGGGGTGTTGGTCGACAGCAGCTGAACATGAGCCAGCGTGTGCCCAGGTGGCTAAAAAGGCCAACAGCATCCTGGCTTGCACCAGCACTGGTGTGGCCAGCAGGACCAGGGCAGCGACCGTCCCCCTGTGCTGGGCACTGGTGAGGCCAAACCTCCAATCCTGGGGTCAGTTTTGGGCCCCTCACGCCAAGAAAGCCCTTGAGGAGCTGGAGCGAGTTCAGAGAAGGGAACGGAGCTGGTGAGGGTCTGGAGCACAAGTGTGATGGGAGCGGCTGAGGGACCTGGGGGTTCAGCTGGAGAACAGGAGCTGAGGGGAGACCTTCTGATCTCTGAACTGCCTGAAAGGAGCTTGGAGCATGGAGGGGGTTGGTCTCTTCTCCCAAGTAACAAGTGATGGGATGAGAGGAAATGGCCTCAAGTTTTGCCAGGGGAGGTTCAGATTGGATATCAGGAAAAATTTCTTCCCAGAAAGGGTTGTCAGGCATTGGAACAGGCTGCCCAGGGCAGTGGTGGAGTCACCATCCCTGGAGGGGTTTAAAAGACGCATAGATGAGTTTATTAGGGACATGGTTAGTGCTAGAGTTGGGTTATGGTTGGACTCGATGATCTTGAGGGTCTCTTCAACCAAAACGATTCTACGATCCCAAACTTTCTTCCTAGGAGGGGTAACCACATCACACTTTTACATCTCATTGCAGAAACCCCATGAGCTCACAACGGCAGAAATGCCAAGCACAGCTGAGCCGCATCTGCTACAGCTCACAAACCAAGAACAAAATGTACGGGCAGAGCCCAACCAACATGGACTCTACAAGAAAACAACAATAAATATTAGTCAGTACAAGAGGCAGCGGGCTGGGTACGCGGCTGAGCTGCTGCCAAGGCTCCCACAATTGGCTTCCTCACTCGCCTTTTGCCTACAATGGAGCTCAATTGAAAAAGAAGAAACAAAAGCACATCTATTAATGTTTAAAAGAACAGATCCACTGAGGGAAATATAACTTCTTTAAGTGTCTGAAGCGCATTCAACGTTTCATGAAAGCAAGTCAACAAAAGACAAAACTACACTTTTTTATGTATATGGGACTCCATTTGAATAATTTTACCTGTATTTGCATAAAAAGGAGTCATTTATCAAAATCCTTTGTGACCTACTCCTAAATTTATTAATTACCTTTCTTATTTAATGCGTTTCATTAATCTCCATCTTTAAATACACCATAGTAAACAAAAATCTCATCATTTTTCTCCGGGTATGCAACTCATTAAATTTAACCCACAGGAAAACGAGCCCAGAAAACCCTTTTGCAGGGCTCAGCAGAGCGTTAGGTCCTCACTCGGCATCGGGAAAAGCCTCATTGAGCGGCTTCTGCCAAACGGAACCAAGAGCAGCACGATGCGCAACGCCAGGGGACATGGGGAATGGTCTCAGGCACCTGACAGTGATCAAATACTCTTTTTTTTTTTCCTTTTTCTTTAACGTATGACATTTTTGTACGTTTGGATTTGCGTGTGTGGTGGTTTTGGTTTCGTTTGGTTGGTTTGGCTTGGGTTTTGGTTTTTTATTTCATTTGTTCGTTTGTTTGTTTATTGTTTTTCTTAAGGGTGGTAGCAACAGCGCCACAACCTGACAAGCACAACGTAGCTCAAAAGCACATCTAGGATCTTACTTATTCTTTCCACAAAGTGTTCATGAATAAGACCATGGGCCAACATGTCCTGGAACCCCATGAACTAACTGACAAAGCCACTGTCCTGAGCTGCCCGTCACCACCAGGCCGCTGGTTTATGATGACCCGCAAGTTGCTGCCAGGTACCACATTCTCCAAGTTCTCTTTAAGTGGCTACCAACCAAACCAGGTGACAGTTTGTTCAGAACTCACCACCACCTTATTAATCCGGTGCATTTTGTTTCATTCTGATGAGAATGTGCACACACGAACCATTCCACAGTTTCTGCCTCTTCCTCAAATGCCAAAACCTCTAGATGGTCCAAGGGAGAAACCATCATCCCCCCCACACTTTGCAAACTGCTGAGCATGATGATGCTACTAAATATAGAAAACTGGGCCAATAACCTTAAAAAGCGGTGGAACATCTGGGATACAGCGACATCCTAAACCAGCACAGATGTCTTGTTAAATGAACATCTGTCCACAGCCTCACCCTGGAAGATGGTACAGGAATGAGGTATGAAAAGGCTCAATTAGTGCTGCCAGCACTACTAACAAATTAATGTTCACACCACGCTTGCACAAGTGAAAGCTGTTTGCAAGGATCTTTTTAACAGGTGTGTAAAAGCACATGCTGCCACTGTTTCTGAACCGTAAGTCATAAGCAGAGCAGTAAAAGTTTAGTTGTGCCTAAGTATAAGCTACAATACCTAAGGTTCAGCTACCCTGCTTACTCAAAAATAAGTCCTACCCCAAAAATAAGCCCTAGCATGATTTTTCAGGATGACCGACATATAAGCCTTACTCCAAAAATAAGCCCTAGCTACAATTCATTTAAAAAGTCAATTTAAAAAGTGTCCACGCAGTTATACATGTAAAAAAGTAAGCACCTTTTGGAGCAAAAATTAATGTAAGACCCTGTCTTATTTTCAGGGAAACACGGTAGTAGCCCCATGCAAAGGAAACCACAGCAAGTAAGAACCAATTCACAGAAATATCTACAAGGAAAGTGGTTTTATGCCCTCTGAACACTACTTTTCAATGTAGTCTTTATTACTTGTAAGAGTTGAGCAAATTCTACGTCCAGGTTTGGATAAAATGAATTATATGGCCCTGGAAGCAAGGCAGACGCCAGCTAGCTAGAGTTAATTTCAGTAGTTCTAAACACTAACAAGCCTGAAATAAGAAACTCACTATCTTATTGACTCTGGCCTCAAACTGACTCGGATTTAAAAGATTTATAAGAGGATTTTTTAATTGAGCAACCAGTAACAGGTGAAAATATTTTCTGCATTTGCCCTCCATAACATTTTCTACTGTTCATTACAATAAAAGAAGTCAATGTGTACTTTATTCTTATTTACTTGTTATATTAGATATGTATACAGTAAAGGCAGAAAGACCCTGATGTATGGAACAGACGTGCAACAGAAACACCACAAGTGATGCAAAGATGCACCTGACCTTTTAGTAGCAGAGAGAAGTAAACGATTGAAGGAAACCTTTTTCTTTTTAAACATCTACAGAACCAGACTTATTACATTCTCATTATAGAACTTGCTCAACCTTCAGCTTCATTATTAAAAGATCTCAAAAATATACTCCATATTTCCTATAAGCCTGCTGGTACAATCAAAGAAAAGTGTGTAACTTAATATTTCTAATTTATTAAGCATAATAATATTTTCATAAGTTAATACATCATTGAGAAGTGACCCAGGTTACCTTTAAAACCAAAACATTGCAGCTTCCCAACCTGCATCTTGTTTAACCAGTGAGGATCTAAAAGACATTATTCCTTCACTCAACATTATTCATTCAGCCGTGTTCACAGCTGAAACTTTTTCACATCTATATTTCATATGGTTACTACTGAGAGCACTAAACACCTGAAAAAGATTATAGCCTTTGAGATCAGGAATATGAAAGCAAGTGAAAAAGAACCAGCCTCTGCTCCGTGATTCTTATCTAAACTTTTGCAGCTCTACCCTGTGAAAGGGAGATTTGTCAAACATTTCCTACACTACTCAAAGAAATGCAAATAAGAGTCTTTTAAAGATTATTTGTACTGAATGTCACAGGTGCATCTTTGCTTTCATTCCAGAGCACAGCAGCTGTTGGCTCTAAGCTAATAAAGGGGAACTGGCTGAGGAACACAGAGGCCATCCCGACACAGGTTCCGAGTAAAATACCACGTGTTAAAACAACCTTGCACTGCACAGCTCCAGCAACACCGTAAAGGCCAAATGAATTAGTACTTTTGAGTAAATGTGAAGTTTGGGCTACTTGTATTTTCAGCTTCTTGAATAGTTACTCACATTACGTGGGCGCTCAGGCCAATATGGGAGCAAAATTACTTTCCGTGGGAGCTGGACGAGCGGCAAGTGGGATGGGATGGGATGGGATGGGATGGGATGGGATGGGATGGGATGGGATGGGATGGGATGGGATGGGATGGGATGGGATGGGATGGCAGGAGCTTGTCAGATCTGTCTGCCCAAATCAAAGAGAGCGTAATTATTGCAAGAGCGCTGTCATCTCTCCGCTGGAAAATTTCCATCTCGACTCGGTTTTGCAGAAGGCCACAGATCCAGGAGCCTGGAGCTGCGCTCTGGTGGGTGATGAGGCTGCTCTGGCCAAAGCGATTGTCTCCAGCCTTTGCTCTGCTCTCCCCTGAAGTTCGAGTTGTTCAGTTTGAGCCTGGAACTGCTCTTTTTAAAAGACAAAGCAGATGAAGACTATCCTGAAACAGAGCCTTACTAATAAGACCATGAAATCTTCCCAACTTGTTACCCATTCGGTAACATCCTCAGTGAACTGGTGAGAGAAACAGGGGATCCCAGCAGCCAAGGACAGAATTAGGAGGACTCATTATTGATAAGTCACAAGCATATAAAATAATAAACTTTTCACATGAACACATCAAATACCCATGGAGTCACAGCTCTGCTACAGCCACCTACGGACCGAAATACCGAGGCTGGTGCTACCACACCGCAATTTACTTCTGCAAACCTTTCTGTGATACCATCGCATGAGAAAATCCGAGTTTGATGTTAAAATGATGAAGCCAGGTTGCCCGATCTACATGTATGGACTGTTCAGATTCGGAGGCAGTTCAAATAACAGAGTGAGAAATCATATTAACGGCTTTCAGACCTTTCAGCTTGCTTTTTCCTTTTCAAACTGACTGTTTACGCATCTATAAATTCTGCGAGTGAAAATTACTTTTAGTCAAATCTCTCTCATGTTGACCCAGCAATATACAGCGTGAAAAACTGCTACAGGTTCTTATTTCTCAAGAACCACCTTCCAATGATAGGTAGTCTCACTGTCTGACTTGCAGCTTACGGTTTAGTTCTGTAACACAAAACACATGACATGCAGACCTCAACCATTATACATATTTCAGAAATAATTCTATTAAAAAAAAATCTGATGTAATTACGGCCTTCTGACACATCATGTATTTGCAGTTCTGCACAAACTACACCCTTTACACATTTGTTACCAAGGCACTTGGTAACTACCAAAACGATGCAAACCAACACAACAGAATTTCAGCACTTGGATTGCTTTTTAAAACCTTTTCTGGAAGCACAGCAGCTACAAGTAGAGCTGACTGCACGTCTCCCAGCTGCTCCTGTGTATCTACCTGGCTCCAGACCTGGTAATGGAAAAATTCATCGCGGAAAGGGTTGTCAGGCATTGGAACAGGCTGCCCAGGGCAGTGGTGGAGTCACCATCCCTGGAGGGGTTTAAAAGGTGTTTAGACGAGGTTCACAGGGATATGGTTTAGTGCCAGAGTTAGTTTATGGTTGGACTCGATGATCCTGAGGGTCTCTTCCAACCCAAACCAATTCTGGCTATATTCTTAAAGATTCCTCCAAACAGTCTGTGTGAGGCTCTTTGATGGATTTGCTAAGTAATGCTCACCAAGATCACTGAATGATTTCGCACATCCTGTTTTTACAGGCAAGGAGAAAGAAATGGCAATACTAACCGCTGATAGACCAACGGCACTGTCAGAACCACCAACCTCCTGACCTCTGCAAGAGTTTCACATGGCACCTGCACCATCAAACACCACTTGTCCACACTTCTCCCTCCTTCAAGGAAACAAAACTACATCAAAATGTGCTACTGCATCAAACACTGCCTTTTCTTGATGGGTAGAATAAGCATCCACTTGCATCAGAACACAAGATTTGTTTCTCCATGACGACGGCTATGGGAAGTTTTAACTCCTCCAGTCTTGTGACAACCACGATGTCCAAAATTTTTTACCCACAGTAGACCAAGCTCACATCTTTTTGAAGAATTAAGAACTACCCAGCTCCTCATTCTTGCACACACTGCAGGGTTTGCCCACTACTCTCTTCTGGATAAAGGTGGCAATTCAATGGTAAGGACTGTGATTCTCATGTCTGGTGATTTGAAGCTCCTGTAGATAAAATTCAGCGGATCTGAGTCATCATGCAGGAGAAACAGCTGCCAAGTACTTGGAACTTGGTAGAAGTTCTGGTCTCTGCGAACAGATTTTTGTAATTTTAGCACCATTAATTAAGAGTCATTTTCAAAGATTCCCTTTTGAAACTTTGCAGTCTGCTGGAGTCTTACCACAGGAAGATTGTGAACATTCGTTTAAAATGCATTTGTCTGTTTATATTAAATATTCTCAGTGGATACATGAAGTGCAAGTGCAGACTGTGCTCCTGCATCACACCAGCCATGCAGCGGGCAGGTACACAAACACCCCCGTGATCTAGGCTAGAATCATTTCTGTTGGAAGAGACCCTCAAGATCATTGAGTCCAACCATAACACAATTCTAGCACCAAACCATGTTCCTAAGAACCTCATCTAAACGCCTTTTACACCCCTCCAGGGATGGTGACTCCACCACTGCCCTGGGCAGCCTGTTCCAATGCCTGACAACCCTTTCCGGGAAGAAATTTTTCCTAATACCCAATCTAAACCTCCCCTGGCACAACTTGAGGCCATTTCCTCTTGTCCTATCACTTGTTACTTGGGAGAAGAGACCAACCCCCTCCATGCTCCAAGCTCCTTTCAGGCAGTTCAGAGATCAGAAGGTCTCCCCTCAGCTCCTGTTCTCCAGCTGAACCCCCAGGTCCCTCAGCCGCTCCCATCACACTTGTGCTCCAGACCCTCACCAGCTCCGTTCCCTTCTCTGAACTCGCTCCAGCTCCTCAAGGGCTTTCTTGGTGTGAGGAGCCCAAAACTGACCCCAGGATCCAAGGTTCTTACTCAAAAAATCAGTCTTGTACCCCGCAACTACAGTCTGCATACGACAGTCACCAAACACTTCAACCATTGCTTTTATTCATTTTTCGTTCAGTTGGGATAATCAAAAAACAATGCGGATATTCAACTCTTACCCATAATATCAATTTCTTTAAGAGAAACTAAATCCCGTTCAAATGACGTTGTTCTGAGAAGTTTCCAGATCTTAGATCTATCAAAATGCATCAGTCAGCTCAGAATGTCTCATGCCTTCTCATCGCATAAAGCTCAGAATCTTTTATCTCAAATCAGATTTACTGGTGGCTTAAGACCTCATAGCAAACACAAATCTTCCCGTAGATTACACGGAATAGAACTCTGGTCATTCTTCTACTTTTGAAATATTTCTGATCCCACCAAGACCACAAAAGCCCAAAGTGATACAAATAACCTGCTTTCATGCAAGATGCTGACCTGGAACACATCAGACAGAATTTTCTCAATAACACCTGAATTAATTGATGGCATGTAAGAAAAGTTGTTCTTGCATGTTAACTACAGTTTGTCGTTACCAATCTAAAATGGATTTTGACAAGAAAAAAACACAACAGAAACGAATGTCATATCACCACGTATCTTTTCCATCTGTTAGCACCCTTAGTGCTCCTTATAAAGAAATGCATTTTTATTTCAGATAATGTCAACAAGTATTGTGAAATATTTTTCATTTCAATAAAACCGCTAAAACCTAAGAAAGCCAAAGGGAAACACACAAGATCTGCTTCGTAATTAAAAATCCATTAAAACTTATTCAGAAGGCTTGGAAAAAACCTCAGAAGAATAAAAATAGACCTGAAAAGAAAATGGGCAATGTAATTAGACGGGTGTCGGGGTAAATTTATCATCCACATGAATTGGTTCTTCTTTTACCAACATTGTTTTCAAACTAGAAGTAAATCCTAAAAGCCAGATCATGGAAACTATTTTTATACCAGAGTAAACAAAGCTCTGGAAATACGATTGTGAAATATAAACAATACAAGCAGCACAATAAGCAACGCTCCGAAGCACAGGCACAACTAATACGAGTCTTCAAACACGTTTAAAAGCTTCTGTATAAACAGATCTATGGATCTCTAGGGGCGTGGATAAGGCAGAAACACCGCGTTCTGCTAAACAAAACCGTCCAATAGTTTTTTACACCCCCAAAGAGGATTCTTCTCACACACAGATGCAAATTTGCCTTCTGATAATTACGAATAGGTTACAAATAGCCCCAAATAATTATAACAGAGAACTTCTAATCTTCTGCTCAAAGGACTGTTAAATTATGATCTTTATTTGGGACAATGATCATTGCTCCATTCCAATGTTTTCTAAATTTTATCTCTTTTTCTTTGAGACCACTACAAACCACACAAAGCTACTTTTTTGACTTGTTTATCCATGCCAGTCTTCCGTCCATTTAAATTAAATGCATAAATTCACAGCATTTTTTAAAAAACTGTTATTCCTTCATTTCTTTAATATGCCCTTAAAGAAAAAATTGAGAAAAGGTAAGTTAATAGAGGGGTGTTCCAGCACTTGATGCTAGAGGAGCTGCACTACCTGATCACCTCCTTCACCCCAGCGCCAGAGACCAGGCTGTGCCACAAGTGCCACCAGGAGAATGATGGACGGCTCAGCCCACGTCACCCGAGACGGGGCAGAGTTACAAACAAAATTGCATCTGTGTCACACGATAGGGGCACGTATCCAGCGGACCTCCTCACAGCAGCTACTACAATGGAAGTCATCCAAGAGGATCAACCGATCCCTCCAGGTCAAGTTCCTTTGGGGCCACCGTCCAAGGACACGCGGGCACCGAGCTGGGTCCCGTTACTGCGCTGTGAGTTGCAAAAGGTCTTCAAGCCACAGAACCACAAAATCACAGAATGTCAGGGATTGGAAGGGACCTGGAAAGCTCATCCAGTGCAATCCCCCCATGGAGCAGGAACACCCAGATGAGGTTACACAGGAAGGTGTCCAGGCGGGTTGGAATGTCTGCACAGAAGGAGACTCCACAACATCCCTGGGCAGCCCTCAACATGAAGAAGTTTCTTCTCATATTTAAGTGGAACCTCCTGTGTTCCAGTTTGAACCCATTACCCCTTGTCCTATCATTGGTTGTCACTGAGAAGAGCCTGGCTCCAATCCTGACACTCATCCTTTACATACTTATAAACATTAATAGGTCAGCCCTCAGTCTCTTCTGCAGTTCCAGAGCCCCAGCTCCCTCAGCCTTTCCTCACACGGGAGATGCTCCACTCCCTTCAGCATCTTGTTGCCCTGCGCTGGACTCTCTCCAGCAGTTCCCTGTCCTGCTGGAACTGAGGGGCCACAACTGGACACAATATTCCAGGTGTGGTCTCCCCAGGGCAGAGCAGAGGGGCAGGAGAACCTCTCTGACCTACTGACCACCCCCTTCTAACCCACCCCAGGTACCATTGGCCTTCCTGGCCACAAGGGCCCAGTGCTGGCTCATGGTCATCCTGCTGTCCCCTGGACCCCCAGGTCCCTTTCCCCTATGCCGCTCTCCAACAGGTCGTTCCCACGACTTCTCTCCAGTTCCACAGACACCATCAAGTTTAAACAGACTAGACAGCGTGGTTTGAAGGTTAAGAGGAAATTTATAATTCCCAAAAATCTATGTTCGGTATGGAGAAAACGCCAAAAATATTCAATGTTCAAACACGCTGACTTGAAGACTTACAAATACTTTTAAAAGCAAATCTAAAAATTAACACGGATTTAATTTATAGCCAGCAAAACACAGCTAATTTTCATCCACATCAGTCACCCTGCTACATCTACTAGATGTCCACAAATGTTGGTGCTGGAAGCAGCACTGGAGAAGAGCAGAGACAGGAAAAGTGGCCAGAGAACGAGGAATGAAGTGAGTGAAGCTTCTTTTGGTGACAATATAAGCGATGCTGCTTTAAAGGATTTGGAAATTACAAAGTGAATCACTCACTTTGTAACTTTTTTCAGAAGCCACCAGAAAAAAAACAGTAACAAAGACACTCAGAAATGATGCTGAAATTGATTTATAATGGGACTATTTGTATATCTACCTCATCTTTTCTGAGCACAGACCTTCTGGAATGACAGCTTCTTAGATATTTATACTTTTATTTCAGCTTGCTTTCTGCATACACACATATGCTTCTAATTAACATTTACAGCAGGAAAGCTCAGATCTACTCGCCAGACCACATAGCCTCAAAAATTATCTTAATCAAACCTTTCAGAAGTACTTCCAGGTACCAAAAGCTGGCAGAGCAGCTCGGTAACATCTGTACTTGCAACTACTTGTGAAGAGGACACTGCCAAGGGAAGCACATACAAGTGGGTGTAACTTACACAGGCCCTAAGGCCACACAGATTTACCCCAGTACTGCCCTGGTATCGCAACAGGAGAACAGGGGCTGGTTCACAGTTTGGCCACACATGAATTCCAGCCCCAAAACCTTTAGGTTTTTGTTACAACATCACTTCTGCATAACTGATTATTTTTCCCCTCTATTTTTGCACACTGAAATTTCTCAAAGTACCTGGAAGCCTTCGCGATGACAAGAGAACTACAGCTGGGGTACACTGTGTCCTCAGAATCTTACAAACTGCTTGTATTTTGCAATCAATATATTAAAGATTTCATTTGAAACAAATCCTCGACCGCAAAGATGTTCAACACTTAAGGCACCATCCAAGAAAAAGATGCTGAAGGAAACATTAACCAAACAGAAACCCGACTGCCCGCAATGCCAGAATCATTATCCAAGTGAGTCCAATATCCACAAATATCACTCAATAACCGCATCATCTCTCCGAAAGGCACTCGCTTTTCCATACCCTTTGTTGTTTGTTCCTCCTCATGAATTCACACCCATTTCAGTTTTCAACTGCTGGCTCTTGTACTTTTCCTGGTCCACCAGGGAACCCTTAGGAACTCAGTATTTTCTCCACTGCAGATATTATCCACTGTAACCAAACTCCTACTTAGTTTTAGGGTTTGGATTCCCCATCCTCCCACAATCCGTCACACTGAGCACCTTTAACTTCACCAAAACAATTTTCTCCAAGCTTTCTACCATTTTTGATCCATTTCACGACTTTTCACCAACTTTTTGGTCTTTATAATCAGTCACCAGAATCATGTTAAAATGGCAGCAGCCAACCTCGCGATCTCTGTGACAAACGGAGCTTTGGGACAGACCCACAAACATCCCGCATACTAAATCCCTTTCCAGAAATGCTCCTTTCCAGACTATAGCCCCATCCTACACCTCCACGTGCTGATACCGTCCCCTTCTTACACTGAAGAGCATTTTAAGTGCTTACTCAATCCAAACGCCACTTTTGCCTCTGCCCTGTGCTCATCCCCATCATTCTAGATACAGATTTCACAAGCAGTAATTGTTATTAATATTGACTGCTACCAGACTTCATTGCTGGACGACCAGCCAAAAAACCCAAAGCAAGACAACAACAGTTCCCAAAGACAACAAAATGCTTTGTCAGCCAGCCCTTAACACAATTACTGTAGGTTTTATTCCACTGAATAATTCAAACACATCGTTTTAACCGGAATATAAAACACTGTTAGGCCCAGCATCTTTAAAGAAATCTATTTACGTTTTGTCTTTATAGAAAATTATGGATAAAGGACCACATCAGGTGACCCAACATCTACATCAAGGGCAACTTCTAACACTCACACAGTGGATAAACGATAGGATGAAAAGGGAAGGAACAGGAATACAAACACCAAACCTCAGAGTTCCTGCCTCTGCAGAATGCAGTAGATCTATTTATTTCCAAAATAAGAAGTTAGAAGCCATCAGTCCTCCGCACCTCTTCATTCTGGCATGTTTAACGCACAGCCGGCCCAGCAGCGAGGGGTTCGCTCTCCCAACAAGTCTCGTCTTCCAAACCCTCTGGATTTCATTGGGAACCACGGGACTCCACACTGTGTACTTCAATACGCTTTTCAGCATAATAAAATACTCTACTGAAATTACGAGATCTAAAAAACAATGACTTTATTGCTTCTTACAACTTTTTCCACAGTAAAATTCAACTCCAAGGTCGTAATTGGCAGGGACAAAATTATGTAGCAATTAGGGCATGACAGCAAAAGCAAACAAGAACTGAAAATGGGTTCGACACTTCTGGTAACAAGCAGGTAATTATCACAGCAGCTTGAAAGGGGCATAATCAACCAAACTGACATCATCCCTCCCACATAATAAAATGTGAAATCCCTTTACGTGCAGTGTAGCTCTTACACACAGCTGGTAAATGCTGCCGGTCTAGTCGCGATGTCTGTGGAGCAGCTGAGCTTACATTTGGGACAGCTCAACAGTGGGTAATTTCATTTATTCATTCAGAATGCTAATAACTATAACAGGTTTTGATCCATTGTGGACTACAGAGATTATTTCTAGAAAATGGTATTTTATCAAAACGCCTTGTCTTCTCTGAGTATAGCTTTGTTTTCAGAGTTCCTAGAATGCATTAATAGAACTAAAACCTCTGCCTAAACGGCACAGTTGCTGTTACACGTCTGCCTACAAGACAAAATACGTTTCATATTTTTAATATAAAAACAGCAAGTTGCTGGTCTTAAATATACTCAGCTCTTCATTACTACATTTCACCAATACTTTTCTTTAATTTCCCCAGGACACATTTTATTTCACCTTGAGTGTGAGCATTAACTGTTGTGTCCAAGCAGCACCATTCTGCTGTTCCTACCGACACAAAGTCCAGCTGTCTAATAACTGGTAACGCATTCATCTTCATAACATATTTCAGGTAATTACAGTACAAGCTGTAAAATACACTCATTTATCTCCTGTTCCCCTTTTGATGTTACTTTATCGCATGATTCTCACTCTCAGCAGCGCAGCGTTTGGAAAACCCGACTGGCTCAACGGTGGTTGTTTTATCTGTCAGAGGAGATTGGGGGCACCCTCCTTCTCCTTTTTCTGTATTTTGTATATTCCTCACCTATGTTCCTCTCTCCAGATTCTCTCTCCTCATGTTGACAAATCCATTTACCCCCTAATCCCGCTGTCTCTCCACAACTATTTCCATCCAGCCCCCATTTTCAGATGGGTTTGCGTTCCTTGTTTCTCAGACACGAGCAATTTCAAACGCACTGGAATCGCCGCTCAATTCCTATTGATTTTTTCAAGTGAAATTTCCACAAAACATTTACGGAGTACCTGCACCTATCATTTTGCAAACTGTGCTGCAAGCACCCTAGGTAAAAAGATATGAATTATAAACACTTATTTTCTCATCTTCAAAAGCTCAGCACTAACACAGCACAACATGAACATCATACCTGTTATGCTGAGTTATCCGTTTTTTTGTCATCTCGAGCAATCTATTCTTTTGCATAATATTCTCACAAAGATAACCCAAAGTTCGGATCTCGGCTTTTAAAGAGTACTAAGGTAATTTCGAACAACAATATTCATTTCGAAATCTAAATTTGATGAGTGTGCATCCCAGACGTGCCTTCACTTGCGCAAGGTTTAGTTCACCAGCAAGTAAAACAGATGCAGGCGCAACAGGAGCTATTTGATTGATGACTAAACATTACATTATAAAGCAGTTAATACTATACCAAATCTTGTCCTTTTTTTTTCCTGCGTATCCCAATCATTTTATATCTCAAGTTACTTACAGAGGTTGAAATTGTGCAAGATCTAAAATTTTATCGACGATCTTGTTAACTAAAAGCACAAGTTTCCCAATGTAAAACTAAACCGTAGGAAGGGAAATGAAGCACTGACCTTAGAGCTATAAAGGTAAAATAATAATAATACAAATTATTTTTAAACCAATTGCTATCAAAGAGACCTCTTCCTTTTAATCACATCGCTTCTGTGAACACTACGATTCTACTGTGAGAATCTACAAATGCAACAAATAACTTTATACACAACACTCCCAAAATCCAGCATGGGTTAAAGCAAAACTCACAGGGCTTGGACAACGGGCAAAGATTCACCTGAATTAACACGTAAGCCGCACGTACCCTTTACAAATTGAGGTTATGCTGCGAGAAGCGAGTTGGCAGCGAGGTTCTCCGCGCGGGTTACTCGCAGTTGTATTGGCAGAGGAACGGGGCTGAGCAGCTGCACCAGAAGGCGACCGAGCGCCCAAGTCTCTGCGGTCGTGGCCTTAAATGCCCCCTAAATGTAAAGTTAACTAGAAAGTTTCCATTACCGAGAAAACACCGGGACGCGAGTTACCAGGGAACTGTCCTTCAGGAGCAACGGGGTGCAAAACCTTCAATAACCTTCAGCACCTTCTCTCCTCCGTGTATCTTTGCTCTGTTTCGACAACGGATTACACTAAAAACACCTTTTTAATGCAAACCTAAGAAGGTTGTACTGGCATCCGGGCTCCGCACCATACTGGAAAACAGATACTCTAGGACACTTGAATTCTCAAGACTTGGGAGAAAATCTAAGACACACAGAAATTTCAGGTGCCAATGTTCTGCAAAACAAGTCGTCTCATAGAGGGACAAATACTGATTTTCTTCTTTGTATCTGGACCCTACAGGAAAAGTAACACGGTTGGTTACTGTCCCCAAGGGAAACTTTCTTATCTGAACAGCTGGGAATACTGTTCTGCTGGGGGACTTGCAGTATTTGTAAGCAGAGCTCTGAGGGATGCCAGGTAAACATAAAATTCATAATGACCCCAAAAATTTTACCTTCCCCAGATAGCAGGCACCCCCCAACGCCTTATTTTCCTATATCCAGTTCTACGGCCCAGTTTGTTGAGGGTTTAGCTCTTCCAAAAATGAACCCAAAAGCTGAGGTTTAGCTTCCCTGAGAAAATAAAAAGCCAACAAACTAGGGCTTCGGTCTCACTAGATACACCGCACACTAGCACGAGCCGACATTTAACTTATTGTAGAATAACATTACTCAGCAACACACAGCATAAAAACTTTTATCATTAAAAACAAACCCACAGAGAAAGCGCGCTAGCATTAAAAACCATTGCTCGGCAATGCCGCTGAACTAATTCTAAGCTTAAGAAAAAAACTATCACCAAGTACCAACTTTATTAGCTAAATAAATGTATGTTGTTTCACTTCCAAATGAAATGGAAGAGCCGTTTAAATGTTCAGCCTTAGATGTGCACAGTCAAATGACAATGAGTGAGACCGAAAGCCTGACCCAGAGCCCTCACATTTGTGCGTGCGGGGCTGAATAATGAACCCAGATACTTCTTCAAGGAATGTCTGAAAAACCTCCTGGCTTTCATGCTTTCAGTCGCCTGTATCAGAGAATTTGGATTAAAAGCCTATACGATCCTAAACGATTACAAAAGCACTGTTTTTTGGATGAAAAACTACACATTCTGAGGGCTCCTTCGCAAATTCTGCTCCTGAAGAACTCTGTTCTTTTTTTCAAGTTACCTTGGCCATAAATTTCATATTGATGTTCATTCAAAAGAAGTCACAAAAGTGAAAACTGTTGGATTTAATACTTAATAAATAGATCTATAACGTCACTACTATCTCATACATTCCTAAAAATCTCACAGAAAAGTTTGCTGCCCTATTTCACCAGCTGCAGAAGTCGATCTCCGCTGCCTTGCACACACTTCAGTATTATATGAACCCGGTTTCGCGCCATTCTGAAGAATCATGGGCAAAACGCAACGCTGGTCTGATATGTTACTTGTGAACATCTTGGACACTAAGGAAGGTTCCTGCTGCTTTTTATCAAGCAGTCGCTCTGGGTGAGGGTGACAACTATTGATGTTCTTAACATACATAGGAACAAACTTCAATTTAATAAGATATTCGTTTCTTAAGAATCACAGAATCACAGAATCGACTGTGTTGGAAAAGACCTCAGAAATCAAGTCCAACCCTTGGTCCAACTCCAGTCCATTGACTAGATCATGGCACTAAGTGCCATGTCCAATCTCAGTTCAAAAACCTCCAGGGATGGTGAGTTCAGCACCTCCCTGGGCAGCCATTCCAATGCCTGATCACTCTCTCTGTAAAGAATTTCTTTCTAATATCCAGCCTAAATTTCCCCTGTCAGAGTCTAAGCCCATGCCGCCTTGTCCTATTGCTGACTGCCTGGGAGAAGAGACCAATCCTCACCTGGCTAGAACTGCCCTTCAGGTAGTTCTAGAGAGTGCTGAGCTCACCTCTAAGCCTCCTCTTCTCCAGACTAAACAACCCCAGCTCCCTCAGCCTCTCCCCATAGGTCTTGTGTTCAAGTCCCTTCACCAGTCGTGTTGCTCTTCTCTGGACCCGCTCCAGCACTTCAATGTCTTTCCCGAACTGAGGGGCCCAGAACTGAACACAATACTCCAGGTGTAAGAGACACAACAGAAACTGTCAAGTCCAACCAGTTCTTCTACACAACAATGTATAATATTATATCGAAAGAAAACGTACCTCAAATAAGCACAACTCAGATAAGCAGCCACTACGGGTTTACAACAGGGATCCTACTTCAATAAAGCAAAATGAGTTCCAGCCTTCTCCTACAAACAAATTTCTAATACTTGCATTAAAGCTATGGAAAACAGTCCAGCTCCTATTACAACGCTTTTAAAACTAAACTTTTCAAAGAAGTGTGTCTGAAGGCACGTCTTAAAAAATTAACACCCAACAAACCACTCGGATATTTCAATCCCAATATTCAGCAAGATCTAAGAAGACCAAAATATTTTTAAAACAATAACAGAAATGCAAGATTTAAGCCACATTAGAAAACCCTCCTCTAAAGCTGCCAGTTATTGCAATATTTCTTAAGGCAGAGTTTTATGACAAAAATACATTTTTTGTGCAGCAGAGACGTACAAAAGGATTTTTCGGGATGCCAAACGCTTTCAGAACTCTCCAGTGATGACTCACCCTGTTATGTATACAAACCTTTCATTAAAAATAAGTCACTTGGCATCATTACAGATCCTCAGCTTGCAATCCTCAACTCACTGTTATTTCTTATAGAAAATATTCTAAACACTCTGCACTAAAGTATTTTGGTATGCTAATTCTGGGGAGGAAAACGTACGGCTTAACTTGAATGGCCTTTCTTACACAAAGAGTTTCTACTCCAGTTCCCAAAGTGCTCCAAGACGGCCTCAAATACAGTTTCTAGCGAGACAGAAATTCTTTGTTGCTCCGTGTCGGTTCTTTGCCAGTTGCGCTGACCAACTATTTTGCCAAAACGAGAGAAATAAGTCTTTTAAAATGAGTCTTGGTGAGTGTAACAAAAAGAATCACTTCTGAAAAAAAGAAAAATAAAGGTAGGGGGGAGTTGAACTGTTCCTGAACATTTTGACAGCATTCCTGCTGGCTGTCGCCATAGAAGCATCATCTGAATCCCTCCCAAAACATATGAATTTATATAATCTATTACACTTCAACGAAATCGCAACAAACTAAAAACTGCCACATAGGTGCAAATAATTATGATGAACTACATTACCATACAGGCAAGTATCTGCCAATAAGGCAGCTTTATATATATATATATAACTCCATTGAAATGTGGTGTGGGATTTTGTGGGTTTTGGTTGGTTGGGTTTTTTTTGCTTTGGTTGTTTTTTTGGTGGGGTTTTTTCCCTACTTGGCTGTTGTTTTCTTTGCCTGTACACACGAATGTTTGCAAGATGTACCAGAAACCAGAACCTTCCCACAGTGCTCCATACAGCACGAGCATCCCACGCGTTGCTCCATCAAGTGTTGGATCTGGTCCTTCCAGCCCAGGCTCACAGGGCGAGAGCATCGCGGGTTGTACTCCACGCCTGTTCATCTCCTGAAGGAAGGCACACAACAGCAGCCGCCGAGCTTTACATCAAACATTTACCTGCTGGAACTCAAGATTCACTTTGCTGGTCTGGGGATTGCAGCCCCCCCACAGCATTGTCCGGCCAAATTCAAAGCAAGAAGCAAGAGACAAATAATTTCCTTTATGTTCAACCCACCCCACCACCCGATCTCTAATAATCCAGTTCCTCGTGTTGACGCTTTTCTAAATACGGCCACACATGAATAAGAAGCGAGCTCGGTGCCAGCTTCGCGATTTCTCTTTCCCACTGGGACACACTTTCCAGCATCTCAGATGTTTTCAGAGCAGGCGCCTCCCCCACCACTGCCACATATACATTTATTTTATTTCTTATAAACGCCTCTTACCCACAGCAGTTACAAGTGCCAAATCGTCTGATTTCACAGGGTGTCAGAAGAAAAAGACAGATCTAAGAACTTATATGGCATTCTCTATGCCTTTTGCTTCTGCAACATGTTGATTTGGAAAGAAAACTCTTCATTTGCTCCAATTCCAACCACCACAAGAAATCAGCTGCCTCTCTCCAGTCATTTACGCTGATCACAAGACTTGATCAACTACACCACCTTTCCAATAAGCTTATGCTTTCCATAGGTTCTGTCAACTATCTGATCAAAGATACAAATTACATTTCTGGATTCATGCTATGAGTCTTTGAGCTCGCAGCATATTGATTGCCACGTTTCACAAAAAATGAACCTAAAGAACAGCCTATATTTTCTGTTCCCAGACGAGATAAGAAGGCTTGTCTTAGGAAGCATAACTAAATCCTTTTGATTTTTTCAATTTAGTCGTTAAGTTTTTGTTATTCTCTCATTATTTATGTGCTACCATAGGTGGTCATGGCAAATTACCAACATAATTTATGCTGGTTCTCTCACTGTAAGACTAGCTTATTAATTAAATTTAAAAGAGAATTAAAAAAGAGGCAACACTCTTTGGCAGTTAAAAACCAGGGGTGTAACAAAGATACAGCCCCAGTCAACAACAGGAGCTTCGTATTTCATATTTGCCTTTAGCAGACCATGTTTTAAATGAAAGCAGACACCATTTTCATTCGCTCGCGTTTAATCACCAGTCGATGCAAGAGATGAATAATGAGAAGCCGGTTGGACGCTGAGCATCTTCGGCACAGGGGGCTTGGGGTGGTGAACAATCAGCCTCGCAAACACGAGAGACGTTTAAAAACAGGCAGCACAAACACCACGGAGGGTCCAGCGCAAAGCAGGGGCCGGGCTCCCTCTAACAAACAAAAGGGGACACTTTAGTCCTATTTTAATGAGGGTTCGCACGTGACCTGGTCCATTAGATACTGAAATGCTGCTGCAGTGGCCATGCAGCCACCTGGGTGCTTGGTGGCTAATGCTCAAACTGGCCACTACAGCACCCTTGAGGAGGGAAAATAACCAAAGAGGCAGCAGCTTTGGTTGGTAACACTGTTCATGCACTGGGGGGTTAAAGATCTGTAGACCCGCAAACATGAGCATGATCAAGTGGGAAACCTAAACTACCGCTAACCAGTTCGATCGGGGAATGTAATATGTAGAATAATTAAGTCCATTTATGGCAAATGTAAAACACGTTCGTCATCCGGATACAATATTATTTAACTAATAGAATGAATCAAAACCTAAGCTGTGTAATACAGACATTTAACATTCGAAAGCAAGAGCCCATAATTCCTCAATGCTGCAAAAACTGAAAATATCTGCTATCTTACAAATGACAAGAAAACTTGCTAGGAGTCCAGACCTCCTGCTTGGGAGAGCATTTGTCTCAATGCCTTCAAAAAGCAGTCCCGTTACACACACACTATTTTCTCCATTTCAATACAATTTCACAGAGGTAACCTGGTGCTCTCACCAGGTCCTCTGGTCCTGTGAAAAGGACACAGCCTGGTTTGCCCAGACATATGCTTCCATGCATAATTACAATCACAATCCACACTGAAAAGGTGATCACAGAAATAGCATTTACTGCCTCTTCCAACACACACTACATGGCTCCGACGCCAGCAGGTTCAAGAAATTCCCAAGTAAAAGGCGGTTTTTCTCCTCAGGATTTGCAGTTGAACTGTGATACTCCATACTCAGCATGTCAAAGTTTGTGTGACCAAGGAAAGGTTGGACACATTCAAAGGAGATGGCTAATGCTCAACAGATCCAACACAGAAATATCACCCTTGACTCCAGAAATGCCACAATTCCTTCCCAGCTTCCCGCAATTAGTGCTACACGGAAGTATCATTACAAAATTATCCTTTCCTTCATTTCCATCCTTGGCATCTGCTGTGAATGACTGCAGGAAACGTGAGGATGAGACACCGAGATCTCTGACCTGACCCAGTAGAGCTGCTCTTGTGAAACGGGGAATTCCTCCATATGATCTTACAAACAGAATGTGAACGAAGAGCGAGGAAAACAAAGCTCATCGTATTGCCCGAAGGACTGTCACACCTAAAGGCTGATTTTAACACTAACCTTCATTTCCAGCCTCCTATTCACCATCCTGAACTGCAAATAGTGAACATGCCATTATGTAGCCTTGAGTGGTTTAGAAAGGTTTCATTCCTCTAAAAGACTTGTTCCCCATTTCCATCATCCAGAGACTCCAATGCTCTTATAGAGAATCAGTTCTGCGTGGTGGGAGATGATGGCGGGGGGAAGGAAAAGCAAATTAAAATGTCTGAGCATCCTATATCCCTCCCCATTCAGGATTGTTGTCCATATTGTATTGAAAAGATTATACTAAGACGCCTTGTCCCTTAGTCAGGCGCTCACCATCCACCACAGTCAAAAAACAACTTCAGGAGCAGAAAGCTTCACGTCACACAACCTTGCTTTTCAACAAGATGCTTTCACAGTGAAAAAACACCTACTTTTCTTGTATTTAAGCAACACTAACCGTCTGGCAGCTCTATGGATTCTCCTAAGTCACCAAATTCCTCGCACGGCCTCAGAAATAACCTCAGTGTCATGTGTCATCTCAATGAAAAAAGTCAGGTGACATTTTGCTGCTATCTTCTAATTTGAAATAACAGCCAATCCTAGAATACCCGCATTCTGACCTTACTTTTTGTAGAGAATTTATAATTTGTTCTTCTTGTAATCAGTTAAAAGACTACAGAGAGAGATTTGTGCGAGTTTACTTTGACCCCCACCCTGGATCAAGTAATATAGTTGAGGAACAAATAAGCTCCTGGACACTGAAGCTCTAATTTCAATACTATGCAGATTCCACAATTTTCAAAGTTAAAGCTGTGAATCTATCTGAGAAGACAGGCAGATGTTGCCTGTAGCGAGGGCTGAGGGAAAACTCATAAGAGGTTTTCTATTGAGAAAAAGAGAAGGAATAAGAGGCAATTTCTTATCTGTGGAAGACAAAGACATGAGCTTTAGGGCAGGGGTGCAGGGAAGGTATTGGAATATGACTGTATTTTGTCATTTGTCAATCTATCAGGCTCACAACTCGAACCATTCCACAAGTCCTCATTTTCAGCACCCAGGCCCATGTTCCTGATGAAATTTGGCAGGCATCTTTGACAGAGTTTTATGATAAACGGTTGATGTTCACTGACTGTGGGGCCAAGTTCACCCTCATACCTAGAAGTTGCTTAATTTCATCCATGTACTTCCCATGAGGATGTGGTGAATGTTCATGAGGAAATCTACTAAAAGACAAGGTGTATTACGCAGAATCCTGTGACGTGGGCGATTCTGTCTTGGAGCGCATGAACCAGGGCGGCCATGGAGCTCTGGCAGCAAATTTCACTTTTGCTGCTCAGGTACAACCTGGGTATGGGAAGATTTGCAGCAGGTTTGCTTCTGATGACCTTAGCAGGCTGTTAGAAGGACTGGAGAAGAGATTCCAGGAGAGATTATTTCAAGATACATCTTCTTTCCAGTATAGGCTGCAACCACTGAAAACATTCTGCAAACTGATTCAGATTCCAGATGTAGAAGGTGCTTTCTGTACTGAATTAAGTGCTTATGGGGCAGCTGGACCCTGTGAAAAACCAGTCCTACGTGTGCCCAAAAGCCAGTTACAACAGTTGTACATAAGATGCAATTATGCCACCCCATCCTTGTTTCTCTTATAGCCTTAAGAGACATATCACCACCACTGCTTTTCTGCCCCAACTATACCACTACGGCACATCTTTCCAATTCCTCACAAGTACCTTCAGGCTCAGTGGGTGCTACAGAACCGTCAGAAAAAAATTACCCTTACAACCCGCTCAAGGGACCACAACCATCACTGGCTTTTCTGTTACAAAGGAGACCTTCAACACAGCCTTCCCCAGAAAAAGTCCCCTGGTGAGGCCACACCTGAAGATCTGTGTCCAGTTCTGAGCTCCCCAGTTTAAGAAGGACAAGGAATTAATGGAGGGAGTCCAGCCAAGGGCTGTGAAGATGATGAGGGGTCTGGAGCATCTTTCTGATGAGAAGAGACTGAGAGAGCTGGGGCTGCTCAGCCTGGAGAAGGATGAGAGGGCATCTTGTCAATGCTGATAAATCTCTCAAGGGGTGGGAGGTCAAGAGCAAGTACCAGACTCTTTCAGTGGTGCCCAATGACAGGATGAGGGGCAACAGACACAGTCTGAAGCACAGGAGGTTCCATCTGAATATGAGGAGAAACTTCTTTCCTTTGAGGTGCCAGAGCCTGGCCCAGGCTGCCCAGAGATGTTGTGGAGTCTCCTTCTCTGCAGACATTCAAACCCACCTGGACACCTTCCTGTGTGATCTGCTCTGGTGAACCTGCTTGAGCAGGTGGGTTGGACTGGATGATCTCCAGAGGTCCCTTCCAACCCAAACCACTCTGTGATTGTGATCCTCTTCACCTACAAATCAATGTTACTTTACCAGGAGACCCAACTAAGTAGCTCTTCTTCATCTTCTCCTGGCCTGAAAATTCTGGCACAAGAGAAGATGAGAAGCACAAGGAAAGGATGTGGAGCCCTTTGTGCAAAACTATTCAGCCCTGCATTGCTCTGATAAAATTTAACACATCAGTACTTAGGATGCTGCTGTGCGTTTGATAAAAGTGTGTATGAGGCAGTAGGGGAGGTCTCAAGCATGAACACACATCTAGCTCAGGAAGAATGCAACCAAATAAGCCCAGTTCTTGCTGAGTGGTCTAGACCTGCCCTTGACTCTACACACAACAGAACTGTGATTCTTCTCCATATCTGGAAGCAGTGGGAGTAAAACATGAGTAACTGGCCAGTAAAAGAACAATACAGAAATCACGAACAAGTTTATGCAGCTTGTAATTGTTATGATTTCAGCTTAGCACCGGTTCAGGGAACCCAGGCCGACAGAAAATCAGTCTCACATTGTCTCGAAATTTGAAGAATGAAAAACTATTTCGCAATGCCTGGTTTATTTTTCCTAAAGCATTCTGTTCCCCGCACTTTGTGATCATGCAGAGCAGCAGTTAGCGCTATTCAACACAGTACATACAGAACACACCGGACTATTGAATTCTTACTTATACTGGTAAGTGTTTACTCTCATGACTATTTTATTTCAATGGAAAACTTTCTATTGACTTTGGCTGTCTTCGAAACAGAACTGTGTACCTTAGAGAACACTCTATCATCCTGATTACTAATTAAATGAATCCATACAGTACTTATTCACCGCCAGTTCTTTATTTGGAGGTCCAGGGGCATCAATAATGAAAATACCTCCATAGCACTGATGAAGCTGTCAGCAGCAGATGTTGAAGATTAGGCAGCCATAAAGAAAGAAAGAAATACATAAATATAAAATCATAGAATCATTCCAGTTGGAAGAGATCCTCAAGATCATCGAGTCCAACCATAACCTAACTCTAGCACTAAACCATGTCCCTACGAACCTCATCTAAATGCCTTTTAAACCCCTGCAGGGATGGTGACTCCACCACTGCCCTGGGCAGCCTGTTCCATATAGGATTGTTTACCTATGAACCGTGTGTAGGTGTATGGATGATCAGGAGAAGTACCTCCCCCCAACCTTCATTTCTCCCAGCTATCACCAGAGAAAACAGGAGCAAACAATCCTCATTGAGAGGGGCGAACGCAGCAGATGTCACAACCGGCAACAGCAATTTCTGGCCATACACCACAGTTCAGTAACCCTGACTTTCCGGTAACACACTAAAGAGAAGTCAACCAATTTCAAAACATCCCCCGAGGGAGGCAATAGTGCTGCTTAAAATAGTGGCTATTCACCAATTCAACTCTGGGATTCCAAAACTTTCTATGGAAAAGTGACATAACCACATCAGCAACTGAACCACGGCCGTCGAGACACATTCAATAGCTCACAGTATCACAGTATCACAGTATGTTTGGGATTGGAAGGGACCTCAAAAGATCATCTAGTCCAATCCCCCTGCTGGAGTAGGAACGCCTAGGTGAGGTTACACAGGAAGGTGTCCAGGCGGGTTTTGAATGTCTGCAGAGAAGGAGACTCCACAACCCCCCTGGGCAGCCTGGGCCAGGCTCTGGCACCCTCACTGAGAAGAAGTTTTTTCTCAAATTTAAGCGGAACCTCTTGTGTTCCAGCTTGATCCCATTACCCCTTGTCCTATCATTGTTGGCCACCGAGAAGAGCCTGGCTCCATCCTCATGGCACTCACCCTTTATATATTTATAAACATTAATGAGGTCCCCCCTTAGTCTCCTCTTCTCCAAACTAAAGAGCCCCAGCTCCCTCAGCCTTTCCTCACACGGGAGATGCTCCACTCCCTTCAGCATCTTTGTTGCCCTGCGCTGGACTCTCTCCAGCAGTTCCCTGTCCTGCTGGAACTGAGGGGCCCAGAACTGGACACAATATTCCAGATGTGGTCTCACCAGGGCAGAGTAGAGGGGAAGGAGAACCTCTCTCGATCTACTAGCCACTCCCCTTCTAATACACCCCAGGCTGTGTGCATCTCTGAAAAATGGAAGAGAGAAAATAATCAACTTACTAACTCCTCATTCTATGTCACTATCGATGGATTTTACTACCTGAAGACAAATATACAAAAGAAAAAAAAGTTAATTCTTTTACATTTTGTAGACTAATAGATAAGCTACACAAAGTATCCAGGCCAGACTCCTCTCCCCAGCCCAGTTTCAAGAATCTGTTCCTGCAAGGCTGTGCCCTGAGCCTCATAAACCACTCCTGAAATCTTCCCGACATCACGACCATCGCTCTCTTCTTCCAAGAACTAAACTGCAAATTGTAATAGTTGCTACTTCTGGAGCTGCATAACACTGTCTTTACATTATTCTCTTGACTGTTTATTTTTCTTAAAGATCTTGCAAGGTGGAAACAGAAGATGACAAGGGAAAAATGGAAGGGAAAAGATGGTTGAACACACGTGAAGATGCTCCCAGGCAAGCTACTGCACTCAGATGAATCCAGGTGGAAGAAAAACATTGAAGTGTACACCTGTCACCCTCAATCTCCTGCCTGTCTTAAAGATGATGTTCCTGTAACTCTGGACTCCTCTTTTCCGATCACTGCCAACCCATAAATTCTTCCAAAAGCCCTCTCCCTCGCTTTTGTATCCATTGCTATGTGCAATCAGCCTTCTACTGAAACATTGTAAAGCCGAAGTGAGACTTTTCAAGTAAGAAAAGTCTGTCCAAGACTCACTGTTCAATCCAGACCTCCATTTTATGACAGTTCTGAACATCTAATGAACGACTCCTGCCACGACGGTGATGAAACCTGCACACAAGGCCAGGCGAGGCTGACATGGCAGTGACAACACCCACCGCACCTGCTGTTATTTGGCCCAAACCTTTGAAAACACTAGAAAATATTGTAGACTCATTGCCTCATCACTCCACGGTCAGACTCCGCTTGCTTGTTAAAGTCATTCTGGATGGTGCCACAACACTGTACTCTCAAAATCACCCAACTCCAATGGAAGCACAAGGTGACTAAAACAAAGCGCCGACCTTAGTCCATCTTCTAACTCCAGCTGTGCTGTCCTTGTGTAGCCCCATCCACCACCCTGTTCTCTTTGTTCTGCCAGTCACATCATGTCCTTTCACCCCGGTCCTTGTGCCTGGAAAAAGCCTTCAAATTCCATCAAACTCAACATCCCCACGTGTAATTTCATTCAAATAAGGGTAGATTTCTGCAGGACTGTAAGCATCAATAAGAATTCCGCCTGAGGTTTTCTGGATTCTGGACAAAACGCAGCTCTCTTTCCTCCTGGTCTAATCCCATCTCAAACAGATGCCCCATGCAATGATTACTCCAAACCTGCCCACTTCAGCGTCTGTCATGTTTTTCTCTATGGAATCTGATCTTAGACAAGAGTATAATTTAAATCATAAGCTGGTTGGGACAGAAGCCTAACTATAAACTAGGCAGTAAGAACCTGCTCTTACATGCACTTCTTAGAATTGTAGAATTGTTTTCATTGGAAAAGACCTTTAAGATAACTGGGGCCAACTATGAACCTAACACTGTCAACTGCACTTCTAAACTGTGTCCCTAGGAACCTCATCTATATGTCTTTTAAACCCCTCCAGGCATGGTGACTCCACCACTGCCCTGGGCAGCCTGTTCCAATGCCTGACAACCCTTTCCTTGAAGAATTTTTTCCCAATATCCAATCTGAACGTCCCCTGGGACAACTTGAGGCCATTTCCTCTTGTCCTGTCACTTGTTACTTGGGAGAAGAGACCAACCCCCTCCATGCTCCAAGCTCCTTTCAGGCAGTTCAGAGATCAGAAGGTCTCCCCTCAGCTCCTGTTCTCCAGCTGAACCCCCAGGTCCCTCAGCTGCTCCATCACACTTGTGCTCCAGCCCCTCACCAGCTCCCTAAACAGAGTCTTACAAAAGCAATGTACAATCTCTTCCTACAGCACTGGGGCATTTTGGGCATGAAAAATAAGGAAAATAAAGAAAAAAAGAAAAAAAAAAAGAGAAAGAGATATCTGGAGTAACAACAACATGGAAGTGTTTGTCGTCAGGAGGAACACATTGAGTTCTACCTAAAACAAAGAATTCATCCCTGAAACAGAATTATATCCCAGAACTGCAAGTCCTGACTAAAAAAAACCAAACACACAAGCAGACCCTTCTTCCATGCCTTCCTCTTCTATGAGTGTCTAATTAAGTAATGTTACTCAAATTTACCTTTTAATACTTGGTAATCAGCATGAAAACACGGGTCATAGTAGCCAATGTGAAATCTCTTATTTTCTAGCTATACCACAAAAGCACCACCAGCACAAACCACACTTAGTGTGAACATTTCAACAGCAAATCCAGACAAGGGGGTGACTTCACCCAAGAGACAGACAGAAACGCAACGCGCTACGAGCAGCTTCCAACAGATCTTATGCAGGCATCAAATATCGTCTATACTCACGCCTGGCATTGGACCTCAGCTTCGGGATGAAAACAAATCCCAGTAAGGCCGCGTATAATTATGATCCATTTTATAAACCAAAGATATTTGCAAAGGGAAAAGTGATGTTTTGCCACTCATTTTGATAGGCATCTGTACCGAAGACGTCACGAAAAACCATCTCTAAAGACCACCCAAAGACGCATCTGTTTGCTGAAGGTGTTCCACGTCAGACCACCAAACACAAAGACCCGCACACTGTTTGAGAGAAGGCGCTCACCTATTCCCGACACAACGTGACCCTCTATCTCACCGCTTCCCCTACCGAATTCCCGTGACGTTCCCCGGCTCCCCATCGCCACGGCGCAGCAAATGCCGCAGATGGCAAGGGGACATCTGATAGCTGTGATATCACACGCCGGGCGCTGCCAGAGAAACACCAAAAGGGTTCAATGGGGGGAAGGCAGAACCAGACGAGCCCAGCTAAGGGCCCGCTGTCAGCTGGGGTTTTATCCTTCTTTCTGGAAACGTGTTACCTCCCAGAATTTCCAGAAGCCTTAGTGATGACTGAAGTTGGAGTGGCCCATATAAAACAAAAGGTATCTCCGAGCTCGGTCAGACTGTGCTTTTGGCAACGCTCCACACACAGTTTTCCTTCTTCTTGGGCTGCGTATTTTACGCTCCATGGTACACAAAGTATGTATTATTCTATACTACGAGTTTTCTATCCGAACTGTAAGAACATGGAAACAAGAACTGCAAAGCCCTAAGATTTGAAGGCAGTGATGATAGAAGAATACTTTGATCGTGATTTTTAAATAGCTGACTAAATTTCAGGCTGGAAATACCCTGTACAGAACACGCTGAATGGCTCTTCTAGCCTGAAACAAAAGCAGAAATCAATACATGGCTGCTCTTCATTTTTGCTCAGCCGTTCACCTTTAAGAGATCATTTTCAGGCAAGTCCAACGACCAGTCACATTAAGAAAGAACGTGACGCAACTACTTTCTAATGGCATATTATGTAAATGACAATAATGCCGCCCCTTGCCTTCCCCCAACAAAACTCTCAAAAAGCATTCTGCCAAAACTCTGCAGGAGTTTCTGTCTGAGAAAAATAGAATAATAGAATAGAATAATAGAAAAGAGGGGGAAAAAATATATATATTTATATATATGTACATCAGCTGAGTATGTAGTCTGATAAAATAATTGTACCAAAATTCAATACAATTGCTAAAAAATGAGCGTGTTTTGTCCTAAAAGCATCTAGATTTAATACCAACAAAATATTATGTACTAGTTTGTAGAGAACAGATAAACTACAAGAGCAGAGTCATGAAACAGTTTACAAAGACGAACTGCAAGTGAGGCAAGCACTTCATAATCACAGGTACTCACACTCCAAGTGTATTGTCAAAAGAAAGGACGTTTACAATAAAGTAGCAAAGGAAGCATACACCAAATACTTTAAAAATAGATGTATAATGGTCATTAGTTAACGGCTGGCATAGGGGCACGGAGAGAAGCGGATCTGCTCTCCTGCCTCCGTTTGCCTCATAAGTAGATGGTAAAATATTTGCACTGAACACTCTGGGAGCTGCATTTTTTTTTCTGTGGCAACTGTATTTTGTTGTGCAGGAGCATCAAACACAACATACTGACATCACCATGATGTACAAAAAGGCACATATAAGCTCCAGCTCTGTAATTGTGTTTACCTCAAAACACAGTGTTTTATATAGTCACTGAGCATCTTTAAATGTCTGCCTATTTGTTTCCATTTTGCAACAGGACTATTAACCCACTGTGCTTTATTTCTTCAGACGGCAAAGAAACACGAATTATTTTCATACTGATCTTCAGTTCTTTCGAGAACTCCAACCATGCTAAATAACACTATTCCACAAAACCGTGAAGTTAAATAATAAAACTAAAGTAACTCGGGAACATTTTGCAATTATGTAATGAATCTGGTCACAGTATTAACTAATGATTCGCTGGTGAACATCTAGTATTTAGCATCCAGAATTGGTACATGACTGAGACAGTTTTGTAAAGAAATAGAAAGCACCGTGCTCGTATTTTTAAAACACAGGCTGGTTTGTTTTTATATCAACCTGCTACAAAGTAACCCCCCAAAAAGCACAAGAAATAAAGGGACAGGCTGCCTCTCATTTTGTCCAGAGCAAAACAAAAAGCAAAAACAAAATACTTTTTTGAACCTTTACAGTTTGTATCAAGTTTGCTAAAACCAGCCAGTTACATAACACTTACTTTGACTTGTGACCCATTTGCTCACCGCTTATACAAAAACCATCATATACGACGGTCTGAGCATCCATTATGTGTTCGGAACTCGGTGTGTTTTCAAAAGGTGCTTTTATGTCTTTAATTCAGAGCTATAGATAAAGGCAGCTGGAAGGCTCATCTACAATGAACACTACACGGGCACGCTTCGAAACCACACAAAATTAAAATGGCACTCTTTTCAAAAATAAGTGTGTACAAAGTATTTCAAAATACTGAAGAAAAATTAAGCGTATCTCGTTTTCCATCACTCCAGAATTCACACCAGAAAATGAAAAGTGGTTTAAAAAAAAAAAATATATATATATAAAAAAAAAAGGAGTTGTGCTATAGGTAACCATATAAAGTCATAATTCTATAGGAAAATGTGTGTGTCGGTGCGGGCACACGTGTGTGGGGGTGTCCGCAGCACTGACCGGTGTCCGGGGCAGACCCGAGCTGCGCTTTGTGTTTGGCGTTTCTCCCCCCTCCTTTTATTATTATTATTTTTAAATGCTCTAGGATCGTCTATAACCCTGTAACTTGAACCTACCGATCCCCGTGTGCATTCGGGTAGGGTTTGGGGGTGGGTTTTTTTTTGACCAAACGGCGTAAAATTGCCTCTCCCGAGTGTCAGCGGCGGCCGCGTCCCCCCGCCAAGTTTGTCCCCGGGTCCCCCCCCGCCGTTCCCAGCCCCCTCACCCGCTGTCACCGTTTGCCCTTTAATACAAAGAAGTTAAACCACAAGCCGTACTCACCCCCGGCGAATCGGTTCTGCGCGACATAGCCCAGCCCCCCGCGGAACCTCTCACAAATCCCCTCTGGAAAATGGAGGGGCTGGCATCGGGTTGCCCGCCCGTACCGATCCGGAGGAAAGAGAAGTTATTTACATGTCACGGCCCCAGCGCCGTGAGGAGACACCGCCTGCTCAGCACTCCCCGCGATCAGCCATGTTCCTCTCCCGGACCCGCCGCTCGGTACGAGCTTCCCCAGCCCACTGCCCCGGGGCCTCGGGCGGGCGCGGCGCGGGCGGCTCTACAGGGGCCCCATGGCGGCGCCGGCGGGGGAGCGATCCGCCAACAGCCCCGATCGCCGCGGAACTTCGGGATCCTCCCCGAACCAGGCTGGGAGCCGCCGGCGGAGGAGGGCGGAGGGGGAGGGGAGCGGAGGGGAAGGGGAGGGGAGGGGAAAGGGAGGAAAAAAAAAAAAAAAAAGATTAAAAAAAATAGATAAAAAAAAAAGAGCCGAGCGAAAGTAGATCCGACGCAGCCGGGCGCCGCCAATGTGCGGACCGGAGTCCTGCGGCAGGAGCCGGGGCCGCGGCTGCGCCAGCGAGGCAGAGCGGCGGCGGCCGGAGGCGCAGCGCCCCCGCCGGAGGCTCCCACCGCCCGGCCCCCAACCCGCACCCCCGGCGCGGGGACACGGCGGCGCTGGCGCCGAGGGGGGAACCGGGGGCGGCCCGAGGGGGAAACCAGGGGCGGCCCGAGAGCCCCGCACGTCCCGGCGGCTGAGCCCGGGAGCCGGAGCCGGCAGCGCCCGGTGTGTCCTCCCGCAGCCCCTGTCCCAGAAACACCCCGAGCGCGGCGGGCGGCAGCTCCCCCGCTTCTCCTTCCCTGGTCCCTCCTTCCCCCAACGCCCGCACTTTCCCATTTAACAGAGCAGCGCAGCAGAAAAGTTACAAAACGTTTCCATAGCTGCCGGCCGGTTCCCCGGCCGGACCCCTCGGCTGTTTGGGGCTACTGTGGGAAAAAAGGGGGATTTCAGCCTTAAAGATGAAGGTGTGACCCCGAGTCACCACCCGTTCCTCTTTGACATTTTTCAGGCTACTCTACACTTCTCCAAAACCCAGCTGGAACGGAGGAGCCCAAAAGCGAGCTTGACAAATGTCCATCCTCAAACGGCTCTTTCCTAATCCTTCACATGGTTCCTGCCAATTTTCTTTCTCTTCTACGGAGAGGAAAACAAATCAAGAAAACATTATACAGCTATCACTTAACTTGTATTGATAGATACTTGCAAACCAGCCTGCCAGGGTAAGTAGTAACGCAACTACCTTTATTCAGCTTCTCTTCGAAGCCCTCAAACAGCTGCTGTGTGATGCTGTGCTTGTCAATCTGTTATGTTTCCTTAAAATTTGTTTAAATATCAGACATCTGCAAGACAGAGGTGGACAAATTGACAACAATCATCTGTTTCATCTGTCAAACAACAACATGACCATGCATTAAGTCTATTTCTCTTTTTTAATCAAAATCTTTGCAGTTACACTGATTACAATGGGACGTACTTAACCCTGGGCACCGTCTGCTGCGGACAGAAATGTTCAGTGTTGCTTTATCAATACTGCTCAGAAAAATTCTCAGTAAATGCACCGAGGAACTTTAAAAGACCATTTTACCTGTAAGAGTGAACAAAACAACCCCCAAAGCCCACCCGGATTCACAGAGCACAACCTGCCCCGGCGCAGGGAGGGAACCAACGCTGCCTATGGAACATTCTCCCTCTGGGTGCCTGGCCTACAGGGAAGTTTTTATCAAACCAATTCTCCGCAGACTGAGATAAAATTTTAAAAAGAAAGCACCCGCGTGAAAAAAAACCTCCACGTGTTTACTCTGTAACAAGTGACTATTATATAAGAGCCATCGTGCCATGTTAGTACAGGTACGGACACATAAATACATTTAGTTACAAGGAGCTATCGAGCTACCGCTTATCAGCACATCTCTGGTTGCCGTGCGGAGTGACGCACTGAGCCTGCTGCAATGAGAAGGTTCAATGTGTCAGTCTTAACCTTAGCAAAGATGTAAACCTCAATATTTTATTTTGCAGTAACGGTTGGCGATTTTGGTCCAGCCAACAAGTGGTGAATGGCTAAACCACTACTGAGACATTAATCCATTTGCCTGTTCCCTTTAGCACTCAAAGCCTTTACCCAGGACAAGCCCTACCTGGACACACATCTTTGTGTAGTTGAAACCTTCTTCTAACCAGCATTCTGAGATTAACTAAAATAAATTCCTCTTAAACCAAAGAAAATGCCCAACAGCAGGGAGATGCTGTTATTTTTCAAACTGTATTAAATGAGTGGCTGTATTTATCCTCAGCAAGGCCAGAGCACCATTTTTATTGTATGTCAGCTATGCCATAACTACCCATTTATATAAGTTTCTGCTAAAACACTGTGCAGGTCCTTCTGAGATTATACCCCTGGATGCACCATAAATTCGCCAACTTATTTGTGCTGCTACACCTTAAACCTGTAGATATTTTCAAACACCTGACACTCGGTAAAAAAATACATGTTTTCATGTACAGGGTAATGGGTCACCTGACAAGTTTGTTGGCACAAACAAGTTGCAATTTAATAATAGCTGGTAATAATAATAATAAGAATAATAAATTACTCTTGGTACTTTTCCCTACTGTTCATGTGACCCAGGGTGCGAGCTAACAGGTCTGAAGCCGTATTAGTTGGGCTCATTCTTCATCAGAGCTTCGGAGCTTCATTTACTCTCAACATGCAAGATGTGAGATTTGGGGTTTTTTACTCTAAAAGCATATAAAATACCATTAAAATCTCAGTAAGGACAAATCCGTATGTTTACTACAGCACAGTCGGACGTGGTCCAACACCAGTCATGTTGAGTAACTACTACTTTGCCACACAAGCTGCCCATAAGATGCCACCAACAGGAGCGTACGATGAGCCAAACAACTCCGAGTAGGGCTCAACATTGGGCAGTGATTCTCCTCGAGACCAATCCCAACTCATTTCTCTCCTTCCAGGCTCTGAACTGCGCTCGGTTCAGCTCCAGGTTGGATCCCATTGTGAACCAGACAAGGGGACGGGTCCTGCTATGGGGTGACCCCAAGACCAAAAAAAGGCAAAGCAGTTCTGGCTGCATGGACTCCCTGCCCCGATGCACACGTCTCCAGAAACTGTTTAAGCCAAAATTCTGCCAAGAAAATGTACATGGGAAAAATGAGATCAGTCATCTCTCCCAAGGCTTTTTTTTTTTGTAAGCAACAGAAGCAATGGATTTAATGATTAAGATAAAAACTTATGTCTGTACATATGTTGGACTGTTTTCTTCCAAACTCCAACTGATTAACTCAAGGATACAACTCTCAAGTTAATCAAGACACATTTAGTGCAACACGCCTTAGCTGTTTATGATAGGCCCTATTTACAATTTCTTACTTTTGGGGACTGTTACTTCGCAGCAACCAAGAGAAACTCCAATGTATATACATCACCACTTCCAATATATCCCAGTCTAAATTTCAGGTGCGATACATCCACAAATAAGAGACACAGGCTTCACAACAGGAATGTGATTTGGTTGCAACAGCCAGGTCAGACGTTTGATTTGGTACTTCATTGATTTTAAAGTGTACAAAGGCGAACGTGCTAAGAAGCACAAAAATGCGTTTGGCTTTTTATAATCATTTGTTTCTTCTTAACTTCTGTTGACCTGCTCTTTTCAAGGTCTTCAATGGGTTTCTAATAATATTACAATAGAATCCTAATAACAACTTGAGATTAATCCCTAAGTATTTAGCTACAAAAAGACAACAAGCAGAAAAGGAAACTCAAATATTTTGCCTTAGCCTGGTAATTCTACCGAAATGTAAAGGCAATTTACCTTCTAGCAGCCTTTTATGCTTCCATGCTAAAAATCAACATGAACCACCCTTTTCTGTGAATCCAGTTTCTGTGTAAATTCCACTTTTCATGCCAAAGCACAGATGAAACAGAATTAGTTTGGCTTCTTTTTTTCTTATTTCATTTGAAGGGGTTTGGAAGCTCTTAGTTTCTAAGCTGGACTAAGGCAGCGTCTGGAGATAGATTCCATTTCTAAAAGTAATAAATAAATATCCTTTTTTTTAAGAAGGTTCCAAACCACTTCCAAACCATATTTTTTCTCTTCCCTATGCTCTTTGCTCTTGTGGATATGAACTAGATCATATTTGGAACCCAAGACAGGTCAGCAGCACGTCGTACAGCCAAGAAACACATTTGGTGCACTAACTACATACCCACGTTAACATACTATTATAAATTTGATTTAAAGCCACTACATTTAAGATGCCATAACTAGCAAGTGTGCTATTAGAAATAAAATCTGAACAGTAACATAAGCTAGGTAATTGAAATAGCTTTCTACATAGGAAGCACCAAATTCTGTGTATTCTTAGGGCTTTGACAGATGAGTTTTGGCAAATATTACTGAAAAGGCTCAAGGTGCGTGATGTCTTTCCATGTTTCAGCCAAAGGCTGAATCCTGCGACAGAGGTGGCAGAAGAGAACATTCCATTGCACTTGACTCACTGTCCAACGTGAATTTGAGGTAGAAACCCTTAACAAACTGGAGTGTCCCCTTTTTGCCATACGGCTGGTAACTTCCCACTGAGCATCAGCAGAGATGAGCTCACCAAGGGTCTCCAGATCCTGGCCAGTAACGCAATGCACAGCGATAGCAATGGAGCAGCACAGGCTGGGTCAGGTTAAAAGGCATTTATTTTAAAAAATATAATAATAATAATAAAATAGGTCTTTAAATCTCGCATTGCATCTAGAAATCTCAGATTACCTTACTCATTTCTCCAATTTCCCAACAGTGCCATTTTACCCGGTGTTGAAGCAGAATGGCACGTGGTGCTTTCTTACAGAAACCCGTGTCCACCTTACGCTAATACTACCCCGTTTCCCCAAAAATAAGATCTACCCCAAAAATAAGCCCTAGCATGATTTTTGAGGATGCTCGAAATGTAAGCCCTACTCCAAAAATAAGCCCTAGTTACAGTTCATTTAAAAAATCAATTTAAATAGTGTCCAGGCAGCTATACATGTAAAAAAAAAGTGTTAAGTTTTGGAGAAAAAAATAATATAAGACCCTGTCTTATTTTTGGGGAACAGGGTAAGTGCTGGTAGGAGTAAACTCTGTTGAGTAACTGAAGTGACCATGCTTACCAGAAATGGAAATAAAAGGGTGAGCAAATGACTTCAGAAAGGATTAAACCCCAATACAGAAGAATAAACCGCAAGTTGAAAAGAAGATGCAAGAAGAGGTAGAAAACAGGCAATACCTAAATCCTCCTGGGCCAGCAGAAAATGACTCATTGCTAATGACACGCGCTGTCAGCCGCTAGCGCAGGCAGGACCGAACTGTTTTCAACAGTGTGCGATGGAAATCCAATGAGACCAGAAATTCTGACATGTTTTCTTTAAAGTAATCAAAACAGCCCTACCGTTTTCTACCAGATAAACTTTAAAAAATACCCTTAAAGAATTGGAATGCCAGGTGACACCATAGTAAAGAAGTAATAAGTTATTTAGTAAATGTAGACTCACGTAGATTAATAGATCAAGCGAGTATCAGGGGTGGAGGGAATAAGGAACACAGACTATCAAATGGATTTAGTAAACTATTTTCTTTTAAGAAATAATACGGGAAAATACCTCCTAACACAACCAAAAGGCCTGGGAGGTGATCTGGCCAGCCTGCTGCCCAAAGCAGGTCACACACAGGCAGCTCCACACACGGTCTGCAAATATTTCGGAAGTTCTATTTGTTGTTTACGTAGCTGTGTAATTATACACGGCGCTGAAAAGTGATGGTGGGACCCTATTTGAAATAACTTATAGCCTAAAACAAACCAAGTACAAACAGAGATCGGGGCATAAAGGTGATATTTAGATGGCCTAAATCACACCTAAAGCCCTTCATTTCGTATTTCCTACGAGGTGGCTCTAAGAACTCCCTGCTCAAAGCTCAGTCCTTCTGAATCGTGTTTCAGCAGCACCCGGTTCTCTCTTCTGACTAAGCACAAAGAGTTCAGCAGAATATGAGTGCGTGCCCTCCTATTCATTAGTAAGCTCCTTTAGAGTAGTAAAATAAATATCATTAGTCTTTTAAAGCTTTGAAAGAAAACAATTCAGCGAAAAACCATCTCAATACCGCTGAAAAAGAAACCGAGGTGGCATGACGAGGGGAGCCAGAATTCGGCCTCTGCCCTGTCCCCAAGGCCCATTACTAATCGCTGTTATGGAATATGCTCCCACGCCACGTGACGTGGTCCCTTCCATGCAGCTGCATGTTCCCCAGGTTCAGATTGGGCTACGTATCGGGGGACAAACAGAAAAGGAAGGGGAGAAAGGAAGGGGAGAAAGGAAGGGGAGAAAGGAAGGGGAGAAAGGAAGGGGAGAAAGGAAGGGGAGAAAGGAAGGGGAGAAAGGAAGGGGAGAAAGGAAGGGGAGAAAGGAAGGGGAGAAAGGAAGGGGAGAAAGGAAGGGGAGAAAGGAAGGGGAGAAAGGAAGGGGAGAAAGGAAGGGGAGAAAGGAAGGGGAGAAAGGAAGGGGAGAAAGGAAGGGGAGAAAGGAAGGGGAGAAAGGAAGGGGAGAAAGGAAGGGGAGAAAGGAAGGGGAGAAAGGAAGGGGAGAAAGGAAGGGGAGAAAGGAAGGGGAGAAAGGAAGGGGAGAAAGGAAGGGGAGAAAGGAAGGGGAGAAAGGAAGGGGAGAAAGGAAGGGGAGAAAGGAAGGGGAGAAAGGAAGGGAAAAGGCATAAAAGTAATAAAGAAAAAAAATATCAACCCCACGCCTCCACAACTTGACCTAACAACACTTAGAGTCTTTAGACAGCTAACACATGTCTATCACAACACTTTCCCAAAGCCGAGTGAAACAAGGAGAGCGGTGCACCTTAGAAGATCCAGGAGAGCTGAGAGCCCGAGCTCCAGCTCAACAAGTCTGTACATGTCCGAGACAGTCATGACTTCACTTTTTTGAAGTGTGAGCACATTAATGAAGTATAGACAAGAAACTCTCATTGGTCTAAAAAGGCTTTTAAAACAACACGTTCAAGCTGACAAGTTAAAACCAGGTTCTTTTTGCCTATCAAGACAGCCTAAAGCAATTAAAATTCAAAAAGACATAATAATTGAAAAAAGTAAACTGAAAATATTCTTAGGACAGTGTTTCTTTACAGCAAGTTATCAGTTATTTGAAATCCTTATTGACAGTCTCTGCTTAACAAGCCTTAAGATCAAGATTTTCTGCTTGTCCATGAAGCAGGTATATCAATACACACAGTGAACCTTCCCTGTTCTATTCTACCGGTGTGTCCTTATCTGAAAGACCACACGTAGAGCACACCAAAATACAGGAGTCAGTTTACCAAGCTTTTGTGCTTATTCTTTACCAACAAACACATCCAAACCAGAAATTATTGTATGTCCAAGCTGTACAGAGCACAGGACAGGACAAAGAATACCCTCCCATTCCGTTACAAAAAGAAGCGACAGAATAACCAGCTACGAGCCAACCCTGACTGCTACATGAGAGACCTCAGGGAAATAATTTCTTTAAATAATCTCGCTTACAGATCATTTATTTCCTGAGTTACCCTCCCCATTTCTGGGCCCCATTCTCTGCTAAAGGGTTTCTGGAAGACACAGGCAGAAAAATAAATTAGAATTCCCGCTGAATCTGTTTTGCACTCTCCTTTGTATAAATCTCTAGCAGGACGCCTGACGCAAGGTTAATTGTGCAAAACATGAATGAGGACAAATTGTGTGTCAGAAGACTGGAGCAGCAGCGATAACCAGTGTTTCCCAGAGCCCGACGGCTCGTACATCCCACCCCCTCTGCTCCCTCTAGAGCAATCCTGCTGCGAGCTGCTCTTCCTAAACCCGCGTCCCTACGGCTTAGAGAACATTAACTGTGGCACAGCGTTTGCCCAGGAGGCTGAAAGTAAAACTGATGAGAATTCTAACGGTTTCATTGAACGCCTCCTTAAAAAAAAGGTTATAGTTATGCTAGTAAATTAAACATAGTTGATGTTGGCCTTGAGACTGACCAGCGCAGATCAGCCCACATCCACGCTATCAAATTCTCAACCTCCCAAACGAAGCACAACACATAAACTACGTTGGGAACGGCGCTGAGAACCATTTGGAAGGGAGGGTTGTACCTGTACAAGCAACCGCTGCGGTGATGGGACAGCAGGGGGATGGTGTCCAGGGACTCCAAACATCCCCTGTTGGGTTTTTGTTTGTTACGAGCACAGACACTGAAGAGGCCGAGTGCTCCAGGTGCCAGAACGCTATTGCTGCTACAGCCAGGCCACTAATGCAAGCACAAGCAAGAATTAGCCCAATTTATAAATGGTGACATTTAAGGTAATTGAACAGAACAGTTCTTTCCTCCTTGTTTTGAATTTAATTTCAAAATTCTCTTTTCCAAGCCTTTCTTCACAATGAAAAGCATCTGGCCCATTTTTAAGTGAAGTTCTAGTCTCATGCAGTTCAGTGGGTCATGGTATGAAACAAACACACCACACTCTCTTGCTTTTATTACGAGGAGGGGGAAAGAAAAGGGAGAGGAGAAAGAAAAAAGTAGGAGCAGAAACAAAAACATAACAGAGAACAGGTACTATGGACTGGGAAACTGAAAGGCCAGGAGAGAAGATGAAAGCAGAGGAAGACGATGAGTCTTTGGAAGCAACTCCCAGAAGCTTTCAGAGCACGTATCTCGAGGGTAAGAGGAGGCCTTCACCACCCAGACGCCTAATGGGAAAGCAAAACAACAGAACGAACAGCCCAACGCGTCTGTGAAGACGTCGGGGACAACTGTTTTCACCAAGATGGGGACGCCAGAAGAGCAGTTACTTCACACTTTGGCGCTATTAGGGCACAGCTCCGTTCTGAACGGCGCAATGTGTGCGGCGATTTGGCTGGAAATGGTGACGAGAAGCACTTGCTGTGCCAAGGAAAAGGGAAGAAACGAGAGCAGGAGGAGAAGGACAATTTTTTTATCTTCAATTAAGAGAAATAAGAACAGGAAATTTCAACCAACTCTTTGAACTTGTTGCTCAAATCTCTTGAGAACGTGACTTAAATGAGGACTGGCAGTTATTGCACTGGAATACGCACAAAGTATCCCAGTGCAGGGGAAAGATAGGAGATGAGGGTTGAACAATGCAGGCTGCATCAAAAGCAGCCAGTAATAAGGGTCTGAAACTAGAAAGAATCGTATTAGGAATGGAAACAAGGGCATTTTAATGAATATAAAGGAAGGGATAAAAATCAGAGCAGATAAAAGCACAGCATGCATTATTACCACTGTGCAATATAAAAGGCAAACAAAGTTTCAGGAATATTTAAGAAGCAAGAATAAAAACAGAAAAACCAGTACATAGCGATGTTAGAGAAGAACAAACGGAAAACAAAACAGAATCAAACACTATTCTTTGTATTTCAGCCTTCATAAAACAGATTTATTGCAGCCAATACTAAAAACTGATTCTGTTATTAGGCTAAATAATCAGGGAAAGTCAAGTCAGCAAGACAGGAAGAAATTCACACTATAATTCACAGAATCACAGAATGTCAGGGGTTGGAAGGGACCTGGAAAGCTCATCCAGTGCAATCCCCCCATGGAGCAGGAACACCCAGATGAGGTTACACAGGAAGGTGTCCAGGCGGGTTGGAATGTCTGCACAGAAGGAGACTCCACAACCCCCCTGGGCAGCCTGGGCCAGGCTCTGCCACCCTCACTGGGAAGAAGTTTCTTCTCAAATTTAAGTGGAACCTTTTGTGTTCCAGTTTGAACCCATTGCCCCTTGTCCTACCATTGGTTGTCACTCAGAAGAGCCTGGCTCCATCCTCCTGACACTCACCCTTTATATATCTGTAAACATTAATGAGGTCTCCTCTCAATCTCCTCTTCTCCAAGCTAAAGAGCCCCAGCTCCCTCAGCCTTTCCTCCATCATCTTCGTTACCCTAAAACAGCAAAAATAATTGCTAACCTAGGAGTGATCATCTTCCATAGTACAGTCCTGGTGAACTTAAGATAGGTCAGCAACAACAAACTAGAGCACTCAAAGGGTATTTATTCACAAATTATTCTCAGTTGAGGTAGGATAATATGACAAGGAAGTTCCTTGCACCAGGACCTGCATAAGGGAATTCATACACATGGAAGAGTTGTATGCGGCACATGGCTGGCGTTCCAAACATTTTAGAGGACAAGATCTCAATAAAAAGCATTCTGATCAATTGTAAAATGGTCCATATCAACGAAGTGAAACTTGATAAAGACTATAAAAGCTCTGAAAGATGTATCAGGGAAGTCAACATTATGATGCTATAGAGGTTAAGCTTGTTCAGTGCAGAACAAGGGAGACAATCTCCTAATAAATAACAATGTATTATAAAAAAATGGTTCTCCATATCAACTGTGAAAAGCCTTAACTGTAAGTAGTACAAGACAAAACTGGCTTAATCAGAATATTTATTTTAAGCCTTAAAAAATTAGTTACTGAAACCAATTGCCTAGAGAAGCAGTGGAATCACATTCACCAAATACTTTAAGAACAAGTTGGAGAAACATTTGTCAGAAATGGTACAGATACACAACACAGAAGGACGAGCGAGATCCCCCTGAAGTCTTTTTTGGCCATACAGTCCCATTCATCTGTGGTGATATTACACAACTAAAGAGTCGTTTTATTCAAAAGAATTTCATTGTGCTTATCCATTCTGCACTTCAGGAAAAAAAGAATATCATATTCTATAGTCAAGAAATGGCTTTCAAAAGCAAAAAGTGCCCAAATTTTAATACAACATAGCTGTCCCTTTATTAATAACAATATGGAGCCATCCTATCATGTTTTGTTGAGAACAACTTCACTAAGAACGCTGCAGACAGTCTTCACTGCCAAAGACAGGAGGGTACACACCAGTATAGGAACAGCACTGGTTCCAGCAGCCCCGGGGTGTTCCAGAAGTCGTTCTGGATTAGCTAAGGCAATGATTTTTTGGCAATAATGTATTGTCGGTAATGATGCAGCAGAAGAGAAAAGAAGGCCTCTTTTTTTTATCCTCCCCCTGCCCAAAGCCAAAAGTCTGGAAGGAAACATCCTAGTTCAATAGGGTTTCCAGCAGTTTCTTCAAGAAAAGCAATTAGAACATCGAAAAATACAGCTTTGAAAATTAGTAATTATATATTTATATTGCAATGGCTGGCAATAGGATTGGGTGCATGTGTGATTTAATAAAAATACTTCCAAAACTGTGAAAGTAAGAATATTCTGAAAGAAACAAGATCTAGTGTTATTTTATTATAATGCCATGTTATTGTAATGCCTGTATATTGATGTAGGGAGGAGCTTTCAGAACACCGTTAACATAAAACACTTATGCTGTTATTTGAGGGTACTTTGAATATTCAATTCAAGAATGATTCTGAGGATCAAAGTGAGAGCCGATGTTCCTTATTTAATCAATGCCAATGTTTGGGGCAAGAATCAGTTTGATGGGAACAACTCACCTGTCTATATGTTGTGAAGTACAGCATTTAAAAACAAAAAACACACAAACCAACCAGCATATATAACATGACTATAGAATGTAAAAACCTCTGACAACCTCCTGTAGCAACTCCTTCAATAGAGACAGCGAAAAACGCCCAAACACCCTCAAATCTCAGGCAGCCAAGGCTGGAGCTTTGCAAAAGCTGGAGCTGCGTCTCCTCCCTCGCGCTGTCACAAACACGTTTCTCTGCCAGGTCAGTTTTAACCCAGCTCAGCTTCCAGCGCCTGGGTCAGCACAAGGCAGAGAACAAACAGCTGGAGTTGGGGGGGGGGGGGGCGCTTCGCCACTAGAACTTAATGGTGTTCTTGAAGCAAGTGCCCAAACTTATTTTGACTAACCCATCTATCAGTTCAGGAGTGGCATGAATGGGAATGTTCGGTGCCATCGTTCTGGTAAAAACAAAATTTAAAAAAAAAATGCAGAATTCAATACAAGTTACTAGCAGTGTTTTGCTACAGTAAAATCTTGCTTAACTGCATTTATCCAAACTATGTGAATCATGCAGATTGCATGAATTGATAATAAAATAGATTCAACATAGAGAGGCGAAAAGCTTTCAATGTTTTTTGAAACTGTTAGTCGCTTAATTGTTTGCTATTTCATGACATTTTAGGGCACCTATGACAAAGCTAAATCTATAGCATCAGTGTATAATAAGGGAGCGATGATTAGTGGTGGATGAGGACATTCTGTTTTCCCTAGTTATACCTGACCCTGGTGCCCTCCAACACTGCTGTGGGACAGCTGAGCCGAGGAGGAAAGAGATAAAACACAACTCCAGCCTGAGAAACAAAGAGTTCACCTATTCTCAACAAGCCAACAGCTTCGGAAAACCATCTCTCAACTCAAATTACGATAAAGAATAGAAATGTCCATTTCCAATTACTTATCTTCTGAAAGAACAATGACAAGAAGTAGGAGTTGAACATGCTAACGAGAAAGAAAAAAAATATCCACAAGCAAAGCCAAGAAAATTGAAGTGTTTTATTGTTTTAAGCTGGGAAAAGCCTCCTATGTCACTGAATACAGAACGAAAAGATGTCTGGTGTGTAGATGGCTCAAAGAGTGGAAACCAAGACACTGGGTTCTTATTCCTACTTGTGCAAAGACATGCCTTATAACCAGTATACCTCATTTGCTGAGATGTCACACACTGTCACTTCACTTGGTCTGTCATCAAACTGTCCAATAGCTCTTGGAGGTCCTCTCATGACAAGTGCTGCAGAAGTTCAATGGACCATCAAATACAAAAAACTTAACGAATTAAAAACCCTCAGGTAAAAAAAACCAACCCTCAAAGAATTCTTCATTTGCAAGTGCAATCTGTTTCATACTGGGAAAACTGTTAGCCAAGGTTATAGAAAGATATTTATTCCCAACGTTAAGCCTAATCTCACTCACCCTTAAGATACAAGTGAAGACACCACTTCATGTTAATCAGCGCTTCAACAACTTTGATAACGCGGCAAAACAATTTTATAAAACTCACTATGCGTAACAACTTCCACGGTCACCCGTCTCATAAGTCCTATCAAGAAATAAAACTCAGAATATTAATACAGAGATCGTTTGCCAGAGATCATTTACCCCCTGAGCAGAACAGTCTTGTCAGCAGTTCAAGCCGGGTCACTATGTGAGAACTGCAGAAGAGCACTGGGGAATAACACGAAGGTGATGGAGGAACCCGAGCAGCGTGGGCTACCCGAGGGAACGGCACCGAGCTCCCACGGACCCGCTGCACATCGGGTCCTGTTCTACAGGGGACCAGGACGGCCTCCAAAGAGCCGCCGCCGCGTCCTGACCACGGAGCCAACTCCAGCGCCTCAGCCCTTCGCGCTGTGTCATCCAGTCTGCCCCTTCTGGCCTTTGGCCAAGCATTTTGACACGTGGTTTGTCCAAGCAGCAGCCTTGGCCGCTCTGCTTTAACACCTTAACCCTTCTCCGTGCAATACTTGTACAAAGCCCATCAATCAAAATCCTTCAGTCTTGCCAGGTAGAAATGACTTTTCTTAAGTGTGAACGCATATTTCAGAAGACTTCTATTGTATAACACGATATTAATTTTACATTTGCCAACGTTTAATTCTGAAGTGAGAAAAGGGCAGGCAAGTAAAGATGCAAATATCACACAGGAGGTGTGTGACAAACTAAAGAAACATAGCTGAGCTATAGAGAATCCATCCAACACATTAAGGTTCTTTTGAAATGAGTGCAGGTAGCTTTAAATAGTGACTTGCTCTAATGCAAGTGCAGCTAAAGTATTAATAAAAATTCTTAAATAATCATTTCCTGGCAAAGATGCTATGCTTCCACGTCCTCAAAACCACCTGCATGCGTGAAATTTGAAAACCTACGGCAGCTTACATTGGCCAAACTAATGAAAAACTAGGCCAAAAATTAAAACATAGGTAATTAAACACACACAAAGTTTTCCACAAATTTCTTGTTTTTTGAAGTTATTATCCTACGCTGTTTTAAACCACACATTTGAAAAAAAAAAATAACTTAAACCATACATCAAAGCCTGCTGGATGCTGAAAATAGAATTTAAAATGAGCTTAGATACTGACTTACAAAGTAACTGTTATCATGATCACAATCAATGAGACTTCTGCTACTGAATTTCTGCTAAGCAGCTACATCTGTTTGTGCTTATAACCTGCACCGATGAAGAAAGCTCTAGTACTTAAAATGGATTTCAAAAATGTTTACTGCACCTGTACGATATATTCTGATACATTTTCATGAGTAACCAGCTGTTCATACAATGACGATATATTTAAAACAGAACCAATACTCTTCCCCTGCAACTTCTTTTTGATCACATCCCTGTCCTTCAGGTCCACAGCCTGGAAGCTGAGGTAAAAGTCAAGTGCAGGAGTCAAGTTTCCAAGAGTTCAGGCGACAGGATGAGATGGCCCCTAATTATTTCCATTTTTCCTATACAATAATACCAGCAAGACTTCTTTTCTAACCATGCACCTGAAAGCTTCTTTCCCTCACATCACATTGTGTCTTCAGTAATGCAACTTCATTCTCCTTTCTTGCGTTTCGTGCCATCTCTCCACCTTTTAAATACATTTGAAAGCTGATACTACCACAATATTTCCCTCATTCATTGCTTTGATTATAGTCCTGTGTGTTCTTCCTGATGAACTGTATCACAGCCAACTTGCTTGCTCTCCATCTCAAGGCTCTGCGTGGCCTATTCCAAGCTCTGCCTCTTAAATCTGAACCGCAGCTCTACAGAAATACCCAGTTGTCAAAACGTAAGGGAGAAAATACAAGTGTCTGCCCAGCACTTTAGGCAGGAAACAAACTATCTGTGAAGATCCTCGGGGCGACAGTGCTGCCCTCCTTTAAATGTAGCCTCCAAGTCTGATGCCTATGAATCATTCACCGATGCGGAGATAGCCCGGGTACTTGAACTTCTGCATGTTCTTTTGCTCACAGCATTCTCACAGCTCCCCTGTGCTTTCCCAACACATTTCTTCCATGTAGATGCTGTCTTATCTTCACATTTAAATTAAGAAATTGTTTGTGCAGAAGCAATCTTTGCTTATGCATCTGTGCTGTGTGTAGTATAGCAGTGCTCCGGCCTCTAGGCACAATTACAACATCAATAATAAAAATCAACCGTTCACCTAAGATTGAGTCTCCTAACAACGCTCTTCATGAAGCTGTATCGTTCAAACAGTGACACAAAGCTGTCCCAGTGTCACACTCTACTATCGGTAACTCTCCAGGTCCTGACGCCACTGATGAACCTATAGGTTCATCACTTATAGGAAGCCTCAGCCATTCCCTGTACATACCTGTGCCCGCAGCACCACTGGAATTTGTGCTGATAACCAGGTGACACGCAGGACGACAGAGAGCGAGCAGATCCGTCCTGCGCTCCCTTCCCAAAAGCCTCTCTCTGAGAAGAGCTGCGAACCCTTGGCACCTCACAGCAGCAGATCCAAGGCAGTTTTCCATCTGTCTGCTTAAACTCATCAAATTTGCTTAAAAACATGGCCTTCGAGAAGGTAAAAAAACAACCTACAGCATTCTCCAATATGGTTTTGTTCTTTAATGGAAGCATCCATAGCTCAGGAATTATTCTATTTTGGCTTTGCTGGTTTAATGCAGGGCTCTTCGTTTTATCATTACTTAGGCTGCACTTAGACTGAACATTCAGTGGAACATTTCCTATAATGGGATAAAGCGTTGAACAATTTGACTGGCTAATAGTGATTGAGACATGTGATTACAGTACAGAAAATGGTCTGACATATGCTCTTTTATCTGGTTTACATGAGGCACATTAATCCAACTGGAAAACACAGAAGTGAAAAGGAAGACAGGACCAAGTAGTCATATGAAAAATAAATATATAAATGTTTACTTCTTTTATTTCTGCATTTGCTTAGCTAATTGTGATCGGTACTTTGTAAATAGCAAAACTGATGAAATAAAACCATTTTCTCTCCAAAATGGATACAACTGAGAAAGACCAGTCTATATCTACTCTGTGAAAGTTAGAAAAAAATCACTAATTTTTTAATGAAACCTAAGTTTTTAAATAATTTATGACTTATACCATCACCTCGTTACCAACATGACAGGTTTTCCACAAAGGACTCCAGAAGGACACCAGCCAAGCCTAACACCACACCAGACAGGAACAATCATAATGTGAAGAGTATTGATTAATTTTAGTTTTTATCTCTGCTAATTTCAATTCTGGTTCTTACACAAACGCTTACAGTCATGTCAGCATAAGTACCTATTTAATTTCCTCCTAAAACCAGCAGACAATACTCCCGTGACATCAAAAACCTAACTGAGAACATGGAATTGCCTCTTTAGCAGCCACTTTTCCTCAGGAGCGTGTACACAACCTCAAACCGGCCTCCAAGACATGTCAATTTTCACAAACATCGCTGCTTTGCTTTCCGTGCGGACCGGTAAATTTCAGTTGTATTTGCATTTTTCTTCCTAAAACTTGTTTTAAGATGTTCAAAGGTTCCCTAGGTAAGGTTTGGATTCTATATGTAGAAATAAAAACAAAGTATGTAAAACTGAAGGAGATAAACCGAAGAACTTCACTGCCTGTATATGTTTGCCAAGTACTTTTGACTGTCGCTATATGAAAACTCGTACCAAGTGAATGCGTTAATTAAAAGAGGGAGCTGCAAACAACGCATCTCCACCAAAACCAGGGGGTAAACATTAAAATCTTGGAAGGGAAACTTTCATCGACAACAACAAAAAAACCCATACATCCCAAACTAAAGATAGTTCTGTCGGGGGATGTTTATAGCTGTAAAACCAGATTATAATAGAGGGAAAGCAAAGACTTTGTGTGCATTTTGGTCCATCCAGCCCAGCAGAATCAACCTCGCACTGTGACACTGGGAAAGTGACAGCGAGGTCAGGGAAGCAGCACCTGGTCAAACACCCTCACTGGGTGTCAAACTGCGAGCGCTCCCACAAAACAAAGGGAAACAAAACCCTGACACCCCCGGGGCTCCAGCAGCCCCCCGCAATCGCGACGTTTCGCCTCAAAACGCACTCGCCCGGCTTTGCCCTATTACCGCTGCCATCAGGTATGTCATGGCAAGATCTATAATGCTCAAAAATAACCCGCGGGGAGCGCAGCCAGCGCCGCTTCCACGGCCACCAGGCCCCGGCCAGCCCGGCCCGCCACCTCACGCCTCTCGGCGGCCAACACCGCCGCTCTGCCCGCTTCCCTCCGCAGGCTCCCGCACCCGCGCTGCGGGAACTTGCGAGCGGAGGGGAGAGGGGCGGAACCTGAGGAGCGGCCCCTCAGGGCGGGCAGCGGCGCGGCCGCCGGGGCGAACGAACGCCCGCGCCCCCGGCGGGGAGAGGCCGCGGTGAAGGGAAACCTGCCAAAGCCGAGGAAGAGGCACCCCCCCCCGCCTCTCCCCGCTGCTCCCCCCGCTTGTGTTTGTTGTGCTTCGCCGCTGTCCCGCCGGCGCGTCCCTCCGAGAGGCTCCCGCCTGACAGCTCCCCCAGCCGCTCCCCTCAGCCGGGGCCGCCGGCGGAGAAACTCCTGCCCCAACTTCGCGTGTGCGCGCCCGCACCCGCCCGCGCCGGGAGCCGGGGGGGGAGGGGGTGTTTCTTCTCGCCACCCGCCGAGAAGCGTCTTTTTTTTTCGCCAAAAAAAAAGGGGAGGGGGGGATGAAAAGGGAAAGAGACGAGGAACTACCGTCAAGCACAGGGAGTAGTAACCAGGCGACGCTGAAGGCAAACGAGCGTCCTGGAGGAGAAGAGACCCAAAAAGGAGAAGGGGGAAGGTGCAAAGGCAAAGAAAAAAAAAGGAGGAAGAGGGTGAAGGGGGAAGAGCTAAAGAGAAACTCCGAAGAAGGAGGAGAAGAAAGGAATAGGGGCGATGAAAGAAAAGTGGAAAAGGGAGAGCAGGCGGAGGAAGACAAAGGTGAAAAAGGAGGAGGAGGAGGAGGGGAAAGTGCAAAGGGGAGAGGAGGAGAAGAAAGAAGGGCCCTTCTCAAAATGGCATTAGGCAGGAGGGAGGGGGCGACGAGCAGCGAGTCTCCGCTGACAGCTCAGCCTGCGCCCGGCCGCCTGCCCCCTGCCCCTCTCTGCCTCGCACACACAAACGCTGAACTTACTTCTTTCTGGCTCTCTGGAAAGGGGAAGCGCCATCTTTGCGAGGCCGGCCCCTAGGTCTTTTGTCTGTGGCTGCTGCTGCTGCTGCTGGGGGGGGAGCTCCAGGCTCGGGGGGCTGCTGCTGCTGCTGAGGCGGCTCCACCACCGCCACCACCAGACTCTTGTCCTCCGTTGACATCCTAGTCAGCAGGACGAGAGAGACACATGGATGATGATGATGAGGATGAAGATGAGGATGGTGATGGGGATCCCGATGCTCCTCCTGCTCCCGCGGCTCCTCTCCTCCTCACCTCCGCCTCCTCCACCTCCGCCTCGCATTGCTGGCCTCAGCCGCCGCCGACCAGCACAGGTAGCAGGGGGAGCAGCATGGGGAGAGCGGGGAGGGGGGGGGGGCCGCGAAGAGAAAGAGCGCAGAGGAAGGAAGGGTCTCACACACAATAACACCCCCTCCCCGGCTCGGCGGGGTCTGTCGGGGCTGGGGGAGGTGAAGAGAGCGAGCGAGAGGCGGCTGATCCCGCCGCTGGGCTGCCCCCCTTCTCAGAGGCCCCGGGAGCTGGCGGCGGCTCCGGCTCCTGCGCTGCCCGGCTGCGGCGGCCGCCGCTTCATTGTACACTGGCCCTGCGCCCTCCCCCCGCGCAGAGCCCCCGGGGGCGGAGGAGGAGCAGGCGGCGGCGGCGGTGGCGGAGGCGGCAGGGGCCGAGGCCGAGCGGAGGAAGTTTTGACAGCTCCAGCTGTTGTGTGTGTCGAAGGCTGAGTCCGGCCGGGCTCCGCGTCCCCTTCCCAGCCGGGCCCGGAGCAGGAAGTTTAACTTTGGGGAAAGAAGGAGGAGGAAGGGTGAAAAAGGGGGAGGAGGAAAGGGGAGGAGGCGGCGGCTCCCTGCCCCCTCCCCGCGGGGTGGAGAAGGGATCCCGGCGCTGCCCTGGTGTGTAAACCCCCCCTCCCTTCCTCCCCCCGCCAGTGCGACACATAGACACAGAGCCCGCCCGCCGCCCTCCTCCCCCGCCGCGGCCCCACACTGCGCCTGCCCCGCCCGCCCCCCGCCCGTCCCCCGGCGCAGACACCCATCCGCCGCCACGCTGACCTCACGGGCTGGCTGCCGCGCCGGGCTGCGGGGAAAGCGCGGAGCCGCGGAGCGCGGACGGGACGGGGGCGCCACGGGGCGCTCCGGGCACCCTCCCCGCACCGCGCCCCGCGGCAGCGCGCTCGCTCCCCCACCCTCTCCCGCCTTTGTTTTGTATTTATTTTCCCCGCGGCCTCATGGGAGGGATTTTAAAAAAAAGCCAGCAAAAAGTCCCATCCGGATCAAAGTGGGTGCTTCGCAGCAGGGCGGCCCCGCGCAGTCCCCGCACCCCGGCTCAGCTCCCCGGGACGGCGGCTGCGGGGGCAGCGCATGGTGCCCGGCCGGGCGGCGCTCGCTCTTCCCGGGGAGCCCCCCGTTCCTCCCGCCGTGCGGAAATCAGCGAGCGGCGGGGAGCCGCGGCCGCCCCGGGGGAGGGGAGGGAGGGAGCGGAGTTCAGCGCTGTGTGCGACGGAGACAAAGTCTGGGGAGCGTGGCCGCCTTCCAGCAGCTCCGGCTGGAACAGCTGCGGCCGCTCGGGGCGGCGGGGGGGAGGCTCCCCCGGGCAGGGGCCTTGCTGGCTGCCTGCCCGCCCGGCTGCGCCGCGGCTCGGGGCGGGGTTAAGCCTCATTACACGGGATTTAACGTGTCCCCGAGGCCAGGAGGGACTCCGGCTCCGAGAAGGGGGGGAGAAAGCTACGGCGTCGCAGCCAGAGAAAAGTCCGGCCACGGGGCGAGGAAACGGGCCGCGCCCCCGGACTTTCCTCCCGGGCCCTGCCCCGGGGCGGAGCGGCCCCGCCGCTGCGGGACAGGCCGCCCAGCCGAGGGGCCGCCGCCGCGGCCCCGCACCGGGCGCCGCCCCGAGGGCAGCCCATGCGGCGGCTTCTGGCCCCCAGCCCTCCCGTTCCCGCGGCCCTGGCCCGGGCGTCCCCCCGCCCGCTGCCCGGAGCCGGAGCGGCGGGTGCGGAGGGAATAACTGGGTGCAGAGGTGCTTAATCATGAAATGGGTCGTGTGGACAGGAAAGAAATGAACCCGCCTGCCCTGCAGCCGCGCGTAGGTGACTCACGGTTGGGGCGGGTGTGTTTGAGAACTTTGCCGGACTTGGAGAAACCGTGGGGAGCGATACCGCCGAGATTCCAAATGCGCGCAGATACATCTTGAGAGCCCTGCACTGAGTGTTGATCCCTTGTCATTTATGTTTCTGTGAATCCCAGTTGATAAAGTGGCCCAGGGTAGCACACAGGTACAATAAGGAAGGGCGGGAGGAGGAGCTAATGTTAGTCACTATTTTTTTGACACAAACACGGCTCAATCCAGACCTTGACATTGTTCTTCCCAAATTTTTCACTTGTCAGCTTCAGAAATACTAAATTAAGGTGGTATGCTGTGGCAAATGTGATTCTGCTGGCCTGTGTCCTGGAAACCGTTTCATAACAAAAGAACCTTTGTCAGTTCATTTCCAAGGTTTGTGAGTAATTAAATTAGACCTTTGTGACATTTTCATGTCTATATGTGGAGGCAGAGGTAATACATTTACCTCCATCCATAGACATATACATATAAATGCATGCAATTATATAAAGCCATCCCTTTCCAGCCATGCAAGGACAACAGCTGGATTGTTGGCGTGACTTTCTTGGCCCTGTTATTGAAAAATGTACTAATTGCTGCCAAATTAAAATATATGTCTTGGGCTAAATGTCTGTATTACAAAGTCTGCAAATGACAATGTAGGTATGCTGCTCGTATGACTTCAGATATGGGAACTTAATCTGTTTACATCTTGTCTAACACAGAAGAAAGTGCCTTTGAATTCTAACTCGGGCAAGTTGGCATAATTTAAGTGAAAATATTAAATGCTATACAGGCCCAGACTTGGGTGGAGTAGAGAGAAAAAAAAACGTGAGGGAGAGGGAAGGAAAAGGCCACAGCCTCTGCACAGCGGGATGGCTGGTGTGGCATTTGCTGGAGTTGCCAGGTTGCCATCTGGTCCGCTAAAAAAAATGGCCATCTCGCGAAACACTGAGTGTGCGTGTACGGATGAGCCGCACATGCGCCACGGCCGGGGTGAGCCTTGCGTGTGTCACAGCTGCCGTGCGAGTGCCGATTGATGGGAGCCGAGACACGGGAGCTGGCGGTGGCTCAAGTCGGCTGCCGGGAGTGCGGGGAGTGACTGTCACATCCCGCCGCAGAAATGGGCTCGGCAGGATCGCCGGGTCACTTGTCCACACCTGGTTCATGGTCCTCGCAGGTAAACGTCGTTCAGTGCCTTTAGATCACCTGGAAGTGGTTGAGCTTTTGGGCTTTGTCTTTTATGCGAAAGCAGATGTGTGTTTTTAACTTTTTTCTCCACTGTTTTTTCATATATTAACTATATGTAGCTATCTGAATGGAGACAGGACAAAGTTACCTCTGGTGTAGCATAGTCTAGGACAAGAGCACATTAAGGGACTTCCGCCTATTAATTATAGTCTTGTGCCTTATCTCATTACGTGTCCAAACAAAGCCAGGCAGGTCCGTGCTGGGAACTGCTGCAGCCACTGCTGGGGCAATCAAAGGTGTGAAGAGCTGGGCAGGACTAAATGAAACCTGTGAGCAGGAACCCAAAGCGGAGATGGAATTGTAGGAAACGGTATTTGCTAGTGTTATTTATCCCTCAGTGGAGGCAGGGAGACAAGCCAGGAGATATTGTGTCACCAAACATAAATCCAGGGTGGGAGCGCTTTGTTGATTCAGGTTATTTGAACAGCTCTGTCAGAAACGTTTTTACATTTATACCTGGCCAACGTAGCCACCTATTATAAATTATCTCCGTTTGGAAAACACACTTTTTTATAGCAAAGATATAATATTAAATGAACAGGCCCTCTGCCTTACTGAATGTTAAGAGATCTTCCAGTTCATTGTAAATTAACTCAGGTGAGCTGCTTTTTTTAACTTTCAAGGGCAGGCAGCTTTGAAACTTTCAACTAGAGTTTTACATTCTAGCCCTCTTTAAAATAAATATTTCAGTGGTTTTGGAGCTGTTGCTGAAATGTAAGTCAGACCCTTGCAGTACTGATTAAACAAGCCATAG